>NC_080469.1:1087500-1823750 GCF_030265055.1 Doryrhamphus excisus
GGGAGCCTTCTGCATCAGGGTTATCTGTGTTATTTATGATTTTGTTATGATTTATTATGTTTTATCACATTCAGCTTTATTTACCGCCGAGTGGCTAGCATGCAGGCCTCACAGCTAGAAGACCCGAGTTCAATTCCACCCTTGGAATAAATGGCAAGAAGAAATATTTGTGTAAAATGAAATCATAATACAGCGGAACCTTGGTTAGCATCATTAATCCATTGCTGAAGGTCCAACTCTAACCAAAACGTACTCTAACCAAATATTTTTTTTCTATAAGAAATAATGTAAATTCAATTCATCAATTTCAGAGCAGGTTTTTATAGTATTTTTATTGTATTATAGTATTTTTATTTTTATAGCGACTCCAAATTGTCCATAGGTATGAATGTGAGTGTGAATGACTTAATAATAAATCATATTAAAATAAATGGCAAGAAGAAATATTTGTGTAAAATGAAATCATAATACAGCAGAACCTTGGTTAGCATCATTAATCCATTCCTGAAGGTCCAACTCTAACCAAAACGTACTTTAACCAAATCATTTTTTTCAATAAGAAATAATGTAAATCCAATTAATTAATTTCAGAAAGCCAAGAATTTTAACACAGAGCAGGTTTTTGTAGTATTTTCATTGTATTATAGTATTTTTATTTTTACGGCCACCAGTCCAGGGTGTACCCCGCCTCTCGCACCAAGACAGCTGGGATAGGCTCCAGCACCCTTGTGAGGATAAGCAGTAGAAAATGAATGAATGAATGAATCTTTATTTGCCTCATGTGGGATGAATAAAGTTATCTGAAGTGATATTCTACATATTTTTCAACACGGGGTCAGTAAAGATTGTGGAACTCATTTTCGATTCATGAAATAAATGTGAATTTAGACATGAAATCCCCTTTAAAAGATGCCTGTGTGGCCAACATCCTAACTACAACACTAATATAAATGAAATATTTAAGGTAAAACACTCTTAATCCACAAAATAATTATTCAAATGTACTTATTTCTTGTTTTGATGCACACGGAGCTTGAACAACTTGACGGTCTGTCTACTTCCGGCTGCTCCCGTCTCCTTCAGTGACACTCGTAATTGTGAGTTTTATTTCACGAGTTGTCATTTTTATTGACGTCCCCCCATGATAATAGCCCTCCGGGGGTTGGCCTACCCTACTTTAGGAACCGAGAATGTACGGGACACAAAACAATTTTCATTGGTGTAAATCGAACTTTTATTGAATAAAGTTAAGAAAATACGATATTTATAACACGTGTACAGGTGTTACATGTATGACACTAAATAAGACATTCTGTCATAAATAATGCACACTAAATCGTGATATTCTGAATCATAAACCTGCGTTTGTGTGGACGGTTGTGCGTGAATGCAGCGTCGGATCTCATTCATTGATTGACATACCATTACAAAGATCCAGATCCCGCCTCCACATTTGAAGTTGGCCAATCGGATTATGAGAAATTCACTGGGAAGAACTGACAAGGAGACATAGTCATTGTTGTGGTGGGATTCATTTCAGTGTAACACCAAACAATGGAAAGTGGATTTCACTACAATACAAATTCATTGTTATGAATACTCCGTCTTAAATCGAAGCGCGTAATAAAATAGAAATGATGTCGCGTTTATATCTTTGCGAGGGAGTACGTTTACAAAATTAAGCAAATACTTCTTTTTCCATGCAGTACATTCAGTTGTCAGAGAAAGATATGTTCATCTGGAGGCTGTGGATAGAAATAGAAACAAACCATATCAGGACAGAATGTTTTACCTTCCAGATACAGTACAGAATGCAGCAAGGGAGTGTATTACTGTCGTAATAAAACTATTTGGCACATTTTATATGTACACTGAGTATCTTTAGAAATGTAACACGTAAAGTCAGACAGCGTTTTCTGCAAATGAATTCAGTGGCATATTTTCTCTAGCGGGCGGCAAATTAATATTTAAATTAAAAAATTAAAAAAATATAAACACTACAAGCTCTGGACTTTGGCAAAGTATTCAAATAATAATACAGCGGAACCTCGGTTAGCATACGCTTGGGTTAGCATTTTCTTTGGTTAACCGATAATTGTCAGCCCGATATTAACATCCATCTATCTATTTTCTACCGCTTATGCATGCTGGAGCCTATCCCAGCTCCCTTCTGGTGAGAGGCGGGGTACACCCTGGACTGGTGGCCAGCCAATCACAGGGCACATATAGACAAACAACCATTCACACTCACATTCATACCTATGGATAATTTGGGGTCGCTATAAAAATACTATAATACAATAAAAATACTATAAAAACCTGCTTTGTGTTAAAGTTCTTGGCTTTCTGAAATGGATGAATTGGATTTACATTATTTCTTATTGAAAAAAAATATTTGGTTAGAGTACGTTTTGGTTAGAGTGGTGGCCATAAAAATAAAAATACTATAGTACAATAAAAATACTATAAAAACCTGCTCTGTGTTAAAGTTCTTGGCTTTCTGAAATGGATGAATTGGATTTACATTAATTCTTATTGAAAAAAATTATTTGGTTAGAGTATGTTTTGGTTAGAGTGGTGGCCATAAAAATAAAAATACTATAATACAATAAAAATACTACAAAAACCTGCTCTGTGTTAAAATTCCTGGCTTTCTGAAATTAATTAATTGGATTTACATTATTTCTTATTGAAAAAAATGATTTGGTTAGAGTACGTTTTGGTTAGAGTTGGACCTTCAGGAATGGATTAATGATGCTAACCAAGGTTCCGCTGTATTATGATTTCATTTTACACAAATATTTCTTCTTGCCATTTATTTTAATATGATTTATTATTAAGTCATTAAATAAATGAAATCTTGTGTACTCGTTTTTTTTTTTTTACCATTGAAATCATGAAAACAAAAGAATATCAATTAGCAATGCATCAATAAGAGCCACGTTCCTGTATTGATTATGCCGGGGTACTTCACATTGTGTCCAGTCAGTTGATCACATACGCTCCTCTTTTTACCTTTTTGCTTCATTTTTAAAGTCAATTTTTTTTATTTTTACATGCTGCATTTTAAATAAAACCATAAAAATCAGACTTCCATTAGTCATATCAACATTTGTAGCCACCAACGTCGACAATGTAGCATCACATATACCTACAGCATTAAGTCATTCATTAATGTCAAAACTACCGTTTTGTTTACAGTGTATATATTTAAAAAAAAAAAAACACCTATATCTTTATAAAATGCTCAAAGGAGAATAAAATCGACATCCATACAAATACTCACTTGTGAAGAAAAAACCCCCACAAGTGGTGCTTTGAGACAGTAGTTGTCCTGAGATACAGTAGGTTTGGAAGTTAACAAATACAACTCCTCCCGAGAAGCACTGCTGCGTGTTGCTGTCAAGAGGAATTCCGTGGCATCAGTCAAGCAGCGGAGAAGTTTGATCTGATGGAGTCCTCGCGTAACTGGCGGTGCTTCCCTGTGGTGCACTCTTCGCCGTGTGTTCGACGCTCGATGATGATCCTGTAATTTTTCCTGCAAACGACCAAAAAATATGAGCAGAATTTTGTTTTTTTGCCCATTGCTGCATTTTGTCATATCACAAAAAATATATATTCACAGGATTACTGTAATATACAGTATCTGACAGCAGACTAGTTTTTATGTCCCTTTAAGAATATACTGAATGTCAACATACACATACACAGTGAAAATATACAGTAAACCTCGGATATATCGGACTCGGATATATCGGAAATTGGCTCACAACGGACAGATAAAAAAGAACCGATTTTTCTGTAATGCATTTCCAATAAAAATTCATTGCATATATCGGATTTTTTATAACGGATTTCGCCTATTTCGGACAAAATCTCCAGTCCCGTTCCAATGCATTTCCATGAAATTTCCCTGGCATATATCGGATGGCCGCATCGTGGCGCTCCGATTCGCCGAATGGTGACAGGCCGCTATACGACGTCATTTGCAGCGTTTGCAGCGTTGCCTGCGCGTCCAGGTACATTGGAAACATAGTCAAGGAAGTGCCTTTTTATAACGGATAAAATCCCATTTACGCATATACCGGATATAAATCCCATATATGCGTAAAACGGACATTTTCCGGTATACGCATAAAACGGATTTCGCTTATATCCGTTCGCTTTTTATCTCCTGTACAGCGACCTTGGGTGTCCTGAAAGGCGCTTTTAAATAAAATGTATTATTATTATTATTATTATATCGGATAAAACCAGTGGGAACAATTGAATCCGATATATCCCAGGTTTACTGTATAAATCCTATATATATATAAAAAAATGCTTAGATCAGGGGTCACCAACGCTGTGCCCGCGGGCACCCATGCGCCCACGTGGACCACTTAAGGCGCCCGCGTGGCATCTTCTAAAAAATAGCACTGGTCCCAAATTATCATTGTTATTTTGTGCTTTAAATTTTGAATCAGAATTTCTTACATTAATGTATTTTTTTAATCGTCTTATAACATAAAAAATGAAAACAAAAATATTTTCTAACAAACTCTTACCTCAAGTCAAAGTTCACGCGTCCGCTCACCGCTTTTCCGATATAGTGCAGCGGTGAACGAGTAAGCTAACTCGTGCAGTTTAGCCCCCAAAAACATGGCAGAAAAGCCAAAAAAGGACTTACATTTTCCACAGTGATTGGGAGGAAGAATTTTTCTTTACGTATTTTGAATAAAAATCTATGTGTCTTATTTGATGTTGCAATACCAAAGCGGCCCAATGTGGAGAGACGCTTCAAAACTTGTCACGAACGCTTCAATGCGAGCTACCCACCCGGCAGCGCATTAAGGACGGAAAAGGCCCGTTTGTTAAAAGCAGCTTTGGACAAACTAAGGACTTTTTTCACTAGGCAGGTGAAAAAAAAAATCCCAGAAAGGTGTTCGCTCTGACTTTCAAATATGTGAGCACATAAATAAATGTTTCTTGTTAAAAAAAATATGTTTTTGTTACCATTATTGTGTAAAATAATGAACATTGATATGTGAGCAGTGGCTTCACATAGTGTTACTACTACAGTAAACCTGGGATATATCGGATTCAATTGTTCCCACTGGTTTTGTCCGATATAAGCGAAATCCGTTATATGCGTATACCGGAAAATGTCCGTTTTACGCATATATGGGATTTATATCCGGTATATGCGTAAATGGGATTTTATCCGTTATAAAAAGGCACTTCCTTGACTATGTTTCCAATGTACCTGGACGCGCAGGCAACGCTGCAAACGCTGCAAATGACGTCGTATAGCGGCCTGTCACCATTCGGCGAATCGGAGCGCCACGATGCGGCCATCCGATATATGCCAGGGAAATTTCATGGAAATGCATTGGAACGGGACTGGAGATTTTGTCCGAAATAGGCGAAATCCGTTATAAAAAATCCGATATATGCAATGAATTTTTATTGGAAATGCATTACAGAAAAATTGGTTCTTTTTTATCTGTCCATTGTGAGCGAATTTCCGATATATCCGAGTCCGATATATCCGAGGTTTACTGTACTATTCCTTTTGTTCTGATTACTAAAAAGTGATCCGTGCAGTTTTGTCATTTTGGAAGTTGACCCCAAACAGGTCATGTAGTCCTTCATACTATCCGTGCTCACAAAGTAGCCCTCGGCCTCAAAAAGGTTGGTGACCCCTGGCTTAGAAGAACATAACATGCATATTTTTGGAGTACCCGGCTCAGTTCAGTTCTCAACCTCATCAGCTCCAGGATGAAATCCAATCCGTTAGTATCTGGCCTCATAAATGAAGGTCAGAATTTGAACCGACACACTCCAAATATTCCACAAAGTCTGTAAGCAGCATTGTGGTTATCTGTTCTTACCTGAAAAAGTAGTACGCTATGAGCATCGTGGTTCCCAGAACAGTTCCCACGATGACTCCGGTCAACGCCGACACTCCAAGTCCACCTGTTCAACAGAACAATCGTTGGCCAGCACAATAGTAACCACTCAAACACACGCCAAATAGTCCTTTACATGATGTGTCTGATATCTCCGTATGAGTGATCTGGATTTGGTCCAGAGTGAAATGGTCGTGGTTGAAGCTGGGCAGGAGCTCAAAGGTTCCATTCATTCCGTAGTAATTGGCCACCACCTGGAATGACACAATAGATGAATGAACGTGGAGATCAGTGCGTTCGAGAAAACCAACGTCAACAAACACTTGGTCACAGAGGCAAAAGGAAAAAGTCGATGTGGGACCGCCAACATCCTGGACTCTTTGTGTTGACAAAGATGGATGGAGATCGAGAATACAGGATGGAGGGATGGTGACTGGGATCTCCATTTCAGATGCCGTAGGATAGGTTTTGCATGTGTGGACTCAATTCCGTGGTGAAAACGAACACAAAAGCCTTTGGGTGAAAAATTCACAGATGGAACGCTAAATCGTTTTTCTGCTTCTTACCTCGTACGTTCCTGTATCGACATTGGTCATTGCCATCAAAGAGAAATCTCCATTTCTGTCCCCATTAACGTCCATGGATACCTGACCAGCGATTCCTGTGCAAAACAGTGAAAAAAAAATAACACATTTTTAATGACTCATTAGAACTGTTACTGGGTAGAATAATCATACAAAATACAGATATCATGTCAACATTTTTTGGAAAAAAAATGTGGGCAGTTCAAACAACCATTCACACTCACATTCATACCTATTCATACCTATGGAAACCGGAGTACCCGGAGAAAACCCACGCATGCACGGGGAGAACATGCAAACTCCCCCCTAACCCAAACCCTACGCCAACCCTAATCCTAACCCTAACCCTAACCCAACCCTAACCCAACCCTAATCCTAACCCTACCCCAACCCTAATCCTAACCCTACCCCAACCCTAATCCTAACCCTACCCCAACCCTAATCCTAATCCTAACCCAACCCTAATCCTAACCCTACCCCAACCCTAAACTAACCCTACCCCAACCCTAATCCTAACCCTAACCCTGAACCCTAACCCAACCCTAATCCTAACCCTAATCCTAATCCCTAACCCAACCCTAATCCCTAACCCAACCCTAATCCTAACCCTGAACCCTAACCCAACCCTAATCCTAACCCTAACCCAACCCTAACCCTACCCCTACCCCAACCCTAATCCTAACCCTAACCCTAATCCTAACCCTACCCCAACCCTAATCCTAACCCTGAACCATAACCCTGAACCCTAACCCAACCCTAATCCTAACCCTGAACCCTAACCCAACCCTAATCCCTAACCCAACCCTAATCCTAACCCTGAACCCTAACCCTAACCCAACCCTAATCCTAAACCCTAACCCTACCCCAACCCTAATCCTAACCCTGAACCCTAACCCTACCCTAACCCTACCCTAACCCTGAACCCTAATCCTAACCCTAATCCCTAACCCAACCCTAATCCTAACCCTAACCCTAACCCTAATCCTAACCCTAACCCTACCCCAACCCTAATCCTGAACCCTGAACCCTAATCCTGAACCCTAACCCTACCCTAACCCTAACCCTAATCCTAATCCTAACCCTAACCCTAACCCTAACCCTAACCCTAACCCAACCCTAATACTAACCCTAACCGAGGGTGGAATTGAACCCTGGTCTTCAAGCTGTGAAGTCCGCGCGCTTTTTTTTTACATTATTAGAGCCCTCCAGACCTGAAATAACACCCCTAGAGTCACATTTACACTGGTATTACCCAATATTGTAGACATAATAAGAACAAATAAGACATATATATGTCTTATATATATATATATATATATATGTATATGTATATGTATATGATAAATGTTTGTAAATGTGTTCCAGTCCAAGGGGGGTCAAACTGCCTGAGATGAGACACCTATAAGATTTATCAGAGACCATTTCTGAACCAAGTTGAGTGATGAAAATGTAGATCACCTTCAAACGTTCTGTTCCACATTTCCGATGTTATTTCTGTTCCGTTCTTCTTGCTGAATCCTTTTTTCATGGCTTCATGCAAAGCAATGGCGTAGAGCAACAAAGCGTCGTGGAATCCCTCCACAAACATGTTGACCTAAAACGTCAAACGTGAGGAGAAAGAGATGATAAACAGAAGAACAAAAGACATGGCAGGTTGTCTCGTTTTGGATGCGAGGATGGAATCCTAGCCGTGATGTCCGTACGTAGTAGCAAAATATTAGGGACGCAAAGGTAGACCAAATGCATGCTTTGGTTCCGTTTAGTACAGTAAACCTGGGATATATCGGATTCAATTGTTCCCACTGGTTTTGTCTGATATAAGCCAAATCCGTTATATGCGTATACCAGAAAATGTCCGTTTTACGTATATACCGGATTTATATCACATTGTGCACATTGTGCAGGGGCGTAAAACGGCAGCTGTCTATGTGAAAATATTTCCGTGTTTGTTGTTTACAAAAAATTTCTCACTCAAAAATTGTTTTGTGTCACTCCCGTTTCGTCTTTTTGCACTTTGAAGCTGGACGTGCTGTAAAACGGTTTCAACATTTTGATCAGGAGCGTATTTTGTTGTTGTGATCAATACATAGACATATGTACGTATATACATATGTATATACATATGTATGTATGTACATATGTATATCATAAATACAATACTTGATCCGAGACATACGTACGCTTCCACAGTCATCGCAGTGGTCCAGTCCCATACTTTCACTGGCCTTTTTAATTTCCACAGAGAAGTTTTCAAACTCGGGCTTGACGGTCCGAAGCAGCGTGACCGTGTTCAAATAAGCGTAGGCTCGCCTCGCATCCGCGTCCGACTTGTCTCCTCTCCTCCACGAGCCGTTGCCTGAAACCACAAGCCATCTCCGTCCATGTTGGGGTTTTTTTTCGACAGACAGTCAGACACGGGCGACTGCTTCAATTCTTTACCGTAAGAGGAGGCGTTGAAGAGTTCGATATTGAAGAACATGTGAGTTCCGCCGGTCAGTCGTCGTCGGTGTGCAGCAAGCATGATTTCTCGGATTTTGTTGGCTTCCATACACAAGATCACCACTGGAGGAAAGTCAAGTGGAGACGAGTACAATACAAATACAGTCTCAACTCATCAATGTAATGGTAATGGTAATGGTAATGGTAATGGTAATGGTAAGGGTAATGGTAATGGTAATGGTAATGGTTTCATTTCATTTGAACATGCATCAGATTCCAATTGAGTGCATCCCATAATCAGTTCCCAGTTCCACATGTCCAAAAGGAGTAGGAAGAAGCAAAGCTTATTAAATCCTACCCCTCCATCTGGTACTTTTACAATCACTAACTGTTACATTTGTTCACTTCCTGCTTTCATAAAATAAAATAAAAAAATAAATAAAATACTTTGTAAGCATGGAGATGTTTCTATCGTCTTATGACATCCACCAAAGACTGAGCTAATAGCAAAAACGTACAAATAATACATAATAATATTACAATAATATAATAATTTTATTATATGCATAATAATTATAATATAATATAATAATAGTAATTCTTATTATTATTTAACAATACTTAAATATAATAATTACAAATAATACAAATAATAATGCAGATGTAAACACATAAAATGCAAATATTTCAATGTAAAGAAACCATATACAGAGTGCAATGACGGATTAATGTATAATACATAATAATAATAATAATAATAATAATAATAATAATAATAATTATTATTATATTAACAATAATTCTAATAATAATAATAATTATTATTATTATTATATTAACAATAATTATAATAATATTATAATTATTATTGTTGTATTAATAATACTTGTTATATTAATAATTATTATAATAATATAATATAATAATTATTATAATAATACAATATAATAATAATATTATTGTATTAATAATTGTTATATTAATAATTATTATAATAATATAATATAATTATTATTATAATAATATAATAATTATTTAACAATAATTAAATATCCTAATTATGAATAATACAAGTAATAATGCAGATGTAAACATAAAATGCAGTGCTATTTCAATGTAAAGAAACCATAAACAGAGTGCAATGGTGGATTAATGTATATTACATAATAATTATTATATAATAATAATAATTATTATAATAATTATATGATAATAATAATAATTATTATTATATTAATAATATAATAAGAATTATTATATTATATAAAAATAATTATTAACAATAATTAAATATTATCATTATAAATAATACAAGTAATAATGCAGACGTAAACACATAAAATGCAGTGCTATTTCAATGTAAAGAAACCATAAACGGATTAATGTAGCAGGGGGTGGGGGGTGTGGGGGGGCTGCCATAAAATTTTTAAAGATTGACGGATGGCGTCGATTACACGTGCCGAACATGTGACCGATGAAAAATATGCAGCCCGGATGTAGACGCACCGTTCTATGACAATTTGGAATGTTTGGATGCTGGAATGTTTGGAATGGGTTAAGAAATGTAGGAATTGGAAGAATCGTCCATTCATTCCTTCACGCGGAAAAATGTGGCATTTTTTTTGTACCCGCTTGAAACACAATCATATATTCTTTGTTGCGCCAATAAATAAACACACGCCCGGTAAATACGCGCGTCCGTCCGCGCACAAAACACGCAATTGAGGAACCTGAAGGTTCCTTGCATTAATAAGGAAGATTCAGACTCCGGCTGGAACATTCCTCACAACTCTGTCACTTCCACACACCTCCTGAAATGCGCCTTGAGTGGCTGGGACAAACTTGACCTCAGTGCTGCCAGCAGTACAGCACCTTTAATTACACGCCGCCATCCACACACTGCTCACCCTGTGTGCGCTCGCTCGGCTTCCACATGCGCCAACGCAAGCAGACAGCAATACTTCACATCTTACGCTTGTACTCGCTACCTCGCTCGCCGCCGCCGTAGCGACTCACAGCGCCATTTGGAACATAGAGAGACGCTTGCAATACCATGAGTACTTCAACAAGGATGTACAGTATGCGGCGGGATACAGAAAAGACATCGAGGCGCCGCAAAAACTTTTAAATTATTCCGTCTCCGCTCGGTGTTGACTGAATGACTGATGCGTTTTTCCTCTTTATCGTTAAAAAACGATAATAATAATATTATTATTATAATAATTATTATAATAATTATTATAATAATTATTATTATTATAATAATTATTAATATAACAAGTATTATTAATACAATAATAATAATAATATTATATTATTATAATTATTGTTAATATAATAATAATAATAATTATTATTATTATTGTTAATATAATAATAATAATAATTATTATTATTATTGTTAATATAATAATAATAATAATAATAATAATAATAATAATTATTATTATAAATAATAAAATAAAAACGTGCGGCGGGACGTTTGAATTTTACTCAAATATATTCATTGACAAAAATACATGTCTTATTTTTGCTTCAAAAGCTTAATATACGCCATTGACAAGACGCATTCAAAGTATTACTGTGATGTTGGGTGAGACACACAAGCACCAGACTCCATCGCCACAACAACATTCATTCATTCATTTTCTACCGCTTTTTCCTCACGAGGGTCGCGGGGGGTGCTGGAGCCTATCCCAGCTGTCTTCGGGCGAGAGGCGGGGCACATATAGACAAACAACCATTCACACTCACATTCATACCTATGGACAATTTGGAGTGGCTAATTAACCTAGCATGTTTTTGGAATGTGGGAGGAAACCGGAATACCCGGAAGAAAACCCACGCATGCACGGGGAGAACATGCAAACTCCACACAGAGATGGCCGAGCGGGGAATTGAACCCTGGTCTCCTAGCTGTGAGGTCTGCGCGCTAACCACCAGACCGCCGTGCCGCCGCCACAACAACAGGCTTTTTTTTTTTTTTTTCGCATTTCCTTACATAAAGTACTCTTGCAACCGTAACCCAAGCCGAGCTAAAACTCAACTCTGAATCTGTGGTGTCACTTCCTGTTTGACCCCCCCTCAACTTCCTTTGAGTGTGTTATTATGTGGACTATATCAGGTACTGCAAGTGTACAGGTGACTATAAGGAGGCACATTTAGAAGGGTCTGGAACCAGTTAACCACCATAAACGTGGGATTACTATACTTCAAATAATAATAATAATAATAAAGTGAACCTAAATACAAAAAACTATTAGTAATATTTCCTGTACCACTCATCCTGTACGTACATTTTCTCATAAATCCGTCTCATTAATTATTAATCCGTCATTTCTCAGGTAAACGACAGCATTTTTCATGTTCTTTTTCTCCACTTTTTCTATTTCTATGTTTGCCGTCCATCGACCGACTTTTTGGACTTTGCTTTGTATCCAACGTGACGGCCGTTTCAGTCTGTTTGACAAGAAGGAGTCCGGATCGTCAAACCACGTGAAGAGCAAACTGCCGAGGCTAACGAGTTAGCATGCGGTGTAAACAAAGAATAATAGGAGTGTAAATGTTACTACTATAGGGGTGTTATTTGTGTCTACGGGGCTCTAATCATGTTAAAAAACAGGTTTTCTATGCTCTAACTATGAAAATATTCCGTTTATTTATATTGAATCTGGGCTGCACGGCGGTCGAGTGGTTAGCGCGCAGACCGCACAGCTAGGGGACCCGAGTTCAATTCCACCCTCGGCCATCTCTTTGTGGAGTTTGCATGTTCTCCCCGTGCATGCGTGGGTTTTCTCCGGGTACTCCGGTTTCCTCCCACATTCCAAAAACATGCTAGGTTAATAATTAGCCGCTCCAAATTGTCCATAGGTATGAATGTGAGTGTGAATGGTTGTTTGTCTATATGTGCCCTGTGATTGGCTGGCCACCAGTCCAGGGTGTACCCAAGACAGCTGGGATAGGCTCCAGCACCCCCCCGTGACCCTCGTGAGGATAAGCGGTAGAAAATGAATGAATGAATGATTTTGGCATTTGTGGATAATGGCTCTCACTGTGGTTTGCTGGAGTCCCAAAGCTTTAGAAATGGCTTTATAACCTTTTCCAGAATGATAAATTTGAATTAATTTTTTAAAGTTATGTTTTAACAAAGGGGGCAAACAATATTTCACACCACACTGCATAATTGCCCAATTGTGAATTTTATACACTATATACTATAACATTAATACATTAAATATTGATTGATATTATAAATATAGGATATATAAGAATTTGTGTATTTATATTATTTATTCCTACATTAAATGTTAATAATTAATTAATTTAATGTATGTATTTATATATTTATATTTTATGTATTTTTTAATGTATTTTTTATGTATTTTTTAAGTATTTTTTATTTCCCCTAAAAATAATACCTATTTTTATACATTTTAATAATTGGCTAATAATGCAATATAAAATGAATGGACATGATTTCTTAAAGAAATATTAAATTTGATTATTTTGTTCATGATAGTTTCTAAAGACAAATGATATTCTACATATTATTATTATTATTATTATTATTATTATTGGTTGACATAATACTAAAGCCAACATTTCAAAGTAGCGACATCTAAAGAATACACGCCATCTTCTTCCTAAGAACAATAACAGACATCATTAGCGTCTGTTTTGTTTTGGAATGTTCCAATTGCTTTCAAGGTCATGGTGGTACGACCCGCCAGCAAGCAAATATGAACCCCGAGGGCGGGAACAAAATACTTTGGTATTCACGCATCCGATGGAGTCGCCTGTACATTTTCCAAATGATTTAGTTGACCTTGAAGTACAAAGGTCAACACGATATAACATCCAAACCCGGCAATGATGATGATGATGATGATGATGATGATGGGATAGTAAATGTTCAGTCATCCAAGCTACACACAGACTACTTTACATTGGATCAAAGTGTTCTCGACTGACTTTTGTGGACTTAGTCATTCATGGTAGCCATCATATAAATACACAAACTCTTAACTATATTTATAATATCAATCAATATTTCATGTATTAATGTTATAGTAGTGTCTAAAATTCACAATTGGGTAATTATACACCGTGGTGTGAAATAGTGTTTGCCCCCTTTGTTAAAACATAACTGAAATTAATTCAAATTTATCATTCTGGGCCATTTCTAAAGCTTTGGGACTCCAGCAAACCACAGTGAGAGCCATTATCCACAAATGCCAAAATCATTCATTCATTCTTTTTCTACCGCTTATCCTCACGAGGGTCGCGGGGGGGTGCTGGAGCCTATCCCAGCTGTCTTGGGTACACCCTGGACTGTCAGCCAATCACAGGGCACATATAGTCAAACAACCATTCACACTCACATTCATACCTATGGACAATTTGGAGCGGCTAATTATTAACCTAGCATGTTTTTGGAATGTGGGAGGAAAGCGGAGAAATTCCACGGATGCACGGGGAGAACATGCAAACTTGAAGACTCGGGTCTCCTAGCTGTGCTAACCACTCGACCACCGTGCAGCTGAGTATATTCCAAATACTGTAACGGCATTGATAATGAATTCATGACCAGACCCGTGGGACCCCACGGAGAAGGTCCCCCCCCCCCCCCCCCAACTGTGGACTTTTCTCACCTTCAGTGTCATACACGCTTTGGATGATGTCTTCGGTGTCCATGCGGTCTTCGTGAGACACAGAGTAGGTTTTAATGTTCATGTCCGCCATGAGATGATAGATGCCCTCCACGGTGAAGTAACAGTTCCTGTCCTCCTTGTCGTCCTCGTAGACCAGGACGGCGGTCCTCCACGAGAAGTACTTGAAGATGGCGCTGAAGGTCTCTGCCATCTTGCCGTAGGACGGAGCGATGCGTGTGAGATGGGAGAACTCCGTCTTCTTGTCGCCGAAGGCGGCGGCCAGGGCACCTGCCGAGATGACGGGAATGTTCCAATGGGACGCCAGCCGCACCACCGCCGCAGCCTCGTACTCGCACACCGGACCCAGGATCAGGTCCGGCTTCTTGCCGCACGACGTGTCCAACAAGTGGAAGACGGCGTCGTTCACGCAGTTGGAGCTCTCGAAGCGGATGTTGAAGCGGAAGCCGGAGAAAGGCGCTCCGGGTGCCTGCAGCTTCATTTGCGCGTAAAGAACCGCCGGTGCGACTCTGGCGTGGGAGAAGAGGTACGAGTCGTTTTTGGGCAGGAAGACCACCACGTCTATGTCCTCCACAGCCACGCTGCCGGACACCGCGAGCAAGGCCAACAGGACGCGCACGGTGCTGCACATGACGCCCACTTGTCCCGATGTTGGTGAGATGTTCTTCAGACGTGAAGAAAAAAAAAAAAAAAAAAAAAAAACTCCACCTGGCCGCGCAAACTTCAAGCCTTCCCGCCGCAACTTGTGAGGAACTTAGATCCGATATCTCAGCGACATCAACGCGCCTGTTGTGTGGACATTTAGGCTTCCTTGTGGATGTCCCGCAAGTGTTCTTCTCCGTAAGACCACCACACACGAAGCCCCTGGACTTTAAAGCATCTTCACGGCTCAAACCTGCGTCATCACAACCTTCTCCACCTCCCTCTTAAAGCTACACGCCACCGCGGCGTGCTGGAGCTGGGCGATACGGGATCGATCCGGTACCAAAAATCCAAAGTATCGGACTGCCGATACTTTGGATATTCCTACATTCAATGTTAATAATTAATTCATTTAATGTATGTATTTATATATTTATATTTTATGTATTTTATTTACATTTTATTTTACCCCTAAAAATAATACCTATGTTTATAAATTTTAATAATTGGCTAATAATGCAATATAAAATTAATATATATTAAATTCTATTATTTTGTTCATGATAGTTTCTAAAGACAAATAATATTCTACATATTATTATTATTATTATTATTATTGGTTGACATAATACTAAAGCCAACATTTCAAAGTAGCGACAACTAAAGAATACACGCCATCTTCTTCCCAAGAACAATAACAGACATCATTAGCGTGTGTTTTGTTTTGGAATGTTCCAATTGCTTTCAAGGTCATGGTGGTACGACCCGCCAGCAAGCAAATATGAACCCCGATACCAAAAATCACCGTCCGGACTGCCGATACTTTGGATATTTTTGGAGTTTTTTGCCTTGAAGTTGTTGATTATGAATTTATGGTAGATTATACATTTTAGTGGGGAGTATTTTGACTTGTTTGGATTCATAGTTCAACCTTTTTTTCTTTTTCCAAATGTGGATTAAACATGGAAATATGGGACAATGAAGGGAAATTAAAAATAAGGCACATATTGGACATTAACTGAAATATTGGAAAATCAGTTAAATATGCAAAAATAAGGGAAAAAAGGGAAAATTATGGAAAACACAGGAAACAGATTACTGTTGCGCAAGCCTCGATATCGGCACCATGATCATAACCCCCCCCCCCCCCCCCCAAAAAAAAAGTTAAAATACTAGAAATAAATAAATAAATAAATGGAAGGGTGATATGTGTGGAATCAAGGTTGAAGGTTGCTGGTTCAATCCTCCCGTGAGCAAGATATGGAAGCCCTTGGTTGGTCCTGATGCTGCATCATCAGTAGGTTCCAGTAGGTACCTTAGTGGTGGAAAAGGACTATACAGGTGAAAGGTCAGCTGCATTCACTACCACCCGCTGACTTGTCCCACCACTACTAATCTACTGTTTTTGGTAATGGTAATGGTAATGGTAATGGTTTAATTTCATTTGATCAGATTCCAATTGAGTGCATCCCATAATCAGTTCCCAGTTCCACATGTCCAAAAGGAGTAGGAAGAAGCAAAGCTTATTAAATCCTACCCCTCCATCTGGTACTTTTACAATCACTAATTGTTACATTTGTTCACTTCCTGCTTTCCTAATAGAATAAAAAAAAATAAAAAAAAATGTTTTTTAATTTGATTAATTTTTATTAATTTTATTTTTATTTTTTTAATTTTTTTTAATTTACAATGCCATAATGTGTACCATAGTGCGTGTCAATATAGTGATATATATAGCACATCATGACTGGTTCAAGACTCTTCATCCTTGGATTTAGCAAACATCAACTGCTTGTATTGTTTCTTGAATTGGCTCATCGTTGTGCATTGTTTGATTCCCTTACTCAATCCGTTCCATAGTTTGATTCCACATACTCAAATGCTATGGCTAGCATAACGTAGTCCTAGCATAGAAGTGTTTCAAATGTACTTCTTCCCTGAGATCATATTTCTCCTCTCTTGTAGAGAAGTATCGGATGACATTTTTAGCTAATTGGTTAATTTTTAGCCTTATGCATTATTTTAGCTGTTTGAAGATGAACTATATCAGCAAGTTGAAGTATTTGTCATTTTAGAAATAAGGAGTTAGTATGTTCTCTGTAGGCGGCATTATGAATTATCCTTACTGGCCTTTTTTGCAGTACATTTAGCCAGTGAAGATTGCTTTTATAGTTATTAGCCCATATTTCCACATAATAAGTAAGATATGGTAGAAGCAGAGAGCAATAAAGAGTGTGGAGTGATTTCTGATTGAGAACAAATTTTGCTTTGTTGAATATTGAAATATTTCTGGCCACCTTATGTTGTATATTTGTAATATGAGGTTTCCAGATCATATTTTCATCTATTGTGATCCCCAGAAATGTATTTTCCTTCACCTTTTCAATGTCTACACCGTGTATTTGTATTGGTTGGTACGTGTCCTTTCTGCTGTTACCAATTTACTGCAATTTCTCTGATGTTGTGGATTATTTCCAGTCCTACTTCATAATAATAACAAAAAAAAAAAAAAATAAAAAAAAATAAAAATAAAAAAAATTTGAGAATGCTAGTTTGTCTTTGCCAGTATGGAACATCAATTGAGGGATCAACCACAGTACTCTTGGACGGGAAAGATCTGAGAAGGACAATTGAAGTCTTTTGTATTTGTAAACAACTGCAGAGTCCAACTTCATAGTTTCAAACACTTGGCCCTGAAGACTTTTTTTACCTGGCATAACTGCGCCCTCTTGTGGCCACAACTGATCACCGCATCTCAATTTAACAATGACAACCACGCATGTCAAGTACATGAAGATAAAATTGAGTATTTTATTGATTCAACCACCAGAACCGATGTGGGGCAGTGGCCAAGTGGTTCATGGATGTTTTGGCAGCAACACACTCAAGAAAGCCTGATATTTTTTACATCATAACTTTATTTAAAAAAAACAAAACCCAACAACAACATTGGAGAACCCGATGAAGCTTATGAAATACGGTTGTGCTCAGAAGTTTATATACACTCATCTTTCCGATGGGATTTGAACCGCTCTTTTTGCAGCGTGGAATAATTCTACAAATTATATCGTCACTGATTTTTAAAAACAAGAATTGAGTTGACATGTTGACATTTGAATGTATCCACCGTCATGGTGGACATGACGTGATAAAACATCTTTGACTGAATGGTGCTCGAGGTTCAAGAGCGCCTTAGAAAAAAAAAAAAGCGACCGCTTCACTGCCATTTTTGATGATTATGATTATGATCTTTCAAGGCACACAGATTATTGTATTCTATGGCTATATGAACGTAGAACCAAACCAAAAGAAAGAGAAGTCTTTCATCAGAAAAAAAATGGTTTCTACCCATTTCTGTTCTTTCGCAATCAGCAGTAGAACATATTTAGGTTTCAGGAAAATATCAGTTGCCGACTAAAAATGTGAGAAAACCAGCTTATTATAAAAAAGATCCATTTCAAGCATAACTTTCACTTTGACACAATATTTTTTTTGCTTTTGTGACAACTCAAAATTCGAAACGACTAAAGCACAATTTTTTTTTTACATAAAAATAATTTATTTACAAAAATAACACTATGAACTATTTACAATTTTCACATTTCTATCGGAACTATTTGAGTTGGAACTGAACTATGTGTAAATGCGTGTCCATGCATTAAAAGGGGACCTATTATGGTCATTTTCCCGCCCTTTATATTGAGCAGCTCCACACGATAAACCAGCATACAAAGCTTTCTAGATCTTCCAGAATCTGCACCTATTCCAGCTGCTTTTCTTCGATTTTGTGCTTCCTGCTTAAATGTTTAATACATTCCACTCACGGTCTCCAGACACAGACACTCCACTGTGGTTGCTCACACTGTCAAGTGCTCAGGAGGACTTCTGGACAGCTGCCGAACCCAACTTTATAGGAGTTGATCATCCAAACTCCTTTTGTGCGATTGCCAATTTGTCACTCACTTGTTCACCTTACAACATGTGATAAGCATGTGGAGGTCTTGTTCTGGAGACAAGCGGCCTCTCGCCTCGAGGAGATAATCATAGCAGGTGATGAACGCCTAGCAACGCCAGTACCAGGATCTTTAACTCCATGGTAAGTCTTATTCTTCTGTGAGAACCTGGACGACAACGGTCACCACCGTGAAGAAAGAAAATCCCGTCCTTTATCAACAACACGTGTCTCAGGCGAATCCCACTAGCAAGCTGGCCAGATACCTTCAGTAACCTGGACAGGATATGGAGATGGGTTGGTCATAAACTTCTCACGCCCCTCTTGTGTCCTCTTTTCAAATCCACAAGGACAAAAATAGAGGAGCAGACCAAGAAACAGCCGATGCCGTGACCTGGATGCAGATGTGAAAAGGTCTGGCCAAGGGATGACTGGAAAGCCCTCGTTGTGAAGGTAAGTAAGACCAAGTTCTTTGGATGCTCTGAAAGAAGACCTAAACTGTCCCACTCAGATGACCAGGAAGAACGTAGGAACCAGTAAGAGTAACTGTCCACCACAAATATCCTTTAACACCACCACGGACCCAGATGATGCAGACCAAAACCAAAATGGACACCTTTGACTGACTTTGCTGCGGCCCACATGCGTAAGTCAAATTCCTTCTGGATGAGTTTCACCGTTTATGATCACACGAGACAAAGATTGACTTATTTGGCCACAGTGACAAGAAATATGTTTGGAGAAGACAATGTGAGTCTTTCAAAGCTAAGAACACTGTAGCATCTGTCAGCATGGCGGCGTTAGCATCATGTTCTGGGCCGCAGGACTGCCTCCAAATTCTTCTTCACCTCAAATGAACGACAAGACGGCCGGAACATGGACGCAATCGGATGTTCCAAACGGACAATGGACATTTTTAATGCCGCTTGGGCCTCCTTAGGCTTGGGGGCGTATACTGGAGCCTATCCCAGATGACCCTGGACTGGCTGGTCCAGTTGGTGAGGGGAAAGGTTTTATCAAAATATGGTGGATTTAGCACTCGTATATTATGATTATAGAAAACCAGCACATGGAAGCAATGAGATACTCAAAAAACTCCGAAAGCTCATTCAAAATACAATCCATAACCAAAGACACTAATTCCGAGGAAAGAACATTCGGCACAAAAATGATTCCAAAAGCAGAACAGCACAGGCACCTGGGAAAAATGTGCCCTATTAAGTTGCGAGAACTTAGGAATTTGAATTATTACGTTTGATTAATGTTCACGTTAAAGGTTAAATAACTGTTAATAGTTATCCTCCCTATCCGTGTGGAAGTGGTAAGTTTTTGGCATTATGCATAACATCCTCAATTTACAAGACTTGAATTTGGCAAGTGTCGGAGGATTACCACCATGCACATACTTTGCTTTTTTTTTTTTAACAACTGCATAAAATCATCTTTCAAAAAGAACCCCCCACTTTGTTTTAAAAAAACATAAAAAATATGTTATGCAACTATTCCACTGTTGGTTCAAATAAATAACAATGCCCATGATGAGTGTACTTCTGACCACAACTCTGTATACTGATCCCATAACTGTAGTACATTCCTGTGACATGGAGTCTCACCTCCCTGGCATGATGAAAAATACAAAAATGAATAAATAAATATTCATATTTGTCCATTGAATTGTGTTATTTGTGTGTATTTCCTGCATGATTCCAATGGACTTAGTGTTCAAGCTACGCTAAATGTCTGTGTGCACACTCAATTGGCTTATGGCATTATGCCGGTTTCTCCAGGGGTCTCAAACACGCGGCCCGCGGGCCAAATGTGGCCCGCAGGACACTAGTTTGAAGCCCCCGCCTTGATATAAAAGTTTAATGTTAGTGCGGCCCGCGCAAGTTTGATACGGATGCTGTATGGTATCATGTACCCAGAAAAAATGATTACGTTTGATTCATGTTCATGTTAAAGGTTAAATAACTGTTAATAGTTATCCTCCCTATCCGTGTGGAAGTGGTAAGTTTTTGGCTATTTAAGTTGAAAGGAAATAACTTGAAGGCTACCGTTTAGGTCGCTAGCTCTCTAGTTTGCGAGTTAGCATGTGTCTCAAGACCCCGCAGTTGCGCAATATGTTGTAAATAAAAAGAGTATAAATGTGACTATAGTCGTGTTTTGTCATGTCTACAGGGCTCTAATAATGCTTTGTTCATTTTAATATGAAAAAAATAATTTGTATACCCACCAACTATATGTGCTTTCTTAAGTTTTTATTATTATTATTATATTTATTTATTTATTACTGATTGATTGATTTTCTTTATTCTTGATTTGTTTATTTATTTTTCATCTTATTTTGTGTAGAAAAATAAAAATTAAGATATTGGAGAACAGTGGAATGTTTTATCAGAGAGAAAATTGGAACCAAAGCAAAGTTTTTAAAAATTTTTTGTTTTTAATAAATACGTTTTTTTTTTTTTGCAGTACCACTGCTTCCTGTAGGGGGGGCATGCTTTGGAAGGTGCTCGTCACTGACATCCTTCCACAAAGCATTCAATATCTTTTGAAACTCTGCTGAATGAATGAATAAAATGATATACCCAAGCTCACCAGGAGGTGATCTGACTTTTACAACAAAGTATCTTAACTTTTACTGGAGAAGGGAAGCCTGTGTGTACTTCATATACATAAAAGTTTTTTTAAAACCAAATAAATAGATTCTAAGATGTACCTGAAAACATTTATTTCAACAAAATGAATTATTCTCCTCTTTTTTTTGGTTATCCTCATAACGAGCAACCCGTGTTATTTATTTTTTTTTATGAAAAACTCCAAAGAAGTCAGTACCTCGCCAGCCATGAACCTCACCGCACGTCACTGCAAACATCAAGATGTACCACAAACGTAGATTACAGACGTTCACTGGACTTGCGGATGGTAAGGTGATTGGTCCCGTCGTTCGTAGCCTTGATGATTTTCCAGGCGTCGTGATGCATGAGACCCTCCAGAGACAATCCATTGATGGACAAGACCTCATCGCCAACCTCGATCAGCCCGGACAGCTCAGCAGCGCCTCCTGTCATGGAAAAACATAGCAATAAAAACTGGGAAGTTGAGGTGTATTCTCTTATTTTTTTCCCCCAAATCCACTTGAAAAAGCTCCGATATTGGGGTCGAATTTTCACAAGAGACTAAATAGGTGTCCGCTATGTTAGCGTAACACCTGAACAGTTATTCAACTACACAACAGAAACAAGCACAAAGAACATACAAGCTAAATTAGCACAACAAGCCAGCGAGTCCAACAAGGAAGTTACCAGTAAGCAAATTCACCGAGCTTCCAATCTCATTCCATATCACTCAATGTTAAATGTAAAATTAATTTCCATCAATAGGGGGATTTTAATCATTTCAATGGGAAAAAATGTCACATCAAATATTGAATTTAAATGTCAGAATTTGAAATGTTGCAATTTATAAATGCGTTGAATGATTACAAAAGGACTGAGGATCGAACCAGCAACCACCAGGAATGAGCCATGTCGACCTATAGAATAAGAATACTACAGAAATGAAAAATACATTTTCACCAGTAGGGGGCACCATTTAATTTGTCTATCATTCATAAGTTGAATGATAACAGCAGGATGGATGATTGAACCAGCAACCATCGGATTGGGAAACAACTACACCGATGAGCCATGTCACCCTGGAGAACAGGGGTCTCAAACTCAATTTACTCGGGGGCCACTGAAGCTCGGGTCTGGGTGAGACTGGACTGCATCAGGTTTTCCAAAACCCCCCCCCAAAAAAACGCATTTATTAAAAACAAAAAAAATCAAAAAATGTTGCTTTGGTTCCAATTTTCTACAATAAAATCTCTGATAAAACATTCCACTGTTCTCAAATATCTTACTTTTTATTTTTCTACACAAAATAAGATGAAAAATAAATAAAAAATCAAGAATAAAGAAAATCAATCAATCAGTAATAAATAAATAAATATAATAATAATAAAAAAACAACAAATAATAAAAACTTAAGAAACCACATAGGGTCTTGAGACACATGCTAACTCGCAAACTAGAGAGCTAGCGACCTAAAGGGTAGCTTTCAAGTTATTTCCTTTCAACTTAAATAGCCAAAAACTTACCACTTCCACACGGATAGGGAGGATAACTATTAACAGTTATTTAACCTTTAACATGAACATGAATCAAACGTAATAATTTTTTCTGGGTACATGATACCATACAGCATCCATATCAAACTCGCGCGGGCCGCACTAACATTAAACTTTCATATCAAGGCGGGGGCCTCAAACTAGTGTCCTGCGGGCCACATTTGGCCCGCGGGCCACATGTTTGAGACCCCTGCTGTAGAACAAGCAGAATGTTGGTTAAATACTGGGAAACTGGGAAACTTGCCATGGAATATACGAAATGTCCTGAATGAGCGGAACATTTTAACGACGGACTGTTTGAATTGTATGCTTTAAATATTGATTTTGATATAGAAGGACCAACCCAACTAAGAAGAAAGTGTGACTTTTAGTATAAAATGACCCCCCCCCCCCGGCCCCCAAATCACCTTTGAAAATGCGTTTCACAGTTAGGGGCTTGTCTCCGTGACTTGAGGATTTTCCGCCATCCAGGCTGAAGCCAAGGCCAGCAGACGTCTTGTGAAGCTCAACTTTCAAAACCCCATCTGGACCTAGAATACCGTAGCGTAAGACTCCATGTTGGAATTACTGCATTTGATTTGTATCATACGGATTATTATTGAGCAAAAACTCTACCTGGTCTTTTCTCCAAAGACGTCTTGAAGGTCGAGAAGCCCATCTGTGGCTTATGTCCCGAGTCATGCTTTTCAGTACTCTTTTCATTAATAACACCCCTGCAAATAAGCACTAAGGCAGGATTTGAGCCTTTAGCTTGATGTAGGCAAGAAACAGCCTCCCCGTGGGTTTTTCCTTCCAGACTTGTGCCATTTATGGATAGGATTTGGTCACCCCTGAGGATGGTGCCCTCCAGGCTTGCCGCACCTTTGCTGAAGACCCGATGGACCTGGTGACAAATAAAAACAACCATTATATACTAGTAAAGTACTGCCAAAACAACTTGGTGTAGGATTTTAGGACTCTTACACTGTGTGTAAATGCTGACCGATGAGTTTACTTACAGTGATTATCTTCTGCTCGAGGTCACTTCCTCCAGCGATACTAAAGCCAAGCCCGGAGCCTTCCTCTTTATGCAGGACCACAAGGTGTGTATGGTTGCTCACCTGTGGAGACGAAGACAAAACTAACTGAAAAGGCGTAGCGACGACTAAATGATGTGGAAGTTCACGTCATACAGTAAACCTGGGATATATCGGATTCAATTGTTCCCACTGGTTTTGTCCGATATAAGCGAAATCCGTTATATGCGTATACCGGAAAATGTCCGTTTTACGCATATATATCGGATTTTATCCGTTATAAAAAGGCACTTCCTTGACTATGTTTCCAATGTACCTGGACGCGCAGGCAACGCTGCAAACGCTGCAAATGACGTCGTATAGCGGCCTGTCACCATTCGGCGAATCGGAGCGCCACGATGCGACCATCCGATATATGCCAGGGAAATTTCATGGAAATGCATTGGAACGGGACTGGAGATTTTGTCCGAAATAGGCGAAATCCGTTATAAAAAATCCGATATATGCAATGAATTTTTATTGGAAATGCATTACAGAAAAATCGGTTCTTTTTTATCTGTCCGTTGTGAGCGAATTTCCGATATATCCGAGTCCGATATATCCGAGGTTTACTGTACCTCTATGAACGCTTTGCTTTCCTTAAGCTGAGCAGGGACGGACGTCTTGTTTGTCCGAGTCAATGGAAGCGTTTGAACAGGAGAAGATGCTACATCTTTGAACCTGTACACAAGATATGTTTTATTTTATGGGAATTGAATTCCATGAAGGGAAATTGTTTGTATCTTATCTGGTTGAACACAATTCCTTACATGATTGACGAGCCAGATTGTTGTCCAAGGACCTCAGAGTTTCTTTCATGTGTTTCTTGCGTGGATCCACTGTTAATCTGGCTTTCTTTTGTCGTCCCTTCTTTTGTTGCAGAAGGTGAAGAAGCCAAAGTCTCAGTTTTCTCTCCCACATCATCTATTCCGGCCAACAAGTCGCCTGTGCTTAGCTTCCCCAGTTCAGGCATACTGAGAGCCCTGGACTGCCGCAACCGGTGGCAAGACAGTCGGGCATTTTTCCTCCGCACAACCGGCGGGGTTCCTGGTGTCACATCAGGAACTTTCATCAGGACTTTCGAGACAAGACCGTCCTTTGTCGGGTAACCTGCATTAGAGCTCCCAAATGGAGGGTGGAGGTTTATCAAAGCCATGTTTGACTGAGGTTTTACTGATAGGGGGGTCGATAGCTGTTGGCGTGTCTGGTAGTCAAATGAGTTCGTTAAGCCAAGATAACCAGCAATCCTTTGGTTTAGCGAGGTTCCGTACGCCAAAGCGTATGACTGAATATCACTTTTAGCCAAACGTTTGTCAAAGTGAGCCAGGTTTTCGAAAGACTTTATTTTGTGTTGGACAGAGAAGGGATTGTAGTCCACGGAAAAGGGCGTGTCTGTGATAAAGCTTCGCCTCAGCATTGTTTTCTTGTACAGTTTGGAGATACCAGACGTCGGTTGATCACTTGTCTCCGCGGTAGCTTTCAGGTTATCGTTTGTTGCCGAATGGCTTTTCTTTAGTTCACCAAAAATGCAATTTGTTGTCCGTAGTATGGATTTGGAATGTGGGACTACGCTGGTGCCCGCATTAGCGAATGACGAGCTCTTTGAGTCCGTAGTGCGCTCGTTTGCCGTAGGGTGCGAGGTACTTGATAAAGAGTAGAGTTTAACTTCTATGAACGTTCTCTGAGTGGCAGGTTGGTGTAAAAGTTTCTGGGGTTTTGACGTTGGCGTGACACCTCCGTCGTTATTGGTCTTCTCGTTTGAAATGATGGGTCCAAATGAGTCATCTGAAGCCTCACGCTCAGTCCTTTGTAGACCACATTTGGGTAGGGCTACACTGTTTCTATCATGCTGGTTACTGGCCTTCAAATTGGGAACGCTTGTGTCCTCTGATGCTAACTCTCCTGGCTGGTTCAAGACCATGTCGATGTTTGAAAGAACTGGACTCGGATTCTTGGTATGATTGTGGGATGGCTCCTCTGGTGCTTTATTGGTCTTTATCCGTAGACCCTTAAGTTTAGGGCTATTGTCGACTTGGAATGTATCACAAAAGGCGGGGATTGGTCTAGCATTTGAGATTTGATCAGTTGTAGACTCGGTTCTACTTGAACCGTCAGTGGTTACATGGTAAGTCTTCTGCTTCAATGCATCAGAGTCCAACAAGGCATCACAAGGCAACATCGTAGCGGTATTGTAATCGGGACAATCAAGTGGGGGGAGGTTGCCGTGAATACCGATGCTTGTAGTATTAAAGGCCTGGTTATGTTTACCAGAGTCCGAGTCAACCTCACTATTAATTTTGCTCTCCATACGGGATGGCGACGTTGCATGTGAAGGTGGGCGTAGTTTCTCTGTGGCTGAGACGTTCGCCCGTTGGGAGCCAAGAACCACGCGACTCTTTTTCTTCTCACTGGCAGGGTGCGAAGGCAAATACCCGTTTGATGTTGCGTTTGCATGTACATCTGCAGCAAGTACTTGGTCATCGCAGGGACAGTGATGCTCTTTCTCTTCGAGATTGGAATTGAGCTTGTCACCACTTGAATCACTGATATCTCCTTTGTGGTCTTTCCCTTTATGCAAGGTATTGAACCTTTGTGGGCATAATCTATCTGAAGCTGTAGATATGCATTCCTTACTTTGGTTGGCATGCGTAGGAGAATTTGAAAGGAGGGTACAGTTTTCATTCAAAGCATACATTGGGGAATCGTGCTGGGGACTCTGCAGGGATGGAACTTGAAGGTTGTCACTCTCACATATGTTTTCTGCAGGTGTAATGGCGGGGGAACGATCGACGATGTGGCTCATTTCTTGTATGATATCATCAATGTTAGAGATAGGTGTAGGACCGTCATGGTTTGTTTGGGGTTTGGGGTTCGAATGTTGGATATTTGCATTTAATCCTTGGTCCTCATCCGATGATCCCCGAAGGGATTTGTCTGGGATCAGGCTTATGGCTCCATCACTGCTCCCCGAGGACTTCTTCAGTGTGGGCAGCCCAACTACAGCTTGAATCCAAAATGAAAGAGTAGAAAGTAGTTTAGTCAGTAGGGGTCATAATGGTTGTTTATTTGCAGGTGGTCTGAGAATGACCCCCCCTAAATAGCGGGTACAGTTGACAGTAAAGTGCAAGGGTGTAGACAACTGTAAGAGTTTGAGTTTGAATTATATTTGTAGTAAAAGTTGAAGTACTGTATTAACGGTAACCATTCCCCATTATTACTGAACAATGGCGGCACATTGCTTTCATGTTATTGTCATGACCCCTGCACTCTATTTACCCGCTAAATGCATGACACGACAAACACCTAATGTAGTGTGAAAAATTAGCATGTCTCCATACTTTTCTGAAAAATCTGATGACATGTACCATTACACCCCTATTGTAATTATTTTATAAATTATGTTATAAAAATTGTGTTACCAGGCTCCACAGCAATGTCTATGCAATTAAAGAGACGTCTAAGCTAGGTTAAAACTACTGTACCGAAATACTAATCTATAAACTACATGCAGGGATGTATGGTAGAGAAGAAAAAGCTAGTAATGATTACTATAAACAAAATATACATGATATTCACCATGGATAGATAGCCAGATGCATGGATGCTGCTTTGGGGAAAGGGAGATTTGATCCTAAAAGGTCAGCGTTTAAGGGAAGATAAGGTTGCAGGGTTTACTGAGCAGCAATCTGGGATGTTACAGTAGATGTTACAAAGGAGTGAAGGCCAGTTGAACGAGATTTTACGAGTGTTCAATACCAGTACAGGAGGTCCTCGGTATGTGTACGTGTACGTATACGGCAATGTAGTCAGTGAAGTTGTAGTATAAATGGGAACTTAGCGCTAAATTGTAACTAAATGAACAGAATACATTAACCATAGACGTCTATAGATGTCGATTTTCTTTCAATCTGCAGCAAAATCTTAGATATGAAGAAGACAGACGTTGATGAATTGCAAGCTGAGTGAGTAAAATGTTGATGAATCTAGCAGAGACAAAAATCCAGGCAGCTGACACCTGCACAGAGTTTATTTGTTAGGTGTTGCAACCACGAAACGTCACGACATGAAACTCGGTAATACAAGGACCACCTGTACTACTTATTGATGTAACGATGCAAGATTATAACTGCACCCCGAGATTGTTCCCCCGCCACCCTCCCGAGTTCCTCTGGCACTGCTTTGCTGATAGATTTCCGTGTATTAGTTGCAGGCACACCAAACATAAAAAGGGCTCACCTGAGACAGGTTTCTTAACCTCCAAAGACAGCGTCATAGGAAGGTTATCCATGAGTTCACAGATTTCCCGGTAGCTGGAGGAGCTCACCAGTGTTTCGCCAATGGTTACGATCTCATCACCAGGACACAAGACTCCTTTGGATTCCTACGAGTAGGACAACAAGCAAGCAAGGTATCACATCAGATGTTTTGGCACGGAATACACTCCTGTTAGCCAAAGGATGGACTGCGCTGTTTTTATTAACCGAGTAGTGTCATGGATTACAACTGAGGTGTTGGGTCAAATTCAGTGATGCTCAAGAGTACGTGAATAAGGGAGGGGGGTAATCTTCAGTGGGGAGCGAGCACTCAGGGAGAAGGTACAGGGTTCCTCATTTGTCCCTCTGTCAGCAAATGTGAGGTCTTCTCTATATGTGAACTGGCACTTTAAATACCGTGCACTTTAATTTACCAGTTTACCAGTTGGTAATTGCACAGCTCAGATGATCCCCTTTTTGCACATTGATCCCTCTGGGAACCAGTATGGTTCTGGTGTTTTTATGCTTATGTTTCTTTTATGCTTGTTGTATATGGTTTTACTATGTCTGTCATGCACTGTATGTCTCTGTTGGTTATATGCAGCTGTACCCTAACGCTAAACCAGGGGTCTCAAACACGCAGCCCGCGGGCCAAATGTGGCCCGCAGGACACTAGTTTGAGGCCCCCGCCTTGATATGAAAGTTCAAGCGCAAGTTTGATATGGATGCTGTATGGTATCATGTACCCAGAAAAAATGATTACGTTTGATTCATGTTCATGTTAAAGGTTAAATAACTGTTAATAGTTATCCTCCCTATCCGTGTGGAAGTGGTAAGTTTTTGGCTATTTAAGTTTAAAGGAAATAACTTGAAGGCTACCGTTTAGGTCGCTAGCTCTCTAGTTTGCGAGTTAGCATGTGTCTCAAGACCCTGCAGCAATATGTTGTAAATAAAAAGAGTATAAATGTGACTATAGTCGTGTTTTGTCATGTCTACAGGGCTCTAATAATGCTTTGTTCATTTTAATCTGAAAAAAATCATTTGTCTACCCACCAACTATATGTGCTTTCTTAAGTTTTTATTATTTGCTGTTTTATTATTATTATTATATTTATTTATTACTGATTGATCGATTTTCTTTATTCTAGATTTGTTTATTTTTCATCTTATTTTGTGTAGAAAAATAAAAATTAAGGTATTTGAGAACAGTGGAATTTTTTATCAGCGCTTTTATTGTAGAAAATCGGAACCAAAGCACTGAAAAAGTTTGTATATTTTTCTGTTGTTAATAAATGTGTTTTTTTTTGGAAAACCTGATGTGGCCCAGCCTTGCCCAGACCCTCGCTCCAGTGGCCCCCAAGTAAATTGAGTTTGAGACCCCTGCTCTAAACCAAATTTCTCCCAAGGGAGAGAAATAAATTGAACTGAACTGAGTTTTACCACAATCTAGTGAAGTTTACTCAGGCGATGATTCCATATGAGACCACTTTAGGGAGTTCTATACATCAGGGTGCTGTAATAAAGGTATGTGAGGGCATCGAGGATACTCTCTACCCCAATTCACGTACTCACGAGTATTAATACATCTTTTGTTCACGGTAAGTTATCAGCCCATTTACACCCACTTAATGTGGGTACACCTCTGACAAAACCCCCACGTTGACAAAACAGTCAAGTCAATCAGACATACCCTTTCTGCTGCTCCTCCAGATTTTAATCTGTTGATGACAACTTTCAGAGGGGACGCCATGATCTCCAAGTCCAGCCCAAAAGATTCGTTCGCACACCTCGTCAGAGTCACGGTCTCGAGAGTGCAAACGCCAGACAGCTCACTTGTCTGTACGTTGGTACAGAGGGGTATCGATTCGCTTTCTGTCACGGATGTTTTCCCACATTGTGTCTTCTGATCTGATGATGGTTCATCAACATTTGACTTTTGCTGCTCGGTCAAATTCGGAGATTCAACGCTGCTTTTGGTTTTGGCCGGTGCCACTGCATGATCCAACAGATCTTCACCTGTTGTGGGCTCTCCAAGGCAACGGATTGGCAGGAAGGGTGACTCTGAACCAAGGGCCTTGGAGTCATTGGTATCGCAACTTCCATACAGTGGTATCATCACATCATTACTGATATGTCTGCCGTTGCCATCTTCTTCTACATCCAACGATACCGCGTCTTCCTCTTTGCTTAGCTCGTCGTCGTAACGCATTATCCTTCGTTGGCGAAGAAGCGGGCTCCGCACCGTGGTGGAATCGGATACAACCGCGGGTGAGCCAAATGCCTCAACGTGATCATCAGCTTTGTACAAGGTGTCATGGTCCACATCGGTTCCAGATGAGGAGATTCCTGGGGGTGACAAGCATAATTATCGACAGCACAGGTTTGAATTTGATAATGGTAACTGGTGCTTTGAAGCGTTACATTTTGGAACTGTGGATAAGTGTGTGATCCCCTGCTGATTTTATACAGTAAACCTCGGATATATCGGAAATTCGCTCACAACGGACAGATAAAAAAGAACCAATTTTTCTGTAATGCATTTCCAATAAAAATTCATTGCATATATCGGATTTTTTATAACGGATTTCGCCTATTTCGGACAAAATCTCCAGTCCCGTTCCAATGCATTTCCATTAAATTTCCTTCGCATATATCGGATGGCCGCATCGTGGCGCTCCAAAGCTAGCTGACATTCTGAGATGTTTTAAAGCAGAGGACATTTTTAATGCCGACGAAACTGGGTTATTCTGGCAAATGCTGCCAGAAAACACCTTGGGATTTATTGAATGAGATCTTAACCTCACTATTGGAAATAACGTAGGCCTGACGGGCGTAACAGGGCCTAGCTTAATTAACAATTTGTTATGCTCAGAGTCCAATAAAGTTCAATTCTCATTACCTTATGTCTCTTTTCATTGCCCAGTCCAGGTACATTGGAAACATAGTCAAGGAAGTGCCTTTTTAGAACGGATAAAATCCGATTTACGCATATACTGGATATAAATCCGATGTATACATTTTCCGGTATACGCATATAACGGATTTCGCTTATATCGGACAAAACCAGTGGGAACAATTGAATCCGATATATCCCAGGTTTACTGTACTATTCCTGAAGGAAAATACTGTAAGTATTTCATAGCAATTTCGTAGTTTGGCAACATCTGACTGCATTTGTAAATAAGAATTTGTACTTAAATTGCTTGCCTGGGCAAATAAAGGTATAATAAAAAATAATAAAATAATAATTCAGATGGATTTGTCCATGTGTCTTCTTCACAGGGGGTGGGGTGGGGTGGGGGGGGTCTTGCAGGCACTGCAGGATCTCGAGCCTTACTCATGCTTTTCTTACTGACTGTGCTCCTAACTCCCTTGACATCATCAACCAGCTCCTCTTTAGTCATTCTGGGCTGCTCTCTCTCGCTCACTTTTTCCACAATCCTCCTAATCTTGCATTAGAGTATCAGAGCTCTCTGTTAAAGTAAAGCTGACATAAAAATGATTGACTCTTTATATCTTTGTAAGGGGGTAGACTTCCAAAATCAGCAAGGGATGAAATACTTCTTTTCCCCTTTGGCATACTGAGCTTTATTCCAGAATTAGCTAAGAGGGAGGAATCGTCAACTATCAAGCATCTCCTTGCTGAGTTTTTTGTTTTGCAACATTTTTTAAAGTATTACCCTGAGGCTGGGATGCAATGTCCTCTATGGAGGTGTTGCAGCTTTGTTGGTGGAATGTTTCATCGCTATTTGAGCCCCGCGATGTCAGGAATGTGTGGCTAGGAATGTCCGAGGAGAAGTGTTGTAATAGCTCCGTCTCTGAGCTAAGAGACCCCTGCTGGATTTATTAAGGGAAAAGAATAAGGATTAAATACATGAAATACATTCAAGCCAAGCATTACTGCATGACTTTCAATAATAACAAGACAAAGCAATATTATATTTGGTTAGCAGGGCTCGACAATAACCATGTACCGATGGCCCGGGGCAAGTTAAAACAAAATTGGGGCAAGTAAATCTAATCATCGATATTCCCGTGGGGCAAGTGTACTTTAGCATGCCGTACTGCCAAGAGTTCTTTAAAAAGCGGTTCTTGTTGGGTGTTGGTAAAACACGGACTGAGTAATTCCGGTGGTAATTTGCAAACCAATCCTTGCAAATCTTGAAATGGACCAATCAGAATCGTTTATTTAGACCGCGGTCCGTAATCCACAGTCCGCGTTTTACCCACACCCGTTGTTCGCGATCAACCAATCAGCGATCGTTTGACTACGAAAACATCCATCATGGCGTCCCTGCCAACATCGTCTATTTCTGAAGGAAAACATCAAAAAGTGATGAAGCAGTGCCTCCTAAACAAGTATTTTATTAGCGGTTAGCAAATCAAATGATGGCACAGGTGAGTGAATCACATTGCTGTGATAATTTGAAGTGGTCACAATGAAACACCACCCATTAGATCCAATACCAAGTGCTGATTTTGCACAAGCTACAAAATCTAGCGCTTCCATTTCTCTGTGGATTTTTCTCACCTTTGCTTCACAAATTATTGTTTGACCATTGAGCTTTTTTCTGGATTAAAAACACTTTACTAGTACACAAATGTGTCTATTCAATAATGTTTTATTGTGGTGCACAACTTATAAATATCAGTGCTTACTACGACTACCATGTGTAAGGTATTATTTATTTCATTATTTTATTTATTTGAGATTCTCATGTGATGCCACAAAAAATTAGATGATATCATTATGGCAGTCTTTTCATTTTACATGGGGCAAGTTCGGGCAAGTAGTTCTCACCTTAAGAATTCCCTATGGGCAAGTCATTTTGGTTTTTAATGTAGAGCCCTGGTTAGTTAAGCATATGATGAATGAATGAGTGTTTACCCTACTGGCTGGATCAAGAAATCTCTTCATAGTCCAGCTGAGGGCATGCAGTCCATCTCCTTGGCTGTCAGATGGGCTCTTACAGGAAAAACCTTTTGAATCAGAAAAAAAACAGAATATAGTTTTTATACTGTTGTCATATTGTGCATCAATTTTGTTTTTTTGCTCCAATCTGTCTTGTGCTGAATGCAAAGATTTCTACCTTTGCTGGGTGATAAAGACATTATGTAGCGGCCTTTTATTGTGCCTGTGCTGTCTATTCACAGCATCTTGATTTGCAGCAAAAAAAGTGTCATATTGACATTTGTGTATCTCTACACTCTGGACATGTACAGTGAGCTCAAGTATATAGTCAAATCTGAAAAAATCAAGACAAGCGTTTAAAAAAATGATACCAGGATGATCATTTCAATCATTTCAATCATTTCATAATCGAAGAAAAGGCTAGGAAATGAACATTGAGGTTAAAATGTCACACCTTGGGAATTGGATGATTGTCGGCTCTTCATTTTGTTCCGGTGTGTGGACCGAGCTATGAAATGATCCATCTCCTGCTCCGATACCTGAGAAAAGACGTCAGAATGAAACCTTTGGAATCTGGAATTTAAAAAAATAAATACTTAAAAGTGGGACCATTCTGTCGTCTTATGTTATTGAAACAACAACTAACAACAACCAAAACAAACTTTAGACATAGACTTTCTTTATTGTCATTGCACAATAACACAGCAGTGAAATTTCCAATGAAATGTCGTTGCCTGGCTCCCGTGTAATAATAAACAATAATGTGGAGAATAAATAGATGACATCAACTATGAACAATGTACAGCGTAAACAGTAATTTGTACAAATAATTTAAATAATTTAGAATAAATAATAATAATAATTTTGGTACCTCACTAAAGCTAAAGGCTAAAATAGAACAAAAGTGGTCCCCATGACATGAAAATGGAGCCGTTTGGCTTCAAGTGGACCCTAACCCCAACCCTCTTTTTAGAGACAAACCAACTGATTTTTTTATGTTGCTTGATTGGATTGGTGGCAGGTGAAAATGATTTATAATCACTTTGACCTTTGATCCGAGCTCTAAAGTGTTGGTAAAGCTTACCTTGGGATTAGGGTGCCGACTAATAATGAGACTGACTGGCCCGGGGCCACATTCACTGAGGATGGCGTAGGCCTCGCTGAGAGCAGCAAAACGAAGATTCACAGAGTCCACCTCCAGGATCTGATCCCCCCGACTTGATGTGAAGAAGCACAGGTGCGAGAGGACAATAACAATATTCATTCATTCATTGATTCATTTTCTACCGCTTATCCTCACAAGGGTCGCGGGGGTGCTGGAGCCTATCCCAGCTGTCTTCGGGCGAGAGGCGGGTTACACCCTGGACTGGTCGCCAGCCAATCACAGGGCACATATAGACAAATATGATATTATTATTATAGGGTAAGTCTGGACATACAAGACATGTAGTAAACACACATACAAAAAAGGCTAGTTATGAGCTAAGTTATGAGTTAAGGCTAGTTATTTTGTCATTCTGATTCTTGTTCAGGAAAACAAACAAACTGTTTCGGGAGGTGGCAGGTCATTCTAACGTTTACTTTGTTAATTATAAAAGCCAATTAAGGTCAATTAAAGATAAAAAAAAAAGCCGCCATACGACTTCCACTATTTAAAGTTTGCTTAGATTGGTTAAATATTTGAACTTGTTTGTACTTACTGCTATAAATCAAGTGTGACTTCCGACTGGTCGTGTACATGACAGGCGCCACTTTGGCGTCTTACCTGAGCCTGCCGTCCATCTTGGCCACAGAACCCAGCGCAAGGTTGTGGATGTAGATGCCAGGAGCGGAGTTTTCCGGCGTGAGGAAACAAACTCCAATCCCTAGACCGACTCCAGGCTCTATGGAAAGGCAAACAAAAAATGCCGGCTGTAAAAGTCAGAACCTCACTTGCGATATGAAATATTATTGGTTAAAAATATGCATATTTTACATTTTATTGATTTTACCACTACAAGGCATTCAGAAGACACATTCAAAGATGTCGTGATGATATGCAGTATTCTACACGGGTCACTAGGTGTCAGTAATGTTACTGTAATGTTTGGTGAGACACGCAAGCACCACACTTGATCATCGCAACAGGTTTTTATTGTATGTAAGAACGATCTCACAACAGGCACAGTAATGCCTAAGGTGGGCTATTGTTGTGGCTGTAACCCACGCTCCCCACTCAGCTCCCCGAGCAACGAAAAACACACAAGCACAAATCTTATTTCTTATTTCTGTAATTATGTCTGCTATATTCTGTAATTATGTCTACTATATTGAGTAGGATGAGTGTAAACATGCATGTAGGGGTGCTATGTCATGTCTAGAGGGCTCTAACAATGTTAGAAAACCCTATTTAGAATTTATATTTAGATTTTATATGCTCTAACTATGAAAATATTTGACTTAAGACATAACGAATCCTACGGAAATTCACTTATCACGGTTGGGATTACGATATGAACTGAATTGACTTATCGTGTGGAAGACAGAAAATTCGAAATAAACTGAAACTTGTTTAAAAAAATAAACATTGGTGATGTACATTGTATAATAATTCCACCCTTGAAAATGAACCGTTCGACGTAATCATGACAGGCACAACTTGCCCATAATTCCATTCTTACTCATATTCATAAGTATTGGTCCATTCAAATATAGAAACAAGAAATAAGCACAAGACCTTTATCAAGCGTGACTTCCATGATGATGCAGTCCTTCGGACCAGGGCCCCTCCTACCATCGGTCTCATCAATTGGAATGGGCGCCCCCCCGCTGGCATTGGAGTTGGGTGAACTGGAGCGGCTTAGAATGGTGGGGGTTGCACAGGGTGTGAGACTGGGGCTCCGCAGGCGAGTTCGAATTGTCAACGACACAACACCTTTTTTGAGTTGCTGTGAAGAAGAAGTAAGGGCATTGAACGATGATACCTGGGCCGTGTCCACAACGTGTCCACAACGAACATGCACAAATGCACATTTCATCCACCACGGAAATTTTTGATGGTTTTATCAATTTTGTTATTTGATGTGGTCTGTTGTTTACAAAGTGCTCCTGAAAAAAGGGACACAAGCATAATGATGATGATAATAATAATAATAATAAATTTTAAAATATTTAAATATAAAATATTTAAATATAAAATATTTAAATATAAATATAAAATAATAAATAATAATAGCAGATTGCATGACACTTTTACTTTTACAATAATACCAGGTGGACTGTTACGTGTAAAATATATAGTCTGCCCCCCCCGTTTTGTTAAATCAATGCGGCCCGCGAGTCAAAAAGTTTGCCCACCCCTGGGTTAGAGTATGCACCGATGAGTGTGTTTTTTGGTTAATGTAAATTTCGAAATTATATCTGCTAGATATTATACAGTCTAATAACTCTAAGTGCATTGTCAGTCTAATAACCTTAGACTATCCTTCATAACTATCATAACATAGACTTCCTAACAAATCCTTCAATATCTTTTATAACACACAATCCGAGTTGCGGATAAAATTACTGGGAGACACACAATACATAAAGAGTGTCCAAACTCTTCAATATTTGATGTTTTTTCCCCTGAAAATATTACAACTTTATTTTGTTTGTTTCTCACAAATTATAAAAAATAATAAACTATGCTTGCAAAGTTGCAACTTTATTTCTCATACCACTTTTCTCTTCATATTTGGACTTATTTTTCATATTTTTGTATGTAGGTTTTTCGTCATTTATTGGCAGACATGGAACGTAACTCCCGTGCAAAGCGTGGAACTCCGCTAAAATGTCAGGTGTCCTAATTTTGAGAAAAGAAGAAATAACTTTTGAAAAAATATATATTAAACAGTTAAATAATATACTAAGACAATATATAAATATCTATAAATTAATATATATACCATGTATATTTTTAAAGACATTTATTACTTGTATTTTATTAGCTTTAAATGGCGTTAAAATGAGAATAAAATGTGTGCTATTATGTCATTTTTTTCACATGGCTTCTGAGCTTCTTGAAAATAAATTTGGAAATATTTCAAGATTCATGTTGCAACTCAGTGAGACCTTGAAAGTCTGGATGGCTTGTTGGTGTGTCAGTCCTTGGAGAGACTCTCCGTTAACTTCCAGAATCTCATCTCCTATAAAGGAACAAAAAATAAAACACACAAATAAATCAAATGGAGAAATACAATGAAATACCGTAACAAATGCAACAAACGTGCTTCTGCATCATTGAATGCATCATCAAGTCAACAGTGCCACAGTGAGCCCCGTGCCAGTTAGGTCCTGCCCTCACACGAAGAAAGGGGACAATTACTGAGATGTTTGTGTGCGTTATATAAAACAATAATTACGTTTCATGAACATGTTTTCAATCATGAGTTATTTTGAGTCAAAATAATATCCACTTATTTTGTTCTTCTTTCTGTTTATTATGACCCCACGTACACACATAATAAAGATGTTGTGATGTTCGGAGTTGGGAGTGTCCATGAATCCGCCTGGAGCAGGGGTCTCAAACACGCGGCCCGCGGGCCAAATGTGGCCCGCAGGACACTACTTTGAGGCCCCCGCCTTGATATGAAAGTTTAATGTTAGAGCGGCCCGCGCAAGTTTGATATGGATGCTGTATGGTATCATGTACCCAGAAAAAATTATTACGTTTGATTCATGTTCATGTTAAAGGTTAAATAACTGTTAATAGTTATCCTCCCTATCCGTGTGGAAGTGGTAAGTTTTTGGCTATTTAAGTTGAAAGGAAATAACTCGGAGGCTACCGTTTAGGTCGCTAGCTCTCTAGTTTGCGAGTTAGCATGTGTCTCAAGACCCTGCAGTTGCGCAATATGTTGTAAATAAAAAGAGTATAAATGTGACTATAGTCGTGTTTTGTCATGTCTACAGGGCTCTAATAATGCTTTGTTCATTTTAATCTGAAAAAAATCATTTGTCTACCCACCAACTATATGTGGTTTCTAAAGTTTTTATTATTTGCCCTTTTATTATTATTATTATATTTATTTATTTATTTATTACTGATTCATTGATTTTCTTTATTCTTGATATGTTTATTTATTTTTCATCTTATTAAAATAAAAATTAAGATATTTGAGAACAGTGGAATGTTTTATCAGAGCTTTTATTGTAGAAAATCGGAGCACTGAAAAAGTTTGTATATTTTTCTGTTTTTAATAAATGCGTTTTTTTTTTTTTTTTTTAGAAAACCTGATGCGGCCCAGCCTTGCCCAGACCCTAGCTCCAGTGGCCCCCAGGTAAATTGAGTTTGAGACCCCTGGCCTGGAGAATGTGGAAGTGTTATTCCAAGGATGGATGGAGAGATGTGTTTGTTTGTTTATAAGACACAATATAATATTAAAATATTTGATTGAGGGAAATAAGTATTGTGTGGAATTTTTTTTGGAGTGTATTGGTTGTGATGGTAAAAAAATAAGGGGATAATAATAGATAATAATAGGAAGAAGTAACCCTAAGATGGACAGCACTGCTGTATAACCAACAGTCCCAATTGATGATTCCCCAATTAAGTGAATTCTGTGGACATGTAAGATAAAATGGAGAAAAGGAACGTTACCCTCTTTTAGTCGTCCATCCGCTGCTGCGGCACCGTGAGAGAAAATGGTCTTGACAAAGATCCCCATTTGGCCCCGTGCTGAATCCTGCCCACCGACGATACTAAAGCCGAGGCCCTGGGAAATCAATACAATTTCATTCCATTGGACTTGGAGATGCTGAGTGGATCATGAACATCCTAACCAGGCAGGGTGACCAGACCTTAGCAACAGGAAACAGCAATTCTCCTGCATAGATATATAAATTAAATCAATTGCATAAATACATACATTGCCACAATGAGATTTGGCGCTCATAAACATATTATGACACACATGGTATGCCAGAGAATAAGAAGATGTTGCAGGAGGGATCAGTGTTGCCAAATTAGGGTTTGGTTGCTATATTTAGAGGGTACCGTAATGAGACAAATGCAGTGAAGAGACTTTTGGTGACCCACCTCCATCTAAAAAGGCACTCACGGGTCTGGTGAGACAACAACAATTACCATGACAACACAGCCACACATGGATTGCAGTCCTGTTTATTGATGTATTTTTTTTACGGCGAGCGTCTTTGTCATGTTGGTAGTACACAGTGTGAGTGTAACTGTGTTCTTAAATGTTCCTGCCCTGTGACCCTACCTTGGATGAACTGAGGAAGATGGATATGTGGCCAGATGAATGGATGGAACGGATGAATTGGATTTACATTATTTCTTGTGGGAAAATGTAGTCTGCCCTTCTGGAACAAGTTAATGATGCTAACCAATGTTACACTGTGTGTATAATATTGTGTATATATACAGTCTGGATTTTATAACATAGGAATTAGAGAAAATCAATAATAAAATGACACGAGTGATCTTGTTTTTAAAAAATAAGGAATGTGGTAAGGGTAAGGTAGGAACCTATGGCTCGGGAGCCAGGTAGGGCTCTTTTGATGACACTATCTGGCTCTCAAGCATTTCTTACCACAATAAAAATGCTAACATTTTAAAGTAAACATCACAGAAATCACTGTTAAAAATAATATTAAAAATCAAAACTTTCTTATGGGCGGCACGGCGGTCTGGTGGTTAGTGCGCAGACCTCACAGCTAGGAGACCAGGGTTCGGTCCCCGCCCTCGGCCATCTCTGTGTGGAGTTTGCATGTTCTCCCCGTCCATGCGTGGGTTTTCTCCGGGTACTCCGGTTTCCTCCCACATTCCAAAAACATGCTAGGTTAATTGGCGACTCCAAATTGTCCATAGGTATGAATGCGAGTGTGAATGGTTGTTTGTCTATATGTGCCCTGTGATTGGCTGGCGACCAGTCCAGGGTGTACCCCGCCTCTCGCCCGAAGACAGCTGGGATAGGCTCCAGCACCCCCCGCGACCCTCGTGAGGAAAAAGCGGTAGAAAATGAATGAATGAATGAACTTTCTTATGCATTTTAATTCGTCCATTTATTTTCTACTGCAATACGGCCGACCATATCCATCTTTCCTGATGATATTTTCCAGGTCAAACACCAAAACGTGATTATTACTGGGTAATGCGGTAGTCTACCTCGGTCATTGAGATGTCAAAAAAACATGTAAATGTAAACTTTCCTCCTTTAGTCAAATAGCTAAAGCTGCAGAACCAAGCCTTCTGGTGAAGATGGCCAAAAGAATGAAATATACTGAATACGGTTCAAAACTATGCAGCAGCAGAAGTTGCATTAATGGCAGCAAGTATTTGATTTATTATTAGACACTGCGCTGCTCACGAAAGTATGCTGGCCACACCCCATTGGCGTGGGGTAGTGTGCCTGGTCTACATAATTAGAGCCCATTATATCTAAAACTGTTGGTCTTACATGAAAATGCACACATTTTATTGCATTCAAAATGTATATGGCTTTCACAGATACACATTTTAAAATATCTGGCCTTCATGGCTCTCTTAGCCAAAAAGGTTCCCGACCCCTGGTGTAGAAGATATATCAATGGTTTTCATGCCAGGGTTTTATTTTCAGTTATGATAATGTTACAATTGCAATTCTGCAACAAGGCAAAAATCTTGAATCTTACTAATGCTGCTTTTTAATCAAATCTAATATTCTTAACTGTAAAAATGTTGCGATGTAATCCATATAAAGGCCTCATTCAGACAGAGAGTGGAGTACTCACCTTCCCTTGGCCTTTCATCAGCACGATGCTGGAGATAATAGACGGCTGTGCAAGTCGCCATGGTGATTCCACTTGAACAGTACTTAATGAGCGTGCTGATTTCTTAATGATCTGATATTCCTGGGAGGGATACAAACACAAATGCAAAAGTCAACATGGAATCTGTGTTTCTTGCACGACGGTGACTTTTCTTCACTGGTTGAAGTAAATGACCATCCATGAACTTTATGGGATGTTTGAGGTACTACTGGCCCAGGAGCTTGTTGTTGTCTTCAGTTTTTGATGAGAGTTTCTCATTAGCATAGCAATTAGAGTGGGCAGCTTCAGGGCATTGTTACTGTAATATCCGCACTAACGCGAGTTACTGGCTTTGATCGGACATTGCATGTGTGTGTGTGTTACGCTTTGGGTGGAACATACATATTGAATGCATGGAAACTTAGTTGGTACTTGTTAGTACTCAAAGATCAAAGTTCAATCGGGAAGAGAGAAGTAGGATGGTGTGTTTATAAATGGAATATTTTCATAGTTTGAGCATTGAAAACCTGTTTATGACCTTCCAAATATGGCTTTTTAAAATGAATAGAGTCATCCAGACATAAATAACACCCCTATAGTAAGACAGGAAGTGACACTGAAGGTGCAGAGTTGAGTTTTTTTTTATCTTGGTGCTACAACAGTAGCCCATGTTAGAGATTATTTACCCGTTTGAGGTCATTCATAGGTGCAATCTCCCCAGTGAGGACAGGCGGGGTCCAGGGCACTCCACCCTCGCCCCTTCCTCCTCCCCCGTCTTTGAGTTCTTATGTAAAGTGGGCTTATTTCTCCCAACGTTGCGGAGGTTTCCAAGCCCCATAGGAACATAGTGTGGAGTTGCTTTTTTTCCTCCCCCCTCCTCTTGTTGTACCCTTTTTGCTCCCCCTTTTATCCTGTCCCATCTACACCCTTGTCATATTGTATGTTATGTTGTATATACAGTATACACGGATGGGTGATTGCACAGTTTTGCTTGTACATCTGCACAAGTGACAAGTAAAGAGGCCATTCTCTCTCTGTCACTAAAAGCCAAGTCTGGTGCTTGTGTCTCGCCGAACATTACAGTAACGTTACTGACATTGTCACTTTTAAAACATCTACTTTCATTTATTTGTGAAATTTGTGAACTAGTACAATGAGCGACTAACCGGTCTTTCTCCAGCGGTATCGAGCTGTTGGGGTAAGGAGTGTTTCCGTCTGCCCGACTTGGACGACTTCTCCAAAATGTCACAACTCTCCAAGCCGTTCTCTGCAAAGAACTCATCATCTTCACCCACCGACTCCAAACGACTACTTCCTCCTGTGACAAAAATGATAAGTTCAGTCACTTCGGGGAAGAATGAGATATTTAATATGTTTTTTTTAACTGTCCAGAATGGTGGGAACAGAAAATTATTCAAATTATTTTATATTTGATTGATGCAAATAAGAATTCTGACCAACACTGATTGTTTATTAATTGCAAAAGTAATTCTTGTTTACACTGGTGGCCAGCCAATCACAGGGCACATATAGACAAACAACCATTCACACTCACATTCATACCTATGGACAATTTGGAGTGGCCAATTAACCTAGCATGTTTTTGGAATGAGAACATGCAAACTCCGGCGGTCTGGTGGTTAGTGCGCAGACCACACAGCTAGGAGACCAGGGTTCGGTCCCCGCCCTCGGCCATCTCTGTGTGGAGTTTGCATGTTCTCCCCGTGCATGCGTGGGTTTTCTCCGGGTACTCCGGTTTCCTCCCACATTCCAAAAACATGCTAGGTTAATTGGCCACTCCAAATTGTCCATAGGTATGAATGTGAGTGTGAATGGTTGTTTGTCTATATGTGCCCTGTGATTGGCTGGCGACCAGTCCAGGGTGTACCCCGCCTCTCGCCCGAAGACAGCTGGGATAGGCTCCAGCGACCCTCGTGAGCGGTAGAAAATGAATGAATGAACATGCAAACTCCACACAGAGATGGCCGAGGGTGGAATCGAACTTGGGTCTCCTAGCTCATTGACATTTAAGGCATGTGCAGCCCGTATTGACAAAGGAGGATCTGGTTGATGATATCAAGGGTGTAAAAAAAAAAAAAAACATTAGTAAGACACTGTAGCTGTAATGGATTGATACCCTGCGGTGCTCAACAAGACACATGTGCAAACCCGTCTGAAGGTTTGACATGAAAATACCTGAAAGACTCACACAAGGCCTGGGAGAATGTGACCTAAATTGTACCTAAAGTATTAAACCACCTTTTGGATTGCCATCAAATACTTATTTACCTTTTATCTAATACCAATTCATTTACAACCTTTATTTCTGTTGGTTTTATACATTTTACCTCTGTGTTCAAATAAAGTTACAATAAAAAAAAAGTACTTTTTATAAACCATATTTGTTTACAATGTCATATTTATCAAAAGTGATGCAGAACCACAATAAGCAAAGATACGTTTCAGTAATTTCCGAACAGTATTTGGAATGTACCGACCCTGGGACTGGTGATAGAGCTTTAAGGGTGCAGGGCTGCAGCACGACCCTGTCAGGCTCGTGTCCTCTAGTTTCTCCAGGTTAGTCAACTGGAAGCGGAGACAAAGAACAACATTCATTCTTCCCCATTTGCATATGGGTGCTGGTAATCACATGCAATATAATAACTTAAAACTTTTTTACGACATACTGAAAATGAATGGATGAAAGGGCCACTTTGTTTTTTTTTTACATATGCATATACGTACATATGCTGAGAATTTATAGAAGAAAAAATTGCATTTCAAGAAAAAATTGCATCGCAGGTTTATGATATAGGTGAAAAGCGGATTGTTAATATGAACTGGTAGTTTGTATTCCATTTGCTCTTTTATTAACCCATTTCAAATGTTTTTTTTAGGTTCCAAATATTTCAAACTTATTATTAGAACTTTATTCCCATAACATAACTTTTTTTCATCAACCTAATTTTCCAAAAAAAGAAAACTTCCTTTTGTTTTCTTATAGTATTAGAAATAAAAACATTGTTTCCTCTATTATCTAAACTCTATGCTACTAAAATGATGTTACTTTTGATAATGATACTATTTTTCTCAAGTGCGTCTTTTTTATTACTTAATATCACTTAATATTTAGTCTTGCAAAATTGTGACTTTCTGCACAAGAATATTACTTATTTTCCTCTAATATTTTGACTTTATTTTCATAAAATTATAGCCGTTTTTCATTCCTGTCATGTCCTGTCATATTCCAAAAATGTGACTTTACTCTAGTACCATAAATAGTACCATAGTACCATCTAGTACCATAACTTTTTTCGCAACCTAATTAAAAAAAATAACATCTTTGTTTGTTTGTTTTTCAGAATATTTACATATACGTATAATATATAGTTTATGTAAGATATATATATATAATATTTACATGTAAAAAATGTTTTTCTGTCTGAAATATTTCAACTTTTTGCTTCTAAAATTACTGTACATTATTTTTTCCTCATAATATTACAACATTATTCTGGTAAAATTACAACTTTTTTCATATTTTGACTTTGTTCTTGAAAAATGACAACAGTTATCCATTTAAAAAAAAAAGTTTTATGTTAAATTATATTTTTACAATGTACCCAGGGTTTTCTTTCTTCATTATCTTTAATCTTCAGTGCCCTTCAGTCATCTCCACGGATTCAAACGATGCAAATTTAAATGATAAAACCGAAGAAGGATACACATAGCATCAGACAAACAACCGTTCACAGTGAACTACTCCATCAGTGGGTGTATTGTACATATCATCTACAGTACACACAGACACATCCTGCTAGAGTTTGGGGTGAGTACCCAAGGTGCTATATGAGGCAGTACGGATGCTGACCAGATCTGGCAGACTGGTGGATGGGAAGTGATGGAAGCCGACATCAGATTCCTCCTGCAAGGCAGACAAGAACACAAACATCAGCTTTGACGTTGAAAACAGTGATGGACATTTCTGCCCCCTTTCCAATATGATATGGAGCAAAAATGCATTATTAAACAGCCGTTATTACTAAGTCTGAGGCGCCGCATGAGGCCCCAGAGCCACGGGTTGCCGACCCCTGGATGACAGTGTCAGGTAGGTTGTCAAGATGAAGCGTATGTATGCATTACCCTGCTGGCGACAACAAGCTGGACAAGTCCAGTAGCAGAGCGGAGAACCGAGACCGCCTCCTGATGGGTAAGCCCCACAAGAGACTGACCATTAATCATCAGCAACTCATCACCAGCTTGAAGACGGCCGTCTCTGGAATACAAACCAAAATATGTACGTACATGTAGAAATGTTGTCCTGCTTCATCATACTATGAATTGGTGAATAATACACTATGCAAATACATATTTCCTTGAAAATACCTGTGGATTGTTCCTCCCTCCTCAATGTGGGCGATGTTAATGCCCTGTGAAGAGCGCTTGGAGCCACGCCCGCCCGTTATCTGGATGCCCAAGCCCTCTTCACCTTTCACTAGGTGCATCTTCCAGATATGGCAACCATCTCTTGGCTTCAAAAGAGAAGAACAATAAAAAAAAAATCACACATGAAGCACATGAGGACTTTACAGTAGGTCCGTCTATCCATCCATTTTCCTCCGCATATCCAGGTCAGCAGTCTCAGTAGGGAAGTCTAAACTTCCCAGTCTCCAGCCACCTCCTCCAACTTCACGGGGAAGACACCACGGCGTTCCCAGGCCAGCTGTGAGACATAAAGCCTCCAGCGTGTCCTAGGTCTGCCCCCGGGACTTTTCCCGAATGGGCATGCCCGGAACACCTCACCGGGGAGGCGTCCGGGAGGCATCCGGACTAGATGCCGGAGCCACCTCAACTGGCTCCTCTCAAGGAGAAGCCTCTCTGAGCCCCTCTAGCATGACTAAGCTTTCTTAGCGTGAGTCCAGCTACTCCTACAAACTCATTTCAGCCGCTTGTATTTGTGTACAGTAGGTACTGTACAAAAGTACTCACTCTGCCACCCATTCCTAACTAAGGGACCGTGCGTAATACAAAAAAAAATAATAATTTTTTACACCTGTGAGCCGCCAATCTGTCAAAGATACCAAAGACATGGATGTTGTCCATGAGCTGCTCAGTGAAAATACAGCTTCCCACCACTTGGTGGCAGTAATGGGTCAGGCAGTTGTTTAAACTAGCACTAACAAGCAAATGATGCTAGCTACTAGTCTGTGTCGAAAGTTATGGAAACGTGTTTAAAAATCTTTAAGGCAGGATTTTCAATGCTAATTTAAATTTTGGAGCAGTCAAAGAACAAGTTGGGGACGAGAGACTATAGTTTTACATACAAATGTCAAGGGAGTTGGGAGCACAGCCATGTCAGTCACAGCAATTCCAGTAACGCTACTGTAATACTGGGTGAGACACACAAGCACCAGACATGATGGCCAGAACAACAGGAACAATAATCCTTGGCTACACCAACAGCCAGATAAAAATCAACTATCTAATCTACAGTATGTGGTTACTATAGTAGCATGTATTTTTTTTACTGTACTGTACTGTACTCCAAGTACACCTGATTTAACTATAGCATTTAAGGATGTGTGTATCTATACACTTACAGTATATATTCATATAATTGTGTAGTAACATGGAAGAAGCATGACATCCCAGAAAACAGATGGCACAAAAAGTCCTCCTAATTCCATAACGACTATAAGCCATAACAGATCCTCATGTGCAAGGAAAGGATCACTACAAAATTGTAGGAAATCCTCTCATTTGTTGGGGGGGAGGGGGGGGGGGGGTACATGCTACAGTAAACCTGGGATATATCGGATTCAATTGTTCCCACTGGTTTTGTCCGATATAAGCGAAATCCGTTATATGCGTATACCGGAAAATGTCCGTTTTACGCATATATGGGATTTATATCCGGTATATGCGTAAATGGGATTTTATCCGTTATAAAAAGGCACTTCCTTGACTATGTTTCCAATGTACCTGGACGCGCAGGCAACGCTGCAAACGCTGCAAATGACGTCGTATAGCGGCCTGTCACCATTCGGCGAATCGGAGCGCCACGATGCGGCCATCCGATATATGCCAGGGAAATTTCATGGAAATGCATTGGAACGGGACTGGAGATTTTGTCCGAAATAGGCGAAATCCGTTATAAAAAATCCGATATATGCAATGAATTTTTATTGGAAATGCATTACAGAAAAATCGGTTCTTTTTTATCTGTCCGTTGTGAGCGAATTTCCGATATATCCGAGTCCGATATATCCGAGGTTTACTGTATATTGGAAAATGTATTTGATAAACACTCACTTATTGTAATCGTTGTTATACACATTCTGAGTATGAAGTTAAATGGTAAAATAAGCATCAAGTCTTGGTTTACAAAAACATGTACACAAATACATATTTTGGTCACTTCCTATTTCTGCGGGGTGCTTAGTGTTCTCGGTCTTTGTTTCAGGCAGCTTGGTCGGGTGACTGGGCGCGTAGCGGCAAGGCAGGTGGACGCAAATGGCAACCATCACTATTCGCAAACCCTGCGTCTACACCAGATTATTTCTCATGGCTCCTCCTCAGTTCTCCTATCTCAACTATTTCCTTGCCTTCCACGCTACCTCCTTTGTACGCTCAGTCCTATGTCGCCCTCTGTTATGGGTAGATTGCTACCGTTTTCTCTGGCGTCTTCCTATAGCGCCTTGTTGCTCTGTTCCTAGCTACTGATGCTACATAGTACCTTGTTTTAGACACTATACGATCGCGACTTTGTTTTCTGAATTCTTATTATTGACAGTTTTTGTACATTTTTGTTGTTAATTGACAAAGAACTTAATAGAACAAACCTAACCAGCCCGTCATATTCGACGTAGTTTGTGATCTGCTTGTGGTTTTATTGGATAAAAGTATTTGATAACATTCATTTGATAGTGCATGTGACTGTAACTGATGTTTTTGTTTTTTTTTTCCATGTAAAATCCCTCTGATATGGGTTAATACACCAGCTGTCTCTCAATCCTCTGACCCACATTGTAAACCTCTATCTTGCTTTCCTTACATCAGCAGGTGCTTTCATTGTTTTTGTGGTTGAATATGCCCTTTTAATTAAAAAAAAATAACTTTTATGTATTTGAAACATTTAAGTATAAAAATGGCACCAGATTAAAAGAGGCATTGACAATTTTTGAGAAAATTGAAGGCATTTAAGTGCGTCTTATATTACGGAAAATACAGTACAAGTACCAATACGAGTAACAACAGCTATTTTTGTCCCAGCAAAGTATTTCATTAAAAGCTGATTCATTTAGCTGCCTCTGTCAGACAGAAAAATGGCCACAAATGGCCCCCAGGCCACACTTTGGACACCACTGCTCTAACCAAAAACCATCCATATTCTATGCTGCTTATCCTCACCAGGGTCGCTGGAGCCTATCCCAGCTGACTTCGGGCGAAAGGCGGGGTACACCCCTGGACTGGTGGCCAGCCAATCACAGGGCACATATAGACAAACAACCATTCACACTCACATTAATACCTATGGACAATTTGGAGTCGCTAATTAACCTAGCATGTTTTTGGAATGTGGGAGGAAACCGGAGTACCCGGAGAAAACCCACGCATGCACGGGGAGAACATGCAAACTCCACACAGAGATGCCCGAGGGTGGGATTGAACCCTGGTCTCCTAGCTGTGAGGTCTGCACGCTAACCCCTAGACCACCATGCCGCCCTCAATTAGAAATTCATATTTCAAATTTCATATTTCCAATCATGAGATAATGCCAAAAACTAAACACAAGGGAAAGGAACCAGAAGACAGGAGTCTCCAATGAACCGTGTGGCCAACATGTTAACCACTTGGCCACCCGTAACTGAAATGTACTCTAATCAAATCAATTTGACATACACGGAATAAATAAAAAGAACTACGGAGTACCTGATTCGAAAGTTGACTGGAAAGAGAATCCCTTTTAGTTTCCAAGAGTTGCCGATGACTTCTCGAAGGAAGAGTAGCAGTGCCTCCACTGAGGCGATGATGGTGATCAGCTCTCAGTTGACGAAAGGTGCCATGACTGTCCTCTATCGAAGTACGCGTGGAGAAGATATGTCCCGAGTCGACTCCTTTACCGTCCAAGGTGCTGAGGTCACTGTAGTAACTCGAGTATTCCGAGTCGATGCTGTCTTTGTCTTTGCAGGGCGACCGTGAAATGACGCCAAACTTGCGTGTGCGTTTGCACGTTGATGGACTATCAGCGGAGTCGGAGGAAGCCGTGCACGGTGGCTGTTCATCCCAGCTGTCATGGCTGACGGACGTGCTGAGGCAGCCATCGAAGCGACACGGAGGCGGAGGGGCCTTGCGTTTGAACCGTCGCAGCAGGACAAGGTAGATGTCGCCTCCGTTCCAGCACTGATCGGCCAGGTAACTGAAAAGAAAAAAAAAAAACACATTCAATGGATGTGTATGGTAAATAGGCAACCCTATTGTGACAAACCTCAGGGGACACACTAGATCAGGGGTGGGCAAACTACGGCCCGGGGGCCACATCCGGCCCGCCAAGTGTTTGAATATGGCCCGCCTGTTCTTTCCAAAATATTTCATTGAAACTCAACGTACAACCTGGCATCATGGCTTGAGCCAACCTTTTGATGGTCGAAGTAGCTGTTTTATCAATTTCGTTATTTGATGTGGTCTGATGTTTACAAAATGCTCCTAAAAAAGGGACACAAGCACATAATAATAAAAATTAAAATAATAATAATAATAATACATTCATTTTCTACCGCTTATCCTCCCGAGGGTCGTGGGGGTGCTGGAGCCTATCCCAGTTGTCTTGGGGCGAGAGGCGGGGTACACCCTGGACTGGTTGTAATAATAATAATAATAATAATAATAATTAATTCATTTTTACCGCTTATCCTCACGAGGGTCGCGGGGGTGCTGGAGCCTATCCCAGTTGTCTTGGGGCGAGAGGCGGGGTACACCCTGGACTGGTTGTAATAATAATAATAATAATAATAATAATAATAATAATAATAAATTCATTTTTACCGCTTATCCTCACGAGGGTCGCGGGGGTGCTGGAGCCTATCCCAGTTGTCTTGGGGCGAGAGGCGGGGTACACCCTGGACTGGTTGTAATAATAATAATAATAATAATAATAATAATAATAATAATAATAATAATAAATTCATTTTTACCGCTTATCCTCACGAGGGTCGCGGGGGTGCTGGAGCCTATCCCAGTTGTCTTGGGGCGAGAGCCGGGGTACACCCTGGACTGGTCGTAATAATAATAATAATAATAATAATAATAATAATAATAATAATAATAATAATAATAATAATAATAATAATAATAATAATTAATTCATTTTCTACTGCTTATCCTCACGAGGGTCGCGGGGGTGCTGGAGCCTATCCCAGCTGTCTTGGGGCGAGAGGTGGGGTACACCCTGGACTGGTCGTAATAATAATAATAATAATAATAATAATAATTAATTCATTTTCTACTGCTTATCCTCACGAGGGTCGCGGGGGTGCTGGAGCCTATCATAGCTGTCTTGGGGGGAGAGACGGGGTACACCCTGGACTGGTCGTAATAATAATAATAATAATAATAATAATAATAATTAATTCATTTTTACCGCTTATCCTCACGAGGGTCGCGGGGGTGCTGGAGCCTATCCCAGTTGTCTTGGGGCGAGAGGCGGGGTACACCCTGGACTGGTTGTAATAATAATAATAATAATAATAATAATAATAATAATAATAAATTCATTTTTACCGCTTATCCTCACGAGGGTCGCGGGGGTGCTGGAGCCTATCCCAGTTGTCTTGGGGCGAGAGGCGGGGTACACCCTGGACTGGTTGTAATAATAATAATAATAATAATAATAATAATAATAATAATAATAAATTCATTTTTACCGCTTATCCTCACGAGGGTCGCGGGGGTGCTGGAGCCTATCCCAGTTGTCTTGGGGCGAGAGGCGGGGTACACCCTGGACTGGTTGTAATAATAATAATAATAATAATAATAATAATAATAATAATAATAAATTCATTTTTACCACTTATCCTCACGAGGGTCGCGGGGGTGCTGGAGCCTATCCCAGTTGTCTTGGGGCGAGAGGCGGGGTACACCCTGGACTGGTTGTAATAATAATAATAATAATAATAATAATAATAATAATAATAATAATAAATTCATTTTTACCGCTTATCCTCACGAGGGTCGCGGGGGTGCTGGAGCCTATCCCAGTTGTCTTGGGGCGAGAGGCGGGGTACACCCTGGACTGGTTGTAATAATAATAATAATAATAATAATAATAATAATAATAATAATAATAATAATAATAATAATAATAATAATAATAATAATAATAATAATTCATTTTTACCGCTTATACTCACGAGGGTCGCGGGGGTGCTGGAGCCTATCCCAGCTGTCTTGGGGCGAGAGGTGGGGTACACCCTGGACTGGTCGTAATAATAATAATAATAATAATAATAATAATAATAATAATAATAATAATAATAATAATAATAATAATAATAATAATAATAATAATAATAATAATAATAACAATCATAATTAATTCATTTTCTACTGCTTATCCTCACGAGGGTCGCGGGGGTGCTGGAGCCTATCCCAGCTGTCTTGGGGCGAGAGGTGGGGTACACCCTGGACTGGTCGTAATAATAATAATAATAATAATAATAATAATAACAATCATAATTAATTCATTTTCTACTGCTTATCCTCATGAGGGTCGCGGGGGTGCTGGAGCCTATCATAGCTGTCTTGGGGGGAGAGGTGGGGTACACCCTGGACTGGTCGTAATAATAATAACAATAATAATAATAATAATAATAATGATAAATTTATAACGCACTTTACATCAAATAAATGATCTCAAAGTGCACATATAGCAGACTACATGACACTTTTACGTGTAAAATATGTGTAAAAATATACGTGTACAAATGGACTGTCACATGTAAAATACTAAACCGTCTGCCCCCCCCCCCCCGTCAATTTTATTAAATCAATGCGGCCCGTGAGTCAAAACGTTTGCCCCCCCCTGCATTAGATAGATAAATGGGGAGCCATCCACACTTAAATTTTAGAACAAGAAAAGCCTTATTGATTAAAAGTGAAAAATATTCAAAAAATGCATTAATAATAATAATAAATAGTTAATTTTCCTAGATTCAACCTCTGCGGATAAAAACCTGAATGAGCGAGAAGGTACACAGACACTCCTCCACAAGAAGACATACCTGGCTCCACCAACATCTACTCCCACCATCAGCTGTCCATTCAGTGATAGCAGCTCATCCCTCAGTTTGATTCTCTCACAACAGGCTGCCGGGCTTCCCTTTCTCACTTCCGTCACCCAGATGCAGCCCACATGCATGATGGGACTCTGATCTCGTCTCCTCCTCGGCCCTCCCTTTTTTCTTCCATCCGGGTCCCCAAAAATTGGGATGTTACCAAAGCTCAAGCCAAAATCCGCTGTGTCCCCTTCCTTTTTCCTGACGGAAACGGCATGAACTTCAACATCCGAGCCTTCGTTGTAGGATGGCAGGTCGCACGATGGAGCCGTGTCGTCCTCCATGAAATTGAAGTTGATGTACTCGACCAGCTTACGGATGGCGTCCAGACACAGGGGCAAGTCCTCCACGTGAATTCTACTAATGTCACTGCAACCGCATACTTGATCCCCATTTTGGCAGCAGCCCTGTAAAAAGAGTCGAGACCAACAAGATGATCAACCAATCAATTCAATCACCAAACAATAAACAATAAACAATAATCTGTGTATTACCCTAGATCAGGGGTGCTCACACTTTTTCAGCATGCGAGCTACTTTTAAAATGACCGAGTCAAAATGATCTACCCCAGGGGTGCTCATTAAGTCGATCGCGATCTACCGGTCGATCGCGGAGGTGGTACTGGTCGATCGCTGGTCGATCGCGGCGTGACATTAAAAAAATATCATCCCAGCATCAATGCCGTCACTTGATTGACATACAGGGCAGCCATTCAGATGACAACTGAATGTTGCCCTTCGGGCGACCAATCAAATCAAACGACGTCTCTAAGTGCAGCAGAACTTACGATGTCAGCCTATCATCCATCCCCGTTACTTGATTGACATACAGGACAACCAGTCAGATGACAACTGAATTTTGACCTTTAGGTCACCGCTCATGCGTAAACAACGATGCAAAGTGCTAAGCTAGTCGGCGAATTGCGAGATTTTAAGCCCTCGCTAAAGTTTATGGTCACTAAAATGAGTGAAGGAGCTGGACCAAGTAAAAAGGCAAAAACTGGACCAAGTAAAAAGGCAAAAAACATATCACTTCCATACGGATATGGAATATTATACGGATATTATGATACGGATATTATCCATGACTGATAAACATTTGGAAGTGTGCTTGAGGCTGGCTATCAGCAGCTACTGTCCGGACTATGCATCCCTGGCTGGTTCAATTCAGTGCAAGTCATCAAAGTAAACTCAGGTAATTACAAAAAATGTTAATAGTTAATTATGTGTGTTTTGCAATATTGGCTCATTTGGTTATGTAAGGTACATCAACATACATTGTACGTACAAATAATCCTCAATACATTTGAAAATAAATAGATGTTTTGCATTTTTGTAGTGGGTAGATCATTTTGACTCGGTCATTTTAAAAGTAGCTGAAAAAGTGTGAGCACCCCTGATCTACCCACTACAAAAATGCAAAACATCTATTTAAAACATCTATTTAATGTATTGAGGATTATTTGTACGTACAATGTATGTTGATGTACCTTACATAACCAAATGAGCCAATATTGCAAAACACACATAATTAACAATTAACATTTTTTGTAATTACCTCCACATTACTCCACATTTCCCTTCTTTGGTACTGCGATGGTAGAATGGCATATGAGGCAAACGCACTTCGAAAAAGACATTGTGAAAAAAAAGTCCACCTCCCATTCCGTATGGAAGTGATATGTTTTTGCCTTTTTACTTGGTCCAGCTCCTTCACTCATTTTAGTGACCATAAACTTTAGCGAGGGCTTGAAATCTGACGCAATTCGCCGACTAGCTTAGCACTTTGCATCGCTGTTTACGCATGAGCGGTGACCTAAAGGTCAAAATTCAGTTGTCATCTGACTGGTTGTCCTGTATGTCAATCAAGTAACGGGGATGGATGATAGGCTGACATCGTAAGTTCTGCTGCACTTAGAGACGTCGTTTGATTTGATTGGTCGCCCGAAGGGCAACATTCAGTTGTCATCTGAATGGCTGCCCTGTATATCAATCAAGTGACGGCATTGATATGAGGATGATATTTTTTTAATGTCACGCCGCGATCGACCAGCGATCGACCAGTACCACCTCCGCGATCGACCGGTAGATCGCGATCGACTTAATGAGCACCCCTGCCCTAGATATGCAATACAGCCATAGCTTCCACATTTACCTGGAACTATGTCCAGAGACTTAAGAAGAATGAGTGATAATAAATGATAACTGATTATTACAGTTAACATGGTTTTCATCCATTCTGGAGAGATGACAAGTCTACCGCCAAAAAGGAAAGTAATGGAAACAAAAACATGCTACAAAAACCTCAGAACATATTACATATTATATATGACTCCCATGAGCTTGGAGGTCTCCATCCATACTAATAATTAATTCCTCAAATCATTTGGGACATCAAGGAAAGCAGTCTTGCACAACTCAACACGACTCTGACCAGGGTGCTCCCAGAAGAAGAATCCAGGGTACCACAGAGTGCTATTTGCATGCTGTGGTAGCCCCAACCCCCCCCCCCCCCCCCCCCCCTGCCAGAGAGCAGTAAGTCATGACCCCACTCTTCAGGTGTGGCAGGATACCGGTTTGTCCCTGATGTTTTTTCCAGGCCATTTTCCAAAAGTCTTCGCCTCGCTGCGTGAGCAGATGCACCCACGCTTAGTTGCTACCGTTCCTGAGCAAGCGCTGCGCTTGTGCATGGTGTGCTGATACGACAGTTGATGGCACCCTGATGACTTCTTGTGCAGGTGCAGTCTTACTAGCAGCAATATACTTCCCTACGAAGCCGTTTTGTGCTACTCAATAAAGTTTTTTAAACCTTTCATTCTGTTATTCTCTATCGATCAAGATGACGGAGTCATCTTCAGGTTTGGTCCTCGTCACTCTCACCTACGTTAACCAGAGAATCGTGAACATGATGTCAGCTGGTCCTATTGCGGTTGGTTTGAAAGGGGGTGGAAATGTTTTTTGTTTGAGCCCTGGCTTGTCTGGCAATGTCAGCACTTTTCACTTCCTTTCATGGGAAGCCGTAAAAAAAATTTTTTGGAAAACTACAAAAATAAGGAATCCTACTTTGCGGGAATTCACTTATCACGGTTGGGTCTGGAAGCAATTAACCATGATAGAGGAGGGATTACTGTACATTGTTTTATGATTGACTAAACAGGAAATTGGCGGCACGGCGGTCTAGTGGTTAGCGCGCAGACTTCACAGCTAGGAGCCCAGCGTTCAATCCCCACCCTCGGCCATCTCTGTGTGGAGTTTGCATGTTCTCCCCGTGCATGCGTGGGTTTTCTCCGGGTACTCCGGTTTCCTCCCACATTCCAAAAACATGCTAGGTTAATTGGCGACTCCAATTTGTCATAGGTATGAATGTGAGTGTGAATGGTTGTTTGTCTATATGTGCCCTGTGATTGGCTGGCGACCAGTCCAGGGTGTACCCCGCCTCTCGCCCGAAGACAGCTGGGATAGGCTCCAGCACCCCCCGCGACCCTCGTGAGGAAAAGCGGTAGAAAATGAATGAACGAATGAATAAACAGGAAATTCACATTATGAACAAAATGTCGAAATACTCTACAGTAGGTAGACTTACCTTGCTGCCACAAGTTTCCAGAGTCAGGTCGTGACTCTGGTGTGATCTCTCAGCCTGAGCTCCAAGCCACTCCTTGAGCAGTGGAAGGATGCTGAGGGCATTGTCCTGGGAGATGGGCATCCTGGCATCCTGGGCCGACTGAGGCTCCCTCACCAACAACAGTGTTGATGCCGCCAAATGTAAACACGGGCACAAGGAGTCCGTGGTGCACTGACGCCGTCAAATCAATCTAAAAAAATGACCATGGTAAAGCCAACACTGGTCGCCGGAGTCCATCCCGAGGAAACTTCAACTTCCATTCAATATTCCAAGTGATTATGGAGGTGCCTGGATTCCTGGCATAAAGCTGCTCCGGCTTTTGCACCATCACACCAATACCTAGGAAGAACAGGATAACATGTCACAGAGCAAAAAATTCAATACATAGCATATCCAATGTGTTTTGTTCTAGGACTTTCTAATGTCTTGTCTTGGAGACTATGTGTCGGTGAGTGATTTGGTATTTTAAACAGTTGTGTTGTTTAATTAGAACATTAATTATATCCAGCTTGGAGATTGTAGCCGCTGTGTCAGCTAATGAAATACACACATGTGATTTTCATTCATTTGTGAATACAAGAATCAAGTTTTGGAGTTCAAATACGGCTGTTTGATATCTTTTTACATACTATCCAAGTGCCATGTTGCATATTAAAAGAGTCTTCTTCCGTGTACATATATTTATACTGTTATTCTGTATATTTTGTATTTTTCATATTTTGTATTTTTCATTCTTTTTTAATAGATGTGTCTGCACCTACTATACCAAAACAAATTCCTGGTATGTGTTTGATCATACATGGCAATAAACCTTTTCTGATTCTGATTAGGGTTCTAACAAACGATTATTTTAATAATAATTAATCGGTTAATGATTTCTTCAATTAATCGGATTAAAACAAATACATTTTTAATTGTAGCGTTTTAGCAGCAATTCCTTTAAAAGGGATCTACTATTTCATTTCCGTCTTGTATTGAGTTGTGGGCTCCTCTACAGCAACAACACACGACAACCCACACAGAAGGTTTTCTAGATCTTCCAGAATTTGCACCTATTCCAGCTGTGTTTCCTTGGATTTCTCTACTTCAATTTTTTGACAGATTTTTTTCTAGGGCTGCAATTAACAATATTTCCTTTTTTAATGAAGATGAAGCTTGCTGATTAATTGAGTAATCAGTTAGGCCCTAGACAGACGAAAATAAGGATGCCACAAACAGTTAGCGGTTTGGTCCCTTGCTGTTTTCCAGAGTAAAAGCCGATGTGTGTGAATGTTTTATTTTGCCTAAAACACTGACATAATAGGGCTACTTTTCACTAAAATATTCACATTTGAGACGCTGAAATCAGAGGATATTTGAATTTTTTAATTAAAAAAAATATTCGATTTTCGTCTAACTAGTTGGAACAAATTAATAACGAAAACCTTGCATTTTTTGCGTAAAATGTGTGCTGTAATTATCCAACCCCCCCTAAAAACAACACTTTCAAAACATTACTGGGACTGTCTGAGGTCCGACATGTCCACAGTGAGTGACCGCAACTCCACACTGCCCCGGGTAGAAAGGGTAGAAAGCAATTTTCGGAGTATGGCACTGTCACAAACATGCACCTTACTAAAATAACACCCCAAAGAAAAGCATCACCATCCACACTCACTGAAATGATGTTGCTTGTTATTAATTGTCTGAAACACAGTAAGCCAAAGATAAATCCCAAGGGGCCTCGTTTGTAAAGATTTGGGGAATCCGGAGAGAGCAGTCAGCAAACTTAACTACAGACAGAGAACCACATCTGTGGATGAAAACACAGGCGACCACGAGACCGCACTGTAATGACTATGGAGAGCCCGAGCCTCAAATAAACCGTTGGGCTGTGTGGTAGCATCTGTCTTTACTATTCAAGTACACTCCAAGTGAAAGCAAGCAGGACCTGTCCTCCCCGAGCAGCGTTTAAAATTGCATGTTTACGAGGAAGTACCGTATGTTTCTATAGTGGTGTCACGCCACTGAACGAAACATAGAGCCTACAACTGTATAGTGGATGCATCTATAGATTTGCTGAATTTTAAACATTTTTAATGCAATAATTGCAATAATGCAATAATAGTTTACACTGCTAACTGGAGATAAATTGCATGCTTTTAAATTGTGTTTACCTTGAATAAAATCTGTACTAAATCTTTCGACTGTAGGAAAATTACAAGCAGTGACGGTAGGAAGACAGAACCACCAGAGAATTGAGATTGTGACTGCCACAGACCAGTTACAGTAAACCTCGGATATATCGGACTCGGATATATCGGAAATTCGCTCACAACGGACAGATAAAAAAAGAACCGATTTTTCTGTAATGCATTTCCAATAAAAATTCATTGCATATATCGGATTTTTTATGACGGATTTCGCCCATTTCGGACAAAATCTCCAGAAAGAAACTCTGAGGTCCTTGGACAACAATCTGGCTCGTCAATCATGTAAGGAATTGTGTTCAACCAGATAAAATACAACAATTTCCCTTCATGGGATTCAATTCCCATACAATAAAACGTATCTTGTGTACAGGTTCAAAGATGTAGCATCTTCTCCTGTTCAAACGCTTCCATTGACTCGGACAAACAAGATGTCCGTCCCTGCTCAGCTTAAGGAAAGCAAAGCGTTCATAGAGGTACAGTAAACCTCGGATATATCGGACTCGGATATATCGGAAATTCGCTCACAACGGACAGATAAAAAAAGAACCGATTTTTCTGTAATGCATTTCCAATAAAAATTCATTGCATATATCGGATTTTTTATAATGGATTTCGCCTATTTCGGACAAAATCTCCAGTCCCGTTCCAATGCATTTCCATGAAATTTCCCTGGCATATATCGGATGGCCGCATCGTGGCGCTCCGATTCGCCCGAATGGTGACAGGCCGCTATACGACGTCATTTGCAGCGTTTGCAGCGTTGCCTGCGCGTCCAGGTACATTGGAAACATAGTCAAGGAAGTGCCTTTTTATAACGGATAAAATCCCATTTACGCATATACCGGATATAAATCCCATATATGCGTAAAACGGACATTTTCCGGTATACTCATATAACGGATTTCGCTTATATCGGACAAAACCAGTGGGAACAATTGAATCCGATATATCCCAGGTTTACTGTACTCCTAATCTCAACTCATAATCAGGGTAAAAGACACCTGTCACACAAAAACTCTCCTCCATTCAAACCTCTCTACCACCATGGACAAGGCCAAAGAGATGACCTTATGGACAAGACTGTAGACCTGCCCAGGACTGGAATGAGCAAGACCATCAGCAAGAAACTTGGTGTGACAGAGACCACTAATAATTTGGAATAATGCGGTTGATAACAGAGCACAGTCAGCAAGAAAAACATTAGCAAGTCACTTTGCTGTGAATTGGGATCCTCTGAAAGAAGGTAGCTCTGCCCCTGCTTGCCAAAATAGTTTCTCCACCAAGTACTAAGCCACATTTTACTTTAGACTTCAGACAGGACACCAACAGAGACACGATCCAGTGCATTCCGATACAACCACTCGTGGCAAGTTTAGTGTTAGGAAGAAAATCTTTTGTTAACTGTGTGCACAAGCATTGCGTTTTAGCGGTCAGACCCTTTACAAAGAATTACATGCCAACATCGAGCGGGTCTAGCAAATCCCCGGTTCAACAGGGGCAGATCTCTTCTTAGTGGTCTTTGTTGCAGCTCCCGTGGAGAGACAATGCCGATGTGCGTGTGGTCAGGAAAATCAGCTGACAATTCCACTTTTTGCATCAACATAGACGACTGCTCAGCTGGTCAAATAAACTGCAAGTCAGGCCAATGTGCTGACAACTAAGTGTGAATTTGAGCCTGAATTTGACGTAAACACCGAGGTTCAAGTTATACAGTAAACCTCGGATATATCGGACTCGGATATATCGGAAATTTGCTCACAACGGACAGATAAAAAAGGACCGATTTTTCTGTAATGCATTTCCAATAAAAATTCATTGCATATATCAGATTTTTTATAACGGATTTCGCCTATTTCGGACAAAATCTCCAGTCCCGTTCCAATGCATTTCCATTAAATTTCCCTCGCATATATCGGATGGCCGCATCGTGGCGCTCCGATTCGCCGAATTGTGACAGGCCGCTATACGACGTCATTTGCAGCGTTGCCTGCGCGTCCAGGTACATTGGAAACATAGTCAAGGAAGTGCCTTTTTATAACGGATAAAATCCGATTTTCGCATATACCGGATATAAATCCGATACATGCGTAAAACTGACATTTTCCGGTATACGCATATAACGGATTTCGCTTATATCGGACAAAACCAGTGGGAACAATTGAATCCGATATATCCCAGGTTTACTGTAGCATGAAATTTGTACAAGTGCCCACAATTTTAGTGATGCAGACACATACCTGTGGGTGCACGGAAGCACTTGCATACACACACACGACTGAAAGATGACTGACACAAGAGAGTGTAGTCGTCCATCAGCTTCAGACCCCTCCATGATAAGTGAATTCCTTATTTATGAATGTTTTCGTAGTTGGAGTATAGAAAATCTGTTTACGACCTTCTAAATACGGTTTTCAGCAGTAGACCCCACTAGACACTGAATGCCGCCCCATAGACACCTTTACACTCCTATTACCCAATACAGTAGACATAAGACATAACATCAAATAAGACATAAATAAGAATTATACCTAAATCAGGAAGGGGGAAAACGCTTTTTCACACCACTCAGATCTCAGATCCATCCTGAAATGCTAACTGTTGCACCCATGGAAATGGTATTACCTTCTGTTTTTTGACCAAGACAAAAATAATAATAATAAACAGAATCATGCAGCCCTATCAGGCACTTTGAGTGATTCCCAAACAGATATTACTCCATGGTACAACTTTATATACATAAGTATATCTTACATTACGGTGAGACGAGGCTATTTAGTGGTGTTGATATGTTTTGAATTCCTTCACCCCTCTTCGGCACAATGTTTCGTGTTTCAGATTGACCCAGATGTCTCAACCAATCCTATCATACCCCTCCCCCGCTATTGTGACCATATGGGCAGATTAGGAATTAGGATTAGGAAATGTGTATGTCTGAAATGTAAAGTTGAGACAGAATAGAAGCGGAAAAAGCAATGCTGTCCATTGTAGTGTTGTCACATATAACCAGATGGTTATAGCCAAGGCTTTCATTCACAGTACGAACCATGCTAAGTAGATCATTTTAATAAATTGTTTTACTCAGTGGAGTGGACCCTCCAAAGTCACACAATTTGGAGTTTAACCAAAATTCTCTGGAAAATAGGACTCAAAAAAGGCCAACAAAAACTTGGATGTGAAACCTCCCTCATCCATGACACTGGGCAGGACATCAGCAAATCTCAGTAGACTTCCAGCTCATCTCCAGCGGTGTTGCCAAGCCTCGGCACAAGTGCCTCTGCTGGCATGTGGCGGTTTAACCAGTGACCACGTTTCCATGCACACAATATCAAAAGTATCACCAAGTCTTAACCCAATGTTGTTGCTAATAACATCACGTCTGGGACTGCATCAAGCAATTATTTTCTTACTCGATTAATCTGAAGCTTGTTGTTTCCATGAATCGAGTAATGGATGAGGCCTGAGACGGACCGGATCAATATGAAACAAAAACAGTGGTTACGTCCACAACATGTCAGAAAAGAGGCACAAAAGTCCATGACTGTTTTCCAAAGTCAAGGCTGATGTGTGTCAATATCTTGTTTTGCCGAAAAACAAAGATAATATGTCTGCTTGGATGACTCAGGAAATTAACAAATAATTACATATGAGTGGCTGAAATACAAAAAGTAATTATTCAAACGATAAAACAGTCGACGATTAAATTGAAAAAGTGGTTAATTGTTGACTTGTTGACTGCGCTTACGTATTATGCACTGACCTAGGCGGAAAAGAAAGTACTCCCCACCAACCGTGTATTACTTAGATAATCTCTCAATCAGAGCTGCAACCATTAATCTATTATCCATTTTCTGTATTATTTTGGTATTCAATTAATCGTCCATACGTTTAATTTACTTGGAAAAAACAGTAATGGACATTTTTGCCTCTTTCTGACATGTTGCAGACCAAACCACTAACTATTTCTGTTTGGTTCATATTGATTCGATCTGTATGAGGTAGGGGTCGGCAACCTGTGGCACGGCAATGGTGTGTGGATCTTCTGCGTCCTTTTTGGTAAGATACCATTAATATATCCCCCAGAAAATAAACAGCCATAAACAGTATATTTGTTGCATTCTGTCAATTTTAAAAGTTTCTAATCTGGTATCGGGCCTAACAGATCGTTTCATTCATCAAAACAACAAGCTTCAGATTAAGACTAAGAATAATGGTTCGTTGCAGCTGTAGGTGTATCAATTGCTTGTGGTTTTGTAGTTCAGGATGGTACCCGTGTGGAAAGCGTTGATCCACTGGAAACCTTTACCTCGTCTCTTCCACAACATGCCGGACCCAAAGTAATCCCACAATCTTTTTCCTTGTTAGCACAGAACATGTGCAATAATCACTTCATATTCCACTATTTGTGGATGAGCTTGATACAGGCGTATCTGGGTTGGCTTTTTAAATCGTGGCAAAATCACCTTGATTCGCAAATTGGCAATCTGAAAAAGTATTGTTCACATTTCTCAAAGGTTTTCACAATGGAATATTGTGTGTGTGTGTGTGGGGGGGGGGGGCATAGGAAATGATGCACGGGTTACAAATCGTCCAGATGGATTTTATATCACATGAAGACCTCAAGCAATACAGTCTGCCCCACAGCCAGAATGCTAATCACTTACTTAGAGGAGTTTGCACGTTATTTTACGCTACGTTACGTATGTTGCTAGGTTTGGGTCAATGCTGACTTCTTTGACATTGTGAATAATTTTGGATCCTTTCGATTGCTTTTTTATTATGAAGTTTTGTCAAATGCAGATGTGGAGGAACAAATGCAATGCAGTCGGCTATGCTGTACGACATAAATAACAGACTACGCACGTGTGCATGCTAACTGTAACATTACATTAAATATTAAAGGAGCTATTTATAAAGCAAAGTCATTTTGGCTACTGGTTTAGAAAGTAGGTACCATGTTTATATAGCCCTTGAACACAATATTATCTGTGAAGATTTTGTAAAAATCGTCACAAAAATGGCTGGGATTGAATGAGTTAAACTTGTCAAAGTGTACTCTATATTGTTGAATATGATATTATTGTAAACCCTCAACGGATTGTTACATATTGTTGAAACATTCCATAGTTTTTAGTGAAAAAGTGTCTTTTTGCCCAGTAGCGGGCCACAAATGACCCACGGGCCGTAATTTGAACATCCTTGGTCAAACCTATGAAGCCAGATTTTACACATGCAGGAGAAAAAGATCAATTGAAATAAGAACATAGTGCTAATGCGTGCATCTGGGTATGTATTTATGGAATTGTGTAGAAGGAAGCGTGTTACAAAGAGATTAAAACCAGATTGCATGGACGGAAAATAATAATTTACCTTAGTCTGCATGGCGATCCATCTTGAAGCTGACTGTCCATTCCAGGTCAAAACGCATTGAATGTCCATATGGTAATGTTGTAAACAAGACAAGAAATGATACTAACTTAGAAAAGCACATCTACCGTAAAACATGCACTTTTAAAGTCCAATAAAATAAATAGCGATTCAGCACAAAGTGGCTTCGCGCACCAAAGTCTTCGTGAATATAAAACACGACATAAATAAAACATCTCAGAAACAAAAACAACCTTTTCCAATCCCTTGTTGCTTAGCATCGAAGGTAGTTGAAGAAAAAGGTTAGATTCAAATGCTTTGGGGAATCGAGCGACATTTGTCAGCCAGGCGGAGCCAAAACATCCACGACGACGTTGTTATTACCCTGACTCCGCCTCCATTCAACTATTTACACCACTTTTACCATTTAAAAAGCACTTTTTAATCATCTATGTACCTTTGTGTTGCTTTTTAACGGCGTGTTTCAATTTTGGTACGGTTTTATTTCTTCACGTTATTTTTTTAACGGTTTATTCCTGGCCGCCATAACTCAAATCTACGGCGGCCGAGAGGTATTTAAAAAAAAAAACACTCACAAATACAAACGTTTAGAAATCAATAACAAAAACGTTGACAAACATTCTCATATTGAACCACATCATACTTCATAGTCAAATATAGCAACCTTAAAACTGATTTTGTTATTGTTTGACCCATAGGTAAATTATAGACCACAAATTTACAGTCATATCCTGGAGGTAACAATCCATATGCATTGTGCATTTGACATTTGTTTCACTATTGTTGACATGTTAACATTTGTAGATTAAATGTATTACATTTTTGACGTCTATTTATATGTTGTTTTTTGTAATTGAATGGCGCTCCTGGTCACGGGGAAGGTTGACAGTATTTCCCACAAGCGGGGGCGACTATATGGTATGTGACCCCAGGTGCCCATCCACTCTGGTCTCCCACCATCCTGTCTTTTGTCTCCATCTGCTGGATACTTTTTGTATTACATTGACCGTGAAGGGGACCTTTTATGCTTTTCCCACTTTTCTGACCTACAAATGTAGATAGAATGTTGTATTATTGTTTTAAACGATGCCAATGTGTCAGATAATGATGTTTGCCTTAATTTGGACAAGCGGGAGGATTGTACTCACGATAACAGACGATCAGCCGTTACTATGCTAGCAGTGCTATGCTAGCAATGCAAGCGACCCGCGGCATCGAGTCCGACTAACAACAAACCTCGCTATAAAAGCTAATTCGGCTAATCGACTGTCGATGTTGACATGAGGTGTTGCTTAGCAACCGCACCATAGCAAAGTCAAGGGAGAAAATAAGAGGATCTCCTCAAGGATCTACTAGCGGATCTGCTAACTCTTGCATCTGGGATTGTAGCAGTCCAGATATGGTTATACACATGGCTTTGAAAGACGGTGCGTGTTTTATACCAGGATGAGGATTGTATCAAAACAACCTTTTATAGACAAAAAATTTGGAGAGTTCAGTATTAATCTTCTGAATCTTCATAATACACATATACAGTCAGTGTATGCTGTCAGTTTTAGGTTCCTACCTATTTTCGTTTTTGGTTCCTACCTAGGTGCATATAAGTTAATGAGGCGGAACTATTTTCCGTAAAATCGTCGTTTCCACACATACACGTTTAGTCGTTACACCAATAGAAAATAAGCTCCGTTGTGTGCCACACTATTTAGAGCTCAAAGGCTAATAGGTGCTAAAGGTTAAAGGTCATCTCTATAATTCCATCCTATAGCATGTGTACAGCCATTAAGGCACAGTATATGTGTTTTATTTTGTGCGTATTATTTTCGTTTCAGTCTTTTAGTGTCTTAGTTTACATTTTGCTTTACCAGCTAATGTTAATCATGTGTGTGTTGTTGAGGGAAATGCATGTAATGTGGCAAGTTTATTTGCACTATTGTAAATAAAAGGATTAATGATAAGAACATGAATTTGTAAACATAATGTTATTGTATATTTGTGTATTATATGAAGAGTAATTTATTGTATTTTGTATCTGTTTGAACCCTTTTTAGTTTTTTAAGCGATGCATTTTACAAAAGCTGTATAGGAGTTGCGGTGTCATTTTTTTTTTCCATCTGCTCTCTGCAGATGAAGTTAGTTGAAGTCACTTGGAAAACTTTGCTACAAAGCGTGCCGGATGTCATCCATCCATCCATCCATCCATCCATCCATCGGAGCCTATCCCAGCTGTCTTCGGGCAAGAGGCGGGGTACACCCTGGACTGGTGGCCAGCCAATCACAGGGCACATATAGACAAACAACCATTCACACTCACATTCATACCTATGGACAATTTGGAGTGGCTAATTAACCTAGCATGTTTTTGGAATGTGGGAGGAAACCGGAGTACCTGAAGAAAACCCACGTATGTACAGGAAGAACACGCAAACTCCACACAGAGATGACTGAAGGTGGAATCGAACTCGGGTCTCCTCGCTGTGTGGCCTGCGCACTAACCACTCTTCACCGTGCGGATAACTGTAACCAAAAAAAAATGTCTTCCAAGGCCTTCAACACCACAAAATTGGAATTTGCACAAGAGCGCCAAACATGGGACTCTGAAAGATGGAAGAAGTTTTATTCTCCGATGAGCAAAAATTGAACCTTGACAGACCTGAATGGCTTCCAACGTTACTCGCACGACAAAGAGATCCCACTTGAGATGTTTTCCACACAGACGACGACACTGAAGTTCACAATATCCACAACTTTTGATTGGTTGGTGAACAGCCTATTTTCACTTTAGTGGTTGTTCGCATTAAATTGCATACTTCCTGTCATTTCTACTTTTTGCATATTGAATGTTTATTTCCAACAGATCCAAAATGTAAATCGAAGTTTTCAATTGGTTAGAAACATTTTCATCAGGAGTTTAGCAACATTTAGATCATTTAGCAACAACTAAAAATTCCACTGAATCGCATCCCCAGGAAATAAAATGTAACAATTGATTCTAAAATGAAAACATTAATTCTACAATCCTACAGCTTTTCAGGATTCGTATACAATTTCTACAAAAATAAACTCCAGTTATTGAAGGATTCAAGTAAAAAAAAAAATGCAATGACTGCTGCATAAAAATATCCAGCAGAAGGCAGTGTTGTATCGCATTCTCCTCTCCTGTACTACAATTTCAAAATGAAACTCCCCAGTATTGTATGTACATAAGTAGTACTTTATGTTTGAGATACTTTGTCTTCATCTGACAAAGACACAGTTTGTCTTCATCCTTTTCTCGTGGAGGCTACTACTGTGTGTGTTAATATTATTTAAGCTATATTAACATTGCAATCACAAAGTCAAACGTCTGTTCATGTTGAGTAACTCAGCATCAAACAAAGCAGGTCATGTATCTTTAACAAAGTATAAAAGTCATAAATGCATGGATGACAATTTCAACAAAATTGGGAAATATGTTTCATTAATTTTGTTAACTTTTGGACACTTTCTCTTTTGCTATTATAATTGCACAAGCTTTATATTTTAATTTTAAAATAAAAAAAATATGTATATATCTTCCTATTTACTATAACTCCTATTTACTTATTCATTTCGTTTAAATCTCTCTATTTCAACATTTTATTTCCTATTGATTATTCATTATTATTTAGCTCAATTTCATTTGCTAGTATTATTCACATATCCATTTTCCCCTTTTTTATATTTATCACTATACAAGCTATATTCTGTCAGTTCGTCTGTCCTATTTACTGATTAATTAATTTATATTTAATCACTGTATTTTAACTTAAAACAATTCTGCACAAGCTATATATATATTATAATATAGTCATTTATCTTTATTTATCATTGTATATATTATTATATCACCATTAATACATCACCATAATGATCAGTAATTATTACAACAAGGAGAAAGGGTAGAATTAAATAAGCTCTGCTTCTTCCTACTCATTTTCAACCATGAAAATGTGCAGTCATGTGATGAATTAGTCATGAATTAGTAATCATGTTTGAAGCAAACAAACCATGAGCAAAACAGCAATAAGCATGCATCCAACCTCGCCTGTGCATGAATCTTGTTCTTAACCAGACAGGTAGAAGTCATCACAGGTCAAGAGTTGTAACATCGACATGACTGGATTCGTTTCATTAGCTCGCGTCCGCGTTAAAGAAGGAAGTAAATGACAAAAGCTATTCTATCATTTGCTCCATTAGCTTTAGATAAATGACTAAATGTCTCACAGTACAGAAGCCATGGGAACAATTAGCCTCTTTGTGCCTTCAAGTTGGTTGGACGGGATGAGGAAATAAAAGCAACAACTGTGCACCATCTGGAAAATATACAAATTATTTTGGCTTTAAAGATTTCAACCTTCAGATATTGGATCATCACGAGGTTGAGATAAAACCAAATAACACCAGACTACCAACCAGTCCAGGGTGTACACCGCCTCTCGCCCGAAGTCAGCTGGGATAGGCTCCAGCACCCCTCTACGACCCGAGTGATGATAAGTGGCATAGAAAACAAATGGCTAAATGGATACCAGAATACTTGTTGACAGCTAATTAGCTTCCTGTTTAACACAGATACTCCCAGAACTGTACATGATCTACTGTATATGTACATGTATATGTTTACAGACAGTACTATGCAATTATTAAAAATAATAATATTGTGGAATATTAAATAACCGTTCTCAGACAGCCACTCGTGCATCTGTTTAGTTTCTTCCCTAAGACATTATTCTATAATGCTTCATGCTAACATGGCAATAAACATAACAACTGTAAAAGCACCGCACACGTACTACAAGCTGTTTTTCCAACAAACTTCATATCACCAGCCAAACCCCCGAAAGAAGCAGACAAAAAAAATGCACTGTGACTGATGCACGATCGTGCCTGCCTTCATTTCAATGAAGACGATTAATTTAAACTTCCATATGACACAAAACACCAGTTTTTACAACCTAAGAAAAGAAAAGGCATGACACTCAATATCAACACCACTACTATACTAATATATAGTAATACTAATACTGATGGGAAGTTGATTAAGTACACATAATCACGCGTACTTTTGTTTAGCGAGCACAAGTACACAATGAATTGAAGTAGAAAAGCTTGTACAGTAAACCTCGGATATATCGGACTCCGATATATCGGAAATTCGCTCACAACGGACAGATAAAAAAGAACCGATTTTTCTGTAATGCATTTCCAATAAAAATTCATTGCATATATCGGATTTTTTATAACGGATTTCGCCTATTTCAGACAAAATCTCCAGTCCCGTTCCAATGCATTTCCATGAAATTTCCCTGGCATATATCGGATGGCCGCATCGTGGCGCTCCGATTCGCCGAATGGTGACAGGCCGCTATACGACGTCATTTGCAGCGTTTGCAGCGTTGCCTGCGCGTCCAGGTACATTGGAAACATAGTCAAGGAAGTGCCTTTTTATAACGGATAAAATCCCATTTACGCATATACCGGATATAAATCCCATATATGCGTAAAACGGACATTTTCCGGTATACGCATATAACGGATTTCGCTTATATCGGACAAAACCAGTGGGAACAATTGAATCCGATATATCCCAGGTTTACTGTACTTGTGCTTTTTAGAAGACAAAAGAGTAAAATACTGCTGTATTCCAAAAATTAGCAAAGGAGCGATAAAACTGCGATGCTAACTTGCTAATTGGGTAAAATTATTGAATTTCATTAATGTTCATATTAAAGGTTAAATACTGTACATTTTAATCTGAAAATAATTTCTCTACCAACTGTATGTGGTTTCTTATGTTTTTCTTATTTGCTCTTTTATTATTATTTTACTTATTTATTACTGATTCATTGATTTTTTTGTCTTTATTCTTAATTTGTTTATTTTTTAAAATCTTATTTTGTGTATAGAAAAATAAAAATGAAGATATTTGAGAACAGTGGAATGTTTTATCAGATATTTTGGTGTGGAAAACCGGAACCAAAGTACTGAAAAAGTGTAGGGTATAGCAGAAGCAAAAGCATTGAAGATTTTTTTTTCCAGTTTTTAATAAATGCGTTTTGGGTTTTTTTTTTTTTTGAAAACCTGATGCGGCTCGGCTTCACCCGGAACCTAGCTCCGGTGGCCTCCAGGTAAATTGAGTTTGAGACCCCTGCCTTACACATTGCCATTTTGGTGAAGTCACATTAAAATCACCCCAAAATAAATGCTGTATATGACAAATTATAAATATTTTGCAACATCATTAAGAGTGGTTTCTGATTAAAAAGTAGCATTTTTTATCTGACCCTGACCTGCCTCTACGGGTCACCCATCTTCCTCTAAAGGAACACGCTAGCACGGTGTAGACAGACTTTTTGGGCCGCCTGGACCCTCAGGGTGTATTATTTGGGGCAGTCTGAGCCTCCAGGAATACTTTTTTTTTCCACTGTGGAAAATATCGGCACTGACCTGATGTCATTGATTGCGTCTGAGCTGCATGGCCGAGCTTCCATTGTATTGACGGGCCTGCAGTGATTCATTTAAAAGAAAATGCTTTTTAGTACGGCTGGCTGCATTTAGCTGCGCTGTGGAGAGTGGCAGCGGTAACAAAGATGGGGGGGGGGGGTGGTGGTACACACACACACACACACAGTACTGTATAAAAAAACATGAAGTTATGATGCACTGCTGAGTTTTGACAGGTTTCTGCTGCAGGGTGTTGGATTTATGAACCATTACGAGTGCAGCCTGAAGTCTAGTTGGCGCATTATGTTTCATGTCTTTCTCCATTAGTGAACCACTACATGACAAGTAAAGCAGTCCTCTATGACAGAAACCAGCTTTTGTTTGTCAGGAAACGCATTTCAGTCATCAGAAGTGGTCTTGTGCAGGTCTACAATATTGTCAGTGGTTTTGTTGTCCATTCTAATCTTGGTGGTCTTAACAGTCCATTCTGGTCTTGGTGATCTTGTCGTCCATTCCAGTCTTGAGCATGTCTACAATCATGTCAGTGGTTTTAGTCTACTAGTTTTGTACAGTTCTACATTCTTGCCGGTGGTCTTATAGTCCGTTCCATTCTTGTGCAGGTCTACAATGTTGTCAGTGGTTTTGTCGTCCATTCTAATCTTGGTGGTCTTAACAGTCCATTCCGGTCTTGGTGATCTTGTCGTCCATTCCAGTCTTGAGCATGTCTACAATCATGTCAGTGGTTTTAGTCTACTAGTTTTGTACAGTTCTACATTCTTGCCGGTGGTCTTATAGTCCGTTCCATTCTTGTGCAGGTCTACAATGTTGTCAGTGGTTTTGTCGTCCATTCTAATCTTGGTGGTCTTAACTGTCCATTCCGGTCTAGGTGATCTTGTCGTTCATTCCAGTCTTGAGCATGTCTACAATCATGTCAGTGGTTTTAGTCTACTAGTTTTGTACAGTTCTACATTCTTGCCGGTGGTCTTATAGTCCGTTCCATTCTTGTGCAGGTCTACAATGTTGTCAGTGGTTTTGCTGTCCATTCTAATCTTGGTGGTCTTAACAGTCCATTCCGGTCTTGGTGATCTTGTCGTCCATTCCAGTTGTTGAGCATGTCTACAATCATGTCTACTCCAGTTTTCAGTTTTGTACAGTTCTACATTCTTGCTGGTGGTCTTATAGTCCGTTCCATTCTTGTGCAGGTCTACAATGTTGTCAGTGGTTTTGTCGTCCATTCTAATCTTGGTGGTCTTAACTGTCCATTCCGGTCTTGGTGATCTTGGCGTCCATTCCGGTATTGAGTATGTCTACAATCATGTCAGTGGTTTTAGTCTACTAGTTTTGTACAGTTCTACATTCTTGCCGGTGGTCTTATAGTCCGTTCCATTCTTGTGCAGGTCTACAATGTTGTCAGTGGTTTTGTCGTCCATTCTAATCTTGGTGGTCTTAACAGTCCATTCCGGTCTTGGTGATCTTGTCGTCCATTCCGGTCTTGAGCAGGTCTACAATCATGTCAGTGGTTTTAGTCTACTAGTTTTGTACAGTTCTACATTCTTGCCGGTGGTCTTATAGTCCGTTCCATTCTTGTGCAGGTCTACAATGTTGTCAGTGGTTTTGTTGTCCATTCTAATCTTGGTGGTCTTAACAGTCCGTTCCGGTCTTGGTGATCTTGGCGTCCATTCCAGTCTTGAGCATGTCTACAATCATGTCAGTGGTTTTAGTCTACTAGTTTTGTACAGTTCTACATTCTTGCTGGTGGTCTTATAGTCCGTTCCATTCTTGTGCAGGTCTACAATGTTGTCAGTGGTTTTGTCGTCCATTCTAATCTTGGTGGTTTTAACAGTCCATTCCAGCCTTGAGCATGTCTACAATCATGTCAGTGGTCTTAGTCTACTCCAGTTTTCAGTTTTGTACAGTTCTACATTCTTGCTGGTGGTCTTATAGTCCGTTCCATTCTTGTGTAGGTCTACAATGTTGTCAGTGGTTTTGTTGTCCATTCTAATCTTGGTGGTCTTAACTGTCCATTCCGGTCTTGATGATCTTGTCATACATTCCAGTTTTGAGCAGGTCTACAATCATGTCAGTGGTCTTAGTCTACTCCAGTTTTCAGTTTTGTACAGTTCTACATTCTTGCTGGTGGTCTTATAGTCCGTTCCATTCTTGTGCAGGTCTACAATGTTGTCAGTGGTTTTGTTGTCCATTCTAATCTTGGTGGTCTTAACAGTCCATTCCAGTCTTAGTGATCTTGGCGTCCATTCCGGTCTTGAGCATGTCTACAATCATGTCAGTGGTTTTAGTCTACTAGTTTTGTACAGTTCTACATTCTTGCTGGTGGTCTTATCGTCCGTTCCATTCTTGTGCAGGTCTACAATGTTGTCAGTGGTTTTGTCGTCCATTCTAATCTTGGTGGTCTTAACAGTCCATTCCGGTCTTGGTGATCTTGGCGTCCATTCCAGTCTTGAGCAGGTCTGCAATCATGTCAGTGGTCTTAGTCTACTCCAGTCTACAGTTTTGTACAGTTCTACATTCTTGCTGGTGGTCTTATAGTCCATTCCATTCTTGTGCAGGTCTACAATGTTGTCAGTGGTTTTGTTGTCCATTCTAATCTGGTGGTCTTAACAGTCCATTCCAGTCTTGAGCATGTCTACAATCGTGTCAGTGGTCTTAGTCTACTCCAGTTTTCAGTTTTGTACAGTTTTACATTCTTGCCGGTGGTCTTATAGTCCGTTCCATTCTTGTGCTGGTCTACAATATTGTCAGTGGTTTTGTTGTCCATTCTAATCTTGGTGGTCTTAACAGTCCATTCCAGTCTTGGTGATCTTGGCGTCCATTCCAGTCTTGAGCATGTCTACAATCAAGTCAGTGGTTTTAGTCTACTAGTTTTGTACAGTTCTACATTCTTGCTGGTGGTCTTATAGTCCGTTCCATTCTTGTGCAGGTCTACAATGTTGTCAGTGGTTTTGTTGTCCATTCTAATCTGGGTGGTCTTAACAGTCCATTCCGGTCTTGGTGATCTTGTCGTCCATTCCAGTCTTGAGCAGGTCTACAATCGTGTCAGTGGTCTTCGTCTACTCCAGTTTTCAGTTTTGTACAGTTCTACATTCTTGCCGGTGGTCTTACAGTCCATTCCATTCCATTCTTGTGCAGGTCTACAATGTTGTCAGTGGTTTTGTCGTCCATTCTAATCTTGGTGGTCTTAACAGTCCATTCCGGTCTTGGTGATCTTGTCGTACATTCCAGTCTTGAGCAGGTCTACAATCATGTCAGTGGTCTTAGTCTACTCCAGTTTCCAGTTTTGTACAGTTCTACATTCTTGCCGGTGGTCTTATAGTCCGTTCCATTCTTGTGCAGGTCTACAATGTTGTCAGTGGTTTTGTTGTCCATTCTAATCTTGGTGGTCTTAACAGTCCATTCCAGTCTTGAGCATGTCTACAATCGTGTCAGTGGTCTTAGTCTACTCCAGTTTTCAGTTTTGTACAGTTCTACATTTTTGCCGGTGGTCTTATAGTCCGTTCCATTCTTGTGCAGGTCTACAATGTTGTCAGTGGTTTTGTTGTCCATTCTAATCTTGGTGGTCTTAACAGTCCGTTCCGGTCTTGGTGATCTTGTCGTCCATTCCGGTCTTGAGCAGGTCTACAATCATGTCAGTGGTTTTAGTCTACTAGTTTTGTACAGTTCTACATTCTTGCCGGTGGTCTTATAGTCCGTTCCATTCTTGTGCAGGTCTACAATGTTGTCAGTGGTTTTGTTGTCCATTCTAATCTTGGTGGTCTTAACAGTCCATTCCAGTCTTGAGCAGGTCTACAATCATGTCAGTGGTCTTAGTCTACTCCGGTTTACAGTTTTGTACAGTTCTACATTCTTGCTGGTGGTCTTATAGTTCATTCCATTCTTGTGCAGGTCTACAATGTTGTCAGTGGTTTTGTCGTCCATTCTAATCTTGGTGGTCTTAACAGTCCATTCCAGTCTTAGTGATCTTGGCGTCCATTCCACATCTTTTATCCAGCTCATGAGTTGAGTACTTTCTTATTTCCGAAGAAGTTTCATGATTTATTTTACATTCGATCTCCGTGTTAAAATTAAGCTAATCTAAAACTGAAATAATGCTAGCATAAAACTGTTTATTTCATTGTAAGGACGTAAACTAAGGGGATCAAATACTATTTTTCCTCAATTCCTACATCAGAACCCAAATGTCACCAAATGTGATCATCTGAAAGGTCCATGATGTCCTCCTCAACTGTTTTGGTTATTTGTTGGGGTTTTCGTCAGCAAACAAAAAAACAACATCCCAGTCCGATCCGGAATGAGAAAAGAGCTCCTGATGATCTCGGAGGAGGTTAAATAGCTCGTAAAGGCGACGATGGAGCTTCATCAGCGTATTCAAACATGTTTGCACGCTTCTTAGGAAAGGTCAATGTATCGAGTTGTGTGGATACGCACGCATGACAAAATGCTGACTAATCATCTGCGCGGCCTTGATGTTCCATTAAATGATCAATTCCACCCATTTAGGGGCGGGGCTGCTCAGGGACCATGAAGAGGTCAGTGTGTGTTAGTTCATTGGTGGAGTGATTAATAAATCAATAAAGGCTGGCGGAAGGCTGAGTGAATCAAACAATTCCAGGGAGACGTAGGATTTATTAAAAAAAAAAAAATCTGTTTGTTCCTGCAGCTTTTTATTTGCTAAATTTATTAAAATTTATTTTAAAAGCAATCTTAACTCGCTAAATGTACTGCAAAAAAGGCCAGTAAGGATAATTCATAATGCCGCCCTACAGAGAACATACTAACTTCTTATTTCTAAAATCACAAATACTTCAACTTGCTGATATAGTTCATCTTCAAACAGCTAAAATAATACATAAGGCTAAAAATAACCAATTAGCTAAAAATGTCAAACTACATTTGAAACACTTATATGCTAGGACTACGTTAATAAGCCATAGCATTTCAGTATGTGGAATCAAACTATGGCGGTACACCCTGGACCGGTCGCCAGCCAATCACAGGGCACATATAGACAAACAACCATTCACACTCACATTCATACCTATGGACAATTTGGAGTGGCTAATTAACCTAGCATGTTTTTGGAATGTGGGAGGAAAACCGGAGTACCCGGAGAAAACCCACGCATGCACGAGGAGAACATGGAAACTCCACACAGATATGGCCGAGGGTGGGATTGAACCCTGGTCTCCTAGCTGTGAGGTCTGCGCGCTAACCACTTGACCACCGTGCAGCCTGTGTTGTATACAGACTTTTTTAAATATCAGGAAAAAGCCGAAAGAAACAAACAAAATCGGGAAATACCGATATCGACCGACTTTGATACTGATAATTATCGGACATCCCTAATACAGTAAACCTGGGATATATCGGATTCAATTGTTCCCACTGGTTTTGTCCGATATAAGCGAAATCCGTTATATGCGTATACCGGAAAATGTCCGTTTTACGCATATATGGGATTTATATCCGGTATATGCGTAAATGGGATTTTATCCGTTATAAAAAGGCACTTCCTTGACTATGTTTCCAATGTACCTGGACGCGCAGGCAACGCTGCAAACGCTGCAAATGACGTCGTATAGCGGCCTGTCACCATTCGGCGAATCGGAGCGCCACGATGCGGCCATCCGATATATGCCAGGGAAATTTCATGGAAATGCATTGGAACGGGACTGGAGATTTTGTCCGAAATAGGCGAAATCCGTTATAAAAAATCCGATATATGCAATGAATTTTTATTGGAAATGCATTACAGAAAAATCGGTTCTTTTTTATCTGTCCGTTGTGAGCGAATTTCCGATATATATCCGAGTCCGATATATCCCAGGTTTACTGTATATATACATAAATATATACTGTACATATATAATCAGATCAACTAACTTCTGGCTAATTAAGTTAATTAAAGTTATAATTATGAGATGATGGGCTGTGTGTAGTTTCTGGAGTTAATTCTGAAGTATCGGAATCCAAGCCAATTTTTATTTGTTTCTTTCATATTAAAAAAAATTTAAAAAAAATCTGCGGGTGTAAATGGTCCCCGGGCCACCACTGCTTTAGAGAAAATAACTACATGTCGTAGCTTTGTGAAAAAAAAATGCTATAATTAATTGAAGAAATTGAAGAAAGCAGAGCATGGAGGTGAGCTGCTAAACACAACAACAGTTTAATTGTAATTAGGAGCGCATCACACACCATTACCCACAGCTGTTTATTGTTTTAAATAGAGACCATGTTTTGACACGTCCTGCTGCTAAAGACTTTGAGATGCGCTCAAGTGGAAAAAGAACCCTAATAAACACAATGATGGCAAACACATGTCATGGGAACACGTACCAGGGGGAGGCAGTAGCACCCCATGGGCACCACAGTATGTTGACTGAGGGTGTATAGTATGGGGGTCCCCTTCCCTTACAGCTGGGGTGTCCAAATTGCAGCGCTCCTAAAAATAAAATGAACCAGGGCCTGCATTAGAAAATTATACAGACAAATGGCAACGAAAACCAAAATAGCAGAGTACCTGTCAGTGTGGGACAAATTGATAGCATACTTTACTTACAGTATATTTTCAGTATTTGTACTAATATGTACAGGTCCAGCCCGTTATACCAATTAAAGGCCCAAGAAGTTCATTGCTGATTTATATGGTACTAGAGTATAATGTAATATTACTATATAATATTCTATATATTATATAGTAATAATATTACTATATAATATTCTATATATTACTATATACTATTACTATATAATATTCTATATATTACTATATACTATTACTATATAATATTCTATATATTACTATATAATATGTGCCCCACTTTTACGCATGTTTTCGCTGTGTATAAACGAATGAATGTTGTATTTTAGTATTTAAAATAATATAAAATAATAATAATAAATAATAATAATAACAATAATAATAAATTATAAATAATAATAAATAATAAAATATAAAATATTGTTGTATTTTTGTATTTCAGTTATTATCTTTTACTCTGTTTACTTGCTTTTATTCTACTCCATTTTTCTGTAAAGCGTCTTTGAGTATTTTGAAAAGCGCTCTACAAATAAAATGTATTATTATTATTATTTATTAATATTCGGCCTTTTGAAATGTTTAACATGAGACAATGAATTGTTTTTTTAATGCTTTAAAAATAATTTAAATTGAATACATTCTCGACACAGTCCACCCTGTGTGTAATTGTTTCCAATTCAACTGAAATAAAGTATGTATTTTTAATTTATAATGATTGTTATTCTAATTATTATACGTATACACAAAATGGTGCAAAAAAGATAAGATATGCCTTTATTCGTCCCTCAGTGGGGAAATTTGCATTGCACAGCAGCAAGAGTACAGAGTACAAAATACACAATATAAAAAAATAAACAATATAAACAACCCAAGTATTAACAAATCAACAATTTTACCCAGCGTTATATACAAATACAGTTTGCAGATAATATGAAATGAGATGAAATATATGACCAGTCTATACACTATGAGATCTTGCTAGTGAGTTATTATGAGGCATTATGGAAATACTTCACCGAGAACTTAAAAAGTGAAAAAAAAAAATGTCTGATAAAATATGACTTTTTTGCAGCACTACGTCATATAAACATAAACAAACCCCCATTCAGCCAGAATATTGTTAATTGACTATGGGAGCGGGGTGGGGTGGGGGTGGGGGGATGCTGGAGCCTATCCCAGCTGTCTTGGGGCGAGAGGCGGGCTACACTCTAAAGCAGGGGTGGGCAAACTACGGCCCGGGGGCCACATGCGGCCCACCAAACATTTGAATCCGGCCCGCCAGTTGCTTTTAAGTATTTCAACTTTTAACATACCAGCTGGCAACATGACTTTCAAGTCGGATGTCTTATTCAGTAAAAAAAATAAAAAATAGATCGTAGTTTGATGTGGTCTGATGTTTAAAGTGCTCCTGAAAAAAAGGAAACAAGAACATATAGCTGATAGTATGACAATTAAAATTAGACAAATAATTCAAGGCGTAAAATTATTAAAAATTATTAAAAAATTATTTAAAAAGTATTAAAAATTATTAAAAATTATTAAAAATTATTAAAAATTATTAAAAATTATTAAAAATTATTTAAGAAATATTTAAGAATTATTAAAATTATTAAAATTATTAAAATTATTAAAATTATTAAAATTATAAAAAATTATAAAAATTATAAAAATTATAAAAATTATAAAAATTATAAAAATTATAAAAATTATTAAAATTATTAAAATTATTAAAATTATTAAAATTATAAGCGTAAAATCATGTGTGTTAAATATATGTTCTGGCCCCCCGCACCATTTTGTTAACTCAATGCGGCCCATGAGTCAAAAAGTGTGCCCACCCCTGCTCTAAAGGCTACACCGTGACTCCTAGTCCATCTTTTCATGGATCATCTCATGGTATCGTTCATTAGTGGTGAATGGCTACATCGACAACTACATCCTTCCTTCAACGAGCCCCCCCCCCCCCCAGAAAAGACGGCTATTCCTTATCAGCTTGGTCTTTCAACAACAGTTAACATCACATCCTTTGCAAATAAACCAACAACAATGACAAAAATCGTGGTTATCTTCCCACACAAAGAGGTCGCCCGTTTTTTTTTTTTTTTCAAGTCTGGCTTCTAACAGTCACGTGATACGCAAGTTCATAGTGGCTGCTTTTCAGGAGATGACAGAACTTTGAATCGTGCTGGAAGTCTGCAGTCCCCTGTGGCGCTCCCGTGTCCTGCTGACCAGCTGCTCAGAGATTCTTCTCCGATGCACGCGTGATGCTCATTGTGTGTCCCGCCGCTCGATAATCCAGCAGGTCCGCTAACATCTTTCAAAGACTCGTTCAAAACATTCAATTTGACATGGAGCGCTTTTACAGCCTAGTGTGTCCAAGTGGTGGCACGCCCAACGCCCGCCTCAACCAAAAAGGAAGGAGAATACGATGCAAATGATGTTCCACTGGCATAAACACATCACTGTTCCGACAGGAAGTGATGTCGGAGGTTCAGAGTTGAGTTTTAGCATGGCGTGTGTTCCAGCAGTATAACAACAGCCAGCGTTTGGGATTATTGTTCCTGTTGTGAGATCGTTCAAAGCTGGGGTCTCAAACACGCGGCCCGTGGGCCAAATGTGGCCCGCAGGACACTAGTTTAAGACCCCCCTGCCTTGATATGAAAGTTTAATGTTAGTGCGGCCCGCGCAAGTTTGATACGGATGCTGTATGGTATCATGTACCCAGAAAAAATGATTACGTTTGATTCATGTTCATGTTAAAGGTTAAATAACTGTTAATAGTTATCCTCCCTATCCGTGTGGAAGTGGTAAGTTTTTGGCTATTTAAGTTGAAAGGAAATAACTTGAAGGCTACCGTTTAGGTGGCTAGCTCTCTAGTTTGCGAGTTAGCATGTGTCTCAAGACCCTGCAGTTGCGCAATATGTTGTAAATAAAAAGAGTATAAATGTGACTATAGTCGTGTTTTGTCATGTCTACAGGGCTCTAATAATGCTTTGTTCATTTTAATCTGAAAAAAATCATTTGTCTACCCACCAACTACGTATATGTGCTTTCTTAAGTTATTATTATTTGTTGTTTTATTATTATTATTATATTTATTTATTTATTACTGATTGATTGATTTTCTTTATTGTTGATTTGTTTATTTATTTTTCATCTTATTTTGTGTAGAAAAATAAAAAGTAAGATATTTGAGAACAGTGGAATGTTTAAAATTTAATTTAATTTAATTTAATTTAATTTAATTTAATTTAATTTAATTTAATTAAATTTAATTTAATTTAATTTAATTTAATTTAATTTAATTTAATTTAATTTAATTTTGTTTTATTTTTATTCATATTATAATTAATTCATATTATAATCTGAATATGTTCTGTACATAATTATATGTTGTTTGCTTTTTTGAAGCAATAAAAATCTCTGTTTGCATGCTTGTCTACAAAAAACCCTGAAAGAATAAAAAAACAAAACAACAAATCATATTCAATAACATGAAGAATGTTGTCTTAATCCTTTGGTGTGTGGACCCCTGAAAGCAGATCACTAAGTACCAACTGTGACCCTGACTGAGGTTTTGTCATCTGGTCCCATGCCATATGGATCTAAATGTGTGTGTGTGTGTGTGTGTGTGTGTGTGTGCGTGCATGGAGTCCTGTTCCATAAACAGCTGTCCAACTATTAGCATTTCCCCTCCTCCTGCGCGTGCAGCGTGGACTCGCAGCATGTTGGCTCTTCAGGTTGAGAGGTCCGATGGCGCTGCTAAATGGCCGAGCGGCTGCTGGATTAGCGGCCCGAGATGGAGAAAGTGTGCATGTGTTTATCCCCTGCTCATAGCAAGCTGCAAGAAAAGCTCCTCAAACGTAACCCCAATCCCCCAGCTATCAGATGGCTGAGGATTTAGGCTGGAAAGATAATTCTGTTTTCCACCGTACAACGTCATGATCATAAACCCCTCCCTCGCTTCTTGCTTTGCGTTTGCACCAGCACACTTTTCTTCAATGTTACGAATATACGATTAAAAAGCCTGATAAATTACAGCGGGGGGGTGTGGTTTGCCTCACAAGTGGTCGAGGAATTTTGTCACCACGTTGGGTGGGTTTTCTCCCAAATTCCAAAAGCTTACGACCACCGGCGAATGACGAAAATCCATGAGTGATTCATATGCTCGTAAAAATGTCAATCATCCACTTCCAGCGTGATGTTGAAGTTCTCCTCCAATTCAGAATCAACATTCAATTATTGAATAACAAGACTAAATTTAAATGAGATTGCTTTTTCTATTGGCAACATTTGCTATGGTCCAAACAGATCCAGTAGAAATTCTACACTTGATCAAAATTACTTAAGATTTGTCAGATCAAAATCAATCACTGCATAACAACACTCAATATAAAGCCCCCCAAAAGATTTGTACATATATAGCCTGCATTTGTGTCCATGTTATAACATGGGATGTTTATTAAAGCGTGCCGAAGAGTGCATGGCTAGTGGCTAACACGGCTAATAGCTAACAGTAGCTTACCAGAAAAGGCATTTATCCTACTCTCGGGAACTAAAACCATTAAAGTCATCTTCTGCAGCAACAGAATTGAACAGCCTCATAATCCCTTCATCACACCTGTTGTCAGTCTCTGTCTCTCTTTTCTTGTTGCTCACTTTCGTCTTAACGCAAATTAGCACTTTAGCTTGAGCTGTCCTTTGGAGCCTTTTGAAACTCATTGGTGATGTTGGATGTTGATGTTGGACATGCTATAAACCTTGCAATCCTACCTCCAGTGTCTCTTGTTTAGCTTTGATGATGAGATTGTTTTTTCTATTGGCAACATCTGCTATGGTCCAAACAGATCCAGTAGAAATTCTACACTTGATCAAAATTACTTAAGATTTGTCAGATCAAAATCAATCACTGCATAACAACACTCAATTTAAAGCCCCCCAAAAGATTTGTACATATATAATCTGCATTTGTGTCCATGCTATAACATGGGATGTTTATTACAGTGTGCCGAACAGTGCACGGCTAGTGGCTAACATGGCTAGTAGCTAACAGTAGCCTACCAGAAAAGGCATTTATTGTGTCTTCATCCTACTCTCCGGAACTAAAACCATTAAAGTCATCTTCTGCAGCAACAGAATTGAACAGCCTCATAATCCCTTCATCACACCTGTTGTCAGTCTCTCTCTCTCTTTTGTTGTTGCTCAGTTTCGTCTTAACGCAAATTAGCACTTTAGCTTGAGCTGTCCTTTGGAGCCTTTTGAAACTCATTGGTGATGTTGGATGTTGATGTTGGACATGCTATAAACCTTGCAATCCTACCTCCAGTGTCACTTGTTTAGCTTTGATGATGAGATTGTTTTTCCATTGGCAACATCTGCTATGGTCCAAGCAGTTCAAACAGATCCAGTAAAAAATTCTACACTTGATCAAAATTACTTAAGATTTGTCAGATCAAAATCAATCACTGCATAACAACACTAAATTTAAAGCCCCCCAAAAGATGTGTACATATATAGCCTGCATTTGTGTCCACGTTATAACATGGGATGTTTATTACAGTATACAGTAGGAATTCTACACTTGATCAAAATTACTTAAGATTTGTCAGATCAAAACACAATCACTGCATAAAACGTCTTCTTCTTTCTCTTTGGGCTTTGGGTCGCCACAGCAAATCAATCTCCTCCATCCAACCCTGTCTTCCATATCTGTCTACCCTCATGTCCTCCTTCACTACATCCATAAACCTCCTCTTTGGTCTTCCTCTACGCCTCCTACCTGGCAGCATCCTTCTACCAATATATTCACTATCTCTCCTCTGGACATGTCCCAACCATCTCAGTCTGGCCTAAAGGACTTTATCTCCAAGGTCTCTAACATGTAATGATGTACTCCTTCCTGATCCTATCCATCCTGGTCACTCCCAATGAGAACCTCAGCATCCTCATCTCTGCTACCTCCAGTTCTGCTTCCTGTCTCCAGACCAAACAACATGGCTGGTCTCACCACAGTTTTGTATACTGTTCCTTTCATTTTAGCTGAAACTCTTCTATGACATCACGCCCGACATTTTTCTCCACCCGTTCCATCCTTCCTGAACACGCTTCTTCACCTTCCCTTTCACAATCTCCATTGTTCTGAACTGTACCTTCTGTATCTCTTTTCCCTGTAACCTCACTCTTCCACTGGTGTCCCTCTCATTCACACACATATACTCAGTCTTGCTGTGGCTAATCTTCATTCCTCTTCTTTCCAGGGCAAACCTCCACTCTTGTAGCATCTCCTTTTATATATTATAATTATATTATATACAATTATATTATTATAATTATAATTATAATATATATTAAAATATATTTTTTTTAGTTTATTTTTATTTCTAAAACTTCAAAACGTGATATTAGCATCCACTTCACTCGTCCGATTCACTGCTTCCACTCTAAGCAAAAAAAGCACTCTAAAAAAAGCATTTTTTTAAAACCATAAATTAGCCATAAATCACAGAATAACCTCAAAACATGGTCAAAAAGTATCAGGAATTATGATATATAATAATTTTCACACCAAAAATTGTGAATGTTGAATCGCGGCTATGTGGGGTTCCACTATATTTTTATTGCTTATGGATGAAAACACATAAACCTTAATTGCAATATTGTGCGCATGGAAACATGGTCAAATGTCTCCTACTAACGTTTTAGAGAATTGTGACCCCCTGTGGTTTTCCACTTGGGAATGAAAGCGATATTGATTACCCTTAAAGGAGTAGAAGACAATTTCCTAAAAGCAGTCTTTCATTTGGTTTCAAGCGATGTATGGGGATTTGTAGAATTATACTTCTTGAAGGAATATGAATCAATGTAAAAGCTGCCAGATTTAGCCAATGGACCTGAAAGATCTGGAAAGGTTTGCCCTATGATCCTGCAAAGCTTTTCCCAATATGAAACAAAATCACCCTGAAAAGGAGAAATCTACAAGCCCAACAATATTCCAAAAGAGGACAAATCACCAAAGAGTGGGAAGTGAAAAAAGACACACAAAGTCTATCTGGCATCTGCTGGCAGGGCTGATGCTTCCCGGGAGTGAAAGGAGATTATGTGAAAGCCTCCGTGGGGCTTTTACATTTTTCAAATCCTGCAGGCATAATCTAATCTTGTCTGTCTCAATCCAATTTTTAATGCTGGCGACACATAGGATTAAAGTAGTGTAGTTTGCTTTGTAGGCCATTTGCTGTGGCAGCATCTGTTGCTGATGGCTGGAAGACGGGCAGGTTAAGAGAGATCAAGGACAGAGGAAAGGTCAAGCCGGGTCTGATATCCACAGCGGCAAAAAGTATCTCCGTATGACTCGATGACACCATAAACAGGCTGGACACCTGGGCCATCGTGCATATTTCATACAATTATTTGACAATAATTAAATACTGTGCTTTGCTATAAGCAATTATGAACAAATTTCCTTTTTATTGCATTCATTTTTAAAAATAACAAAATGATTTAAAATGTGTGTTTTTAAATAATTCATCCACCACAGAGAAGTTACCAAAAAAAAAAAAAACACACAAATGGACCCTGGAATGTACAACAAGACCATTAACGAGATTTTAGATCTGCATCAGATTGGAAAGGACTACAACACCATCGACACGGTTCTAGACCTGCACAAGACTGGAATGAACTACAAGACCATTGACACCATTCTAGACCTACACAAGACTGGAATAGACTACAAGACCATCGACACGATTCTAGACCTGCACAAGACTGAAATGGACTACAAGACAATCGACACCATTCTAGACCTACACAAGCCTGGAATGGACTACAAGACCATCAACAAGATTGTAGACCTGCACAAGACTGGAATTGGACTACAAGACCATCGACACGATTCTAGACCTGCACAAGACTGGAATGGACTACAAGACCATCAACAAGATTGTAGACCTGCACAAGACTGGAATTGGACTACAACACCATCGACACGATTCTAGACCTGCACAAGACTGGAATGGACTACAAGACCATGGACACCATTCTAGACATACACAAGACTGGAATGGACTACAAGATCATCAACAAGATTGTAGACCTGCACAAGACTGGAATTGGACTACAAGACCATCAACAAGATTGTAGACCTACACAAGACTGGAATGGACTACAAGACCATCAACAAGATTGGAGACCTGCACAAGACTGGAATTGGACTACAAGACCATGGACACCATTCTAGACATACACAAGACTGGAATGGACTACAAGACCATCAACAAGATTGTAGACCTGCACAAGACTGGAATTGGACTACAACACCATCTACAAGATTCTAGACCTGCACAAGACTGAAATGGACTACAACACCATCGACACGATTCTAGACCTGCACAAGACTGGAATGGACTACAAGACCATGGACACCATTCTAGACATACACAAGACTGGAATGGACTACAAGATCATCAACAAGATTGTAGACCTGCACAAGACTGGAATTGGACTACAAGACCATCAACAAGATTGTAGACCTACACAAGACTGAAATGGACTACAAGACCATCGACACCATTCTAGACCTACACAAGACTGAAATGGACTACAAGACCATTGACACGATTCTCGACCTGCACAAGACTGGAATGGACTACAAGACCATCAACAAGATTGTAGACCTGCACAAGACTGGAATGGACTACAACACCATTGACACCATTCTAGACCTGCACAAGACTGGAATGGACTACAAGACCATCAACGCAATTCTAGACCTGCACAAGACTGAAATGGACTACAAGACCATTGACACCATTCAAGACCTACACAAGACTGGAATGGACTACAACACCATCGACACGATTCTAGACCTGCACAAGACTGAAATGGACTACAAGACCATCAACAAGAATGTAGACCCGCACAAGACTGAAATGGACTACAAGACAACCAACATCATTCTAGACCTGCACAAGACTGAAATGGACTACAAGACAACCAACATCATTCTAGACCTGCACAAGACTGAAATGAACTACAAGACCATCGACAAGATTCTAGACCTGCACAAGACTGGAATTGGACTACAAGATCATCAACAAGATTGTAGACCCGCACAAGACTGGAATGAACTACAAGACCATTGACACCATTCTAGACCTACATAAGACTGAAATGGACTACAAGACCATCAACAAGATTGTAGACCTACACAAGATAGGATATTTAGTAAACAGAAACATTTTTAAATATGAATTATTATATTCCTGTGCCAAAGAGAAAAAAAACATTCTTCATCGCTGTCCTGGTCCTCCTTGACTATGTTCCTTGACTGATTAATATGATGACAAAGGAACACTCTTAAATGTGTTTCTTCTTATTCTCTTTATTTAGTGTTATTCTTCTTTCTATTAAATTAAACATAGAACTCATGGCGGCATGGTGTTGTCGTCAATATGCATTTAGAGTTGTGTTATGCATGTCAAACTATGGTAATGGTTCGATTTCATTTGAACATGTATCAGATTCCAATTGAGTGCATCCCATAATCAGTTCCCAGTTCCACATGTCCAAAAGGAGTAGGAAGAAGCAAAGCTTATTAAATCCTACCCCTCCATCTGGTACTTTTACAATCACTAACTGTTACATTTGTTCACTTCCTGCTTTCCTAATATAGTTTAAAATGTTTTTGTTGTATAATTTTAATTTTAATTTTAATTTTAATTTTAATTTTAATTTTAATTTTAATTTTAATTTTAATTTTAATTTTAATTTTAATTTTAATTTTAATTTTAATTTTAATTTTAAATTAATAGTTGGAATTATTCTTTGCCATTAAAGGTTTGGTGGTCAATACTTGGTCCACAGTGTCTTTAATGTACAAAATGTATCAAAGTGGTCCCAGCATCCTTCAACTGTTCAATAATGGTAACGGTAATGGTAATGGTAATGGTAATGGTAATGGTGATGGTAATGGTTTTATTTCATTTGAACATGCATCAGATTCCAATTGAGTGCATCCCATAATCAGTTCCCAGTTCCACATGTCCAAAAGGAGTAGGAAGAAGCAAAGCTTATTAAATCCTACCCCTCCATCTGGTACTTTTACAATCACTAACTGTTACATTTGTTCACTTCCTGCTTTCCTAATATAGTTTAAATTTTTGTTGTTGTATTTTTTATTTTGATTTGTTTTGATTTGATTTGATCTAAATAAAATAAAATAAAATAAAATAAAATAAAATAAAATAAAATAAAATAAAATAACACCAAATTAAATTAAATTAAATTAAATTAAATTAAATTAAATTAAATTAAATTAAATTAAATTAAATAAGTGTCAATATAGTGATATATATAGCACATCATGACTGCTTGTATTGTTTCTTGAATTGGCTCATCGTTGTGCATTGTTTGATTCCCTTACTCAATCCATTCCATAGTTTGATTCCACATACTGAAATGCTATGGCTAGCATAACGTAGTCCTAGCATAGAAGTGTTTCAAATGTACTTCCCTGAGATCATATTTCTCCTCTCTTGTAGAGAAGTATTGGATGACATTTTTAGCTAATTGCTTATTTTTAGCCTTATGCATTATTTTAGCTGTTTGAAGATGAACTATATCTATATTGTGATTTTATTTAATAATATAATTATATATTTAACTGTACAATAATTATAATTGCAAAACGATGACTACTACATGTGAAAAACCAAGAGACACAACTATTTGTGGATTGGCTAATTAAGTGCCAGCCATTGTGCATCCGACCTGCATGTCATGTTCCACAGAATATTCCCCATAAAGTATTACAACCTGGAAAAGCACATTCCCGATTGCACAACGGTCCGGCGAGAGAAGAGAAAGATGTTTATCCAAGCTGTTTGCACAACGATAAGGAGACATGATGGAAGGCGCATAGCTGACAGGCTAAGAAGCCTTTGTTTGTCAGGATGCCATTAAGACCGCAGGTTGCACAGCACCCTCAGCCAAACGCTTACGTTGCCAAAGCCTGACCGGGTCTTGTTCAAATATGACACAGATGTGCTGCTTGGAAGTGTTTAGAAACATTTACACAGCTCTTAACATGCGGGACGTCAAACCAAAAAAAAACATATAGCTTTAAATTCCTTAATTTGCTGTCTTTGTACCAAAATTTGCCTTTTATGAAAGAAGACATGAGGACAATAAAACGACCCTTACTAACCCTTACGAAAAGAAAATGCATTTATCAATATATTACTTTAAATATATTGTATTATATTATAATATATTATTTATATTTTAAATAAATATAATAAAAATTATAAAAAAATAATATAATATAATAAAAATATAAAAAAAATGATAAATAAATAAAAATTATAAATACATGGAATCATATATTTTTGTACATATATTATACAATATATTATATATTCATGTAATATATGGCAATATATTGCAGAATATACAAATGATTGCCGCTTTCAATATATTGAAATAAATTAAATCCAAATATATAATATATGAGTTTATATATCCCAAATTATATGCAATTTTATATATATAAAAATATAGTCCTGTTTTGGTCTTGATCGCAAGATATGTTGTATATGTATCAATATATACACATATATGATCTATGCATATATTGCAATATATTGGAAAATATAAACATAAGATCCCATATATGGAAATATATTTTATTTTTTCCATAAGGGAACAACAAGCTCATAATAAAAGGCAAATTTATAATAATAAAAAAGACATTAACAATTAGTTGAAATTCGCCATAATGTAAGCAAAACAAAGCAAAATTTTGGATGCTAACTAAAAACCATGCCACCCGAGGTTGTACGGTATTTTATTGGACGTTTGCTGTATTGTTGCCGTGTTTTTGTTTAACTGAGGAGATGGATACACATTTATATATTATTATATATATTAACTTTTGCTGATCTGATAATCAACCTATTTCACTTGAATAGTTGTTGCCAATACATTGCTAACTCATTTTTGTTGCTAACTCATTTCTTCTTTTTACATTTCGAAGCTCCTTAAAATCCCACGGTGAATTGTTTAATGATATCAACTATTTTCATTACATGTAAATGAAAATGTGAAATACTAATCATTAGTATTTAGTATAGTACTTTCAAAGTTTACCAGTTATATCCTTTTCTATTTATCAACATTTCCATGTTTTATACAGTCTAACGTCTCAGTGCATTGTTAGTTTAATAACTTTTCATAGAGACACTCACATAGCACAATCAGAGTTGCATAACGCTTAGATATAACATGACTGGGAGACACAATAAATGCAGTGTTCTCAATCACACCACCTTTCATTCAATTTAACTTTCACTTTGCAGGCACACAAGGTTAAATTTCACCCTCTAAAGGGGGGCGGCAAGTGCTGTAGATTCTGTATACAGTAAACCTCGGATATATCGGACTCGGATATATCGGAAATTCGCTCACAATGGACAGATAAAAAAGAACCGATTTTTCTGTAATGCATTTCTAATAAAAATTCATTGCATATATCGGATTTTTTATAACAGATTTTGCCTATTTCGGACAAAATCTCCAGTCCTGTTCCAATTTCCCTCGCATATTTCGGATGGCCGCATCGTGTCTTTCTCCTGGCTCCAGATTTAGGACAAATATAAAAGTGAGTGACGTCAATAATACTAGCACAGCAGTGAATGAGATCTTAACCTCACTATTGGAAATAACGTAGGCCTGACGGGCGTAACAGGGCCTAGCTTAATTAACAATTTGTTATGCTCAGAGTCCAATAAAGTTCAATTCTCATTACCTTATGTTTCTTTTCATTGCCCAGTCCAGGTACATTGGAAACATAGTCAAGGAAGTGCCTTTTTATAACGGATAAAATCCGATTTACACATATACCGGATATAAATCCCATATATGCGTAAAACGGACATTTTCCGGTATACGCATATAACGGATTTCGCTTATATCGGACAAAACCAGTGGGAACAATTGAATCCGATATATCCCAGGTTTACTGTACTTTGAAAAACACGGAACAGTGGCGAACCTTTACAGGAGTGGCCAAAAGAACAGCATATCAATAGTAAAATATGGTGGTGGTAGTGTGATGGATGTGGGACCGAGTCGCGATGGATCCACATGGCATTCATACCTACCTTTAGACAATTTAGAGTCACTAATTAAAATAACGTTTCAACACATTTTGAAATGGGCGAGGAAACCGGAGTACCCGGAGTACTGAACATGCAAAGTCCGCAAAAACGCCCGAGCGTAGAATCAGTCTTCTTGATCTCCTGACTGTGTAGCCTGCATGCAAACCACTCATCCACCATGCGTTTTTTTTTTAGCTAATCATAGCTTCCAGCCAATACACGCCATGACCACCATGATGGATAAAGATGGTATATGGTAGATATAAGCCAAGGTAAGATTAAATATAGCTAGAATTGGAACTAAAATGATTATTTGACTGATTAATACAATCAAATGGTGCATTCAAATGTTACCTTAAGGCAAGTTAAAATCTACAGAAATGTATTTTCTTTCGTTCCTGTTCCAAGTTCTATACCTCCAATTAGCTGACCTTTGAAAACGCTGCTTTTTAAGCTTTCCCAGCCTCTGTAAATGTCAGAAGACGTTGTTGTGGTGGGCTGATGAATCTTTGAGGCGGGAAGAACAGCAGGCAGAGCCGCCGTATCACCAAGGAGAGGACATCGGAGCAGAAGTGTAAACATCATTTGGACACGGCACTTTTTTTTTCTGCTCAAATAACTTGGAGGTTGATGACGGGAGCGCTCCCTTTCGAAGCGCAATGATGTGCACACAGCTCGCTCGCTCGCGCTCGCTCTCACGGCTCACTGGTTCTTCCACACTGACGACAGGAGGGACGGTGGAAGCCTGCTATTTCACAAAATATCAATTAGCTTCACTAAATGAAGTTGGAAATAATTAAGCAAACACTAGCATTATCATTTTGGGCATGTGTGTTTTAGATGTTCAAAGTATTTCACCATATCTTTTCTATATATGTATTATATTTTATTTTTAGACACTACACCTAATTTTACGTCAATGACATTATAATAATAATAATAATAACATTCTACATAGAGTGGTTGTCTCCAAAATAAAATAAAATAAAATTAAATTAAATTAAATTAAATTAAATTAAATTAAATTAAATTAAATTAAATTAAATTTAGTAAGTGTCAATATAGTGATATATATAGCACATCATGACTGCTTGTATTGTTTCTTGAATTGGCTCATCGTTGTGCTCATCGAAATTCTACACTTGATCAAAATTACTTAAGATTTGTCAGATCAAAACACAATCACTGCATAAAACTTCTTCTTCTTTCTCTTTGGGCTTTGGGTCTAGGTCTGGCTAAATTAAATTAAATTAAATTAAATTAAATTAAATTAAATTAAATTAAATTAAATTAAATTAAATTAAATTAAATTAAATTAAATTAAATTAAATTTAGTAAGTGTCAATATAGTGATATATATAGCACATCATGACTGCTTGTATTGTTTCTTGAATTGGCTCATCGTTGTGCTCATTGAAATTCTACACTTGATCAAAATTACTTAAGATTTGTCAGATCAAAACACAATCGCTGCATAAAACTTCTTCTTTCTCTTTGGGCTTTGGGTCTAGGTCTGGCTAAATTAAATTAAATTAAATTAAATTAAATTAAATTAAATTAAATTAAATTAAATTAAATTAAATTAAATTAAATTAAATTAAATTAAATTAAATTAAATTAAATTAAATTAAATTAAATTAAATTAAATTAAATTAAGTAAGTGTCAATATAGTGATATATATAGCACATCATGACTGCTTGTATTGTTTCTTGAATTGGCTCATCGTTGTGTTCATCGAAATTCTACACTTGATCAAAATTACTTAAGATTTGTCAGATCAAAACACAATCGCTGCATAAAACTTCTTCTTCTTTCTCTTTGGGCTTTGGGTCGCCACAGCAAATCAATCTCCTCCATCCAACCCTGTCTTCTACATCTGTCTACCCTCATGTCCTCCTTCACTACATCCATAAACCTCCCACATCCACAACCTCCCACAGACATGTCCCAACCATCTCAGTCTGGTCTAAAGGACTTTATCTCCAAGGTCTCTAACATGTAATGATGTACTCCTTCCTGATCCTATCCATCCTGGTCACTCCCAATGAGAACCTCAGCATCCTCATCTCTCAGCTCGGTGTGGAGTTTGCATGTTCTCCCCGTGCATGGGTGGGTTTTCTCCGGGTACTCCGGTTTCCTCCCTCATTCCAAAAACATGCTAGGTTAATTAGCCACTCCAAATTGTCCATAGGTATGAATGTGAGTGTGAATGGTTGTTTGTCTATATGTGCCCTGTGAATAATTAGTAATTTAAGCCCTTTGACCAGCTTAACTTTTTCTCAAGGTTCCACCGCCTTAGGTTCCTTTGCTTTACTGGATGTTTACATTTCTTGGGAACTTCAACTTGTGCGCCGTTATTGTCATTGAAGATTGTATAATTGTATAATAATCATCGCACCCTGGAAAAAGGCCATAAATGAATATGACATTGGTGGATGGATGCATTATATCCCCGTGGGCCAATGAGTAAGTTCATTGTAACATGGCTGTAAAGTAAGTGTCAACTTCCCAGTGCAAGAACATTTTGAAATCTTCAAAATTAGTTCTCCTCACATGTGAACGTTTTTTGGCTTCTTAAGTTTAGAAAGGCCTCGTTAGCGGTTCTTTCAAGTCCCTGTGGCATAAAAGTTGCAATGCGGTGAAAACAATGACTAATAAGAGCGTTGAAGTTAACTATAGGGGTGTTAGTTGATGTCTACCAAGCTCTAATAATGTTGAAAATCCCACAATTACATAAAAAAAATGAATTTCCATGTGTGATACGGTCTAATTGAACATTTTTATGTTGGAATGGTTGGGATCGCGGCACGGTGGTCTAGGGGTTAGCGCACAGACCTCACAGCTAGGAGACCAGGGTTCAATCCCACCCTTGGGCATCTCTGTGTGGAGTTTGCATGTTCTCCGGGTACTCCGGTTTCCTCCCACATTCCAAAAACATGCTAGGTTAATTGGCCACTCCAAATTGTCCATAGGTATGAATGTGAGTGTGAATGGTTGTTTGTCTATATGTGCCCTGTGATTGGCTGGCGACCAGTCTAGGGTGTACCCCGCCTTACGCCCGAAGACAGCTGGGATAGGCTCCAGCACCCCCCGCGACCCTCGTGAGGAAAAGCGGTAGAAAATGAATGAATGAATGAATGGTTGGGATCGGGGCTGCACGGTGATAAAGTGGTACAGCATGCAGACCTCACAGCTAGGAGACCAGAGTTCAATCCCACCCACTCCAAATTATCCATAGGTATGAATGTGAGTGTGAATGGTTGTTTGTCTATATTGTTTGTCTATATGTGAGAATCCCAATAAAACACAGGACACAAAATCTTTGCTAAACCATGCCAACCCACACAAGGCAGCAACGTGTTATCATCGTGATACCTAAACCCCAAATCAAAGATAGTCTTTAGGTGGACAGCTAACACGCAAGTAAAAGTAGTACAGGTTGACCAAAAAAAAAATCAAAACAATGACATCCAAAGCTGCAGACAAGGTCAGTGAACGTGTGAGAAATTGGGAGGGAATTTGATGAAGCCATTATTTTGTTCCTCTCCGGTGCAATGACCTGACATGATAACAAATGGAGAGGAAAAGTGTGCCATGAGATGTAAATGCTCACCACCGTAGCGGTGATGAGGAAAAGCAAGGCACTGACCCACGATGTCCACTTGGATGTGACATGACAGCGACGGAAGGATTAGAGCGATGGAGAGATGACAGCTGAAAAGTGTGTGTGTGTGTGTGGGGGGGGGGGGGGGGGGGGGGATGAGGAGGGGGGGGGTGTTCAGGCTCTGCAAAAGGAATTATGATTACAGAGGATAAATGAGATGTCATGACAGGCAGCATATAACTGTCAAATGTACTTCAGCTGTTCTTTTTGGAAAGACAGGAATTGTGTGTACAAATACATTATACGTATATATTGTCTATATATACTGTATATATATATATATATATACTGTCATTCTATGCACTGTATGATTTCTATTGCTTGTATTTTTTCCCCCCCGTATTGTTCCATTCAACATTTCTACAGGGTGTCCCTAAAATCTGGACATATAATATACATACATTTTCCTTAGAAACACATTTAATTCATAATTAATTCAGAAAAATAAACAATTAAAATTATTAAAATTTATTAAAATGTAAAAAAAAAATTAAAGTGTGAGAGATTTTTCACAAAGCAGTAATACTTATATAATAATGTGTATAATTTGTATGAAAAACCTGTTTATGACCTTCTAAATGTGGGTTTTTATATTATTTGAGTCCTCTAGACATAAAATAACACCCCTATAGTTACCTTTACACTCATATTACTCAATATAGTAGACATAATATAAAATAAAATAAGACATTTAAGACATACGTATATAAAAGATGCGCTTGCGTGCGTTACTGTAAAAGTGTTTCGGTACTCGTGGGGGAGCTGAGTGGGGGTGGACAGGAAATGACTTCAGAGTTGAGTTTTAGCTTGTAGCAGGTTACATAATTGTTAGGGATTATTACGGCATTTAAACCTGCAATAAAAGCCTGTTGTTTTGTTGATAAGGTCTGGTGCTTGTGTGTCTGACTGAGTGTTACAGTAGCATTACGATTTCCCGTGTAGAATACTACATTATCATACTACATTATCATTATATATATACATATATCTACCTCATTTAGCCATTTTTATACTTGAAACCTTGAACTTTAACATGCGGTAAATTCCTGTTCCTGTTTCTGAAATGTATACTTCCTGGTAACCCGGCTAACTAGTCTGGCTAACTTCCTGGTAACCCGGTTAACATCATTATAGCCTGGCTAACTTCCTGGTCGGCTGTATAACTTCCTGATACCATGGTTAACTTCATGGTAGTGTGGCTAACTTCCTGGTAACCGGGCTAACTTCGTTATAGCTTGGCTAACTTCCTGGTTGGCTGTATAACTTCCTGATACCCAGGTTAACATTTTTGGGGTAACTTCCTGGTAACCCGGCTAACTTCCTGATAGCCCGGCTAACTTCTTTATAGCCTGGCTAACTTCCTGGTTGGCTGTATAACTTCCCGATACCCAGGTTAACATTTTTGGGGTAACTTCTTGGTAACCCGGCTAACTTCCTGATAGCCTGGCTAACTTCTTTATAGCCTGGCTAACTTCCTGGTTGGCTGTATAACTTCCTGATACCCAGGTTAACATTTTTGGGGTGACTTCCTGGTAACCCGGCTAACTTCCTGATAGCCTGGCTAACTTCTTTATAGCCTGGCTAACTTCCTGGTTGGCTGTATAACTTCCTGATACCCAGGTTAACATTTTTGTGGTGACTTCCTGGTAACCCGGCTAACTTCCTGATAGCCTGGCTAACTTCTTCATAGCCTGGCTAACTTCCTGGTTGGCTGTATAACTTCCTGATACCCAGGTTAACATTTTTGTGGTGACTTCCTGGTAACCCGGCTAACTTCCTGATAGCTTGGCTAACTTCTAATTTCCAGGAAATGACTTCAGAGTTGAGTTTTAGCTTGTAGTGGGTTACATAATTGTTAGGGATTATTACACCATTCAAACCTGCAATAAAAGCCTGTTGTTCTGTTGATAAGGTCTGGTGCTTGTGTGTTACAGTAGCATTACGAACACCTGTGTAGAATACTACATATCATCATCTTTGAATGGGTCTTGAACGCCTTATATTTGTATTTTACCTCATTTAGACATTTTTATACTTGAAACTTTGAACCTTAACACGATGGGTATATAACTTCCTGTTCCTGAAATGTATATTAGTTTTTGGTTGCACTGTGAGTAAGGTTGTAAACATGAACACCTCTTGGTGAATAATAAAATTTGCTCTACTGTGATCTACTGTGTCTACTAGGAAATGGTTAGTGGAGGCTCAGCGTTCAGAACCCCCCCCCCCAATCATTTTGTGTTTGTGTTTTATTATCATATATGTTGTATTTGTACAGAATAGATGTTTTATAAGTTCAAAAGCCCGCCTGATGATCAGTCTTTAATCAGACAGACGCAGACGCTATTGTAGCTGAAGAGGCGTCCCGAGTGATTGATGGCAATCTTCAGCTAGTTGTGTGATATCAAAGAGGAAGGCCAAGGGTAGAGTACTCTTCAAAGTGACCCAGGTCTTATTCAGACAATCTGCAGCCTAATTTCATATAGCGCTATTGAGGGCCAGGAATCAAATGCAGGTGCTCCCTTGGATCTTCTTTTTGTCCAATCTTAAGTATGAGTATGGACTCAAGGTCATTGAGGCTGCTTGTCATTGATACGCTCCTCCGTGTTTTTGTTTGCCGTACAATGATGGAGTAAAGGATGAATCATTTGGCTTGCAATGAGACGTTGGTTTATTGGCTGGTTAATTAGCTTGGCCTTTGACAAAAAAATCACAAACTGGCAATGGGTCTACATTCGTGCTGATCCAAACGCCGTGAAATCCACGTCATTGTTTTGGTATGTTTGGCTTTAGGGTGATTTTTATAAATATTTGCAACTTTGCGTGGATTTGTTTCCATATTTTGGGATATTTTGTTCATGGTGATGTCATGGTCTGTATCTCATAACCTCTTCATTTGGACAGTTCCTGTTTTTGTTTGGGGCTTCATGTCTTCTTGGTAGCCTGGCAACATTTTTTGGAGTCTGGTGAACTTCCTGGTAGACTGGATAACTTCCTGGTAGCCAGGCTAACTCCCTTTTTAACCTGGTTAACTTCATTGTAGCCTGGCGAACCTCCTGGTCGGCTGTATAACTTCCTGATACCGTGGTTAACTTCATGGTAGTCTGGCTAACTTCCTGGTAACCCGGCTAACTTCTTTATAGCCTGGCTAACTTCCTGGTTGGCTGTATAACTTCCTGATACCATGGTTAACTTCATGGTAGTCTGGCTAACTTCCTGGTAACCTGGCGAACTTCTTTATAGACTGGCTAACTTCCTGGTTGGCTGTATAACTTCTTGATACCCATGGTTAACTTTTTTAGGGTAACTTCCTGGTAACCCGGCTCACTTCCTGGTAACCGGGCTAACTTCTTTATAGCCTGGATAACTTCCTGGTTGGCTGTATAACTTCCTGATACCCATGGTTAACTTCCTGGTAACCCGGCTAACTTCTTTATAGCCTGGCTAACTTCCTGGTTGGCTGTATAACTTCCTGATACCCATGGTTAACTTTTTTAGGGTAACTTCCTGGTAACCCGGCTCACTTCCTGGTAACCGGGCTAACTTCTTTATAGCCTGGCTAACTTCCTGGTTGGCTGTATAACTTCCTGATACCCAGGTTAACATTTTTGGGGTAGCTTCCTGGTAACCCGGCTAACTTCCTGATAACCTGGCTAACTTCTTTATAGCTTTGGCTAACTTCCTGGTTGGCTGTATAACTTCCTGATACCATGGTTAACTTCCTGGTAACCTGGTTAACTTCTTTATAGCCTGGCTAACTTCCTGGTTGGCTGTATAACTTCCTGATACCCAGGTTAACATTTTTGGGGTAACTTCCTGGTAACCCGGCTAACTTCCTGATAACCTGGCTAACTTATGTATAGCCTGGCTAACTTCCTGGTTGGCTTTATAACTTCCCACTACCCAGGTTAACATTTTTGGGGTAACTTCCTGGTAACCCGGCTAACTTCCTGATAACCTGGCTAACTTCCTGGTTGGCTGTATAACTTCCTGATACACAGGTTAACATTGTGGGGGTAACTTCCTGGTAACCCGGCTAACTTCCTGGTTGGCTGTATAACTTCCTGATACCCAGGTTAAAATTTTTGGGGTAACTTCCTGGTAACCCGGCTAACTTCCTGATAACCTGGCCAACTTCTTTATAGCCTGGCTAACTTCCTGGTTGGCTGTATAACTTCCTGATACCCAGGTTAACATTTTGGGGGTAACTTCCTGGCAACCGGGCTAACTTCCTGGTAGCCTGGCTAACTTCTTGGTTGGCTGTATAACTTCCTGATTCCCAGGTTAACATTTTTGGGGTAACTTCCTGGTAACCCGGCTAACTTCCTGATAACCCGGCTAACTTCCTGGTTGGCTGTATAACTTCCTGATACCCAGGTTAAAATTTTTGGGGTAACTTCCTGGTAACCCGGCTAACTTCCTGATAACCTGGCCAACTTCTTTATAGCCTGGCTAACTTCCTGGTTGGCTGTATAACTTCCTGATACCCAGGTTAACATTTTGGGGGTAACTTCCTGGCAACCGGGCTAACTTTCTGGTAGCCTGGCTAACTTCTTGGTTGGCTGTATAACTTCCTGATACCCAGGTTAACATTTTTGGGGTAACTTCCTGGTAACCCGGCTAACTTTCTGGTAGCCTGGCTAACTTCTTGGTTGGCTGTATAACTTCCTGATACCCAGGTTAACATTTTTGGGGTAACTTCCTGGTAACCCGGCTAACTTCCTGTTAGCCTGGCTAACTTTCGCATAGCCTGGCAAAATTCCTGGCAGCCTGGATACCGATCCTGGTAATCTGGCTAACTTTTTTGTGGCCAGGGTAACTTCTTGGTAACCTGGCTAACTTTCCCAAAGCCTTGCTAAGTTCCTGGTAACTTGGCTAAGTTGCTTGTAACCTGGCTAGCTTTTTGGTAACCTGACTGACTTCCCGATAGCCTGACTAACTTCTTGGTAGCCTGGTTAAATTTCTGGTGTCCTGGATAATGTCTTGGGAAACTGGCGAAATTCCTTTCTGATAAGCTGATATTTATTTTTACTTTATACTGTTATAATTCTGTGAATCTGGTACCTTTGTGTATTATTGTATATTTTAGATTTTGTATTGTTGCTACATTATCTACATTATCTTATCGACAATAAAAGGCATTCTGATTCTGATTTTAATTCCCTTTTCATAGCATCCGTTAGTTGTGGGCACTGTGATTGGATAAAATAATGACTCCACATCAATTTGTGTCTGACTGTGCAGATTCTACTCCCTGATCAATGCAAACCTAATCCCAAACCAGTTAGTAGAGATAATGTACATAAATAGATTTGAATGTAAATGATTTCATGATTTTCACAGATGCAGACTAGAAATTATCGATATCATTCGTATTCCATCCTAGTTAGCACTGCGCTCCCGTGGGCCCAAATTTAGTAAGTATGACTGATACGGACCAGTGAAGGACAACATAACAAGGCTTTTTGATCTTCTCAAGAGGTGCTATCTGGCAGACGTACGCAACATGTCTTCATCTAATTTGCTTGAAAATATCCCCACAAAATGACAGAAAAGTATTGCAATTTGTTCATTTTCCTGCATCTAAAGCTGCTGTTCCTTCAAAGCAATCCAAGATGCCATTGGACACAAAATGATGCCATTTTCCTGACAGATGCCTGGAATACAACATTTTCACTGTAACCACATCTGAGGTACCGCAGAAGTCACGTCTATGTTCTTTTTGAGGCTCGGGTCAATACACAAAAATGATGTATAATTTATTTAGAATGTATTTCATTCATTCATTCATTCATTCATTTTCTACCGCTTTTCCTCACGAGGGTCGCGGGGGGTGCTGGAGCCTATCCCAACTGTCTTCGGGAGTAGAATGCATTTATAGCAGAAAATGTCTTATAAAAATATGGTTTTATATAAATAAATTTAAATATAACGCACTGACAAACACATGCAGACTCAGACACTTAACAGTTCCCAATTATTGTCTGGTTAGACCAGGGGTGGGGGTGGGGGGGGGGGGGGGGGGGTCAGACTATATATTTTACACGTAACAGTCCACCTGGTATTATTGTATCTGTAAAATTGTCATGCAATCTGCTATTATTATTTATTATTTTATATTTATATTTAAATATTTTAAAAATAATAAAATATTATAATAATTAAAATACAATTAAAATAATAATTATTATATTATTATTATGTAAAATATGCAAATCTAACAATATTATTATATATAATTAATATAATAATTAGCATTAATATAATAAATATAATAATCATAATAGTTATAATAATAATATAATAATTATTATTTTAATTTTTATTATTATTATGTGCTTGTGTCTCTTTTTTCAGGAGCACTTTGTAAACAACAGACCATGTCAAACAACGAAATTGATACAACCATCAAAAGGTTGGCTCAGGCCATGATGCCAGGTTGTATGTTGAGTTTAAATTAAATACTTTGGAAAGATTGGGCGGGCCGTATTCAAACACTTGGCGAGCCGGATGTGGCACCCGGGCTGTAGTTTGCCCACCCCTGGGTTAGCCTTTTGTGGTTTCGAGGAGGCCTTAATGGCGGCTTTGTGCCCCCTTAGCAACCAGTCGGCTCTTTTGTACGAGCGGCATATAGACCAAGGCGTATGAAAGCTGCCGTATATAGAACGCAGCGCTGTAGTTTACCGAGTAACACTTTAAGATGGCCTTCACACAAAAGCAACAAATCAGTTGTAATAAGCTGCTGTCTGTCTGGACAGGTAAAAAAAAAAACAAAAAAAAAACGCATCCACACAAAAAAAAAAAAAGTCAAATTCACCCGAGCATATTTGAGTGAAAAGAGACAAAAAGCTAAATGATGTCTTTCAAAGATGTGAAAGAACCAATATCAGCCATTATACATCTAGCTGTCCATGTAATTACTTTTTTACTTCAACTAATATATAGCTTTAAGCCAAAAGAACATATGGTGGGGGTGGCGCATAGAAGATATTAGTGATGGTTTTTACCACTAATGGATGAGATGTGTGATGTTATATATGTTATATTCTTTATGATGAATGTAGATAGATAGATAGATAGATAGATAGATAGATAGATAGATAGATAGATAGATAGATAGATAGATAGATAGATAGATAGATAGATAGATAGATAGATAGATAGATAGATAGATAGATAGATAGATAGATAGATAGATAGATAGATAGATAGATAGATAGATAGATAGATAGATAGATAGATAGATAGATAGATAGATAGATAGATAGATAGATAGATAGATAGATAGATAGATAGATAGATAGATAGATAGATAGATAGATAGATAGATAGATAGATAGATAGATAGATAGATAGATAGATAGATAGATAGATAGATAGATAGATAGATAGATAGATAGATAGATAGATAGATAGATAGATAGATAGATAGATAGATAGATAGATAGATAGATAGATAGATAGATAGATAGATAGATAGATAGATAGATAGATAGATAGATAGATAGATAGATAGATAGATAGATAGATAGATAGATAGATAGATAGATAGATAGATAGATAGATAGATAGATAGATAGATAGATAGATAGATAGATAGATAGATAGATAGATAGATAGATAGATAGATAGATAGATAGATAGATAGATAGATAGATAGATAGATAGATAGATAGATAGATAGATAGATAGATAGATAGATAGATAGATAGATAGATAGATAGATAGATAGATAGATAGATAGATAGATAGATAGATAGATAGATAGATAGATAGATAGATAGATAGATAGATAGATAGATAGATAGATAGATAGATAGATAGATAGATAGATAGATAGATAGATAGATAGATAGATAGATAGATAGATAGATAGATAGATAGATAGATAGATAGATAGATAGATAGATAGATAGATAGATAGATAGATAGATAGATAGGTTTCCGGTTTCCTCCCACATTCCAAAAACATGCTAGGTTAATTGGCCACTCCAAATTGTCCATAGGTATGAATGTGAGTGTGAATGGTTGTTTGTCTATATGTGCCCTGTGATTGGCTGGCGACCAGTCCAGGGTGTACCCCGCCTCTCGCCCGAAGACAGCTGGGATAGGCTCCAGCACCCCCGCGACCCTCGTGAGGAAAAAGCGGTAGAAAATGAATGAATGAATGAATAATAATAATGTGAAGAATAAATAGATAGAATAGTGTATTCCTAATTTAATATCTTTTTGTGTAGCACAAATCTGTACTTTAAATTCAACAAAAAAAAACACATACTGATTGAAAATCATGGAAATTGTGACATTTATTGAATGTCTAATTAGCATGTTTTGCTCATTGTTAACGGGATCTTACAAAAAATAGGATTTAGCTTTAGCTGGTTTTTGGAAGCCGTATATCCTCAAATAGTCCCATGACTTGAAGGATAGCCAACTAAACCTTAAAAAACTGAATAGTCCCATACTTCATACTTCATACTTCAAATCAGCGGCTATCCACACAGAATTTTTTTTAGGTCAAAACGATAAAAATGTTATTGTTGCAGACTTTCATTCACACAGAAACTGGGTTCTGGGTGACCGGAAGTGCTGTTTTTTGAAAACTGTTCCCAGACTGCATCTCTGTGTGGAGAAATTCTACACTTGATCAAAATGACTTAAGATTTGTCAGATCAAAACACAATCACTGCATAAAACTTCTTCTTCTTTCTCTTTGGGCTTTGGGTCGCCACAGCAAATCAATCTCCTCCATCCAACCCTGTCTTCTACATCTGTCTACCCTCATGTCCTCCTTCACTACATCCATAAACCTCCTCTTTGGTCTTCCTCTACGCCTCCTACCTGGCAGCATCCTTCTACCAATATATTCACTATCTCTCCTCTGGACATGTCCCAACCATCTCAGTCTGGTCTCCAAGATCTCTAACATGTAATGATGTACTCCTTCCTGATCCTATCCATCCTGGTCACTCCCAATGAGAACCTCAGCATCCTCATCTCTCAGCTCTGTGTGGAGCTTCTGATTCAAAATTTAAAGCACAAAATAACACAGGCACAGCGTTGGTGACTCCTGGGTCTTGTTATGCTCATTTTTCAGCCCTTTGTATTGAATTGTGGACTCCTATAGAGCAGCTACACACAATAACCAGCACAGAAAGCGTTCTAGTTCTTCCAGAATCTGCACCTATTCAGCTGTAGTTCGTGGTTCTGTTTTAATGTATTCCACCCACGGTCCGCCTCCAGCCACGCCCCCTCTGCTGTGGTTGGTCACACTGCAGAGTGCATAGAAACATGTCCGGTTTGTGCTGCTAACTTTCGCTGATAATAAATAGCGATTTCGCTCACAGCTAACTTCATAGGAGGAGATAAACGTGATTTATTTTTTTAAAATATCGGCTTTTAACTAACAGCCATACGTATGTGTTGGGTACCGAATCCCATCCAGAAATAGAGACCGTACTGTTCGAAGTTTTTCGTTACTTCAAGACATCTCTCGATGGTAAGTAGCTTTAGCATATTAGCGTAATGCAGCAGTAACGTGTAATGTGTTTTGCGGAACTACCAGTGTGTAAAAAAAAAATGGTTACAGCTATTAGCAACCCTGCTTCCTCAATGCTATGATGCTACACAGATGAGCGCTTTGGTTCCATGACTTACAAAAAATCAATACAAATAAAAAATAAACACAGTTAGCACACTAAAACTGGTACTTTGCTAATCCAAAACCGGTACTGACTACTTACTGAATTGTAAGCAATTGTGGCTTTCCCTTTCGAGGCATTGCTAGCAAGTAAACAGCGGAGCAGCGCTTAGGGGAGGGTGGAGAGTTATATTATATATAAGGAAGTCCGTCCCTCTGTGACATCACAAAGGAACCTATTTGCCACGCCTTTTGAAATTGAGCGTTTTGATCAAAAACAAAAGTGTTGTGTATTTGTTGTCCGATATTATATTTACATCAAAAAGGTTTCCAAAAAATTTTTTCCATGCTCAGTTTAGCCCGACACCAAGAGCTTTATTCATTTAATAATGAGCGGAGTGTTGTCGGTCAGACTCAGTGACGTCCCAGACAGATCTGTCTCAGCCATGCTGGAGTCAGAGGAGCCGCTCTTCTCCATCCCCAGGGAGGCTGCAGTGTGTTTCTCAACGCGGTGGCGGCATGTTTGGTAACCAGATCACTACACAGCTAGCGCTAAAAAGCTTAGTCTGGACTCAGGAAGCGTCTGTGGTCAACACTTTTTCTCCTTCTCTTCTTTTGTGTCGGTTTTTCTCCAAATATATAAACTGTATATCAAGGGTCTCAAACTCAATTTACCTGGGGGCCACTGGAGCTAGGGTCTGGGCAAGGCTGGGCCGCATCAGGTTTTTCAAAAAAAACAAAAACGCATTTATTAAAAACAGAAAAATATACAAACTTTTTCAGTGCTTTGGTTCCGATTTTCTACAAGAAAAGCTCTGATAAAACATTCCACTGTTCTCAAATATCTTAATTTTTATTTTTCTACACAAAATAAGATGAAAAATAAATAAACATATCAAGAATAATGAAAATCAATCAGTAATAAATAAATATAATAATAATAATAAAACAGCAAATAATAAAAAGTTAAGAAAGCACATATAGTTGGTGGGTAGACAAATGATTTTTTTCATATTAAAATGAACAAAGCATTATTAGAGCCCTGTAGACATGACAAAACACGACTATAGTCACATTTATACTCTTTTTATTTACAACATATTGCGCAACTGCAGGGTCTTGAGACACATGCTAACTCGCAAACCAGAGAGCTAGCGACCTAAACGGTAGCCTTCAAGTTAATTTCCTTTCAACTTAAATAACCAAAAACTTACCACTTCCACACGGATAGGGAGGATAACTATTAACAGTTATTTAACCTTTAACATGAACATGAATCAAACGTAATATTTTTTTTCTGGGTACATGATACCATACAGCATCCATATCAAACTTTCATATCAAGGCGGGGGCCTCAAACTGGTGTCCTGCGGGCCACATTTGGCCCGCGGGCCGCGTGTTTGAGACCCCTGCTGTATTTGCATGGGCATGGAACACATAGTATACAGTGGGAAAAGTGAGTATACTGCTCTCTTACTCATCAAGCTTCTTCTTTGTTCGGCGGACTTTACCATTGGGCAAACACATGAGTATTCCCGTGGCCCCCAAACGTCTCATAAATACTGACGTGCATATTAATGTTTTAGTTGTAATTCACATGCTTAACACTACATAAAAATACGTATTGTATCATGATCGTTTTCATGATCGTTTTGCAGTGGATTGACAGACAGACATTGTAGTCCCTTCTTCTTCGATGGCGTTTGCCTGCTTCTTCTTCGTTAGCGGTCGAGGCTATTTCTTCTGGGCATTGAAACTAGCAAACGATACCTGGAGAATCCTAATGTTAGTTCCGGTTCCTACTGATCCTCAAGACTCGATGCCTAACACTATGCTTGGCGTGACTTTCTGAAAGTGTGCGTCTTTTGGAATTATGGAATTATTGGAAAATGAAGCGGTAACACCTAATAAACAAACACAGATGTCTGAAACTTGAAAAAAAAATATCATAGCATAAGATAATAAGATAAGATATCAGCCGGAATGGACTGGTTTGGCACCACTTGTCCTATATGATGGGTGAACGGAGCTATATTTACTTCACAGTTCTGCATAATGCTTCCCTTTGGAGTATAAAAGTATAAGCGTATGTAACTGTGTATATTTCCAAGCACACAATCCCACTAATGGCATCCACGGATCAAAGTTCCACACCACCCACCTGCTCTTACCGGGATACATTTCCATCACTTCCTCCTGAAAATGGACAGAAAATGTATGTTTGCTACTTTGCCTCACAGCACCAATAAATGAAGACGGTATCGGAACAAGTCCGGGGCGACACAACAACGTATTGATGTTCTACCCCCCCCCCCCCCCCCCCCCCTTCAGCCACTAAGTGAGTATAAGATATCACCAGCTTCAAGGTTGGCGCCAGGCTCTGTCTTTTACGCACCGCAAACCAGAATTAATTGCAAATCAATCCAACAAAGTACAACTGATCAGTAAACCAATTAGTAATTTTAGCCTTTTGACCAGCTTAACTTTTTCTCAAGGTTCTACTGCCTTAGGTTCCTTTGCTTTACTGGATGTTTACATTTGTGAACTTCAACTTGTGCGCCGTTATTGTCATTGAAGATTGTATAATTGTATAATAATCATTGCACCCTGGAAAAATCCATAATTTAAGGCCATAAATGAATAAAAGTTGCAATTCGGTGAAAACAATGACTAATAAGAGCGTTGAAGTTAACTATAGGGGTGTTATTTGATGTCTACCAAGCTCTAATAATGTTGAAAATCCCACAATTACGTGTGAAACGGTCTAATTGAACATTTTTATGTTGGAATGGTTGGGATCGGGGCTGCACGGCGGTCGAGTGGTTAGCATGCAGACCTCACAGCTAGGAGACCAGAGTTCAATCCCACCCTCTGTGTGGAGTTTGCATGTTTTCCCCGTGCATGCGTGGGTTTTCCGGGTTTCCTCCGACATTCCAAAAACATGCTAGGTTAATTAGCCACTCCAAATTGTCCATAGGTATGAATGTGAGTGTGAATGGTTGTTTGTCTATATGTGCCCTGTGATTGGCTGGCCACCAGTCCAGGGTGTACCCCTGCCTCTCGCTTGAAGACAGCTGGGATAGGCTCCAGCACCCCCAGTGACCCTCGTGACGATGAGGTGAAAAACAAAAAGGTGAAAAGGTGAAAACAATGACTTATAAGAGCGTTGAAGTTAACTATAGGGGTGTTATTTGATGTCTACCAAACTCTAATAATGTTGAAAATCCCACAATTACAGAAAAAAATGAAGTTCCGTGTGTCATACGGTCTAATTGAACAGCTGGGATAGGCTCCAGCACCCCCAGCGACCCTCGTGACGATAAGCGGTAGAAAATGAATGAATGATTGAAAGTTTCGAAAGGAAACAATGACTAATAAGAGCATTGAAGTTAACTATAGGGGTGTTATTTAATGTCTACCAAGCTCTAATAATGTTGAAAATCCCACAATTACAGAAAACGTGAGTGTGAATGGTTGTTTGTCTATATGTGCCCTGGGATTGGCTGGCCACCAGTCCAGGGTGTACCCCTGCCTCTCGCCTGAAGACAGCTGGGATAGGCTCCAGCACCCCCAGTGACCCTCGTGACGATGAGGTGAAAAACAAAAAGGTGAAAAGGTGAAAACAATGACTTATAAGAGCGTTGAAGTTAACTATAGGGGTGTTATTTGATGTCTACCAAACTCTAATAATGTTGAAAATCCCACAATTACAGAAAAAAATGAAGTTCCATGTGTGATACGGTCTAATTGAACAGCTGGGATAGGCTCCAGCACCCCCAGCGACCCTCGTGACGATAAGCGGTAGAAAATGAATGAATGATTGAAAGTTTCGAAAGGAAACAATGACTAATAAGAGCATTGAAGTTAACTATAGGGGTGTTATTTGATGTCTACCAAGCTCTAATAATGTTGAAAATCCAACAATTACAGAAAATGTGAGTGTGAATGGTTGTTTGTCTACAATATGTGCCCTGTTATTGGCTGGCCACCAGTCCAGGGTGTACCCCTGCCTCTCGCCTGAAGACAGCTGGGATAGGCTCCAGCACCCCCAGTGACCCTCGTGACGATGAGGTGAAAAACAAAAAGGTGAAAAGGTGAAAACAATGACTTATAAGAGCGTTGAAGTTAACTATAGGGGTGTTATTTGATGTCTACCAAACTCTAATAATGTTGAAAATCCCACAATTACAGAAAAAAATGAAGTTCCATGTGTGATACGGTCTAATTGAACAGCTGGGATAGGCTCCAGCACCCCCAGCGACCCTCGTGAAGATAAGCGGTAGAAAATGAATGAATGATTGAAAGTTTCGAAAGGAAACAATGACTAATAAGGGCATTGAAGTTAACTATAGGGGTGTTATTTAATGTCTACCAAGCTCTAATCATGTTGAAAATCCCACAATTACAGAAAACGTGAGTGTGAATGGTTGTTTGTCTATATGTGCCCTGTGATTGGCTGGCCACCAGTCCAGGGTGTACCCCGCCTCTCGCCTGAAGACAGCTGGGATAGGCTCCAGCACCCCCAGCGACCCTCGTGAGGATAAGTGGTAGAAAATGAATGAATGATTGAAAGTTTCGAAAGGAAACAATGACTAATAAGAGCGTTGAAGTTAACTATAGGGGTGTTATTTAATGTCTACCAAGCTCTAATAATGTTGAAAATCCCACAATTACAGAAATTTTTTTTTTCCATGTGTGATACGGTCTGCAATTCCCAAATAAATTGAACATTTTTATGTTGGAATGGTTGGGATCGGTTGAGAAATGATGCTGCATTTGAGTGTCAAAACAAGATTGGGAATAATAATTGAAGAATTGAATGGCGATTGCACAAAGCATTTAATTGACCCTGTAAAATAAAGACGGCAGGCGCAGCGCCTGCATTGATTCATTGACTGGGCGAGATGTTCAGGGGTAATGTTTATTTATCATGTATGTATTCATCCTCCTGACAAACAGCGAGTCAAATTGATGCTGTTAAATCACAGATGATTCCGATAATGATGACAAACGAATTGCATGCCTGGCAGTCTTATCAGGCGCCCGAGTATATCCCGTGTCAGCGATGTGTGCTGACACCGGGCTCGGTCACAACTATTAAAAAAGTGTTTATGCTGTCATCTTCCCGAGGAAAATCACCTTCCAATCCCGCCTTGCTATTCCCGAGCATCATAATAATCTCTCATTTATATGTGTGCACCATGCGAGGTTTCTGCGGGCATTTACTCAACAGAAAGGTGTAATATCAGCACGGCGAGCGATGGAAGACGACAACAACTAGAACACGTTCATGCCCAGTCATTTTCTCTGACAGTTGATGTGTCATTTTCATGTCAGTCCATTCAGTGCTGGACCAGACCTGTGATTAGAACATGACTTATAAAGATTGTCCTAATGCCAGCTTCCCTGTCCTCGTTCCTGACATTCACTTGATGGTCAGTAACTGCTGTGTGCTGCTGGGAGGTAAAACGCAACTTTGAAAAGTACCTGCGCCGAGGAGATTTTCTTTGTTTGTTTGCTTTTTTTTTTTTAATGAACAAAGTCCTGTCCGAAAAATCCCCAGAAAATTTGTCGTGAATGAACTCTTAAAAATATTGGGTTAAAAACAATCCAATCTGGGTTGTTTCCCAACCCAATGCTGGTTAAATATTGGACCAACCTCATGTTGGGTTATTTTAATTGTAATTTTTTTTTTTAGACCCAATTAGCAAGTTAGCATGGTACTCCATGGTACTTCCATCTGGGAGCAGCGTCCTAACTTTAACAACATGTTTGATGAGATGCTTTATCTTGATGTGTATTTTCCATTTTATTCCAAATAATTTCCTGCATTTATTTGTACCCAGCGTCATAAGCCTTTAGCTTCATTGCTAATCCAAAGCAAAACAGGGCGGGGTAACAGGGTAGGGTAACGGTATGGGCGGGGCAAAAATCATGTTAATTGTGTCCAGTGTGCACACAGCTTTAAGCTGTCATTTTCAACATTAAACTTTGGTATCAAGGTGGGGGCCTCAAACTAGCGTCTCGCGGGCCGCATTTGGCCCGCGGGCCGCGAGTTTGAGACCCCTGGTGTAAGCTTTTTTTAAGCTCATTTTAAAACCATTTAATAATTGTAATTTTTTTAATAGGATGTTACATATTACAATTCAATTCTTTTTACCCCGCGGGCCGCATTTGGCCCGTGGGCCGTGAGTTTGAGACCCCTGGTCTAAATCCAAAACACGTTCCCTATTAGTCGGTGAACAAACACTTGGTGAATTTTGTTTGCACATTCATGGAAATTAATTCAAATAGGTTCAAAACACTGACGTAAGCTAGGTAGCTATTCTAGCCAGCTAGCTACCTAGCTTACATCAGTGTTTTGGATTACCTCTTTGGATTAATTTCAATAATAAACATTTGTTTCGCTGGCAGACCAAGCGCTCACGTTGTTTATCGGATACTGTCAGCCGATACCGTCCCTTGTGATACCTGGTGCATGTCTCCACAATTGATGAATATAAAGATTTATGTCTGATTATTATTGATACAGCATCCTTTTATCACATAATCAGAATTGTTAGCTCCCCAACACAGATATCCGGTTGCATCGGTTTATTATATTATCATAATATCATGAGAAACAAACAAAACAAAATAAGGTGGTAATTTTAGGAAAATTAGGTTGACAAAAAAAATTCAAATTCTGTGTTAATAAAGTAAAAAAGTCATGAGAATGAATAATATTACAAGATTTACAACAGCAAACATTTGGAAAGATTGTAGTTCATACTAATAATACTCTTTTTCACCTATATCACAGAGCTGAGATTTTTAAAACTTTTTAAAATACATATTCTTAGCATATCTACATGTATTGGTTTACAAAATGTGCATTTTTAGGTTTTCGGTTTCTCGGAGGAAAACGTTTAGAAAGCCCTGCATTACGGTAATCCAAGGGAATGCATCATATGATCATATGTACAATACACAATACACAATACACAATACACAATACACAATACACAATACACAGTACAAAGTGAGTAGAGGGATGGATAACTGAGTTGAATACGACAACGTTCCACAGTAAAGTGATATTTTTTCAGGTATTTTGGTGTTTCTTACTGCTCTTTGTGTTTGTCACATTTTTGCTGTGTTTTTGTTTGATTGCAAACATGTCGAGGTCGAGAGCAAGGCGGAATTGAACGGTATCGATGCACTGCCACAAAGGTAATAACCCCAGCGAAAGGGGATACATGCGGACAATGTGGCAGAAATGGATTCTTCAAAACTCCACGTCCACACCGAGGTAGAAATCAGTGTTCAAATATCCGCAATGAAAAGTCGCTATTACAGTTGGAGATTGATTAGGTTGGGAGCGCCAGGCATCTTTTGACTGCGATACCAAGTCCCGATAATAGAAGAGCTCAGCACAAGAGAAATTGACCTGAGAGAGGTCATGAAGTCCTGGGGGAATTCAACTACCTCTTGCTTGCCAAGGCTCAGGAAATAATCCAATCCACTTCATTTTTTAGATCACATTTTACAAAGACTTTCCAAAGTGCTGCAAAACATTATAAAAACAATAAACTTCATTTAACACAATAAAAAACTAGTACCGTACCACAAGAAGTACAATCAAAATCCATCCAAAACGTTTTTCAGGGTTCACTTCCAAATTCACAAATCTCATTATCTGAAATGTTGGCATCGTTTAACACGAGATTACAACATTCTGATTACATTTATAGGTCAGAAAAGTGGAAAAAGCATAATACCCCTTTATGATCTTGGTCAATATATTCATATTGATAATGCTGTACAACATGTAGCATGAAAAGTAATTTGAAATGTCATGGATCTCCATCAGATACATGTATTTTATATTCTTACTACATGGTGACTTTTTGGGTGCTAATTCTGTGAAAAATGTTGGCGATTTCAGTAAATTATACATATAATTTATTATTATTTATTTGTATCAATTGTAGAATCATAGAATGAGAACCAGATTGTTTATTCCTGACAACAATGCCTAATACAGATGTCCGGGCTTATCGGTTAGTCCCTGTATGCCTACAAGTAAGCGGGTCTTATTACAGCGCAGCTGCAAAAAAAGCACCCTTCCTTTCCATGCCAGGCCTTTTATACACTCAAGATTGTGTAAGAGGCTGGAGTCCTGGCAATTTCAGTAAAATTCAAATAAAGGGAAAGTTAATTTATTTTGTATCAATTGTAGAATCCCCCCCCCCCCCCCCCCCCAGGACTCCCAAGTGGGTTTCGAATAAAGGATAAGAGAATCTTAAAGAACCAAATCATAGAATGAGAACCAGATTGTTTATTCCTGACAACAATACCTAATACAGACGTCCGGGCTTATCTGCAGTCCCTGTATGCCTACAAGTAAGTGGGTCTTATTACAGCGCAGCTGCAAAAAAAGCACCCTTCCTTTCCCTGCCCGGCCTTTTATACACTCAAGATTGTGTAAGAGGCTGGAGTCCTGGCAATTTCAGTAAAATTCAAATAAAGGGAAAGTTAATTTATTTTGTATCAATTGTAGAAATCCCCCCCCCCCCGAGGACTCCCAAGTGGGTTTCAAATAAAGGATAAGAGAATCTTAAAGAACCAAATCATAGAATGAGAACCAGATTGTTAATTCCTGACAACAATACCTAATACAGACATCCGAGCTTATCTGCAGTCCCTGTATACCTACAAGTAAGCGGGTCTTATTACAGCGCAGCTGCAAAAAAAAAGCACCCTTCCTTTCCCTGCCTGGCCTTTTATACACTCAAGATTGTGTAAGAGGCTGGAGTCCTGGTAATTTCAGTAAAATTCAAATAAAAAAGGGCAAGGTAATTTATTTTGTATCAATTGTAGAAATCCTCCCCCCCGAGGACTCCCAAGTGGGTTTCGAATAAAGGATAAGAGAATCTTAAAGAACCAAATCATAGAATGAGAACCAGATTGTTTATTCCCGACAACAATGCTTAATACAGACGTCCGGGCTTATCTGCAGTCCCTGTATACCTACAAGTAAGTGGGTCTTATTACAGCACAGCTGCAAAAAAGCACCCTTCCTTTTCCTGCCCGGCCTTTTATACACTCAAGATTGTGTAAGAAGCTGGAGTCCTGGCAATTTCAGTAAAATTCAAATAAAAAAGGGCAATGTAATTTATTTTGTATCAATTGTAGAAATCCTCCCTCTGAGGACTCTAAGTGGGTTTCGAATTGAGGATAAGAGAATCTTAAAGAACCAAATCATAGAATGAGAACCAGATTCTTTATTCCTGACAACAATACCTAATACAGATGTCCGGGCTTATCTGCAGTCCCTGTATGCCTACAAGTAAGCGGGTCTTATTACAGCGCAGCTGCAAAAAAGCACCCTTCCTTTTATACACTCAAAATTGTGTAAGAGGCTGGAGTCCTGGACCTGGACCTTGCTTGAACCGCTTCTTTCATGGTGTTTCTGTTTTCGTTTGTTCGTAGGCATCAAGGCATCTTTTTCCTTTGTTTGCAGGGGCATCAAGGTGTCTGGAACATTTTGCTTTTCCTTGGTTGTAAAGCAAGCTGTCATATGCGTACTCGATGTTTCCACCTTAACTGTCAGTTGTCACGTTTTTTTTCCCTTTTTTGTGTTGGTATCTTTTGTGTGTATTTGTGAGACTATGTATTTCTTTTAGCTTTTATCTTTAGCTAGCAAAATTGAGCAAATACCTTCACAATAAAGTAGCAAACTTGTATCAACCTTAATCATAACTAATATTAGTATATTAGTCAAACGGATAATGGACACAAAACATGTTATAAGTGAATTGCATTTTTCTTTGGAAAACAAAGATATTAACATGAATGCACAACAAAGAAATGTTTTATAGTATTTTATTTTTTGCGAATAAAATCTTCACATGTATAGATACAATTATATACCGCACGATACAGTTACACTACGGCCAAGAATAAAAAAAATATTCCCATTTATCTACTGAATTTAATGAGGCAACTACCCGCCCGTGAAAGAAAAAGGCTGACTGAAGCTAATACCACCATGTGCCATCTTAAGGTTGTAATATCTTTTAACTGTATTATCCTCTGTGGCCGGGCCTGAAAGGGAAAGCGAAAGAGGGGAGCTGAATGGATTCCATTAATTTAATTGAAGCAGGCCCTGACAAGAGATAAAACATCTTAGGCCCACGTCTCTTCAGGGTTGGTGCCGGGCTTCATAGTAAACAAGCCGTGATCCGTAAACAAAGCCCCGGAGAGCACTGCTTGCGCTGTGCAGACTTCAAGGCCAGGAAATATGTCAGAAATGGCTTTGAATGGATATTGAAGTACAACCCCCCCCACCCAACACCCCCCACCCACCCACTTCTCTGCCCTCCCTCTTAAGTATTCAAGCTGTATTCTGGCCATTGTGTCTCAGCTTGTGGATATTTTCTATGCTGGTAGCTGGCTATTTCTGTGACGGTACCTGCTGTGGATCAAGCAGAAAGGGCCACGTTCACTCAAAGGTACATTGAATTTCAGATAGAATCATTGAATCCAAATGATAAAGACCACTTCCGCTTTGATGTCTCATCAGATACGATTCTCCCCCACAATGGTGCACTGCAGGCTAATGTACAGGAGAGCATTTTACACACAGGACAAAGAGTGACGCATAGAACGTGTGCGTTGTTATATACTTCTTGTTTTATTAAGCAGGAAAACACATGCAGTCGGAAAAACTACTGTTCCAAGATAACCCGCAGAAGGTCCCAATTTGTCAATGTAAGGTTCTAAGGCAAGGGTCTCAAACATGCGGCCCGCGGGCCAAATGTGGTCCGCAGGACACTAGTTTGAGGCCCCCGCCTTGATATGAAAGTTTAATGTTTGTTTGATATGGATGCTGTATGGTATCATGTACCCAGAAAAAAAATATTACGTTTGATTCATGTTCATGTTAAAGGTTAAATAACTGTTAATAGTTATCCTCCCTATCCGTGTGGAAGTGGTAAGTTTTTGGCTTTTTTAAGTTGAAAGGAAATAACTTGAAGGCTACCGTTTAGGTGGCTAGCTCTCTAGTTTGCGAGTTAGCATGTGTCTCAAGACCCTGCAGTTGCGCAATATGTTGTAAATAAAAAGAGTATAAATGTGACTATAGTCGTGTTTTGTCATGTCTACAGGGCTCTAATAATGCTTTGTTCATTTTAATATGAAAAAAATCATTTGTCTACCCACCAACTATATGTGCTTTCTTAAGTTTTTTATTATTATTATATTTATTTATTTATTACTGATTGATTGATTTTCTTTATTCTTGATTTGTTTATTTATTTTTCATCTTATTTTGTGTAGAAAAATAAAAAGTAAGATATTTGAGAACAGTGGAATGTTTTATCAGAGCTTTTATTGTTGAAAATCGGAACCAAAGCACTGAAAAAGTTTGTATATTTTTCTGTTTTTAATAAATGCATTTTTTTTTTTTTTGGAAAACCTGATGCGGCCCAGCCTTGCCCAGACCCTAGCTCCAGTGGCCCCCAGGTAAATTGAATGTGAGACCCCTGTTCTAAGGCAAAGTTGATGCTAATCCTTTTATCTGTACACCAACTCTTCAAATAAATCAATCAGGGCCCCCAATTAATTTTTCTGCTGGTGCATTTTGAATTTGAGTTCACACACCGACGCTTCCAACCCTACCCTGGTAGAAAACAAGTCAATAGAACATCCTTCACATACTGACATTGCTTTGCAACACGGAATCGCAGAACTCAACAGATCTTAAAGTGATATCAAAAAGAACACTAGTCAATGATCACATAATTTAAAATATTTTCAAATTTCATGTAATCCTAAAGATTCTGAGAATCCTCTGAGATTCCTAGCAAGAAGTCTTAGCTTCGGAGTGATTCCAGAATATTCTCAGAACTCTTGAGCAAGGAATGGACAGAAACTCCTATCTTAATGAGGTGTGGTTGCTACTACAAAGGCAGAACAAATGAGTTTTCATTCATTCATTCATTTATTTTCTATACCGCTTATCCTCACAAGGGTTGCTGGAGCCTATCCCAGCTGTCTTCAGGCAAGAGGCGGGATATATCTCAGTGTTGTGATTTTAAGAAAACATCCTGGCCGCTAGGAGTAACTATTTTGCACTACGAATCTTGAAGAATATGGGCCCAGAGCGAAATATTTGGTTTGTATTTGGTTACAGTGCTGGACTGTATCATCAATGAAAATAAACAGAATAAAAGTAGACTGGGGGTGGGGGGGGGGGGGTGTCAAGAAGGCCTTCTATGATGTAGAAATCCTCCCCCTGAGGACTCTAAGTGGGTTTCGAATAGAGGATAAGGGAATCTCGAAGAACCAAATCAAGTCCGGGCTTATCTGCAGTCCCTGTATGCCTACAAGTAAGCGGGTCTTATTACAGCGCAGCTGCAAAAAAGCACCCTTCCTTTCCCTGCCCGGCCTTTTATACACTCAGGGCTGGAGTCCTGAGGCTGGAGTCCTGGACCAATCAGCTTTCGCCACTGCCCTTCTTTCCTTTGCAGAGGCACCAAGGCATCTTTTCCTTTGCGGGGGCATCAAGGCGTCTTTTCCTTTGCGGGGGCATCGGGGCGTCTGGAACATTCTGCTTTCCCTTTGTTGCAAAGCAAGCTGTCATTGCGTACTCGATGTTTCCACCTTAACTGTCAGATGTCACGTTAGTCCTTTTTTGTGTGTGGGTTCGTATATCCTTTATATCCAAAGTATGCTTTGTATTTGTGAGACTACGTGTTTGCTTTTATCTTTAGCTAGCGAAATTGCAAATACCTTCAATGAGAAAGTATTTAAACTGTAAATGCACATAGCTAACACACTCAATTTAAAGGCGTAATAATCATAACACTATAGCATCCGACTATAAGGACATTATAAGGACTTTGCACATTCTGCCCAATACGTCCCATCATCTCTAAAAGTAATTTAAGAATACCGAGAGTGATCAATATTGAAAGCAGCCACCTATTATTTTCGTGTTCTGTTAAGTGGGTTTCTGGCGTCGGAGCAGTCATCCATTATTAGGGCAGAAAATGCAACAACATGCTATTTTGGTGCTTTAGTCTGTGTAAAGTATATGCTACTGTTAAGTGATCTTAGATGGTCCGTGTAGTTGAAATGCAAAACGGACCATTTTTAGCTGCATCTACTTTTTTTTTGGATTAGCAAGGACTTTGTCATGCTGCGGTTGACTTCAGCCATTTGGCAGAAAATGCAACCCTATGCAATTCATAGCTTTTTTTTTCCTTTAATGTCCTAACAGCATTAAATTAAATGTTTACACCAGCAAGGGGACAAACTAAAGCTGAAATGATTTACAATGTTTTTAGTATAGTATGAGAATATGGATCCAATAAAAGGCTAGCCTTCTGTGGCAGTATCTACAACTCCTAAAACTCCTGTTCACGACGTAAACATCAACTTATTTTAAAACCACATATTTTTCCTTGCACATTGAAGGTATTTGCTCAATTTTGCTAGCTAATGATAAAAGCTAAAACAAACACATAGTCTCATAAATACAAACAAAAGATACTTATACATGCACCCAAAAAAAAAGGACTAACATGACAACTGACAGTTAAGGTGGAAACATCGAGTACGCATATGACAGCTTGCTTTGCAACAAAGGAAAAGCAGAATGTTCCAGACGCCTTGATGCCCCTGCTAACAAAGGAAAAGATGCCTTGATGCCTACGAACAAACGAAAGCAGAAACACCATGAAAACGGTTCAAGCAAGGGCACTGACAAAAAGCTGATTGGTCCAGGACTCCAGCCTCTTACACAATTTTGAGTGTCTTAAAGGCCGGGCGCTTTTTTTTCAGCTGCACTGTAATAAGACGCGCTTACTTGTAGGCATACAGGGACTGCAGATAAACCCTTATGTCTGTATTAGGTATTGTTGTCAGGAATAGATCTCATTCTATGATTTGGTTCTTTAAGATTCCCTTATCCTCTATTCGAAACCCACTTAGACTCCTCAGGGGGATGATTTCTACAATTGATACAAAATAAATTACATTGCCCTTTTTTATTTGAATTTTACTGAAATTGCCAGGACTCCAGCCTCTTACACAATCTTGAGTGTATAAAAGGCCGGGCAGGGAAAGGAAGGGTGCTTTTTTTGCAGCTGCGCTGTCATAAGACCCGCTTACTTGTAGGTATACAGGGACTGCAGATAAGCCCGGATGTCTGTATTAGGTATTGTTGTCAGGAATAAACGATCTGGTTCTCATTCTATGATTTGGTTCTTTAAGATTCCTTTATCCTCTATTCAAAACCCAGAGTCCTCAGGGACTGTATTTTAATTTTACTGAAATTGCCAGGACTCCAGCCTCTTACACAATTTTGAGTGTATAAAAGGCCGGGCAGGGAAAGGAAGGGTGCTTTTTTTGCAGCTGCACTGTAATAAGACCCGCTTACTTGTAGGCATACAGGAACTGCAGATAAACCCAGACATCTGTATTAGGTATTGTTGCTAGAAATAAACAATCTGGTTCTCATTCTATGATTTGGTTCTTTAAGATTCCCTTATCCTCTGTTTGAAACCCACTTAGAGTCCTCGGGGGGAGGATTTCTACAATTGGTACAAAATAAATGACCTTGCCCTTTTTTATTAGAATTTTACTGAAATTGCCAGGACTCCAGCCTCTTACACAATCTTGAGTGTATAAAAGGCCGGGCAGGGAAAGGAAGGGTGCATTTTTTGCAGCTGCGCTGTCAAAAGGCCCACTTACTTGTAGGCATACAGGGACTGCAGATAAACCCGGATGTCTGTATTAGGTATTGTTGTCAGGAATAAATAATCTGGTTCTCATTCTATGATTTGGTTCTTTAAGATTCTCTATCCTCTATTCGAAACCGACTTACATACAATGATGCATACAACGTAAAGATAAAAATGGTGGGACCCATCCCTTTTTTTGTCTTCATTACTGTCATGAGGAGCTAGAGCCTATCCCAGCAGACTGTGAACAAAAGGCAGACTCCATTCTGACTGTAATACAGCACGAAGCGCTATACTATCAATGGCTCCGAGTAGACCTTCACTTGAAGACATTGCACTTAGATCTGACAAGAAACCCGCGTATCTCCACCAAAAAGCCGTTCACGGATCTTTTTTTTCAAATTCTGATATCATTAAGCAGCAAAGCACTTAGACCGTCTGCGGATATAAAGCTGAGGAGCTGATTGAAAAGCGATGGAAAAGCTGCAGACTGATGTCAGCTCTGAGCAACTTATTTAATCACCTGAAGTGCTGGGGGAAGACAGACTTTGATTAAGACCACCTCACCCGATCAATAAAGTCCTTGAACTTGCATAAGTCAATGGTGCGCATGACTGATTATGGCTAACTTCCCCCAACACACACACCTGAGGTCCGAGCTTTTAAGGTCAGTTCAGTTAAATATCGGAGAATAAAAACGGTGCCACATTTCAAATTCCCGTTGATGTTTTACCTTTTCTGTTGTCCTCTTCTTCTGGACCGACTGGTGAGGAGACCCTGGAGAAGATCCTGTCCATACGTCCTCTGATTTCAGCCTCTGAATTGTGAATAGTTTCCTTAGACAACCATGAAAGCGGACGTATTTATGACCACTGACTGACTATATTTGGTTCATTTTGATTTAGTCCATCTAAGGCAGGGGTGTCCAAGGTGTTTTATTGGCCCACGGCACATTCTTAAAATCTAGTTTAACAAGGAAACAAAAAACACTCAGCTGTCATTTTACAAGAACAAAGTCAAAATCATTTCATTGAGTACACAAGAATAAAGACAGAATATTCTGAGAAACCAACAAATAACGTTGCAATGTTTGGAAAGTTTGGCTGCGGAAAAAGTTATGTTACCAGAATAAAGTCAAAATATGGTCATAAAATCATAATTCAGAATAGAGAATTTATAAGAAGAAATTTTAAATTGTTGGAAAATGAAAAAACAAACAAACAAAGCAGCTACAAAACAGCAACAATAAGATCAAAATTCTCTTAAAAATAATATAAGAAAATATAAATATAATAATTAATAATAATATAAAATATATTATAATACAATAAATAAAATAAATAAAATATAAATATAATAATTAATAATAATATAAAATAAATAAAATAAATAAAATAAATAAAATAATGTCATTTTAGATGACAGATTAAATTTGTCACGTATTTTTTAAAAGTAATGATTTTATGATAAATAAACAGAATGAAATAAAGTATTTTTTATTAGGTTGGAGAAACGTTACAAATTATGCGAATAATAAGAATAATAAGTCATTACAAAAATAAAATGTACAAAGCAAGTTGAAATATTTTGAAAAGAAATGTGCAAAAATTCTCAAAATACCAAATATTAAATGGCCCTTCCATCCTTTCTTTCATATTTCAGTACACATGTGGCCCTTTAGGTTTAGACACACTTAGTCTTGCCGTAACTGATTACTCGATTAATGTAAACAAGCTACAGATTAATCAACATGATTAGTTGCAGCCCAGGAATATACTGTAAGAAACTAAACGTATGCAGAGATGCAGCACTTAAGAACACCACTAATTGGACCAGAAATAATGGAATCTGGAGAAGAACTACAAAAATAAACCTGTAGGAGAACAAATACAAAACAGTCGGAAAACAGCCGTCCAATCGAGCAAAAATGTCTTGAGGTATGTATATTATTTCCCACCCTAGCACATTTTCATAGTTTGCTATTAAAATCTAGCAATGGATATTCAGGAGAACAATCTCCGTAACCGACTTCTATGCAGAACCCAACCCAAAGGTGCCTGGTCTTTGTGAGGAAGCATCCATCACCAACCAGGGGTACGCTTGTCAAGTGCAGTTTGGGCACCTGATAAAAGACAACAATTGACAAAGCCTGATGTTTATACCCCCTCAGACAGAATGGCTTCCACCACAAGTCCCCACAGCGGCGATGACTGAAGAGGATGGAGTCTGAGTAGGAGGAAGTTCAGGGACAAGAGCTGGGCCTCAGCTGAAAGCGATACCCCGCCTTATTTGTGTGCGGAGGAAAGCTGACACCAGCCGTTGTTTGGACAGTCCCTGACAACTTAGATGTGGATGATGATAAGATAGGTGATATGTTTTGATTGTAGAACACGTTCGACTCAAACATTTATACTTACCCACGTATCGCCCATTCGTGAATCAGCCATGTCAATCAATAATAGGAAGCAGAAGTCTTATACTCATGAAAACCAGCCAAGGGGATAAATGAGGACTTGTTTTAGCACATCAAAATGACTAAAAATGTAAAAATTAAATTAAATTAAATTAAATTAAATTAAATTAAATTAAATTTAATTTAATTTAATTTAATTTAATTTAATTTAATTTAATTTAATTTAATTTAATTTAATTTAATTTAATTTAATTTAATTTAATTTAATTTAATTTAATTTATGTACCGTGTTTACCGTGTATATAAAGGAGGCTAAAAATAACATAAGGATGACAGCAGCAGAAAATTTGACTAACTAGGATACAAAAACACTACAGCAAAGTGGTGCGGTTTTACAGCCTTAAAACATTTATAACAATAGTAAAAAAAAAAAATAATAATAAGCTAACTACTTTGCGGATTTCACTTATTACGGGCTATTTTTTAAGTAACCCCCGCCATAAAAAAGGGAACCTCATATAATGTTTTTATTTAAATATAAATGGTTTATAATTGGCGGCTCCAAATTGTCCATAGGTATGAATGTGAGTGTGAATGGTTGTTTGTCTATATGTGCCCTGTGATTGGCTGGCCACCAGTCCAGGGTAGGCTACCCTCGTGAGAATAAGCGGTATAGAAAATAGATGGATGTATTTTGAAATGATAAATATTCAAGGACAGTTGGACGGCCCTGATGTAAATAGACGAATACAAGTAGACAACAGAAAAACAGTCATCTAAAGTATTATTATTTTTGTATTATTATCATACAGTATATTATCAAAAAATTTTGACAATATTTTTCAGCGTCCATTTATGGCACAAAAGCAATTCTAAATGAATTTTCTAAATAAAATTAATGGTGAAAAAAAAAAAAATAAAAAAATAAAATAAAAATAATAAAAACATAAATAAAAATAAATAAAAATAAATAAAAATAAATAAAAATAAAAAAATAAAAATTAATTTAATGTTGAAATTTCATGTCATCTTGTCGTGGACCCAATCTCATGCATCATCTTGAGTTGCATGAATAACTAATATAAACACAAAGCTTTGTCTTTACATATGTAACATTTTTTATATATATTAGAGTGTATATATATACAAAAAGTAGAAAAGGTATTGTGTATATAATTGTATGGATATGTAAAATTATTTTTTATTAATATATAATTAATATATTAATAACGGATTATAACAAAAAGCATTGTTTTTGCATATGTAGCATGTTTTTTCATAGCCCTTTTATTACATACATACATAAAATGAAGAAAAAATACTGTTTCAAAGAATTCTATTTCTCTATGAATCGATCCAGTGCAAAAAAAAATACAAGAAATAAAATTAAAGGTAATTTTGGAGGGTAACTTATTAATATAAATGAATAAGATAATATACATACAGTGTAGTGGACATATACATATGTATAACGCCGTTCATTTACTTCCACTACATGCGCCCACTTTACATGACAAAGTGCCGGCGTTGTTCCACTTTGCGTTTTTATTGAAATGTAAATGAGACCCGTGGCCAATTATCCGCCATGACACGGTCCTGCTGAGACATTTTCCACCCGACTGTCCTTTACGACATCAGCTGTGACATCCGACATGGTTTGTCCTTTTGTGCTCCAGCGGGGACCGACTGCTGGTGATGGATGGACGCTGGGATAGTGTTGGCCGGTCTCATGGGGCCCGGACAAGGAGGACACACATGGAGATGCTTGGGAATCAGGTCTGGTGGCCACCCATCAGATGCCATTGATTGTCGTGTGTTGTTTAAAGGCTTGTTTTACAAGCCAGGCGTGTAAAGAGTCAATGATGGAGTTATTGTTATGCATAATCATTGCTCATCTTCCCAATTTCAATTGTATCCAAATGAGGAATCCCCCAGCAGGACCAGACCCTCCAAGAAGGAGTCCTCTCTCAGTCAGTCTACTTCTTGAATTCAATTTTATTTATCTCTTTTATCAAATTGCTGGCACATAAAACCTGTTTGAGGGCTGCACGGTGTTCAAGTGGTTAGCGCGCAGACCTCACAGCTAGGAGACCCGAGTTCAATCCCACCCTCGGCCATTTCTGTGTGGAGTTTGCATGTTCTCCCCGTGCATGTGTGTGTTTTCTCTGGGTACTCGGAATGCTAGGTTAAATGGCCACTCCAAATTGTCCATAGGTATGAATGTGAGTGTGAATGGTTGTTTGTCTATATCAGGGGTCTCAAACACGCGACACTACTTTGAGGCCCCCGCCTTGATATGGAAGTTTAATGTTAGTTGATACGGATGCTGTATGGTATCATGTACCCAGAAAAAATGATTACGTTTGATTCATGTTCATGTTAAAGGTTAAATAACTGTTAATAGTTATCCTCCCTATCCGTGTGGAAGTGGTAAGTTTTGGGCTATTTAAGTTGAAAGGAAATAACTTGGAGGCTACCGTTTAGGTGGCTAGCTCTCTAGTTTGCGAGTTAGCATGTGTCTCAAGACCCTGCAGTTGCGCAATATGTTGTAAATAAAAAGAGTATAAATGTGACTATAGTCGTGTTTTGTCATGTCTACAGGGCTCTAATAATGCTTTGTTCATTTTAATATGAAAAAAATCATTTGTCTACCCACCAACTATATGTGCTTTCTTAACTTTTTATTATTTGCCCTTTTATTATTATTATTATTATATTTATTTATTACTGATTGATTGATTTTCTTTATTCTTGATTTGTTTATTTATTTTTCATCTTATTTTGTGCAGAAATATAAAAAATATTTGAGAACAGTGGAATGTTTTATCAGAGCTTTTCTTGTAGAAAATCGGAACCAAAGCACTGAAAAAGTTTGTATATTTTTCAGTTTTTAATAAATGCGTTTTTTTTTTTTTTTGAAAACCTGATGCGGCCCAGCCTTGCCCAGACCCTAGCTCCAGTGGCCCCCAGGTAAATTGAGTTTGAGACCCCTGGTCTATATGTGCCCTGTGATTGGTTGGCCACCAGTCCAGGGTGTACCCCGCCTCTTATCCGAAGACAGCTGGGATAGGCTCCAGCACCTCCGCGATCCTCATAAGGAAAAAGCGGTAGAAAATGAATAAATTAATTAATTCAGTCTACGAATTTACTCTTACATTAATTCTATGTTTTAGCGTATTTCCACAGCATTTCAGTCAAGCTTCAGCTTCCCAACGGCTCCTGTGTTCATTCTAATGAACAAATGAATAATGAATGAATAAAACCTGTTTGGCCCCATGGCAGGTTATACTAAATGCACAGTTAGTGAATCAAATTGCAAATTTCCCCACTGAGAGGCGAATAAAGGCTTATCTTCTCTTGTTTGGGGACTCTAATACAGTCCAGGACCAGCAGACTGGGGCCAAGTGGCGAGGGATTAAACCTGCGTACAGGTTTGACTTTCCTTCCAACAGATGCGGAAAGGATGGAGGCCACTTCACTGCATCTCGCCAAAATGTGGAAAAGGCAAGCAATGACCCCGTAACATGTATCCCTTTGACACAAGCCCCGACCTTATCCATAAAAAACAACATTAATCCCCTCTAAATAATCCTAATCCTGTTCAAACACAGAACAAAGTGGAATAAATCCTTGAATAAAGATACATCTGTCAGTGGCGGATGGGGATTGCAGCTATTTAACCAGAGCGGCTCCAGAGGCGGGGGCGGGCGGGGGGGCATGTCAGAGGAACAATCGGGTGATGGAGTCCCTCATGGCCCATATTCAGCCTGGTGGCCATGTGGCACAACAAAGCTTCTTCATTCTCCTCTCACTTTCTCAGCGGCGCATTGTTAACACTCAGCATGCCTCGGTATTGACTTTGTGACCTCCCTGTCTGCCGGCGGTAGAGCCTCCGCTATTAGCATCTCTAAGTGCAACGCCCCGTGAGGCGGTCCTGATCAAGCCAACGCAATTGGATGAGTCAGGCATTGACTGTGTGGACGCATTCATTTTCATGTCATCTTGGTAAAGAAGGAACACACTCATACATATATAACGCTGATTTTTTTTTTTTTTTGGGGGGGGGGGGCTCAGCTAAGTTGATCCAGGCGTCTGCATTTATGGTTTGGTATCGTTTAGATCAGGGGTCTCAAACACGCGGCCCGCGGGCCAAATGTGGCCCGCATGACACTAGTTTGAGGCCCCCGCCTTGATATGAGTATAAGTTTAATGTTAGCAAGTTTGATATGGATGCTGTATGGTATCATGTACCCAGAAAAAATTATTACGTTTGATTCATGTTCATGTTAAAGGTTAAATAACTGTTAATAGTTATCCTCCCTATCCGTGCGGAAGTGGTAAGTTTTTGGCTATTTAAGTTTAAAAGAAATAACTTGGAGGCTACCCAGCTGTCTTTGGGCGAAAGGCGGGGTACACCCTGGACTGGTCGCCAGCCAATCCCAGGGCACATATAGACAAACAACCATTCACACTCACATTCATACCTATGGACAATTTGGAGTGGCTAATTAACCTAGCATGTTTTTGGAATGTGGGAGGAAACCGGAGTACCCGGAGAAAACCCACGCATGCACGGGGAGAACATGCAAACTCCGCACAAAGATGCCCAAGAGTGGAATCGAACCCGGGTCTCCTAGCTGTGTGGCCTGTGCGCCACCCAATATACCACCGTGTAGCCCGTAATAGTATTATTGTTTAGAAATTTCTCTGAATTGCATCTTATGGGGTGGAGCTAATTGCAATTTTTCAAAAGAATTGAAATTAGAAATTCTGAATTTTACCTTACCTGTGCCAAATTGTCATTTTTCTTAAAGGTGCCCGAATTGGTACTTAAAAAAAGGGGAAAAAAGTCTGATTTTTTTTTGCTGTGGAATCTCGTGACATTCAAGTTGACCAGTCGTAGTAGTGACACCATGACACCCATGACACTTAAATCATAAATCCGTCGTCTCTGCAGGTCAACTGACATACCGAAGGTGAACTAGTACACCTAATTTTGGCAATATTTCACACAGAAATGTGTATGGTTATTGCCATTATGTGCCTCTATGGTACAGAGTTTCAGTCCGCATCCCTGGACGCATTATGTCAAAGCCGTATAGATTTGTTAAACCTTTGTTTAACCCCAGCTCTAATTGGATTACTGGCAGTATTTGTACTGACCTCTGGGGTGAAATATCACTTTGGGTCTGGGTTCTTAGATCTTGGTGCCAAGCAGGACGGTATTTTTATGTGATGATAATAAAGGTAAAGCCAGCCTTACCCTGGTCATTCTCACCAAATGATAAAATAGTGACGATTTTTTGTTTGGAAAAAAAGCCTGTGTTTGGACTTTTTACTTGACCTGACAATATCATTAAAGACTTGACTTGGACTTTGACATCAATGACTAGGGACTTAACTCAGACTTTAGTTTGATGAACGGAAAGTTTGTGTGATGCGTTCAAAGTATTCAACTAACGTGATCGGTATTAGATGTCATATTTATTTATTTTTATTTAACACAAACTAAACACTCAAATTTCAAGCTTATGACTTTGGAGTTGATACAAGACTTGATTTGCAAAACAATGAATTTCTCTTCAAAAATTTCAATTAAATTTATTAGTATCTGCAATATAGTTGTCTCTCATTGTTTGAGAATTGGATATTTTTTCTCACCATACCACATTTTTCAAAAACTAATAAACGTCTTTACGCTTTCATTAATCTTTGCCGGCGCTTTGCTCGCCGATTTAATTCGCCGTCAATTCGGCGTCGGTGTGAACGTAGCGTAATAATGTTAAAACTCGTATTTAAAGAAAGTCATAGACAAATTTTCTATGATCTAACTCCAAGAATACTGCATTTATTCATATTCAGTCCGACTTTACTCAAATTCACTTATCACGGTGGGTCAGGAACCAATTAACCACGATAAAAAATGGCTGACTGTACTGGCCCAGTATCAACTTCATATCGATATTTGCGGTATCGTCCACATCTTTTCTGCTACTTGTTGATAACGAGTATCCGGCTCATGCCTAATTAGCACCCCCCTTGGCACTGATGCAAGTCGATGCAAGTAAAACTCCTAAGGTCAGGTATCCCGATGGTTTGCATGGATGATCGTGAATAGAATATAAAATTGCGGAGTCAATACCGCCATACTTGAGAGTCACGGCATCCGATGCTTACTCCTTCTAACGTCATGACGTGGAAGTAAACACAGCACAGATGGGACGGCGGCTCCGCCCGGTAAGACTGGTGTGTCTGCAGTGACGAATGGTGCCGTGCCTTTGATTGAGATTAGTGAGGGCGGGGGCACCGGCGTGTTTGATGAAGCAGAAAATGAAATGATTACTATTGGGCTTCTATTGACTGCACTGCTGGTGACACTCTCGCTTCCTCCCGGAGGTTAATTGGACTTGAACCCTGAAAATCAAGAGGTTAAGCAGGGTCAGTGTGACAGCAGGTCCTTCTGGGAACAGCCCTCTCCAAAGGCTGCTAATCAGATTTGTCCGGGGGCTTTTCCTTATCATAATGCTTGCTTGTGCATCTCTGTTGCTACAATATTGATTCACGTATAATAACATTATCCTTGACAACTGCGGGAGGGCACTTATATTCACTCGTGTATTGGCAAGGAAATACAGCCATCCTGCTGTTTCCAACCTATTGCTCTTCTATGTATTGGCGTCTGTGAGTGCCGCATCTTTTTCTTCCATGAGGAATAATCAGTGTCCTTTTAGAGATCCCATAAGGAATTTCAAAGGTGCTTAAGTCACATTGGGCTAAATGCAAAACAGAGGAATCTCGTTTTTCGTCGGTAATTCTTTCCAAAAACAAAACATACAAAAAACAAGTTTTTTTGTAATGGTAATGGTAATGGTAATGGTAATGGTTTTATTTCATTTGAACATGCATCAGATTCCAATTGAGTGCATCCCATAATCAGTTCCCAGTTCCACATGTCCAAAAGGAGTAGGAAGAAGCAAAGCTTATTAAATCCTACCCCTCCATCTGGTACTTTTACAATCAGTAACTGTTACATTTGTTCACTTCCTGCTTTCCTAATATAGTAGTAGTATAAAGTTTTAATTTAATTTAATTTAATTTATTTTAATTTAATTTAATTTAATTTAATTTAATTTAATTTTGTTCATTTCATGTTCACTTCCTGCTTTCCTAATATAGTTTACATTTTTGTTGTTGTATATTTTAATTTTAATTTTAATTTGAATTTGAATTTGAATTTGAATTTTAATTTTAATTTTAATTTTAATTTTAATTTTAATTTTAATTTTAATTTTAATTTTAATTTTAATTTTAATTTTAATTTTAATTTTAATTTTAATTTTAATTTTAATTTTAATTTTAACAGAATCTAAACCCTTCTATACTTTATTCACAAGTCCAGTTTTATTAAAAAAAGAAAATGTATATCTATATAAAACATGTCCCGAGTTTAATTATAAAATATTATTATTTAATAATAAAAATTAAAATAATAATTATTATATTATTATTATAACTATTATGATTATTATATTATTATATTATTGCTAATATACATATAATAATATTGTTATATTTGCATATTTTACAAAATAATAATAATATAATAATTATTATTTTAATTGTATTTTAATTATTATAATATTTTATTATTTTTAAAATATTTAAATATCAATATAAAATAATAAATAATAATAGCAGATTGCATGACAATTTTACAGATACAATAATACCAGGTGGACTGTTACGTGTAAAATATATAGTCTGCCCCCCCCCCCCCCCCCCCCCCCCCCGGAAATTTTGTTATATCAATGCGGCCCGCGAGTCAAAAAGTTTGCCCACCCCTGCTCTACAGCGTATGTGGCGCGACCATGCGGCACCTGAAGGTCTCTTGGAGGACCTTTTGGAGCTCAAGGCCCAGGTCGCTGGTTCCAAGATCCTCCACCCCTCTGTCTGATGCCCAGGGCCAAGGTTGGATCACCTGTGGCTCCAGCTCCATTCTTTGCTGAGACCAAAACTTTACCTGAAGATGAGGTCATGTCACCGGTGTTATTCAAGCATTGCAAAGAGACCCACAACAACCCACGGCTCTGGAGCTTCCGATTCTGAGTCTTCGCTTTTTTAGTCCAATAGCTTCTCATGGAAGGCCTTCTTGACACATAACGAAATCAGAATTTGATTACCTTTAACTTTTTCTCATCAAGATATCTAATAAAACGTGCGTTTGCTGTTGATGTTACATTTTTCATCAGGTTCATTTGTCCAGAAATTCATACACTTGCTACGTATGTTCAGATAGCGGCTTGTAGAAATTCAAGTTGTGTGTGCGTATGAAGGACTTCCACGCCGGGTGCTTCAAGCCTCTTAAGCTCTCCCAAATCCTTTCTCCATTCCCCTGAATGCGTTGCATATAAAGCAATCCATTAGTCTTAGCTTTGCCAGAGATTTTAAGTGGACACCTGTCCATTAAGAACATCATTTTAGCTGCAGCTCATCTCTCTCATTTGCCCTCAATTTCATTCTCCAAAATGTAATGGAATGCATATTTATAGCATTTTTGCTCTCCGTGTCCACCTCCCACAACTTTCCATCTGTGTGCATTTGGTTCGAAAAAAAAAAAAAAACATTTGCAGGTGAATATTTGTGCCATTTTGTTGATGATTCCTTCTTTATGTCATGAATGCAGTGGCACACTTCACATGGGATAAAAATATAATATGTAGTAATATGTACAATAGTAGTTGCGGGGATTACTTTCCGGGGCACTATGAAAAAAATCTGAAAAAAAATTACTAGCCTGATGTTGATGGTTTCCTTTGATTTCAGATCAACATTTGCATTAAAGTGAGTTTTGGCGAAGTTTGCCATTTTTCATTTTAATTCCTAAATATGCCTTACGCACCTTTTTAAAGACATTTTTAAAGTATAAAATGTATAGCTACTCATGTACAAAGTGCAAAATCTGAAGGCTTGACGGAAAAAAACATTTTCAGTGAATAAAAACATAAATGTCTTTATGTCATGAATGCAGTGGCACACTTCACATGGGATAAAAATACAATATGTCATAATATGTACAATAGTAGTTGCGGGGATTACTTTCTGGGGGAACTATGAAAAAAATCTGAAAAAAAAATTACTCCCGACACCCTAGCCTGATGTTGATGGTTTCTTTTGATTTCAGATCAACATTTGCATTAAAGTGAGTTTTGGCGAAGTTTGCCATTTTTCATTTTAATTCCTAAATATGCCTCACGCGCCTTTTTAAAGACATTTTTAAAGTATAAAATGTATAGCTACTCACATTTTCACAGTGATGATGCATTCATTTGCCAAACAAAGTCTGCAAAATCTGAAGGCTGGAGGGGAAAAAACATTTTCAGTGAAGCATAAAAACATAAACATATAAAAATGGTGGCCTTTGTTAAACAGTGGTACATGTATGCTATACATTTTACCTGTATCATTACCTATATATGTGCTTTTATTGGAAAATATGGCCTATTTTCAGAAAAACAAACAAATTTTTCCAATTAAATCCACTCTTTATTATAATTATTATATATATAGAAATACTGTATATGACAATGAAACTTTTCTGTATACATGCCATATGTGACAAAAACATTTTAAAGAGTAGTTACCGTTATTTTTGAGCAGAAGAGGGTTTTTTTAGTCCAACTGAGTCCGTGTCGCCGTGTCTGTTTGTGTGCATGTACAAGTCAGTCAACACTTTGAATATTTATCAATAACAAAACAAAGACTCCCCCCCCGGCCTAATCTCCTCAGCAACGGTGTTGCGTTACCTCGGTCTAAATCTGGCAGGGGGGGAAACCACGGCGGTGATAAGATGGAAGGCCTGCCCGCTTGACTTTTCTCTGCAGGATGTTCCTCCTGCATGCACATTATGACAATGAGTGTGAGGCTTAAAGGGCCAGCGTGTCAGAGGTTATAAGCTCATCATTCCATCAAGCCTCAAATGTATTCATCACAGCTCAGCCTCAATCAGGAGAGTGCTTGATAACTCGAAATTCTGGGGAATAAAAGGGTTTTTTTTAATTAAAAAGTCACTCATATTAATACCTTAGAGCAGGGGTGGGCAAACTTTTTGACTCATGGGCCGCATTGAGTTAACAAAATTGTGCGGGGGGCCAGAACATATATTTAACACACATGATTTTACTCTTATAATTTTAATATTTTTAATAATTTTTAATAATTTTAATATTTTTAATAATTTTAATAATTTTAATAATTCTAATAATTTTAATAATTTTAATAATTTTAATAATTTTAATAATTTTATTTTTTTTAAATATTTCTTAAATATTTCTTAAATATTTTTTAATAATTTTTAATAATTTTACGCCTTGAATTATTTGTCTAATTTTAATTGTCATACTATCAGCTATATGTTCTTGTTTCCTTTTTTTCAGGAGCACTTTAAACATCAGACCACATCAAACTACGATTTATTTATTTATTTTTTTTACTGAATAAGACATCCGACTTGAAAGTCATGTTGCCAGCTGGTATGTTAAAAGTTGAAATACTTAAAAGCAACTGGCGGGCCGGATTCAAATGTTTGGTGGGCCGCATGTGGCCCCCGGGCCGTAGTTTGCCCACCCCTGCCTTAGAGGCAGCATTTTGAATTCATTCTTTTATCTTTGATTTCTGTGTACATTATAAAAACACAAAACAACATAAAATATGTGTACATGATGTCCCTGAAGTGTGGACATAAAGGAAATACACAAAGCCATGTTAGTGGTGAGTAGCTGTACGTTTTATACTAAATGTATTTAAGAAAAGTAGCCAATTAATGTAACATGCATGTTTTGGGAGTTGATCTATCATTCATACATCCTAAACGTCTTTTTTTTTTTTTTTACAGACCAGAGGACCGATCCACCATCCTCATGTACGTAATTTTTCCAACATATTTATACATTTGAAAATATCGTTCTTCAATTTTACTTTCCAACATTTCAAATTCTGCTGTTTTCCGTCCATCCACTACTCCCACATTTGTCAACCTCTTCAAACCGTTCCAACATCAAAATGTTCTGCTGATTCACGATATGTACATATGATGTGTGTCGGGACTTTTCTGAAAATGCCCACATTTTGCATAATTAGATCTCTTCTGTGACATTTTTTGACATTTAACCTCCATAAACGATAAACAGCTTTCATAGATCAGCCTTATTTTCCAATATTGAAAATATTGTCAAAAGCATTTTAAGGTGTGCCTCAAGGGTCTATCTTAAGCCCAAACTTGTTTTTCCATCTAAATCAGGGGTCTCAAACACGCGGCCCGTGGGCCAAATGTGGCCCGCAGGACACTAAGTTTGAGGCCCCTGCCAGTACCCAGAAAAAATGATTACGTTTGATTAATGTTCATGTTAAAGGTTAAATAACTGTTAATAGTTATCCTCCCTATCCGTGTGGAAGTGGTAAGTTTTTGGCTATTTAAGTTGAAAGGAAATAACTTGAAGGCTACCGTTTAGGTCGCTAGCTCTCTAGTTTGCGAGTTAGCATGTGTCTCATGACCCTGCAGTTGCGCAATATGTTGTAAATAAAGTTTAATGTTAGTGCGGCCCGCGCAAGTTTGATATGGATGCTGTATGGTATCATGTACCCAGAAAAAATGATTACGTTTGATTCATGTTCATGTTACAGGTTAAATAACTGTTAGTAGTTATCCTCCCTATCCGTGTGGAAGTGGTAAGTTTTTGGCTATTTAAGTTGAAAGGAAATAACTTGAAGGCTACCGTTTAGGTGGCTAGCTCTCTAGTTTGCGAGTTAGCATGTGTCTCAAGACCCTGCAGTTGCGCAATATGTTGTAAATAAAAAGAGTATAAATGTGACTATAGTCGTGTTTTGTCATGTCTACAGGGCTCTAATAATGCTTTGTTCATTTTAATATGAAAAAAATCATTTGTCTACCCACCAACTATATGTGCTTTCTTAAGTTTTTATTATTATTATTATATTTATTTATTACTGATTGATTGATTTTCTTTATTCTTGATTTGTTTATTTATTTTTCATCTTATTTTGTGTAGAAAAATAAAAAGTAAGATATTTGAGAACAGTGGAATGTTTTATCAGAGCTTTTCTTGTAGAAAATTGGAACCAAAGCGAAGTTTTTTAATTTTTTTGGTTTTTAATAAATGTTTTTTTGTTTTTTTTTGGAAAACCTGATGCGGCCCAGTCTCACCCAGACCCGAGCTCCAGTGGCCCCCAAGTAAATTGAGTTGGAGACCCCTGATCTAAATAAATACACCTTTATGATGATGATCATCTATTTTCTGGTCTTCCACTCCACCGTCTTTTCAATTCCAAGAAAACCAAATGTATGACGTTTGATTAGAAAAATAGTGTCATTTGCAACCCCCAACATTACCTGAAACGACGACCCAGAACTGGAGTTTATCATCTGCTACAAATACCTGGGTCTCTAGTTGGATCAGTCACTGACTTTCTTTCGAGTTTCCCATCAATAACACGCAGGTCAAAATTAAGACCAGATTGGGGTTCCCTATAATGAAGCCTCTTTCACCAAATATTCTGCCAAATATACGCTGGTAAAAATGACCATTCCTGTTGGAGTATAAGGCAAAAATATGAAGAATAAAAATGATCAGAGGAATACCCAGAACCGTGATGTTGGTGTTGTTTTTTTTCATTGTCGCTTCCTCATATGGTTAAGTTATGGCTTCATGTGTGCTGTTTTTTTTTTTATTTTATTATTTTTTTTTTATCTCTTGTCAGTGTAGCCTGGTAAAATAATTTTTTTTTTTTTTCCCCATTTCAAATACATCGACAAGTTCCATGTCACATGGAACATTCTGTTTATTGTGAGCACAGTGGCATGGCTGATGGTTGCTGGTTCAACCCTCGTTAATTTCATCATATTTCTAGGATTTTCAGGAAATTAAAAAAAATAAAGCATTATCTGCTCTAAAGTTGATGTTGTTTTTTAACACAGCTTTAATAATAGCGATTATGATGTTTTGTGTTTTAACATGTAGCATCCTGTGTGTCTGTCTTGCTATCGACATGTTGTCTCCTTTGTTGGAATTGATTCCTTGAAAGGCGCTAAGTGCGTGTTTGATTTGTCAGCGGGTGGGAACATCATGCAGAAATACATTTTGATCCAGGAGCGGGAAGAGGAAGTTTTCCCCGCTTTCCCGCTCCCATTTAGATCCATGATGACTCGTTGAGCAGAATAAAAGTGGTTGAAGTGAAACAGCAACAAATCACCATTGAATCCCTGCTCCTTTGTGTGGCTCACCTTCACCCCGCCTCCTTCCTCTGCAGCCAAAGAATGGCACTGACATTTCAGCCGGGGAGCGGAGAATGGAGACAGTTTGTAATGTGTTCAGTCTTGCCTTTTCTTTTTCTCCTTGTCGTCGTCCTTAAGTGTCATGTTAAGCCCAAGGACAAGGGAGGCTCAATGACCTACTCGGGCTCTCAGTGTGTGTTTACTGTATTCCGTGCAAGCCGCTGTGTGTGTGTACTTCTTATCAACACATAAAGTCAAATAGATGGGGAGAATCAGATTTCCTCCTTTAACCAATGTTGCTTTTTTATTGGCTGTGCTTGACAATACTTCTACCAACTCCAGAGCTTGGGTTTCTATCCTTTATATTGCTAATTATTTCCCTTGTGTGGGGTTGCAAGTCAATAACTCTCCTGCTCAAAGTAGCCCTTTTGCCACGGGGAGACCACCACTCCAGACTTTATTCTTTCTATATATATATATATATATATATATATATATATATATATATATATATACAGGCAAAATGTATATATATATTTTATATTTTGCCTGTATATATATATATATACAGGCAAAATGATCTGACACATTTGTAGGTTAAATAAAAGGCAATAAAGCAGGGGTCTCAAACTCAATTTACTTGGGGGCCACCGGAGATAGGGTCTGGGCGAGACTGGGCCGCATCAGGTTTTCAAAAAAAAAAAAAAAAAAATTAAAAACAGAAAAATGTATAAACTTTGATTTGGTTTCAATTTTCTACAATAAAAGCTCTGATAAAACATTCCACTGTTCTCAAATTTTTATTTTTCTGCACAAAATAAGATGAAAAATAAATAAACTAATCAATAATAAAGAAAATCAATCAATCAGTAATAAATAAATATAATAATAATAATAAAAACTTAAGAAAGCACATATAGTTGGTGGGTAGACAAATGATTTTTTTCATATTAAAATGAACAAAGCATTATTAGAGCCCTGTAGACATGACAAAACACGACTATAGTCACATTTATACTCTTTTTATTTACAACATATTGCGCAACTGCAGGGTCTTGAGACACATGCTAACTCGCAAACTAGAGAGCTAGCCACCTAAACGGTAGCCTTCAAGTTATTTCCTTTCAACTTAAATAGCCAAAAACTTACCACTTCCACACGGATAGGGAGGATAACTATTAACAGTTATTTAACCTTTAACATGAACATGAATCAAACGTAATAATTTTTTCTGGGTACATGATACCATACAGCATCCATATCTAACTTGCGCGGGCCGCACTAATATTAAACTTTCATATCAAGGCGGGGGCCTCCTAATTTCATTATAATTAACTGTGTTTTGGGTCCTATAAAAGGTTCAATTTCTCCACCTGAAAGATGAATTGTTCTTCATCCATCAACTTTTTTTGCAATGAACGCTAGTTCCATAACGCATGGTCTTTTAAGCTTTTATTTTGTGAAAAAGTGAAAGGTATTTCTCCAGTCACATGGTTTAAAATAGTGTGGTGATAGTGTGTCCCGTGGACATTGGGTGAGTATGACGCGGTGCCCACGCCCACGCAACGTTACGCGTCTGCTGTGAATTCAGGGTAAAATGTCTCAGGCATCTGCTCAGGATGTTTAGGTATTCAGGGTATGTCCAACTGGCAGGAGGCCTTGAGGAAAACCCAGGACGCATTAGAGAGCATGTGTCTCTCAACTCGCCTGGGAACGCCTTTGGATCCCCCCCCCCCGGGAGGAGCTGGATGACGTAGCCGGGCCGAGGGAAGTCTGGGCTTCTCTGATTAGGCTGCAGTCCCTGCAATCCGACCCTGGAAGAAGAAGATGGATGGATGGATGCCAGAAAACCAACCAATTGGAGTTCATTTAACTCAACGAAACTAGTTGAATTGTTGTGTAAGAACTTTGAATTGAAACGATAATGTTTATTGAATGATATCGATACTTACAGTACACTTACAAATTGGAGTCCAACTGTCTTGTTTATGTCTGCTACTGATTTATTTGAGACAGAACCAAAACAAACCAAAACGGATCATTTTGACCCGAAGACGATCTTTGTACCTTGTATTGTGCAGCTTATATGGAAATGCGAATAAAGGCAACAATTCCATTCATCCATTTTCTATGAATTTGAATTTGAAAATGAATAAATACCTCTCCCTGTACAGACACCGCATTGCGATTGACAGAGAACTTTCTCCGCGATCTTACTTGCGATATCCAGGATGGATGGCTATCGCAAGATGGCCAGCGCTTAGCTTTTGTACCACTTCAATAACCTCCTTTTTTTGTCGATGTGAGCTGGCGACTGATCTCGACAGTCCTTCGCATAGGCAGCTGACTACAGAAACCAATCTAGCATGCCAATTGTTATAAGAAATGACCTGGAAGTGTCAATCATGTAACTTGTTACACAGGGGATGTCCGTCCCGGCTGGGCTCACAACTGCCCCTCCAAGATACCAGCGGACGCAGCGAGCGATCCCACGCTCCGGGAGAAGCACACAAAGCTATGAAAACGCAAACATTATTTGGTGGCAAAATAACATTTGTTGTTTTATGGACTAATATAAAGACATAGTTTATGTATGTTTGCAACAAATAATTGTTAATTTTACTGAGTAACAATCAGTGTGTCTCAGTGTCAGCTACAATCAACATCAACATTGCGACAATATGTACATCATAATAATAATAATAATAATAATAATAATAATAATAATAATAATAATAATAATAATAATAATAATAATAATAATGGAAAGTTGGTCCAGAAGCTCCAATTCTAATTGAAAACGTACTCCGTAATACAAATCAATTTGTCATCATTATAAATTGTACTAATATAAATCCAATTAATCCCTTCCAGAAAGCCTAAAATGTTTATGCAAAATATGTTTTATAGTTTTACAATTTAGTTTTACAAGTAGAAAACAATTCCAAATGCATAAATATCACAAATAAAATGAGGAAATTAACATTTAAGGTCACTTTTACATTTGACCAAAGAAAGTTGCCATTGCCAAAGTTAACATTTTTGAGAATTATAGAGTCAACTGCTGATGACATCATAGAAATGACATCACTTCCACTTCCTGTATTAGCATGTATCATGTATTAGCAAGGTGTTAACAAGAATGTTTCGGAATCAAAATACATTAAGAACACAGTTGGACTCACACAGTTTATTAATAGCACGACAAGACACGCCATATTGTATGCAAAACGGACGATATCTGACGTTGCCCCCCCCAAAAAAAAATGCTCCTAGTTTGAGGCCCCCGCCTTGATATGAAAGTTTAATGTTGATATGGTATAAGTTTGATATGGATGCTGTATGGTATCATGTACCCAGAAAAAAATATTACGTTTGATTCATGTTCATGTTAAAGGTTAAATAACTGTTAATAGTTATCCTCCCTATCCGTGTGGAAGTGGTAAGTTTTTGGCTATTTAAGTGGAAAGGAAATAACTCGAAGGCTACCGTTTAGGTCGCTAGCTCTCTAGTTTTGCGAGTTAGCATGTGTCTCAAGACCCTGCAGTTGCGCAATATGTTGTAAATAAAAAGAGTATAAATGTGACTATAGTCGTGTTTTGTCATGTCTACAGGGCTCTAATAATGCTTTGTTCATTTTAATCTGAAAAAAATCATTTGTCTACCCACCAACTATATGTGCTTTCTTAAGTTTTTATTATTTGCCGTTTTATTATTATTATTATATTTATTTATTTATTACTGATTGATTGATTTTCTTTATTCTTGATTTGTTTATTTATTTTTCATCTTATTTTGTGTAGAAAAATAAAAAGTAAGATATTTGAGAACAGTGGAATGTTTTATCAGAGCTTTTATTGTAGAAAATTGGAACCAAAGCACTGAAAAAGTTTGTATAACCCAGACCCTAGCTCCAGTGGCCCCCAGGTAAATTGAGTTTGAGACCCCTGCTCTAACTGGTTTCCAACTCACCCAGTTTGGGAGTTTATTGTCGAGTTATTCCCAGATATTTGAAGGTGTTTACTGTGTTGTGTTGTAATGTGTGTCTGTGTTGTGATAGTCCAGGGGTGGATTGGTTGGTACAGGGGAGTGCAAAAATGGATGTGTGGTCTGAGTGTTTGAGCGATGTTGTGGTTGAGATGCTGAGGCGGTCGTTGGCGTACAAAGGCCATCGCCAAATGGCGGACCTTGGTCCAGATCCGGAGAAACATAACAACATATTGTCATGCTCACACAGTGTTTGCAGGGGCAGTTTGTGGGTGTAATTACTTCTTCTCATGTGCTCTGAAACTGTAGCACCCAGTCGGAAAAATCTACTGGAGTCATAGCGCATATTTACAACACTAGGGTGTATTTGTTGTGTTTTTCTTTTAAATGCAGTTTAAGTGCCAAATAAGTGTTGTAAGGCAGTGGGTCCCAATTATTTTCTGGGGCAGAAATATTTTCTGTTATTTTTGTTACATTTGCAAAATTTGTTAAAATCAAATTTCTTGAATTGTGGACTCCACACAATAACCCGCACAGAATGCTTTCTAGATCTTCCGGTATTTGCACCCATCCCAGCAGTATTTACTTGGATTTTTCCAAAATGGTCTGTTTTAATTTATTATTTATCCGCTGTGATTGGTCACACTTCGTGCTACAAAGGTGAAATCGTCGCAATACAGCAGAGCGTCGAAGCCGAGCGTTCGAGCCATCCCCAAAACCTCATTAAACTTTGCATAGTTTAACATGATAATACAACATTTATTGGTCAGAAAAGTGGAAAGAGCAGAATAGGTCGCCTGTAATAAGACGATTTCACGTATGACACGATAACACATCTTACGGATATATTCTCTCTGGAGCCTATCCCAGCTGTCTTCGGGGCGAGAGGCGGGGTACACCCTGGACTGGTGGCCAGCCAATCACAGGGCACATATAGACAAACAACCATTCACACTCACATTCATACCTATGGACAATTTGGATTGGCCAATTAACCTAGCATGTTTTTGGATGTTTTGGAACTGGAGTACCCGGTTTCAAATATACAAACATGTATCAATACAAGTTTAAACCCCATGACTTAACCTTTTCGCTACCAAATATGTATCTATGTATATGTTTTTTTCAACCCGAGTGCTTACTCCCATGTCTTCGCGCGAGAGGCGGGGTACACTCTGGACTGGTGGCCAGCCAATCACAGGGCACATATAGACAAACAACCATTCACACTCACATTCATACCTATGGACAATTTGAAGTCGCTAATTAGCCTAGCATGTTTTTGGAATGTGGGAGGATACCGGAGTAGCCGGAGAAAACCCACGCATGCACGGGGAGAACATGCAAACGCCACACAGAGATGCCCGAGGGTGGAATTGAACTAACCACGAGACCACCGTGCAGCCCTCTGTATATTTTGATTTTTAAAAAATTATTTTCTGACTTTATTGTCATAATAATTTACAACATAATTTTTGTATTGTCATAAAGCTGATGCAACATTTTCTTTTACTGCACCAGAAAAATATGCCCTAAACACTAACGCCATGCGGTAACACAATGTCAACGCAGCATTTAATTATTTTCTGAATGAATTGCTAATCAGCCAATCCACTGACCTCTAATGATGTGATGATGTGCTAGCAAGGACATAAAGCAAAACATTGGAGCCTCGAGACAACAGTTTAAGACTGAGGCACGTTTAAACAAAGGCTTGATCGGAATGTACAGGAACTTGAAACAGGAAGTGGGTCTGAATAGGGTAGCTAGTGTTGCTATCGTAGCCATTGTCAAAGTGTCAAAGCTTTTTTTTTTTCAATAAAAGCTCATTTTAAATGTATTTAACAATTACAAATTCCACATAATTCATAGAAAACGAACTACAGAAGCTAGCTGTTAGCCTTAACCCATAAGAAGAAGACATGGTGACATGCATGTCCCCAAAATGGCAGTGTCTCAGGTTAGCTAGCACTTTTCCAAAAGATAATTTTCTGATATGAAAGCTCATTTTTTAATCCTTGTAAAAATTTGAATGCTTCAGTAGGGTGTTAAATACTGCAATTAAATTATTCGTCCTATATTTCTTCCATGAATTCATAGAAAACAAGCTACAGAAGCTAGCTGTTAGCCTTAACCCATAAGAAGACATGGTGACATGCATGTCCCTCAAATGGCAGTGTCTCAGGTTAGCTAGCGCTTTTCCAAAAGCTTATTTTCTGACATGAAAGCTCATTTTTTAATCCTTGTAAAAACTTGAACGCTTTAGTAGGGTGTCAAATACTACAATTAAATTATTCGTCCTATATTTTTTCCATGAATTCATACAAAACAAGCTACAGAAGCTAGCCATTAGCCTTAACCCATAAGAAGAAGACATGGTGACTTGCATGTCCCCCAAATGGCAGTGTGTCAGGTTAGCTAGCACTTTTCCAAAAGCTAATTTTCTGATATGAAAGCTCATTTTTTAATCCTTGTAAAAATTTGAATGCTTCAGTAGGGTGTTAAATACTGCAATTAAATTATTCGTCCGATATTTCTTCCATGAATTCATACAAAACAAGGTACAGAAGCTAGCTGTTAGCCTTAACCCATAAGAAGAAGACATGGTGACATGCATGTCCCCCAAATGGCAGTGTGTCAGGTTAGCTAGCGCTTTTCCAAAAGCTAATTTTCTGATATGAAAGCTCATTTTTTAATCCTTGTAAAAATTTGAACGCTTTAGTAGGGTGTCAAATACTACAATTAAATTATTCGTCCGATATTTCTTCCATGAATTCATTCAAAACAAGCTAGCCTTAGCCTTCTGATGTTAGCCTTAACCCATAAGAAGACATGGTGACATGCATGTCCCCAAAATGGCAGTGTGTCAGGTTAGCTAGCGCTTTTCCAAAAGCTTATTTTCTGACATGAAAGCTCATTTTTTAATCCTTGTAAAAACTTGAACGCTTTAGTAGGGTGTCAAATACTGCAGTTAAATTATTCGTCCTATATTTCTTCCATGAATTCATTCAAAACAAGCTAGCCTTAGCCTTCTGCTGTTAGCCTTAACCCATAAGAAGAAGACATGGTGACATGGTTAGCTAGCGCTTTTCCAAAAGCTTATTTTTTGATATGAAAGCTCATTTTTTAATCCTTGTAAAATTTGAACGCTTTAGTAGGGTGTCAAATACTGCAATTAAATTATTCGTCCTATAATTCTTCCATGAATTCATACAAAACAAGGTACAGAAGCTAGCCATTAGCCTTAACCCATAAGAAGAAGACATGGTGTCATGGTTAGCTAGCGCTTTTCCAAAAGCTCATTTTTTGATATGAAAGCTCATTTTTTAATCCTTGTAAAAATTTGAACGCTTTAGTAGGGTGTCAAATACTACAATTAAATTATTTGTCCTATATTTCTTCCATGAATTCATACAAAACAAGCTAGCCTTAGCCTTCTGCTGTTAGCCTTAACCCATAAGAAGACATGGTGACATGCATGTCCCCCAAATGGCAGTGTGTCAGGTTAGCTAGCGCTTTTCCAAAAGCTTATTTTCTGACATGAAAGCTCATTTTTAATCCTTGTAAAAATTTGAACGCTTTATTAGGGTGTCAAATACTACAATTAAATTATTTGTCCTATATTTTTTCCATGAATTCATAGAAAACAAGCTACAGAAGCTAGCTGTTAGCCTTAACCCATAAGAAGAAGACATGGTGACATGCATGTCCCCCAAATGGCAGTGTGTCAGGTTAGCTAGCGCTTTTCCAAAAGCTTATTTTCTGATATGAAAGCTAATTTTTTAATACTTGTAAAAATGTGAACGCTTTAGTAGGGTGTCAAATACTACAATTAAATTATTTGTCCTATATTTTTTCCATTAATTCATAGAAAACAAGCTACAGAAGCTAGCTGTTAGCCTTAACCCATAAGAAGAAGACATGGTGACATGCATGTCCCCAAAATGGCAGTGTCTCAGGTTAGCTAGCACTTTTCCAAAAGCTAATTTTCTCATATGAAAGCTCATTTTTTAATCCTTGTAAAAATTTGAATGCTTCAGTAGGGTGTTAAATACTGCAATTAAATTATTAGTCCTATATTTCTTCCATGAATTCATACAAAACAAGCTACAGAAGCTAGCTGTTAGCCTTAACCCATAAGAAGAAGACATGGTGACATGCATGTCCCCAAAATGGCAGTGTCTCAGGTTAGCTAGCGCTTTTCCAAAAGCTTATTTTCTGATATGAAAGCTCATTTTTTAATCCTTGTAAAAATTTGAACGCTTTAGTAGGGTGTCAAATACTACAATTAAATTATTTGTCCTATATTTCTTCCATGAATTCATACAAAACAAGCTACAGAAGCTAACTGTTAGCCTTCTGCTGTTAGCCTTAACCCATAAGAAGACATGGTGACATGCATGTCCCCAAAATGGCAGTGTGTTAGGTAAAAGCTTATTTTCTGATATGAAAGCAGGATATATTGCGAGTTGGTTCGCTTCTTGTTTACAAAGTAAAAGCAGTTTTTTTTTTTGTATGAGAAAAGTAATGGGGTGTTTTATTTTGTGAAAATAACTTGAAGTGCTCACTTCGGCTAGCTTAAATTTTGCAGAATTCATCCAAACGAAATTGTAAACGGTTGGTATTTGGACAAATGAATGGCACACTCCGGATCTAAACGGCCGCTTTCTCGTCTGATTAAAAAAAAAAATAAAAAATTATTCAATTAACCCATAGAGAATAAGCTAGTAAACTGCTAAATGCTATGCTATGGAACACCTGACATGACACACAATAGCAAAGATGCTAATGAGACATTTGTAGTCCACAAGTTCTTTTCTACTACAGAATACATTAGCATGAATAATCTTCTTATGGGTTATACTGCCAGCACCACTAAAGTAAAGTCACCAAACTATTTTTTGTGATTAAAATATTGAAAATATCCTGGTTTTCATATTATACAAAATAAACCTTATTTCTATGTTTATTTAATTCCATACATACTATTATGTAATGTGACCATTTCCTATCAATATGGAGAAAGCATACTAATGTATTGCGATGATATCATTTGAGTATCATTGCTGGGACCGAGTGTTCTGGTTTTCAATCATCAAAACATGGTCAACCCCACTAAAGGTGTTGTTGACCAGATTCTTCTCAGCTGCTCCATCCCAGAATTAGACAAGTGAACGATGGAGAAATACAATACAATAAATAGTTTGGAAAATATGCTGACCCGGGCAGTGGAGCAAGGTGGTCTTTCAGTGAGAGGTGCTGGTCCACAGACAGGAGACTTCGCCTTGTTCCTCTGATTGCTGCTTTCTAATGAGCTGGGTGGTTTGGAATCTTTTCAGAGTAAATTGTTGAAGACATCTGGGCAAGCTTTTTCTCCGATGCAGCTGAAATGTGGCCTCTAGACAGAGTTGGCATGGCAACCTCTAACTGCTATTCAGCAGCACCGAGGTTTGAAAGGTTTAGAGTCCATAGTTGAAAATCCATTTGGGCCTCTGGCACTGTCCTCAACAATCCACTCCTCAGTCTTAACAGTAAATACTCCCAACACCCATGGGAAAAATGAATTGATTGCACTCGTACCATCAACAGTGTTTGTTGTTTTGGTTGTTTTTCTAAGGGCCTTTTAAGATGCGTTCATGCTTCGTTTGTTCAAGTGTGAACACGGTCCACTCAACCCAGGACCGGACCAAATAGGTGGAATAAGACCGCCCAAGACAGGGGTCTCAAACTCAATTTAATTGGGGGCCACTGGAGCTAGGGTCTGGGTGAGACTGGGCCACATCAGGTTTTCAAAAAAAAAACAAAAAAACGCATTTATTAAAAACAGAAAAATATACAAACTTTTTCAGTGCTTTGGTTCCGATTTTCTACAATAAAAGCTCTGATAAAACATTCCACTGTTCTCAAATATCTTAATTTTTATTTTTCTGCACAAAATAAGATGAAAAATAAACAAATCAAGAATCAAGAAAATCAATCAATCAGTAATAAATAAATTTTATAATAATAATAAAACGGCAAATAATAAAAACTTAAGAAAGCACATATAGTTGGTGGGTAGACAAATGATTTTTTTCAGATTAAAATGAACAAAGCATTATTAGAGCCCTGTAGACATGACAAAACACGACTATAGTCACATTTATACTCTTTTTATTTACAACATATTGCGCAACTGCAGGGTCTTGAGACACATGCTAACTCGCAAACTAGAGAGCTAGCGACCTAAACGGTAGCGTTCAAGTTATTTCCTTTCAACTTAAATAGCCAAAAACTTACCACTTCCACACGGATAGGGAGGATAACTATTAACAGTTATTTAACCTTTAACATGAACATTAATCAAATGTAATAATTTTTTCGGATATATCGGACTCTGATATATCGGAAATTCGCTCACAACGGACAGATAAAAAAGAACCGATTTTTCTGTAATGCATTTCCAATAAAAATTCATTGCATATATCGGATTTTTTATAACGGATTTCGCCTATTTCGGACAAAATCTCCAGTCCCGTTCCAATGCATTTCCATGAAATTTCCCTGGCATATATCGGATGGCCGCATCGTGGCGCTCCGATTCGCCGAATGGTGACAGGCCGCTATACGACGTCATTTGCAGCGTTTGCAGCGTTGCCTGCGCGTCCAGGTACATTGGAAACATAGTCAAGGAAGTGCCTTTTTATAACGGATAAAATCCCATTTACGCATATACCGGATATAAATCCCATATATGCGTAAAACGGACATTTTCCGGTATACGCATATAACGGATTTCGCTTATATCGGACAAAACCAGTGGGAACAATTGAATCCGATATATCCCAGGTTTACTGTATATTAATATAGGGATGTTATTCTTGTTGTTATGTCGTTAGATTACAACCTTTTCCTCTTAATATTTTGAAGTTTTTCTTTTCTACTTGAGTTTTGTGACAGGAAAACAAATTGGTAGTTATGTTTTCATTGTTGACCTCAAATGTTTATCTTTTTTTCGTATACATACAATCTAAAGATTACAGCTTTTCACTAGGGGGGTACATTTCAGCAAGTTCAATTAGATTCCACGCCCCACCCCGTTTCTCATCATTTGCCATTGTTCACTCATGACACAATCCAGGTTTAATCCTAAATATGCCTCACATACTTATTAAATATAATTCATGTATGAAATGTACATCTACTCACCGCTAATAATGGTAATGGAAGATGATCCATGATGCTCTCCTTATGTCTAGAAGCCACCAGAAGGAGCATCATTTGTGTTGTGTGAAATTCCACACAGCATCACGGCGGTATAGGAGAACTATTGACAGAGAAGTGATGGTGGGGAGTGGTTGGAGGGTGGGGGGGGCAGAGGGGGTGGAGGGCTAGGCTCTATCTCTGCAGGCAGCTCCCTACAACAACACTTAATGACCCTTGTCCTTCAGCTGAGATGAGACACTCCAGTCACGGAATTATCTGAAGGGCACGGTGTTTGAGAAAATTATCTCATCCTCAGACAAAATGACAGGGAACTTATCGTGACAATTAGCATATGTAAGTCCTTTGGCACATTTGGAGTAGGAAAAAGCCAATAAGCAGCCGTGGCGGCGCTCTGTCGCAGCCAACGGTCTCCCAAATACTTAATAGGGAGTTCGCCATCACCTGCAACACCGCTTGCTGTTCATTGTTCTCAACTAACATTGCCACAGGAAGTGGATTTAACGCTGAAAGACCTACAATTAAAAAAACCAGAACACAAAGCTAAGATGTGAATGTTTTGTTCACTAGTTTCGTATATATTGATTTAAGCTGGATCAAAGTGTAGCAAAGTGGCACCCATCTTTATTATGTATATTATATTTATTTAAATTCTAATCATATAATACAACAAAACTTCCCGTTCCCTTCCCACTCAGCTCCCTGAACACCGGAACAGATTTATCAGATTTATATTTGGCAATAGGAATGTTAAAGTGACTATAGGGGTGCTATTTCACGTTCTGAGTGCTCTAATGTAAAAAAAAAAACCTACTAGAAGGACATAAACACAAATATTGCATTCATAACCACTGTTACACCCGCAAAAGTAATAACTGCCCACAAACGTAATAAACCACAAACGTAATACAAATCTGCAGCTTTGAATGTAATAATCCCGTAAATGTCATAAATTTCCCACAAATGTAATAAAATTTGCCTGCTGCAAACGTAATACTGAATTTCCTGTAAATGTAATAACTATTACATTAATTGATATTACTATTAGTTATTATCAATGTAATAACTAATTAATTAATATTTAATATGCATTTAAATTCTAATCATATAATACTGTAAAACTTCCCGTTCCCTTCCCACTCAGCTCCCTGAACACCGGAACAGATTTATCTGCTATATTTGGCAATATGAATTTAAAAGTGACTATAGGGGTGCTATTTCATGTTCTGAGTGCTCTAATGTAAAAAAAAAATACCTAGAAGGTCATGAACACAAATATTCCATTCATAACCGCTGTTACACCCGCAAACGTAATAACTGCCCACAAACGTAATAAACCACAAACGTAGGAGAAATCTGCAGCTTTGAATGTAATAATCCTGTAATAAATGTAATAAATGTAATAAATGTAATAAATGTAATAAATGTAATAAATGTAATAAATGTAATAAATTTCCCACAAACGTAATCAAATTTGCCTACTGCAAACGTAATACTGAATTTATTGTAAATGTAATAACTATTACATTAATAACATGTAATAACTATTACATTAATTGATATTACTATTAGTTATTATCAATGTAATAACTAATTAATTGATATTACTATTAGTTATTATCAATGTAATAACTAATTAATTGATATTACTATTAGTTATTATCAATGCAATAACTAATTAATTGATATTACTATTAGTTATTATCAATGTAATAACTAATTAATTGATATTACTATTGGTTATTATCAGTGTATTATCAATGTAATTAATGTAATAAGTATTAAATTTGCAGGAAATTCAGTATTACGTTTGCATTAGGCAAATTTTATTACGTTTGTGGGAAAATGTATTACATATGCGGGATTATTACATTCAAAGCTGCATATTTGTATTACGTTTGTGGGCAGTTATTATGTTTTCAGGTGTAACAACCACATTAAGGAAACATTTGCATATCAAAATCAGGACTGGAACCAATTAAACGCAATAAAGTTTGACATTTTTGTTTTTATTATAAAAATCATGACAAATATGTCATATCCAGGGGTGTGGAGCCGGAGCCGGAGCCGGAGCCGGAGCCACTCGGAGCCACACGATTTGCCCGGAGCCGGAGCCGGAGCCGGAGCCACTCTGACTTTGTGGCTCCTGTGGCTCCGACCTCCGAAACTCGAATCATTCCATTCCGCCTTACGCAAGGACGGATAACCACTTCATGAACGCGTGCTGGTGCTGCAATGTTCGCAAAAAATGCGACACGTTGCATTATAAAGTCTTTCTCAGGGCTTCTCATAACAATGTGCTTACCAGTGAGCATTCAAGGGGGTCGCTGGTCAGTGGTCACTGGTCAGGCACGTCTGTAATTGGTTGCGTCCAAGGACGTCGCCAGGTATTTTCGGTTGGAGGTGCAGGTCTCTGTGAAAGGGCCCAAAACACTTAAAAGGCCCAAAGTAACCGGCTACAAAAACCTAAAACTGATCGGAATTAGGCCACTATTTTTGGGAAAGGGCCCATTTAATGAACAAAACAAAAATGAAAAGCTTTTTTAACGTACATTTAGCTCTCGGTTGGGGGTGCAGCTGCACCCCCTGCACCCCCTGTGGCGCCGTCCTTGGTTGCGTCGTCCGTCGTGGCGGCGGCGCGTCGTTCCCACGCTAGCCCCTCCCCATTTCGGGGGAGATGTGTCTCGCATGTCAGTTCGCCTCGTCGGTGCAGCGCGGCACGCAGTGTCGTCTTGGACTCTCAGGGAGGTGAGTACTAAAATCCATTTTTTTAAGAATGTGAAATGGACTTTCGAGTGAGTTTTTTTTCTGCTAGCTACATAGACGCCTTAGCTCTCCTGATACCTATATATTTTCTAAGAACTTCGTTTTAAAAAATTTGTGTGGTTTGAACTAGATATAGCTCCATAACCTTGAACTCTATTGATCTAAGATTGGGAAATTTCAAATCCATGACCATGACAACTCAACAGACGAATTTTTGTTGTATTCTGAGAGGGTCGGGTGTTGAAACGCCCTACTTTGCGGTCGACTTGTCGTGGCATGCCCCCTGTAGACTCGACGTTATATGGGCCCGCTGACAAGGTTGTTGTCACTCGGTTGTTGTTGACTTGCCTTTCTAAATTTCAAGAAACATCTAAATTTCATCTTCGCCGAAAATTATTGTAATTAAAAAAATCGTGCACATGTGTGTCCCAAAACAACAAATTATTTCTGGTTCCGGCAGGTACATCACGTCTTCGAAAGTGACACTGAATATCAGCAAGAGCGAGTTCACCGACGGACTTGTGAGCATGGTGGTAAAGGACTCCTTGCCGCTCTCCTTCTTCTCGTCCTCGGCCGGCTTCGGTGCCATCGCCGGGTCCATCGCGAGGCAGCTGCACGTCAGCCTGGACAGGAACGCCGTTCGCGAGATGGTGATCAATCGGGCTCGGCAACTGGAGTCTGGCCTCATCAGCATCATGAGGAACAAACCCGTGTACTTGAAGATGGACGGAGCAACCCGGCTTGGCTCCAGTTACCTGGCTATCAACGCCCAGTTTTTTCACGACGGGAAGCCGACAATCAAGACACTAGCTGTCACGGACTGTGCCGGCAAGCACACTGCGAAGGAAACGCTGGAGCTGCTCAAGAAAGCGCTGGAGAGGTACGAGCTCAACAAAGATCAAGTGCTTGCTGTGGTCACGGACAATGCCAGGGCGATGGTGAAAACCGTAGAGCTATTGAACCAGAGTGATGAAGAGAGGAGCAGTGAATTGCTAGAGGAGGGAAGTGCGGATGATCAGGGAGATCAAGAAGAGGACGAGGTTGGTGATGACGAAACACTCCGCGACCTGATTGTGGATCACTTCGACACGTCCACAGGCTCGCGCCCAGCAGCTGGCGCAAACACCAATGTCCACATGACGCGATGTGGTGTTCACACCCTACAGCTGGCTGTACGCAACGGATTGAAGCAACGAGGTGCACATGCGGTGTTGGAGCATGCCCGAAGCGTCGTGAAGAAGCTCAGGGCGCCGAACATGGTGTCATCTCTGAAAAAGAAAGGTCATCTGCTCCCGATCATCGACGTGCCAACAAGGTGGGGCAGCAGCTACGCCATGGTGAACCGCCTGCTGGAACTCCGGGAGGTGGTGCAAGATTATGCTGCTGTCGCGCCGGACTTGCACCTGTCGGACGAAAAATGGCAGCGAATCCAACAACTTGCTGACGTCCTCAAGGACCCATACATCGTGACCATTCGGTTACAGAGCAGTGAGCTCACACCAGGGACTTTTCTCAAAGAGTGGCTGAAGCTGCGGGACGGACTGGAGAAGAAAGGGGGCATCGGCGCCGCTATCGCCTCCTCCATGCGAGGGCGGGAAGAGACACTGCTCGAGTCGGATGCCGTGTTGGCTGCCGTCTTCGCCGACGCCCGGTACAGGATCCTACTAGGCGAGAGACTGCAACGTGCCGAAGATGCCTTCATCAAGATCGCTCACAGGGTTCATCACATAGAGAACTCTGGAGCTTCTACTGCAGCAGAGCATCAGCTGAGCAGCGCGAGCTCCGAGCAAGAAGACGACCCATTTGAACAGGAGTTGGACCGGCTCGAACGCGGGCGTCATGCAGTGATGCAAACACCCTCTTCGGTGACGGATGCAGTGCATGAGATGAAGAATCTCGGACGACTGAAGGGAAAAGACGTCTGGAGCATCATCGGCAAGTACCCAGCGGCCGTTCAGACGACCAGCCTCGCCCTGGCCGCTCTACCCACGACACAAGTGTCAGTCGAACGGCTGTTCTCGGCCATGAAACTTCTGCTAACGGACCTTAGATCCCGGATGAAGGAAGACATCGTGGAGGCAATGCTCCTCATACGTTCCAATGAGTAAAACGCGAGTGCTTGCAGTGAGAGATGCATGATGTGAAAAGTTCTGAGTTGCTGTGAAAGCCAATGACTCACTTTTACGTCTTTCCCATGTTTTAGCGATTTTGGGCAACATGGTTCCATTTTTCTGTAAAGATGTGTTGGTTAATACAAAATACATTCGATGAGAAAAGAAAAGGCTGTTTTTGCTTGCTCAAAACCGTTAAAATGCGCTATAAGTTACTCTTTAACTTGGTGAAAAATAGACCTAGCCGGAGCCGGAGCCGGAGCCGGAGCCGGAGCCACAAGGAGCCACACCATTTTGCCCGGAGCCGGAGCCGGAGCCGGAGCCACAAAAATTGATGTGGCTCCACACCCCTGGTCATATCTATTTCTATCTGGGCAAAGGTCGTCCAAAGGTCGTCCTCCTCTTGTCCAGGAGACCCTCCTGGAAGGCCTAGAGAGTCTTTGTGGAGGATAAAGTTTTTGGTTACTGCTTATTCCAGCTTCCAATGTGTCGACTCCTCCATGTACTTATGATACTCCGTGTAATGGCCAACCCCCCCCCTCCCCCCCAAAAGCGTAACATGTCCCCACTGGAAACATGCTGGACGGTGGTTCATGTGCATGTTCAATAAAAGCTTGCCGTTGTTAGAGCCTCTTGGCGATTTTTTTTTTTAAGTGCATTTTCTTGAGTGGATGGAGCACCCACTCTGCCCTGCCTATATGATTCACACCCCCTCCCCCCCCAAAAGCCCCTGCTCTCAAGTGTTGGAAATAGGCTGGGCTGGTGTAGAAAATACCACAGTAGAAAATAGGGGTGTAACGGTACACCATAATTACAGATTGATGCGTACCTCAATTTTAAGGCGACGGCTGACTTCTTTTTGGGTATACGGTAAGGGACGAAAATACAAAACATAAAAGTGCTTAGTTTTGGTGATTTTTTAAAAATTAAATACAAAAAAATAAAATGCCAGTATAGATAGGATTTCTTTGAATAATTACAATAAGAATAAAAAAAAGTAAATAAAAAGTAAAAATAAAATACAATAAATAAATAAAGGTACAAATTGAATTTAATCCAAATCTAAACGATCAAATAAAATAGTAAAATAGATATTAAAATATTAAAAACAAGAAGCAAAACAATAAAAGTATAAAAAAAACCCAATTAAAATAAAAAAAAGAACTAAAAGACTCACTCCGAGTTAAAAGCCAGAGAATAAAAGTGAGTTTTAAGACGAGACTTAACGCTTTTAATGTTGGGGGCCTTTTTTAGAGTTCCATAGCTTGGGGCCAACCAAGCAAAATTATTATTATCCTTTTTGTTATTATCTTATAACATCACCATTTCTCAGAATTTCTTCATAAACTTCTTCTGGTACTTGAGCACATTTTTTTGTACTTAATTGTTATAAGTACATATATTATATAATAATTCTTATTGTAAGATTGCACATACAAAATGTGTGCAAATAAATACTACATGTTACATTCATGTGAATATAAACCGATGGTACGTCCTACAGGGGATATAATTTGCACTCCTATTTACATGGCGTTTCAATGCATTTGCAGGCCAGTTACCACGGCAACCCCAAGCTGAGGCTGTTGATTATGGCAGACTAGTGTTTAATTGATCCACTAATGTATTTAACGGCACACTCAGCACAAAGTTGTCTTTGTTTCCAGGTCACATTTTAGGGATGGGCATTTACATAAAAGCATTTGCGATGGCCTGAACCAGTCATTATCAGCAGATTTGAGTTTTTGTCCTTTGGCAACATTGTGCTACAAACACTGACTATAATAACCACAATATTGCCTCATTAGGCAATTGCTGAAATAATAATGCTGGTGAGAAAACATAATACATCTGGCAGGTGCTTTTACCAAAGTAAAACAATGTGAGAATGCTAATTTCTTGTTGCGATATAAACAAAATTAGGACTCACTCGCATAACATTAAACAATATAACACTAAAAAACAGCAAAAGCGAGTCTTGACTTGTGTTTGGTTACGATTTCTTTGTTGCAATCCTACACAGGGCTGCAACTAATGATTTTTTTTTTTAGTCAATCAATATAAGATTGTTTTTATTAATCAAGTAATTGGTAATTAGTGCCACATGGTGTTAGCATGTTAGCATGTTAGCCACAAAGTCAAGATATCCTTTTGCTCGAGTCTCCATTGAGCATCTCTATGGGGGAGTTTGCATATTTTCCCCCTGTATTGAGTTGCGGACTATAAAGCAGCTACACATGCTAACCCCCACGCAACGCTTTCTCAATCTTCCAGAATCTGCACCTATTCCAGCTGTAATTCCTTGGATTTGCTGCCTCCCACCAAAACCGTCTGTTTTCGTTTATTCCGCCAACAGCCTGCCTACGGACACGCCCACTCCGCTGTAATTGGTCTCACTCCAAAAGCGCTCCCGAGGACTGCTTGACAGCTGCCGATCCCCACGTTATAATTAAACTGATATAGGAGTTGATAATAAACTAATAAATATAACATTATAAATGTACAGCGGTGGAGTGGTTAGCGCGCAGGCCACACAGCTAGGAGACCCGAGTTCGATTCCACCCTGAGTAGTTTGCATGTTCTCCCCGTGCATGCGGGTTTTTTTCCAAAAACATGTCGGCTTAAGTCGTAACTCCAAATTGTCCATAGGTATGAATGTGAGTGTGAATGGTTGTTTGTCTATATGTGCCCTGTGATTGGCTGGCCACCAGTCCAGAGTGGACCCCGCCTCTGGCCCTAAGACAGCTGGGATAGGCTCCAGCATTCCCCCGAGACCCTTGTGAGGAAAAGAGGTAGAAAAAGAATGAATGAATGAACATTATAAATGTACAGCGGTCGAGTGGTTAGCGCACAGGCCACACAGCTAGGAGACCCGAGTTCGATTCCACCCTCGGGCACCTCTGTGAGTAGTTTGCATGTTCTCCCCGTACATGCGTGGGTTTTTTTCCGGGGATTTTCCAAAAACATGTCGGCTTAACTCGTAACTCCAAATTGTCCATAGGTATGAATGTGAGTGTGAATGGTTGTTTGTCTATATGTGCCCTGGGATTGGCTGGCCACCAGTCCAGAGTGGACCCCGCCTCTCGCTGGAAGACAGCTGGGATAGGCTCCAGCATTCCCCCGTGACCCTTGTGAGGATAAGCGGCAGAAAATGAATGAATGAATGAATAATATATACTTTGTCTTTGACCAAAGATCCTTTTGTGGATAATCAGGACGAGATCGTACATGAATGTTCAAGTGACAAATGGAGATTTGGTTCCATCCCACTACCATTTTGTCATCTACCTTCAGCATTTGAGTGTGAAGATTCTGATTGGACCAGACGAATTGGAGGAGATGCCCTGACTGAAGGGTCCCAGATTGATTGCTGGTTACTGATACCTGATTGGTTCGGCTCCACTCCCCACAATGGGACTAATTTTATGGCAAAGTCCATGGACAAGAATGGATTGACCATATTGTCCGGTGGAACGGACTAAAAAGTACACATGAATGAGGGCATGTGATTTCCAGAAGAATTGGCCATTGTCGCTTAAAAATGGTGGCTGAATATCTCACAGGGAGAAAGGAACAATGATGAAAGGCAGAACCCACAAACCAAAATGGCGTGAATATCATAGCGTCCGCTCAGTCCCAGCTACTACGCTCGATGCCAAATACAAAGGAAATTAAGAAGACATTTGGACTCATTGCAACGGTGCTCTGTTGTCTTAATCATGGATTACCCATAATGAATTCAGGGCTCTAATCATGTGTATTGAGAAGGTGGTAAGCAGGTTTCCTATGTCTTATATGTCTTATTTTCTCTTATCATGTTTACGAAATGGGGTAATAGGAGTGTAACTGTGATTATAGGGGTGTTATTTCATGCTTAGAGGGCTCTAATAATGTTGTGTATTCTTCTACCATCTTCTAAAGTGTATTTAGAAGATGGTAAGCAGGTTTCCTATGTCTTATATGTCTTATTTTCTCTTATTATGTTTACTATAGGGGGTAATCGGAGTGTAACGGTGACTATAGGGGTGTTATTTCATACCTAGAGGGCTCTAATAATGTTGCAAAGTGTATTTAGAAGATGGTAAGCAGGTTTCCTATGTCTTATTTTCTCTTATCATGTTTACTATTTGGGGTAATCAGAGTCTAACAGTGACTATAGGGGTGTTATTTCATGCTTAGAAGGCTCTAATAATGGTCCAAAGTGTATTTAGAAGATGGTAAGCAGGTTTCCTGTGTCTTATATGTCTTATTTTCTCTTATTATGTTTACTATACGGGGTAATTGGAGTGTAACGGTGACTATAGGGGTGTTATTTCATGCTTAGAAGGCTCTAATAATGTTGCAAAGTGTATTTAGAAGATGTTAAGCAGGTTTCCTTTGTCTTATATGTCTTATTTTCTCTTATTATTTTTACCATATGGGGTAATTGGAGTGTAACAGTGACTATAGGGGTGTTATTTCATACCTAGAAGGCTCTAATCATGTGTATTGAGAAGGTAGTAAGCAGGTTTCCTATGTCTTATATGTCTTATTTTCTGTTATCATGTTTACTATTTGGGGTAATAGGAGTCTAACAGTGACTATAGGGGTGTTATTTCATACCTAGAGGGCTCTAATCATGTGTATTGAGAAGGTGGTAAGCAGGTTTCCTATGTCTTATATGTCTTATTTTCTCTTATCGTGTTCGTTGTTATTATTATATTTATTTATTTATTACTGATTGATTGATTTTCTTTATTCTTGATTTGTTTATTTATTTTTCATCTTATTTTGTGTAGAAAAATCAAAAGTAAGATATTTGAGAACAGTGGAATGTTTTATCAGAGCTTTTCTTGTAGAAAATTGGAACCAAAGCAAAGTTTATTCATTTTTCTGTTTTTAATAAATGCGTTTTTTGTATTTTTTGGGGGGGAAACCTGATGCGGACCCTAGCTCCAGTGGCCCCCAAGTAAATTGAGTTTGAGACCCCTGCACTAAAGTGTGCGCTGCTGTATTCTCCTCATATGCATGATAACCCACGATCACACGCGTACCCTGGAACTGAACAAATCATCAACCAATCAGCACTGCCGTTGCGCTTCCTGCAGTCAATTGGACACTTTGGAATGAAACGGCGACGTGATTTGCATGTGACATTGAGTATTTCAGTGCTTGAAAGCGTACATGCGTGGAATTAGCATGCAGAGAAGCCATCTTTATGTATGTAAGAGGTTCAAACCGCTGCTTTGTGCGAGGGCAGGAGGTTATGTAGAGACTGGAGCAGCCTTCTTCTCATCTCCACGCTTACCGATCTCTTTTGTACGCCACAATTGATGCACTCCATAATACAATATGTTTTTCTTTTAATCTGGCTGAATTGGCGCCACTGCTTTTTGTCCGTCTTTGCACCAGGTTCAGAATAGATGCTCTCAACGGTGGCCACTCCTGATATGATGAACGCGTCTTCAAAGATGTGCAACACGACTCTTTTCATTGGCTTCTTTGCAGCAAGCAAGATTTGCTGAAGTCTTTCTTTCTTCACGTCACTGTTTGGAACTGGTAAAATGTGCTCTTTGGCAAACAATCAATTCTCAGTGAAGAACGTTCAAGCTGTTCTATTTTAGCACAATACAGTACCGGAGCACACAGATCCATTTTTTATGCCTGAGATTTTTACTTCACTTCTCCAAAAAGACAAACTTAGAAAGGCTTTTCCTCATAGGACTTAGCACCCTGGCAGCTCACTAACCCTTGACCTATGGCCTCTGACCCTGGCAGTGTATCTTTCATTTGATTACATTCATTGTAAAAACTTTATGACAAATATTTCATTTTCTTTTCTAAAATAATTTCTCAAAGTAGGATTTCTTATTTAATTACAAATGTGTGTAGAGCAGGGGTCTCAAACTCAATTTACTTGGGGGGCCACTGGAGCTAGGGTCTGGGTGAGACTGGGCCGCATCAGGTTTTCCAAAAAAAAAAAACAAAAAACGCATTTATTAAAAACAAAAAAATGTAAAAAACTTGAAAAAAATGTAAAAAACATGCGGCCCGCGGGCCACATGTGGCCCGCAGGACACTAGTTTGAGGCCCCCGCCTTGATATGAAAGTTTAATGTTAGTGCGGCCCGCGCAAGTTTGATATGGATGCTGTATGGTATCATGTACCCAGAAAAAATTATTACGTTTGATTCATGTTCATGTTAAAGGTTAAATAACTGTTAATAGTTATCCTCCCTATCCGTGTGGAAGTGGTAAGTTTTTGGCTATTTAAGTTGAAAGGAAATAACTCGGAGGCTACCGTTTAGGTGGCTAGCTCCCTAGTTTGCGAGTTAGCATGTGTCTCAAGACCCTGCAGTTGCGCAATATGTTGTAAATAAAAAGAGTATAAATGTGACTATAGTCGTGTTTTGTCATGTCTACAGGGCTCTAATAATGCTTTGTTCATTTTAATATGAAAAAAATCATTTGTCTACCCACCAACTATATGTGCTTTCTTAACTTTTTATTATTATTATTATATTTATTTATTACTGATTGATTGATTTTCCTTATTCTAGATTTTTTTTAATTTATTTTTCATCTTATTTTGTGTAGAAAAATAAAAAGTAAGATATTTGAGAACAGCGGAATGTTATCAGAGCTCTTCTTGTAGAAAATCGAAAATCATTTAAACATTTTTTTCATTTATTAAGGTCACTCTGGAGTATAAGTCGCAGGAACAGCCAACCTAGGAACAAAAAGTGCAGAAAATATGGTAAATGGATACTCGGGTTGAGCGATTTTTAGATTCTTATACACCAGTATTCCGGCATAAATTCTTCCAATGACTTAAACCGGTATAATAACTTAAAACTAGTGATGTCCGATAAAACCAATATACTCAACTCCGTTGTCAGAATCTCTTCTTACCGGGCGTGAATGGAAGCTAGCTTAGTGTAGCACACTAGGTTGTGTGTGTGTGTATATTTTCACCGCGTTGTGTTTTACCTATCTTAAGAAGCGTTTTTGTTAAAGAAGGAATTATCATTATAAGAAATTCATTATTTATGAATTACAGTAAACCTCGGATATATCGGAAATTCGCTCACAACGGACAGATAAAAAAGAACCGATTTTTCTGTAATGCATTTCCAATAAAAATTCATTGCATATATCAGATTTTTTATAACGGATTTCGCCTATTTCGGACAAAATCTCCAGTCCCGTTCCAATGCATTTCCATGAAATTTCCCTGGCATATATCGGATGGCCGCATCGTGGCGCTCCGATTCGCCGAATGGTGACAGGCCGCTATACGACGTCATTTGCAGCGTTTGCAGCGTTGCCTGCGCGTCCAGGTACATTGGAAACATAGTCAAGGAAGTGCCTTTTTATAACGGATAAAATCCCATTTACGCATATACCGGATATAAATCCCATATATGCGTAAAACGGACATTTTCCGGTATACGCTTATAACGGATTTCGCTTATATCGGACAAAACCAGTGGGAACAATTGAATCCGATATATCCCAGGTTTACTGTATTTGATTTCCTATGAGGGGAATTGCTTCGGTTTGTGTTTGCGTCTGACCTTGAATGACAAAAAGCGAGCTTCCACTGTAATATTGAAGAAAAACATCCACCATAATTTGACTTGAAATGGATTCGGTTCTGGTGAGTCAAGGTCTGAACGGCGTGTCCATGCATGTTTGTGTGAGTTACAGTTAGTCAAATATGTCAAAAAATATGTGCAAAAGCATTTATCTATTCATATCAGAAATCAAGCACGGACAGAATCAATAAATGTGTTTTAAGCCGCGTACCTTATCTTGTGACTTGAACGTTAACCTTCCATTAACCATTACACAAGCGCCTGATTGCCGCTCAGTCAATAATGTTAATTCTAAAAAGGCCTTTTTAGAGGTGGTGTATTCATATTATGGTAACGCAAAAGCTATTAGAAATTGCAAAAGCTTCCTCGGGATGAAATATGTCTTGCTGGGATGAATTATGATGCGCAGCGCGTTTCTTTGCGCTAATCTGAGGTAGAGGTCATTCCCTTTCGGGGCGGTGATACCGAAGTGATGGCGTTAGCCTCTGTCTCGCCTTAACCTTCCGCTGCAATTTGGCCCGGTGGAGGATAACAAATAGTGCACGTAATTGAACATTACTTCCCTGATGATTTCTGGCACCCCGGCAGGGATTCTCCCAGGTCAACGTTGATGTCACTTAAAGGGGAAAAATGGTTCTAATGTTGCTCTCTGATCTCGGTTCAATGATAATAGAGGCCAAGAATGGTCGTTGAGGAAAGTAACTCACCGGGAGTAACTTAGACGGATCATTTCCAACATTAATTCACCTTCGGCGGCGTTTAGCAGACTGCCGACGCTTTTATATCAATATTTCCGATTACGGAATACTTGGCAGCGTATTTTGAGCCCACACTGTTATCAAAAAACATGTTCTCACTCGCTCACATTTTGTATTTGTTCAACGTTTGTGGGCGGGTTTAAGAGCTAATAATAAAGACAAATAGTAATACAAGAATATGCTTGCTGACTGTATTGTTTTGAATAATGGCCTATTGTTCAAAAATTGATATCCTTTTATATCAAATTTGATGTAATTATCGTTGTAGTTGCGCATTGAATCTTTTACCACAAAAGATAGTTCCCCTACTTATTACAGATGAAAAATTAATATGTGATTAATTGTGAGTTAACTATGGACAAATGTGATTAATCGCGATTAAATATTTTAAATCGATTGACAGGCCTAATAATAATGGAAAACAAAAAAGTGTCTTTTTTTCCCACGCATTATTTCCAGACGAATCTTGACACCTTCATGCTAGCAAGACTAAAAAAAAGACCGTTTTTCCCGGGAGACCCTCTCCGATTTTACTACCCTCTCCCGGACTTACGTTTCTGTTTTACTTCTCATTATTTTTAAGATTTCCACTTGTTTATTTTGCTTTTAAAGAGTTTTTTTTTTTAGTCTTGCTAGCATGAAGGTGTCAAGATTCGTCTGGAAATAATGCATGGAAAAAAAAGACACTTATTTGTTTTCTATTATTATTAGGCCTGTCAATCGATTTAAAATATTTAATCGCGATTAATCACATTTGTCCATAGTTAACTCACAATTAATCACATATTAATTTTTCATCTGTAATAAGTAGGGGAACTATCTTTTGTGGTAAAAGATTCAATGCGCAACTACAACGATAATTACATCAAATTTTATATAAAAGGATATCAATTTCTGAACGATAGGCCATTATTCAAAACAATACAGTCAGCAAGCATATTCTTGTATTACTATTTGTCTTTATTATTAGCTCTTATACTCGCCCACAAACGTTCAACAAATACAAAATGTTAACGAGTTTTATCAAAAACATTTTTTTTATAACAGTGTGGGCTCAAAATAAGATTTGCTTATTTATGATACTGGTTTTAAATTCTAAATGTTTGCGAGTAAAAAAAGGCCATATAGCAACATTCAGAAAGGATTATTAAGAATGATTTTCCTCAATGAACCTTTCCTTCATGAAATTTCAATATTTTCGTGAAGGATAAAGATGACATCCTTGAACATTCTCTCCCTCCTTTGCAACGGCCTTTCCAGTGTGCAAGACAAGTACAGGGTAAAAAGCCTAATTTTCATTTTCACCATCACAAAACAACCAACAACAGCAGCAAAAATGGAAAAATCAGCAGTTGTCTGACAACAATAAAGTCAACCAATTCAGAGAAAAAAGTTAGTATCCATCGCAAACGAGGAAAAATAACTTCATTTTAATTCCAACAGAAAGTTGAAATATTAAAAAATAACTTTTTTTTAAGTCGTAACACCAAAAACAATAAACAACAACAATAAATGAAGTTGGAATTTTTGGAAAATTAGGTTGCGAAAAACTTTATAATAGTACGTGAATAAAGTCAAAATGTTGTGGCAATGAATTCTTAATTATGAGATGAATATTTACAGGAAGAATTAGAAAATATGACAAGAAAAAAAACCCTTACACCAAATAATTTTTTTCAAAAATATTTTTGTTGAAAAAGATATAATATTATGGAATAAAGTCAATAATATAAATAAAGAAAATAAAAAAATAATAAAGGAAATTTGTCAAGATTTTTTCGGGTTAAAAAGTAAGCAAAAAAGCAAAGACGATTGATTTCCTGCCACCCGAACTGGATTCCCCGTGAAGCATCCACCCAAAAATATGACAGGATGTTTCCCCGTCAGTATCGAGCTAGCTTAGCTTACGTATTTAGCTTAATAAGTAATAAGAAACATACATTTGTAGTAATAAGTTAAGTAAGTTAAGTTAATTCAGTGAGGTAATAAGACACCTAAAGTTGGCTTTATTATTTTAATCCATAACAAAACGCTGTGCATTATTTGCATTATTTAAATGCATATAAAGCTAAAGTAGCTTATTGTAAAAAAAAAAAAAAAAAAAGCCACATGATTTCATGACAATTTCCCTCCATAAAAATGTTAACATACAATTAAGGTGTCAGACGGCAGGAAGAGAAGGGTTTTGCTCAGTGAGGGTTCTGTGACAGGTGCATTGTGGGAAAATGGATTCTCCCATGGAGGGTAAGTGAATTGTCATTACCCGTCTCCTTCTTGTGACACACGGCTGGCTGCCTTCTGATTTGTTACAACAGTTGGGAATTGGCCTGCCACCTCGGCCGCATTCCGACTCTTCCCGACTGAAAGAGAAGTAGCGAGAGCGTCTCTTCACAGGTCAAGAGCTCACTCTCTCGGGGGGGGGTTACGCGTCACTTACGCCGGGTGTGAAGTTGAGCATAAAAAACGCAAGCGTGAAGAATGTTTCCTCAACTTCCTTTTTCAGACATCGCAAGTCAGGCAGAGGAAAGAAAAGGAAAAAAAAAAAAAAAAGGAAAAGCATCGCTCTCTTTTGCAACGCTTGTCGATTGACTGAAAAGCATCACGAGGTGGAAATCAATATAATATCTGTGGCCTCCATTAGCTTGATTAAAAAGAGCAACAAGGGGAAGGGGGCCGGGAGATTGTGCGAGCTAAACAACTTTATTAAATGAATTATAACGCAGATAAAGGTTTGGACTGTTCAAAGGAGACAAAGAGGGACGGGGTTGGAAGACTGATTTGCAACGTCCGGTCCCTGGAGGTTCAATTCTGCTTATAAGGCAGAGTGGGAGACCTTCTGAATATATTCATGCACGCTATTTTCCTGCAGAATATCGGAAATACAGTCGTCCTTCGCTATACTGCGGTTCGAATATTGCTCCCTCACCATATTGCAGTTTTTGAAGAAAAAAAAAATGATCATGGTATCATGAACTATGGCCTATTACTTTATTACTTTTTTCTATACACAAAATAAGATTTAAAAAAATAAACAAATTGAGAATAAAAACAATAAATAAATCAATCAGTAATCATAATAATAATAAAAATAATAATAAAACCACATACAGTTGGTAGAGAAATGATTTTTTTCAGATTCAAATGTACAGTATTAACAGTTATTTAACCTTTAACATGAACATGAATGAAACTTAATAATTGTACCCAATTAGCAAGTTAGCATGGTACTCAGTTCCATCTGGGAGCAGCGTCCTAACTTTAACAACATGTTTGATGAGATGCTTTATCTTGACGTGTATTTTACGTTTTTTTATTCCAAATCATTTCCTGCATTTATTTGTACCCAGCGTCATAAGCCTTTAGCTTCATTGCTAATCCAAAGCAAAACAGGGCGGGGTAACAGGGTAGGGTAACAGTATGGGCGGGGGCAAAATCATGTTAATTGTGTCCGGTGTGCACACAGCTTTAAGCTGTCATTTTCAACATTAAACTTTGGTATCAAGGTGGGGGGCCTCAAACTAGCGTCTCGCGGGATCGCATTGGGCCGCAAGTTTGAGACCCCTGTTTTAAGGGATTGTAAGAAATGGGATATGGAAGAACTGATCACATTTGGGGGGTGATTTGGCTCACTGTCTGGAGCTTGGATATTTTTATTTTTATTTTTATTTTTATTTTTATTTTTATTTTTATTTTTATTTTTATTTTTATTTTTATTTTTATTTTTATTTTTATTTTTATTTTTTTAATTGTTATTTTTATTTTTTTTAATTTTAATTTTAATTTTAATTTTAATTTTAATTTTAATTTTAATTTTAATTTTAATTTTAATTTTTATTTTTATTTTTATTTTTATTTTTATTTTTATTTTTATTTTTATTTTTATTTTTATTTTTATTTTTATTTTTATTTTTATTTATTGGGAGCTGGCATTTTTAAATTGATTCTTTTATTTTTTTTAATTTTAGTATTGAGAGAAAGGAACATTGTGCCTAAAAAAAAAATTCAAGTTTCCAATTGGTTGTAGAAAATATCTCACTGATCCAAAAAATTATTATTTTGGTTGAATGACAATATTAAGGGAACTATTTTTTGTATGTTTCCATGAATGTAAATTATTGAAAGAAATCGTTGTACAGCATTTGCGACTCTCACACGGCCGACCGCTTTGAGTTCAAAGTGATATAATTCAGCAATTACCCGCGTATGTTTATGTTGAAATTCATTCTCTAAAAAAAAATTTGCTCAGCTCATTTTATCACTGACGTTTACGTGAATCGTGACAAAAGAGAGCTAATTCAAGGTGAACTCAGTAAACGCTCGGCATACACAAACTCTTTAGAAGGAGTACAGTAGCAGAGAAATGCTAATTTGCCACAAAGCTTTATGAGCTGAGCTTTTTGGTCTATCGTCGCCATTTGCAAGGTTGCACATTCTCGCTGGCCTTTGATTGACGTGTCAATAGCGGTAATTATAGTCCACTTTCAACCAATAAGAAGACTCATGTTTTATTGTGTATTAAAAGTTATGGAGTTAGTGTGCGCTTATGGTTTACTACCATATCAGTTTCAGATATACGTATATACTGGATATATATATATGTACTTTTGTTATGTTTCCGGGTCATGGCGGTCATATTGTTCTTATGCTAATGTTTTAAAAATATTAAAACATTAAAGTTTTAATGTTTTCGGAAAAAAAAATGTTCCAGACATTTTTTTTTTACTTTAATCCAAATTTCAGTTTGTTAGCCGATTGTTTTGTAACAAAATAGTCGATTTAACGTGACATTTTTCGTTGTTATGATTTGTGTCGGATTTCAACCCCTAACGACTGCATTTAAGGAGCTGGATACATTCCGTAAAAAAATTCCAAGTTGACTCAAATTAAAAAAAAAATTGTAAACTCGCTGACTTAAAATTTTGATTAAATCTAGCAAATTATTTCAGGTAATTTCAACTCACAACTAAGTTTCTCCAAATTAAAAGACTTAAAAGTTCACGTGACTTATTGATTTTTTTTTTTGTTTTTCGGTCAAATAACCAAATATTTTGGTTGTATCAACAATGTCAATCAAATCAGGTTAACAAATTATTTCAATTAATTTCAATTTAAATGTGAGTTGAATGTACTTGAGCTAATTAGTTAGAGATGACTTGAGTTTTATTGTTGCAAACCGTTCCAACACAGAAACATTCATCTTATTCAAAACATTCAGGATTTTAGAATTCCAAAATATTGCAAATATGTCAATATTTTTTTTCCTGGAATTACACTTTTTCTAGTATTTTTTCCCACATTTCTCATCCCCCTCTCCTTTGTATTGAGTTGTGAACTCCTATAGAGCTGCTACACACAATAACCAGAAGAGAAAGCTTTCTAGTTCTTCCAGAATCTGCACCTATTCCAGGTGTATTTGTTTGGATTTTATGCTTCCCGTAAAAAAAACAGTCTGCTTTAGTTGATTACGCTCCCAAGTGCTCATGAGGACTTCAGGATAGCTGCCGAACCCAACTTTGAGTTGATAAATGATTTAGCACTTGATAATAAACAGCGATTTAGCTCTTTGAAATGTTAGCTTTTAGCATGTGTTGGATCCTGAACACGATCCGGAAGTAGAGACTGGACAGTCGGAGGTTTCTCAAGAAAAGAGGTCACATACAGCCGGTGGAACGAAGAGTTCTAATAATATTTATAGGTCAAAGAAGTGGATAAAACCAGAAGAGAAAGCTTTCTAGTTCTTCCAGAATCTGCACCTATTCCTGGTGTATTTGTTTGGATTTTATGCTTCCCGTAAAAACAGTCTGCTTTAGTTGATTACGCTCCCAAGTGCTCATGAGGACTTCAGGATAGCTGCCGAACCCAACTTTGAGTTGATAAATGATTTAGCACTTGATAATAAACAGCGATTTAGCTCTTTGAAATGTTAGCTTTTAGCATGTGTTGGATCCTGAACACGATCCGAAAGTAGAGACTGGACAGTCCGAGGTTTCTCAAGAAAAGAGGTCACAGACAGCCGGTGGAACGAAGAGTTCTAACAATATTTATAGGTCAAAGAAGTGGGAAAAAACTTTCTAGTTCTTCCAGAATCTGCACCTATTCCTGGTGTATTTGTTTGGATTTTATGCTTCCCGTAAAAAAAAAAAACAGTCTGCTTTATTGAGTCGTTCATTGTTTTTGTGGAGTCTGGAAATTCATCGGCGGCAGACAAGACCTACAAAACCCTCCTTATCTCGCTGCCTTTGCATCCTCCACTCTCACTCCTTTGACTCACAATCACAGATGACCCCCCCACCCCCCGACCCCTCCACCAGAAACAACAATAGAATGGATTTATTTCCTGACAGCATCAAAGAGGCGCACAGTTCATCACCTCCATCGTTGTTCATCCCGTGTTCTCTGACAACCGGCTGTCAGCCACACGGTAAAAAGATGGCTTGATGAAAGTGTGGACGACTGAGCGATTGCTTTTATACCGTCTGCAAACCGACTTGGCAGAGAAGTCTAGGACTGCCGATCACAGGGCATATATAGACAAACAACCATTCACACTCACATTCATACCCATGGACAATTTGGAGTGGCTAATTAAACTAGCATGTTTTTGGAATTTTTTGGAAGGAATTTTGGGAGGAAACCGGAGTACCTGGAGAAAACCCAAACTCCACACAGCGATGGCCGAGGGTGGGATTGAACCTGGAGTCTCCTGGCTGTGAGGTCTGGGCGCTAACCACACGGACACCGTGCAGCCCTTGTTGGAAAATTCATTCATTCATTTTCTACCGCTTATCCTCACAAGGGTCACGATTGGTGCTGGAGCCTATCCCAGCTGTCTTCGGGCCAGAGGCGGGGTACACCCTGGACTGGTGGCCAGCCAATCACAGGGCACATATAGACAAACAACCATTCACACTCACATTCATACCTATGGACAATTTGGAGTGGCTAATTAAACTAGCATGTTTTTGGAATTTTTTGGAAGGAATTTTCCCAGGGTGTACCCCGCCTCTCGCCCGAAGACAGCTGGGATAGGCTCCAGCACCAATCGTGACCCTTGTGAGGATAAGTGGTAGAAAATGAATGAATGAATTTTCCAACAAGGGCTGCACGGTGGGCGTGTGGTTAGCACGCAGACCTCACAGCTAGGAGACCCCAGGTTCAATCCCACCCTCGGCCATCGCTGTGTGGAGTTTGGGTTTTCTCCGGATACTCCGGTTTCCTCCCAAAATTCCTTCCAAAAAATTCCAAAAACATGCTAGGTTAATCGGCGACTCCAAATTGTCCATAGGTATGAATGTGAGTGTGAATGGTTGTTTGTCTATATGTGCCCTGTGATTGGCTGGCCACCAGTCCAGGGTGTACCCCGCCTCTGGCCCGAAGACAGCTGGGATAGGCTCCAGCATGCCTGCTAGATGGATGTTAATATTGGGCTGACAATTATCGGTACCAATAATTATCGGACATCCCTGGTTTCAAAATGTATAATTATGACTTCTTTCTCATAATTTTTTGAGTTTATTCTAACGCCATTATATTTTACAAAAATTACAACTTTATTCCTTGCTTTTTTTAAAATTTTTACTTTGATGTTAAAAAAAAAACATGGCAAGCAGTCAGCCCAGTCGCTGGCCCTTAGGTCTGCCTTCATGTCCCAATGAAACCGCTCACAAAGACCAAATGTAGAGATGTGATTCGCATTGAAACATAAGTGGAGGTAGGTGGCAGTAGTAGTGTAGTACACTGTAAAAAATCCAAGTTGACTGTCACGGTTCGGTTTTATTGCTTTATGGTTCGACCCCAGGATGCAATGCAGGAGGACCAATTGCAGGAAAATTATATTTATTTGTTGCAGAAATTGCAGCAGGAAAAAGCAACTCACATAGCTGACGGACAAACAACAATGATCCCACAAAGGGAGAAGCGCACACCTGAACTAAATAGACCAATACAAATTAGGGACAGGTGTGGATGAGTGAGGCAACCAAGGAAGACAGGGCAAAACAGGAAGTTCAATACAAAATAAGAGTCCAGAACGGAAACCAAACAAACTGTCACGAGAGAACCCACACGGGGCGTGACATTGACTCAACTTTAAAAAAAATTGTAACCTCGCTGCCTTTTTGATTAAATTTTTAATTAAATCTGAAAAAAAAAATTTGAAAAAAAAATATTTTTTTTTGAAAAAAAAAAATCTGGCAAATTTTTTCAGGTAATTTCAACAATAATGTACACTGTAAAAAAATTCAAGTTGACTCAACTTAAAAATAATTGTAACCTCGCTGCCTTTTTGATTACATTTTTGATTAAATCTTTTTTTTTTTTTTCAAAAAAAAAATCTGGCAAATTTTTTCAAGTAATTTCAACTCACAACTAAGTTCCTCCAACTTAAAAGACCAAATTCACGTGACTTTATTAGGTCAAATAAACAAATATTTTTGTTGTATCAACAATAGAACTCGAGTTTACTTGCTTTTATTCAACTCCATTTTTCTGTAAAGTGTCTTTGAGTATTTTGAAAAAGCGTTATACAAATAAACGAAATTATTATTCATTATTGTGTACATACAACAATAATGTACACTGTAAAAAAAAATTCAAGTTGACTCAACTTTAAAAAAAATTGTAACCTCGCTGCCTTTTTGATTAAATTTTGTATTTTTTATTTTTTTCAAAAACACTGTAAAAAAAATTCAAGTTGACTCAACTTAAAAAAAATTGTAACCTTGCTTTCTTTTTAATTAAATTTTTGATTAAATCTTTTTTTTTTTTTTTTTCCAAAAAAAAAAATCTGGCAAATTTTTTCAGGTAATTTCAACTCACAACTAAGTTCCTCCAAATTAAAAGACCAAGTTCACATGACTTATTGATTTGTTTTGGGAACTTTCTTTATTAGGTCAAATGAACAAATATTTTTGTTGTATCAACAATAGAACTCAAGTTTCCTTGCTTTTATTCAACTCCATTTTTCTGTAAAGTGTCTTTGAGAAAAAGCGCTATACAAATAAAATGCATTATTATTATTCATACGTATATTACAACAATAATGCACACTGTAAAAAAAATTCAAGTTGACTCAACTTCAAAAAATTTGTAATCTTGCTGCCTTTTTGATTAAATCTGGCAAATTTTTTCAGGTAATTTCAACTCACAACTAAGTTCTTCTTATTATTATTATTTATTATTATTTATTATTATATACATACGTATATTACAACAATAATGTACACTGTAAAAAAAAATTAAAGCTGGCTCAACTTGAAAAAATTTGTAACCTTCCTGCCTTTTTGATTACATTTTTGATTAAATCTTTTTTTTTTTTTTTTTTTTTTTTTTCCAAAAAAAAATGTCTGGCAAATTTTTTCAGGTAATTTCAACTCAGAACACGTTCACGTGACTTATTGATTTGTTTTGGGAACTTTCTTTATTAGGTCAAATAAACAAATATTTTTGTTGTATCAACAATAGAACTCAAGTTTACTTGCTTTTATTCAACTCCATTTTACTCAAAATACTCAAGCGTCTTTGAGTATTTTGAAAAAGCGCTATACAAAATAAAATGTATTATTAATATATACATACGTATACGTATTACAACAATAATACATCCAACAATTCTCCATGCAAATATTTGTTATCCAAGTCCCATACGTGAGCAAACTTCTGTGAGTAGTATCGTGTTTTGACGTATTTCCGACTGCTGGGCTCCAGTTGTTACGTTCAAAGCTGTTTATCGCCGAGACTCGTATTAAAGAGGTAAAGCACCACGAGCCCAAAAAACGAGCCCTCACAATTAAGGAAAAGATTGGGAATAAACATATTCTCGGGTGAGGCATTGTTACCAAAGTGCTTCTTGCGACACTTGAAATTTCAAATAATGTGCGTGACTCTGTGGCATCGCAATTAGTGCTGGTCTTTGTTCACATGACGCTTTTATATTTTTTTTGGAGTTTTTGGCCTTAGCGCTTGCCAAGTACAGCTTTAACTAGGCCCAGACAAACGTCTCTCTTACTTTAGCAGTCAACACTGCGATGAAGAGGGCAGATGAGAACGTGAACATACCAGGTGGCGCCGCACTTGAACATCTCATTATGCTTTCAGGGACACAAAGCAGGACAATGTGGTGAACTCAGGTTGGCAAAGAAAAGCTTTTGCACTTGTCTTCATTTGGAGAGGACCTTCTTTTCAAGCATTGCCAAGAAGACCAAGCAACACATTTGGTAAAGCAGGAAAAAAAAATAGCATTTCCAGACATGTTAATGTTGTCGCAAAAACAAAGATGAGATGCTGGTGTGTCAAGACCTGTCATTTGTTTGTCTGGTTCCTCCATATTTTCATCCTAGTACGATCAGGAGGTCATTCTTTGGTCTATATCATGTATTATTTATACGCATTATTTTTTTATTTTTTTATTCCAGCATTATTATTATTTGTCTATAATCACTTTATTTGATTTATCTATTTAATATGGAATTTATTTTGTTTTTATTCATGTAATAATTACTACTTTGTATTACTTTATTTGATTTATTACTTTTCTTATTTATTTTAACACTACTTCTCCATCATGACTGCATCAGGCTTCTATCTATTAGTATATAGAAGTCATATAAATCAAATAAAATGGTCATATTTAAACGCAGGATTCAACAACTTATCAGAAATTGCTGCAAAATGGAGAAGGAGTAGGATTAAATAAGCTCCGCTTCTTCCTACCCCTTTTCGGACATGCTTTTTTGCAGTGGTCTCAAACACGCGGCTAAATAGTAAAAAAATTAAAAAAAAAATAAAAAATAAAAAAAAGAATACAACAAATAATTCACCAACCTCGGCCATCTCTGTGTGGAGTTTGCAAAGCAGAGGTCTCAAACATGTGGCCCGCGGGCCAAATGTGGCCCACCGGACACCAGTTTGAGGCCCCCGCCTTGATATGAAAGTTTAATGTCAGTGCGGCCCGCGCAAGTTTGATATGGATGCTGTATGGTATCATGTACCCAGAAAAAATTATTACGTTTGATTCATGTTCATGTTAAAGGTTAAATAACTGTTAATAGTTATCCTCCCTATCCGTGTGGAAGTGGTAAGTTTTTGGCTATTTAAGTTGAAAGGAAATAACTCGATGGCTACCGTTTAGGTCGCTAGCTCTCTAGTTTGCGAGTTAGCATGTGTCTCAAGACCCTGCAGTTGCGCAATATGTTGTAAATAAAAAGAGTATAAATGTGACTATAGTCGTGTTTTGTCATGTCTACAGGGCTCTAATAATGCTTTGTTCATTTTAATCTGAAAAAAATCATTTGTCTACCCACCAACTATATGTGCTTTCTTAACTTTTTATTATTTGCCGTTTTATTATTATTATTATATTTATTTATTACTGATTGATTGATTTTCTTTATTCTTGATTTGTTTATTTATTTTTCATCTTATTTTGTGTAGAAAAATAAAAAGTAAGATATTTGAGAACAGTGGAATGTTTTATCAGAGCTTTTATTGTAGAAAATTGGAACCAAAGCGAAGTTTTTTTTAATTTTTTTGTTTTTAATAAATGCGTTTTTTTTTGGTTTTTTTTTGGGAAAACCGGATGCGGCCCAGTCTCACCCAGACCTGAGCTCCAGTGGCCCCCAAGTAAATTGAGTTTGAGACCCCTGCTTTATTGTGTAAATATGATGTTTCTTAACATATCGTGTTAAAAATAACTAATTTATTTGACGTCTATTGACTTCATGTGTACTTTTGCAAACAGCGCCAATAAGGAAATGATCCATTTAAAGATGAGATCCCCCCCCCCCCAGCAGAATATTCCCAATGCCCTGTGACTGACAATGCTCATTTAAAACACAAAAGCACGTCGACTCGTATTCAGACTACAGCTGCCCTCTTTCAGACCGCCATTCAAAAGCCACTTTCTGCTGTCCCTGCTCAGGTTTTTCCCCTACGGAGGTCAAAGGAAGCTGGGCCCCTCCGGGTTTTATTTGCTGTGAAGGCAGAGAATGGCTTCCCTTTTCCACCGGAGGACATCTTTGGCTGGTTGCTTTCTCCTGAGCAGTTGGTCGGAAAAGTGGAAGGTGAATTGAAACTAAGTCGGTACTTAAGCAGTCATCACGAACCAATCAAGTAAAACGTGGATATTAGGTTTACTCCATCAGATTTCTATTAATATCATACATTTGTTAGGGGCTGTTTACATTTCAAGTCAGATTAATCACAGTTTCCAAATTAATTATTATGATTAAACGCTAGGGGGGTCTAACTCACAAGGTACGAATGTGAGTGTGAATGGTTGTTTGTCTATATGTGCCCTGTGATTGGCTGGCCACCAGTCCAGGGTGTACCCCGCCTCTCACCCAAAGACAGCTGGGATAGGCTCCAGCATACCTGCGACCCCAGTGAGGATAAGCGACACAGGAAATGGATGAATGGATGTATTTTTATTAGTTACTACTAACATCATTTTAGCTGTTTGTGGTTAGATCAGGGGTCTCAAACTCAATTTACCTGGGGGCCACTGGAGCTAGGGTCTGGGCAAGGCTGGGACGCATCAGGTTTTCCAAAAAAAAAAAAAACGCATTTATTAAAAACAGAAAAATATACAACCTTTTTCAGTGCTTTGGTTCCGATTTTCTACATTAAAAGCTCTGATAAAACATTCCACTGTTCTCAAATATCTTAATTTTTATTTTTCTACACAAAATAAGATGAAAAATAAATAAACAAATCAAGAATTAAAAACATCAATCAATCAGTAATAAATAAATATAATAATAATAATAATAATAATAAAAAGTTAAGAAAGCACATATAGTTGGTGGGTAGACAAATGATTTTTTTCATATTAAAATGAACAAAGCATTATTAGAGCCCTGTAGACATGACAAAACACGACTATAGTCACATTTATACTCTTTTTATTTACAACATATTGCGCAACTGCAGGGTCTTGAGACACATGCTAACTCGCAAACTAGAGAGCTAGCGACCTAAACGGTAGCCTTCAAGTTATTTCCTTTCAACTTAAATAGCCAAAAACTTACCACTTCCACACGGATAGGGAGGATATCTATTAACAGTTATTTAACCTTTAACATGAACATGAATCAAACGTAATAATTTTTTCTGGGTACATGATACCATACAGCATCCATATCAAACTTGCGCGGGCCGCACTAATATTAAACTTTCATATCAAGGCGGGGGCCTCAAACTAGTGTCCTGCGGGCCACATTTGGCCTGCGGGCCGCGTGTTTTTTAAATTTTTTTAAAAGTTTTTTTAAAAAAATTTGTTTTTAATGAATGTGTTTTTTGTTTTTTTTGGAAAACCTGATGCGGCCCAGTCTCACCCAGACCCTAGCTCCAGTGGCCCCCAAGTAAATTGAGTTTGAGACCCCTGTTGGGTCTCAAAAGGTGTGCTGATACCCCTTCATGTGCGCTTCCCCTTCCATAGTCCAGTATCATCATTCATAGGATTTATGACGTAGTTCACAGTCTAATTAAACAGCCTATTTAGCATAAAAGGCTAATGAAAGACTGGATTGAACTTTGAATGAGTGGGTTTATTTTGGAAATTGTTGTCTGGACTTTGTTGGAACACATCATCTTTCCCACAGCAGTGATCTTGTCTCCACAGTGTCCAGCACTATCAGACTGATAATACTAATGTGTGACGGACAATCAGCTGGAACCGTGCAGCAGACATTACCCAGAACAGGTCAGGTATTCACACGGAAAATACTCATAAGAACACTTGTTTATTTTTAATAAGGAATCTTCCGTGTCTTGGATCTGTCGGGAATGACCAGGAATCTCATTTTATGATGGCAATGGTCAACTTGTTTATTTATGGGTTCACTCCAAAAAACCCACTCAGTGTCGGAGTGAATGCTTATGTTTATACAGTACAGCACAATAATTGTGGGTGATGGGTTTCGAACCTGAAAGTGGAGTAGGACTTTCAAATCAAGTATTTTTGCAGACCCTGGGATAGACTCCCGCTTACCAGTGAACGGGAACTGACACTCATGGAGATATTCCATTCCATTTTCCTACGCTTATCCGGGTCCGGGGTGTCTCAGTAGGGAAACCCAGACTTCCCGGTCCCCGGCAACCTTTTCCAGCTTCACTGGGAGGCGTTCCCAGGCCGGTTCTCCGTCAAATCGATTTAAGAAATCATGAATTAACTTCATGTTAGGGATTGGAACTGATTTTTATGATCTTGATTCAATTTTTCATTCTGCTGGAAGCAAAGAGAAAAGAGGCCCACATCCGGGGGCTCCACCATAGGGTCCCCGGGGGGAAAAAATTGTGTTTTGAAAATTGGGAAAGCATCTTAATCAACGAATTAATCAGTATTAATCATTACCAATAAAATGCTTGGAATGTTGGAAAATTCATTCATTTTCTATGGCTTAACCTCCCAAGGTCACTGGAGCCTATCCCAGCTGTCTTCGGGCGAGAGGTAGGGTCCACCCTGGACTGGTGGCCACCCAATCACAGGGACAATTTGGAGTCACCAATTAACCTAGCATGTTTTGGGAATTTTTTGGAAGGAATTTTGGGAGGAAACCGGAGTACCCGGAGAAAACCCAAACTCCACACAGAGATAGCCGAGGGTGGAATTGAACCTGGGGTCTCTTAGCTGTGAGGTCTGCGCGCTAACCACTCATCCACCGTGCAGCCCTTGTTGGAAAATTCATTCATTCATTCATTTTCTACCGCTTAGGGCACATATAGACAAACAACCATTCACACTCACATTCATACCTATGGACAATTTGGAGTGGCCAATTAACCTAGCATGTTTTGGGAATTTTTTGGAAGGAATTTTGGGAGGAAACCGGAGTACCCGGAGAAAACCCAAACTCCACACAGAGATGGCCGAGGGTGGGATTGAACCTTAGTCTCCTAGCTGTGAGGTCTGCGCGCTAACCACACGACCACCGTGCAGCCCTTGTTGGAAAATGATTCCATGAATTAATCAATGACACATTCCCATAAATCAGATAATCCATCCATTTTCCGGGATACACCCCGGATTGATCGCTAGCCAGTCACAGGATACTTCCATGGATTTTCCAGAAGAAACATACAACACCGTGTACATGTCAGAACTAAACTGCGATTATTCCTTCGGATATTGAACTATACTGTACATACTAGATTATTGTGTATAATGCAAGTGGCTTGTTATGATGACTTTTTATTTCCGCTCATAATAACATTCATAGTTCCACAGCCGTACACGATTCTCTCTTGACTCAGCGGGGCCCAGATACGTACTGAAGTATTATTTCAGAGGTCAGAGGTTAACTTTGTTTCCAGGGATGCCAACTGCGGTACAAATGGTATTCATATTCAGTCGTAGCTGTTGATTTTTTTCCACAATGCCGACACGGTTATCTACATATATATTGCACGCAAAGAAGACAGATTCACGCAAATATATTTCAAGTAGCCGGGGAAAATGTGCCCTTTTCTTTGACTTCTCTAAATTTACTTGTCATTTCCAGCCTGGGAAACCTTCAAATTCATAGATTTTTATAGATGTTCATATGCATCAAAAGTCAAATTGCAGACAATTGGGCTTATTGTGTTATTAACCTGGGGTCAGTTTGCTGGAAATATAGATATTTTTAAAATAAATCAATTTTTTCCCAACTCTGCGTGTACAAGGTGTACATGGATGATATTGGGATGAAGGTAAAGTAGCTTGATGGTTATTATACATGTGAACATGTACATATGTGTACTAACGGTTAAAGATACTTGTTCAGCGAGTAGAGGAATCATACTTGATGTTTATGAAATATTAATGTTATATATTGGTCTTTACTAGAGTTGGCTGTTGTTGGCTACATACTGAAATATCCTATACTGCTGCCAAATGAGTACTTTTAAAATGGTACTTTTCCTACTTAAAAACGTAAACAGGAAGACAATAATTTTGGAATTAGCAAAAATTATGACAATACTTTCCAGTAAAGTGGTTTTTGTTATTAATTAAATGTAAAAAATCACTTCCATACGGCAAAACTGGGGCTGAAATTAATGTACTGAAAAAAAAAAATAATAGCATATCTAGGCATGGCTCAGGTGATGGTTGCTGGTTCGATCCTCAATCCGGCTGTAATCATTCACCGTATTTATAGATTTCAACATTAAGTCTGCATTTTTGCGTTCCAACATTTCAAATCTCTGCTAAATAGTCTGCTTAAAAATTAATACATATAAAAATAAATGGTGTCAGTTTTCGTTTGATTCAGTTTTCAGCTGACATTTTCTGATTAATCATGATTAATCTGTGATTAATTTCATTTTAAAATCTATTACAAATTTTCAGTTAGTCGGAACTGTTAGGTCATATGTCACACATAGTTGCAAGTGCTGATTAATCATGATTAATCTATGATTCATTTCATTCCAAAATTTTTTATTCCAAATATTCCGTTTATTTGGAACAGTTAGGTCATATTTCACACATATATGGAATTGCTGATTAATTTTCGTTTGATTCAGTTTTCAGCTGAAATTTTCAGCAAAATTTCAAAATTTTCATACACGTCACAAAGTAGTTTGACAGACGAGCTCATATGAATATCACATTTAATGAATCCCTGCACATCACACTAAAAACAGTGCCTCTCATTAGCTATGATGCTAACGAAGCTACATTAGCGGCTACATTAGCATGCTGCATTAGCCTGCGATTGGTCAACATTTGCATCCCTGTTGATGCGAAGGTGGAAACCGAGATAGTGGGCGTCGTTTTAGATGTCATCGCTGCCTCCAACGTGTGCTGTTAGCCTGTAAGCGAAGGCCTGCCATCTTTTGAAGAGTCTTCACAATTCCTGCAATGTTCCCCATGTTCTCCATCCACAACCAGGAGACAGAGCTGTCATCTCTCCGTAGACGCATGAGCGCTGTTTAGCTTCTGAACGGGAGAATGGCCTCCTGTGATTTGCTGTGAAAGCTGAGCTCAACCTTTCTCTTCAAAAGACGAAGTTACTTGGTGTTCCAGGAGCTCCTTTAAGACAAGAACATCAAAGGCAGAACCCTAAAATAGAAAGCTAACAGTTCACGTTGCTCAGCTACTGACAAGCAGAGGATAACGAGGCCAACCTGCATGTGTTCTATCTGTGTCCCTAAAAAGGCTCCTGAAAGTGGAAAGCAACCACAAGGTGTGAGATGTTTGGTATCTCTCCAAAGCACACCCCTACCACTGACCTTAACCCCCCCAACCCTGAACTATAAATGTTACTGTTAAAGAGTGGGAAATTACTTCATAAATTCATCAATGGGTTACTCTTAAACTATGCTTGGAAATCCCAGAAAATACATCTACACTCAAATCAGTAAATCCAAATTTAAAAATTACATGGTGTCTTGGAATGCAACCCCCCCCCCCCACATGGTTCATAACACAAACATTCTGCTACAGTTAAAAAGACGTTTTACATTGTCAGACATGTGTGTCTTTTAGCATGATTGAAATTTTCAGTTTATTCAGGACTGTAAGGTCATATGTCACACATAGTTGCACATGCCGATTAATCATGATTAATCTGTGATTAATTTCATTTTAAAATGTATTACAAATTTTCAGTTAGTCGGAACTGTTAGGTCATATGTCACACATAGTTGCACATGCTGATTAATCATGATTAATCTATGATTCATTTCATTCCATTTTTATTATTCCAAATTTTCAGTTTATTCAGAACAGTTAGGTCACATTTCACACATATATGGAATTGCTGATTAATCATGATTAATCTGCGATTAACTTAACTTTTCACTTTGTTAAATTACAAATTTTCAGTTTATTTAGAAGTGTTATGTCATATGTCACACATGGTTGCAAATGCTGACTAATCATGATTAATCTATGATTCATTTCATTCCATTTTTTTTATTCCAAATTTTCAGTTTATTCGGAACAGTTAGGTCACATTTCACACATATATGGAATTGCTGATTAATCATGATTAATCTGTGATTAATTTCATTTTAAAATGTATTACAAATTTTCAGTTAGTCGGAACTGTTAGGTCATATGTCACACATAGTTGCACATGCTGATTAATCATGATTAATCTATGATTCATTTCATTCCATTTTTATTATTCCAAATTTTCAGTTTATTCAGAACAGTTAGGTCACATTTCACACATATATGGAATTGCTGATTAATCATGATTAATCTGTGATTAACTTAACTTTTAACTTTGTTAAATTACAAATTTTCCGTTTATTCAGAAGTGTTATGTCATATGTCACATGGTTGCAAATGCTGACTAATCATGATTAATCTGTGATTAATTTCATTACTATTTTTTAATTATAAATGTTCAGTTCATTCGGAACTGTAAGGTCATATTTCACGCATAGTTGCAAATGCTGATTAATCACGATTAATTCGTTTGATTCAAATTTTTAATAATTTGAAGGTTATGGCTATTGGCTACCAGCCCGATATCAACAAGAAATATTGGATTATAACGTCCTGCACTCTATTATACAGCAGTGCTATCCCGGAATCCAACATTGACGCGTAAATCAACGGTTCCACACTACAAAAAAGTAAAGTGCAGATATCGGATCTGAATGATACTCAAGGATTCAATATTGGAAAAGTATCGGAAGTAAAAAAAATTCCCACCTACAGCATCTGAATCCAATGACAGCAAAGTGTCTTATTCATGCTTTTCTTACCGACTGTGCTCCCAACTCCCTTGACATCGTCAACGAGCTCCTCCCTTGTCATTCTGGGCTGCTAACTCACCTTCTTGATGATGTTCTCGTCCATTCCGGTCTTGCGCAGGTCTACAATCTTTAGGACAGCTCTTTGGTCTTTCCCGTGGCGGTAGAGAGGTTTGCGAGTGTTTGTGTGACAGGTGTCTTATCCACACAATGAGTTGAAATTAGGAGTATGACGGGACTCAAAAGGACAAGACTAACGTCTGTGGGGTCAACTAATTTAGTACCCTCGTCATCCTTAATTGAGCTTAATTCATGTTCTACTTTTTGTCTAGCAATTCTTGAGTTGTCCCTTTGAGTGAGTGCTTCCTACCTACCACCCTACCTACCTGATTTTGGTATTTCCTGGACATGACCTGTACATTCAAGGCATTTATTTATGATTATTTTTGACAATTCTACAAACAAACAAGCCTGTTTTTTGGCGTGTAAGCGTCCTAAAATAAAGCTCGTTAGCCGGGTTAGTGTCGGAAGGCTGAATCCCAGGAGTATTCTCTGTGCAGTGATTGGATTTGGCCCTGGCCAGTCATGTTTAAGTGCTGCACAGAAGCATATGGCCAGACTTGTGCACGCCCAATTACAGGCATTATCTCATTCACTATTGGAAGGGACTATTGTGCCATCTTCCATTTATTTAATTAGGCTTTTTATTTATTACAAAAGCCTAGTCTTTGCCGCAAATGCAACACATGTGTCGGTCGAAGCCGTCTTTGTGTTGTGTATTAAAATATATTTTGCCTTTTTCTGATTTGGGGACAATTTGTCAAGCGGTTACGTCGGCTTACAGATGAAATTCTTGTTGCAGTCATCAGACAAATATGCTAAAACATTTTTTCCATCGCAAGTCCTTTCCGTCTCTTCCCATTTCACTCGATGGCTTAAAAGAAGCCTTTTTGCTGGCTTCTACTCCACTTGATCACCTCATTTGCATTTTATATTGGTAAATCAAATTAAAGCACCGGTGGCTTTTAACATGATTGACTGGGGCTGCTCAGACGGGACTTTTTTCCACCGCACACAATTAGAGCAATTTTTAATAGGCAGGACAGAAATTCACATGAAGCAATTCACCGACATCTATTAAACACGTCCTTTCATTTTGTTTACCAACGGAGGCCTTTCTTTTCATGTGCTGCATCACTCTTATTTACTGTAGTCAAAAAAACCTTCTTAATAGGGAATCAATAAGCCGTAATATTTACATGTGGTAATAAGTGATACTTGTTACCTCCCTATCTGAAGGTTGCGGCACACAAATTTTTCACGATTTTACCCTTCTCATGGAACACCCACGTTGTCCATTATTCTATTTTTCTACAGGATGTAGAGTGGTTGTTTCCCAATCGAATGGTTGCTGGTTCTATCCTCCATAATGCTATAATTTCAACATTCAGTGTGAAACAAATGGACATAAGAAGTAGTGATCCCCCTACTGTTGAAAATTCGAACCAAAATGGTCATATCCCAACCCGACGGTTGCTGATTCACTCCTCTGTTCTCGTGTAATCGTTCAGCATATTCACATATTTGAATAATCGCTTTTGATTTTTACATCCCAGCATTTCAAATTCTGCCATTTTTAGCTACTAACTACTCGTACATTTTTCAGTCGACTTGAAACAATTCCAACATCGCAATGCTCAACTCATTCAGGAAGCTACTTTTCTAAAAATGGCCGACATTTTCCATAATTTAATATTTTCTGTGACATTTTTCCCTTTTGAAAAAGGAAAAAAATTATCATTTAACATTTTATGTAACATGCTGCTTCTTCATGGCATGGCTCAGGTCGTAGAGTGCTCGTTTCCCAATGGAATGGTTGCTGGTTCGATCCTCCATCCTGCTATAATTTCAACATTCAGTGTGAAACAAATGGACATAAGAAGTAGTGACCCCCTACTGGTGAAAATTCAAAGCAAAATGGTCGTATATCCCAACATGATAGTTGCTGATTCACTCCTCTGTTCTCATGTAATCGTTTAGCATATTCACACATTTGAATAATCGAGTTTAATTTTTACATTCCAGCATTTCAAATTCTGCCGTTTTTAGCTACTAACTACTCGTACATTTTTCAGTCGACTTGAAACCATTCCAACATCGCAATGCTCAACTCATTCAGGAAGCTACTTTTCTAAAAATGGCCGACATTTTCCATAACTTAAAATTTTCTGTGCCATTTTTCCCTTTTGAAAATGCAATTAATTTATCATTTAACATTATATGTAACATGCTGCTTCTTCATGGCATGGCTCAGGTTGTAGAGTGCTCGTTTCCCAATGGAATGGTTGCTGGTTCAATCCTCCATCCTGCTATAATTTCAACATTCAGTGTGAAACAAATGGACATATGAAGTAGTGACCCCTTACTGGTGAAAATTCGAACCAAAATCGTCGTATATCCCAACCCAACGGTTGCTGATTCACTCCTCTGTTCTCATGTAATCGTTTAGCATATTCACACATTTGAATAATTGAGTTTAATTTTTACATTCCAGCATTTCAAATTCTGCCATTTTTAGCTACTAACTACTCGTACATTTTTCAGTCGACTTGAAACAATTCCAACATCGCAATGCTCAACTCATTCAGGAAGCTACTTTTCTAAAAATGGCCGACATTTTCCATAATTTAATATTTTCTGTGACATTTTTCCCTTTTGAAAATGCAATTAATTTATCATTTAACATTATATGTAACATGCTGCTTCTTCATGGCATGGCTCAGGTCGTAGAGTGCTCGTTTCCCAACGGAACGGTTGCTGGTTCAATCAGTTGTCGAATACATTTCCACACTATTGTAGGATATCTCTACATTTCTGGTCAACATTTTAGCATTCATGTGTCATTCCAATTTTTTTATGACAAATTTTCAGTTTATTCGGAACATATGTGGAATTGCTGATTAATCATGATTAATCTGTGATTAATTTCATTACTATTTCTTAATTACAAATTTTCAGTTTATTCGGAACTGTAAGGTCATATTTCAGGCATAGTTGCGAATGCTGATTAATCACGATTAATTTGTTTAATTAAAATTTGTAATAATTTGAAGGTTATGGCTATTGGCTACCAGCCCGATATCAACAAGAAATATTGGATTTTAACGTCCTGCACTCTATGATATAGCAGTGCTTTTCCCGGAATCCAACATTGAAGCGTAAATCAATGGTTCCACACTACAAAAAAGTAAAGTGCAGATATTGGATCTGAATGATATGTCAAGGATTCAATATTGGAAAAGTATCGGAAGTAAAAAAAAAAAAAATCCTACCTAAAATTAATTAAATTAAAAGCGATTATTCAAATGTGTGAATATGCTAAACGATTACATGAGAACATTCATGTGTCATTTGTACTGGAATTGTTTTATCCAGTTTTCTTTAATTTGCCTGGAAAATGTCCGCTGTTGATCGGTATGCGGAAGTAACTATCAGGAAGAAACTGAACCAACACTTAGTCCTGATGCTGGTCACGATCCGGAACAAATCACAGGTATATTTATAGCAGAACTCTGCATATTCGCGATTCAGCAGAGTTTTGGAGCACTCCAAATTGTTTTAAAATGTGACTTCGGAAATTCACTTACAGTTTTTCTCGATTGTTTACACACATTTTGTGAAAGGATGCCTCATATTCTCAGAACTCATGATGTGCTCAGTGTAAAACACTGGGATTACATCATATTCATCATGACTCGGGTCTTTTTGTGTTCAGTGTGACACTTCTTGCAAAATGTTTTAGAATTGTTTTTTGGGGTATTTTTTGACTCAGAACACAAAATTTACACAGAATTTTTTTTTTTTTAATTTTTCACAGAAAAACATCACAGCCAACACAAAGTTCCACATACAGTGTTCTGCATCTAAACGTATACAGCTTCAGTTCAAGAAATAATAATAATAATTGTAGTGGCTATTTGTCCTTCACTAAAATAATAAACGTAACTTATGCTATAATCAAAAGGCCACTGATGCACCATGGGTTTTGTTTTACGCAGGCAAAAGAGTCATTGTCCAAACAATCTTGTTCCGTTTCTTCGTCTTTCCTTTTATTACCAAGCAAGCAAACAAACAAAAAAGGAACAAGGGCCTTTTCCTGTCGCCTCTCTTGCGCTGGTACAAAAACCATAGGCCCACCGTAGGCGGTGCATGCTGGCCCTGCGAGCACCGCCTACCCAAATACACTGCAGGCGCCCAGGGTGCCATCCAATGAAACGAACCCAGAAACCAACCACTAATTAACCCCAACAAAATATAAATAATAAATAAATAACTAACAAGAAAATCTTATCAAGTAATCCAAACAAAACAACAACAACAAAAAATAAATCAACAGATATCAGAAACACACTAATAAATAGCTCCTACAATAATCATCAACAAAAAAATCAATCAATAACAAAGCAAAAGACTATACTGCATAACGTCTTCTGTTTGGGTCAGGCCACAGCGTCTCATCTACGTACATCGTATGCAAGGTTTTCTCTGGGAATATCGCCTAGCATGGCGAATCCAGCCATGGAAAAGCATCCGCTGGAATGTCTCCACATGCATCTTCCATAGCTTGGAGAAGGGAATTATGTGTTTGTGTGTGGATTTCTGACCCTTTGCCCAGCCCCCTCATTGTTAGAATGCTAATTGTAAAAATGCATGACAGGTGTTTACCCATGTGATGAGTCTGTATTTTATCTAAAATTAAATCTTTTTTATCTTTGCAACACTTTGAGCAAGTCATGCACGCTTTTATTTCATCACGTCTGGACTACTGTAATGCACTTTAATCTGGAATTAGCCAAAAGTCTCTCTCCCGCTTACAGTTAGTCCGGAACTCTGCGGCACGGCTTTTAACAGGAACCAAAAAGGGGGAGCACATCACCCCAATTCTGGCCTCCCTTCATTGGTTGCCTGTTCGTTTTAGGATTGATTTTAAGATTTTATTGTTTGTTTTTAAGGCGTTGAATGGGCTGGCCCCCCAAATACATCTCGGACCTCATCCAAGTTTACTCTCCAGCTCGGTCACTGAGGTCCCGAGGGCCAGCTCCAACTTGTGGTGCCCGAGACGAGACTTAAGACCAGGGGGGACCGAGCCTTTTCTGTGGTCGGCCCCAAACTATGGAACTCTCCGCCCCTCCCAAGTAAAAAAGGCCCCCAATAAGTCTCGTCTTAAAACCCACTTTTATTCTCTGGCTTTTAACTCAGAGTGAGTCGTATGGTCCTGTGTCTTTTAGTTCTTTGTTTTTATTGTAATTGGTTCTATTTTTTATACTTTTATTGCTTTGTTTCTTGTTTTTAATATTTTAATATCTATTTTATTAATTTATTTCTTAAATGCTCTTTTAGTTTTGGATTATTACTTTTTATTTTTACTCGTCTGTGCAGCACTTTGGAAACTCTGTTTATAAAATGTGCTATATAAATAAAGTGGATTGGATTGGATTGGATTGTATAAATAATAGGAATATTCATTTGACTGTTTTGAGTGGCATTGTGTTCTTTGTGAAAACGAGAAGTTTACTTCATGAAAATTGTGCCAAAACTCAGAGAATTGTGTGTAGTGTTTTTGAAAAAAGTGTGTTGTAGATCTGCAGTGTGAGTGTAAAGCAGGAATTGTGCTTCTAGTTTAGCAGACTTGGTTCATGGAGTTGGTGCATTGGTTCTATGTTGTGGTGATTGGGTCTCAGGCATCACAAATTGTGTGTAAACAATCGAGAAAAAACTGTATCACAGTCAGATCTGGAAGTAATTAACCATGATAAACGAGGGATTCAAACACTTGTCTTGTTTTATAGACAATATAAAATGTAACTAAATGTATGGTGACTGAAAGGCAAAAAAATAAAAACAGTCAAGAAGCTGTTTTTGTTTCTGCGTTTGTATTTTTCTTCTACCTATAGGTCTGCCCCTTGAGACTATACAGGGTGCTGGGAGGTGCTTGCCTGTTTGTCAAAGACCCGCTAGCCTTGTCCATTTTGACATTCACATGCGAGCAATAATGATCCTAAAAGCTGCAATTAAGCTGACACTCACGTTCCGGGGAAGCGGCTGGTGCCGGCACTGTGCTGCACCTATTATTCCCAGCGGGAATACTCCCAGCGGCAATCTGTCTGCGACTGCAACTTTTATTCCAATTTTAAAAACACACCGAGCTGTTGTACAGTAAACCTGGGATATATCGGATTCAATTGTTCCCACTGGTTTTGTCCGATATAAGCGAAATCCGTTATTTGCGTATACCGGAAAATGTCCGTTTTACGCATATATCGGATTTATATCCGGTAAATGGGATTTTATCCGTTATAAAAAGGCACTTCATTGACTATGTTTCCAATGTACCTGGACGCGCAGGCAACGCTGCAAACGCTGCAAATGACGTCGTATAGCGGCCTGTCACCATTCGGCGAATCGGAGCGCCACGATGCGGCCATCCGATATATGCCAGGGAAATTTCATGGAAATGCATTGGAACGGGACTGGAGATTTTGTCCGAAATAGGCGAAATCCGTTATAAAAAATCCGATATATGCAATGAATTTTTATTGGAAATGCATTACAGAAAAATCGGTTCTTTTTTTATCTGTCCGTTGTGAGCGAATTTCCGATATATCCGAGTCCGATATATCCGAGGTTTACTGTAGATAGATAATATATATATCTATCTAATAGAAGTAATGACAGCTGTTGAGGCAGCAGTGGTGTTCAAGATTCCGCTGTAAATAATGATGGTGATTGCTGGGTTTGCTTGAGAGATGAGGAAGAGAACCACAAGTGGATCAGACATTTTGATGAGCTGGTACCATGGAGACAGGGAGCTCACAGATTAAATTCTGACCCGGTGATGTCATAATATGTACATTATATGAGTACATTTGTGCTTATTACATTTGGTCATACTTATGATTTTTATCATTTACGGTATGTCTTTATCTGTAAACATTTTCAAGGTACAACCTTTTGAAATAACCGGAAAAAAGTTGTGCAGGCAACGCTGCAAACGCTGCAAATGACGTCGTATAGCGGCCTGTCACGATTCGGCGAATCGGAGCGCCACGATGCGGCCATCCGATATATGCCAGGGAAATTTCATGGAAATGCATTGGAACGGGACTGGAGATTTTGTCCGAAATAGGCGAAATCCGTTATAAAAAATCCTATATATGCAATGAATTTTTATTGGAAATGCATTACAGAAAAATCGGTTCTTTTTTATCTGTCCGTTGTGAGCGAATTTACGATATATCCGAGTGCGATATATCCGAGGTTTACCCTTCTATACGCCATTCACAAGTCCACTTTTATTCCAAAATGAAAATACATATCTATATAAAACATGTGCCCGGCTTCATTATAAAATATTAGCGAGATTGAACTTTATCTTTTCCTGTTCCCGGGTGCGTTCTTTCAGCCAATGCTGAGATATGACGTAACACGCAGATCCAGACGTTCTTCCATTTTAAAAAAATGGAGGCCAGCAATCGAGGAAAAAAAGTTCGTTTTTGATTCAAACTAAATTTCAAGACCGGACGAAGGAAAAACTGGCAATACGGAGTTATTCCAACAAGTCGGTATTACGTGATGTTGGTGTTTACGTTTTACTGGGCATGCCCCATTGTCTATTCTGGTTGATTATAGGGGCACATGTAGACACGCCATTGGAATATTCCTTTCCATGGATACCATTGCATTCGGAAAGCTCATTCGGAAAGATTCCATTCGGTATATCCGATATATCCGAGTCCGATATATCCGAGGTTTACTGTAGTTACAACATTTTTGGATTGATTTCATGTCTTGTCAATTAGGAAGTTGGTTTTCGTAATCGATGTTGTCATTAATCACGGCAATCATTCGTCAATGATTACTTTATGCAAATAATAATATATGTTTTATAAACTGGTATGATATTTCATTGTGTGGGTTCGGGACTACGGTTGTATCGATGTAGCGATCGGTGCATTAAAGATCCAGATGAAAAACAAGGATGAGAACACAGCGGCGCTCTCAGCTCTCTCTCTCTCTTTTTCACCCCCGACCTTTGTACCTCCAGTTGTCATGGCTGCCAATGGATCATTACACATTTGCTATAGTGAAGGAGCCCATTCATCATTTGAGAGCCGAAGCTTGCATCCACATCAAGAGCTGGAGAAAAGTGGTTCTTCAAGATCCCTACAATCATCCAATGAGGCCTTGCATTGAGCAGCGTTTCTCACAGCGCAGCGTATCATTCATCGTGGTTTCTCAAAAACCCTGTCAAAAGTCCGGACTCGCCATTCTTCTGTCATCGATCCGCATCCATTGAGACGCATCTTGTAGAAATAGTATATATAGATATACGGAACCCATCAAAATCTTTTGCTAGATTCTTCATTTAGACAAAAAATTAGATATTTGGGACATGAAATAAAAAAATATGAATGTAATCGGATTGTGGCGTTGCATAAGCAAGGCCTCTCATAGCTAGCATAGACATTGCTGCTGAGGTTGGTTGGACGCATTCTACATTTTTGGAACGATCCGGAGCATTACGGTGCAAAAAAGTGGTAGACCCCAAAAAAAAAAACCTGCACTGATCTGATTGGAGGCTGCACGGTGGACAAGTGGTTAGCGCGCAGACCTCACAGCTAGGAGACCCGAGTTCAATCCCGCCATCGGCCATCTCTGTGTGGAGTTTGCATGTTCTCCCCGTGGGTTTTCTCCAGGTACTCCGATTTCTTCCTACATTCCAAAAACATGCTAGGTTAATTAGCGACTCCAAATTGTCCATAGGTATGAATGTGAGTGTGAATGGTTGTTTGTCTATATGTGCCCTGGGATTGGCTGGCTTGCCCGAAGACAGCTGGGATAGGCTCCAGCACCCCTGCGACCCTCGTGAGGATAAGCGGTAGACACAGGGCCGTCCTCCATCCATCAGACGGCATCTGCGGGAAAAGGGTTTCAAAAACAAATTCCAAGACTTGCCTGTTTGGATTTTTCCAGGGAGCATCAAACACGGGACATTGAAAGGTGGAAAAAGGTTTTATTCTCTGATGAGGAGAAATGTAACCTTGACGTAACCTCCAGATGGTTTTCAACGTTACTGGCACGATGACGAGATCCCACCTGAGATGTTTTCCACCCGGCACATTCAATGGAGCTTCAGGTTGTGCAGGGTCGTCAAACGGCGAACGGTTACATGCAGATGTTGCAGCGGGCATCCCTCGGATTTAAATCCCATAGAGAACATTTGGGTATGGAAAGTTTATAAAAATGGCCGTCAGGTCCAGACAGTTGATCCCTTGGTGAAGCCATCTTCACCACCAGCAATGTTCTCAATAGCCTCCTGGAAACACTCATAGCAGGCATGCCCTAACGAATGTTTGCAGTGGTTAACAAGAACGGAGGAGTCCTACCAAGAACTGGTTTTTTTTGTTTGTTTTGGTTTGGAGAGTTTTTTGTCATTTTTTGATTGGTGGTTTTAACATACAAGATATGACAAAAGTTGATGATGTCAAGGGAGTTGGAAGCATAGTCAGCAACTGTGTTGTTTTTACCAGGTTGCCTCAGGTGGCCCTACCAGGACAGCCTTATATTATCTGGATCCCAGGTTTTTCCACGTAAAACCAGACCCATTGAAGATGAAGATCATATGAAGATGATATAAATAACTATTTCCTTTTGATTATTATGATGATTAATAATCCTAAAAACAAATATGAACAACACACAGGTATTTTTTGTTTTGGTTTGGAGAGTTTTTTGCCATTTTTTGATTGGTGGTTTTAACATACAAGATATGACAAAGGTTGATGATGTCAAGGGAGTTGGAAGCATAGTCAGCATCTGTGTTGTTTTTACCAGGTTACCTCGGGTGGCGCTACCAGGACAGCCTTATTTCATCTGGATCCCAGGTTTTTCCACGTAAAACCAGACCCATTAAAGGGCACCATGATGACATATGAAGACAAAAGTTGATAATGTCAAGGGAGTTGGAAGCATAGTCAGCAACTGTGTTGTTTTTACCAGGTTGCCTCAGGTGGCGCTACAGTCTTATATCATCTGGATCCCAGGTTTTTCCACGTAAAACCAGACCCATTAAAGGGCACCATGATGACATATGAAGACAAAAGTTGATGATGTCAAGGGAGTTGGAAGCATAGTTCGCAACTGTGTTGTTTTTACCAGGTTGGCTCAGGTGGCGCTACAAGGACAGCCTTATCTCAAATGGATCCCAGGTTTTTCCACGTTTGATTGGTGGTTTTAACATACAAGATATGAGAAAAGTTGATGATGTCGAGGGAGTTGGAAGCATAGTCAGCAACTGTGTTTTTACCAGGTTGCCTCAGGTGGTGCTACCAGGACAGCCTTATTTCATCTGGATTCCAGGTTTTTCCACGTAAAACCAGACCCATTAAAGGGCACCATGATGACATATGAAGACAAAAGTTGGTGATGTCAAGGGAGTTGGAAGCATAGTCAGCAACTGTGTTGTTTTTACCCGATTGCCTCAGGTGGCGCTACCAGGACAGCCTTATTTCATCTGGATCCCAGGTTTTTCCACGTAAAACCAGACCCATTAAAGGGCACCATGATGACATATAAAGATGATATGAATAACTATTCCCGTTTGATTATTATGATGATTAATAATCCAAAAACAAATATGAACAATACACAGGTCTTGATCATTCTGTGATATGTGCATCAGTTAAGAGTCTTTTCAATTATTTTCCAGTCAAGCTTGCTTTTGTTTCCAGTGTTTTTGTACCAATTTCACGGGCGACCCTGAGCACACGCAAGCCAACCTTTCCAAACAAGGAAGGTCAAAACTCTCGTGCCGTGGATGTCTAAGTGCTTTAAAGCCAAGTGTGTTATCATTGTCACATGGAGAGAGGCGGCCATGGCAGCAACACATCAGTCTGAGTGGGTTTCAGCAACGGCGCTGTCATGTTTTGCATTGAAATAGAATCGCCGGCTGCCAAACACTAAGATTATCTGCCATCATATCCCTAAAAACACAAAAACCTCCAGCAGCCTTGCTGTCATGTGGAGTGTGAAGCAATACGGCTCTGCTAAGTACGCTACGGTTTGGGAACGCAAACCCTCATCTGGGAGGCTGGAGCACAGCGTCATGTGGTGTCAATGCTACAGATGGACACCGCTATCATACCAGGTTAGGGCTAGCATTGGGGTTAGCATTGGGGTTAGCATTGGGGTTAGGGTTACTGCTATCATACCAGGTTAGGGTTAGCATTGGGGTTAGCATTGGGGTTAGCATTGGGGTTAGGGTTATCGCTATCATACCAGGTTAGGGTTAGCATTGTTGTTAGGGTTACCGCTATCATACCAGTTTAGGGTTAGCATTGGGGTTAGCATTGGGGTTAGGGTTACCGCTATCATACCAGGTTAGGGTTAGCATTGGGGTTAGCATTGGGGTTAGGGTTACCGCTACCATACCAGGTTAGGGTTAGCATTGGGGTTAGGGTTACTGCTATCATACCAGGTTAGGGTTAGCATTGGTGTTCGCGTTAGGGATATCGCTATCATACCAGGTTAGGATTAGCATTGGGGTTAGCATTGGGGTTATGGTTACCGCTATCATACCAGGTTAGGGTTAGCATTGGGGTTAGGGTTACCGCTATCATACCAGGTTAGGGTTAGCATTGTTGTTAGGGTTACCGCTATCATACCAGGTTAGGGTTAGCATTGGGGTTACCGCTATCATACCAGATTAGGGTTAGCATTGGGGTTCAGGTTAGGGTTACCGCTATCATACCAGGTTAGGGTTAGCATTAGGGTTAGAGTTACAGCTATCATACCAGGTTAGGGTTAGCATTGTTGTTAGGGTTACCGCTATCATACCAGGTTAGGGTTAGCATTGGGGTTAGAGTTATGGCTATCATACCAGGTTCGGGTTAGCATTGGGGTTAGGATTACCGCTATCATACCAGGTTAGGGTTAGCATTGGGGTTAGCATTGGGGTTACCACTATCATACCAGGTTAGGGTTGGCATTGGGGTTAGGGTTACCGCTATCATACCAGGTTAGGGTTAGCATTGGGGTTACCGCTATCATACCAGATTAGGGTTAGCATTGGGGCTCAGGTTAGGGTTACCGCTATCATCCCAGGTTAGGGTTAGCATTGGGGTTAGGATTACCGCTATCATACCAGGTTAGGGTTAGCATTGGGGATAGCATTGGGGTTACCACTATCATACCAGGTTAGGGTTAGCATTGGGGTTAGGGTTACCGCTATCATACCAGGTTAGGGTTAGCATTGGGGTTAGGGTTATGGCTATCATACCAGGTTCGGGTTAGCATTGGGGTTACTACTATCATACCAGGTTAGGGTTAGCATTGGGGTTAGGGTTACCACTATCATACCAGGTTAGGGTTAGCATTGGGGTTAGGATTACCGCTATCATACCAGGTTAGGGTTAGCATTGGGGTTAGGGTTTTGGCTATCATACCAAGTTAGGGTTAGGGTTACCGCTATCATACCAGGTTCGGATTAGCATTGGGGTTCAGGTTAGGGTTTATTATTTGCCATGTTATTATTATTATTATTATATTTATTTATTACTGATTGATTGATTTTCTTTATTCTTGGTTTGTTTATTTATTTTTCATCGTATTTTGTGCAGAAAAATAAAAATTAAGATATTTGAGAACAGTGGAATATTTTATCAGAGCTTTTCTTGTAGAAAATTGGAACCAAAGCACTGAAAAAGTTTGTTTATTTATAAACTTTGTGTCATAGGTTTTTTTTATAGGTTTTTTTAAGATTTACTTTTCATAATAAAGTATGGGCCAATAAAAAAACAAGCTGTACTGAAGCGTCTTATTCGTTGAGGTGTAGCATTAGTAGTTCCATCTTGAAAGCGCCTCTACTGACCAACGGAGGCACACAAAGTCCAGGTCTTCCCAAATAGGTCCACCGAATCCTGAGACAAGGACTCCTTAAGAACCCAGAACAACAAAGCAGTAGATGGTTAGTGATGCCAAGGGAGTTGGGAGCACCGTCAGCAAGAAAAACATTAGCGAGACACTTTACTGTAATGGACCGAGATCCTGCAGATGCGACACAACTGCACCACAACCCAGCAAAGCGACTTTTGCGGTGCTTTTAAAGCCACCGTGGTGTCGGCAACAGCATTGGATTTACGGCGCCTTGGTTCCTTTACGTTGCCGGAGACCCGTTCGTGCTCTGCAGGCGCAGGTGAATGAAATACGACCCGAGTGCCGCAGTTTGAGCAGCAATAAAATATAAACAGATGTCTTGCCAAGCCCGCAAAATAATCGAGTGAGGTAACGTTTGCATCTTTACGGTCATGCGGCATCTTCTCCAACCTTCAAAGACAGTCAGATGGATGCGCTAAAAAGTGTGTATGTGTACATTCAGGTAGCACTTCTTCCCGACTCGTCTCATCCAAAGGCAGCACGTTGTTAGCTTGAACGTAGCCCAAAGAACAGTGCTGCTTTTGTTTCGTCCTGCCATTGACTCTCAATAGTCTGTGAGCTGTAGCTAACGTTATCGGGACGCTTTGTCCCCGCTTTCAGCTTGTCCACTTCTCCACCATACAACAGAAGGGAGGCAACATTGAAGCAAAAGAGTCTATGTGTTTTTCTATACTCCTTTATGAATAAATACACAACCTTGGTTTTGATTTAAAGGGGTGGGGGGGGGTGTTATGGAAAAGTCTGTTTTTAATTGCTTGTATATGTATTATGTATTTAAGCTGCCTGTCATTCATATTTTGGCTCATAAAGTTACATAAAAATTGTTGGATGCATTTTCTCATTCATTCAGGTCAGTGTATTATTCTCAGGGCATTAGCGCTGTCCTATCTAGTCTTTCAGTTCACACTGGACGGCTCCAATAATATTTCACCGCTCATCCAAGTAGGCTTCGTGCATTCATGCTCAAAGACTAGATACACTAGAGTAGGGGTCTCAAACACGCGGACGCTATTTTGAGGCCCCCACCTTGATATGAAAGTTTAATGTCAGTGCGGCCCGCGCAAGTTTGATATGGATGCTGTATGGTATCATGTACCCAGAAAAAATTATCACGTTTGATTCATGTTCATGTTAAAGGTTAAATAACTGTTAATAGTTATCCTCCCTATCCGTGTGGAAGTGGTAAGTTTTTGGCTATTTAAGTTGAAAGGAAATAACTCAAAGGCTACCGTTTAGGTGGCTAGCTCTCTAGTTTGCGAGTTAGCATGTGTCTCAAGACCCTGCAGTTGCGCAATATGTTGTAAATAAAAAGAGTATAAATGTGACTATAGTCGTGTTTTGTCATGTCTACAGGGCTCTAATAATGCTTTGTTCATTTTAATATGAAAAAAATCATTTGTCTACCCACCAACTATATGTGCTTTCTTAAGTTGTTATTATTATTATTATATTTATTTATTACTGATTGATTGATTTTCTTTATTCTTGATTTGTTTATTTATTTTTCATCTTATTTTGTGCAGAAAAAAAAATTAAGATATTTGAGAACAGTGGAATGTTTTATCGGAGCTTTTATTGTAGAAAATTGGAACCAAAGCAAAGTTTTTAAATTTTTTTTGTTTTTAATAAATGCGTTTTTTGTTTTTTTTTTGGAAAACCTGATGCGGCCCAGCCTTGCCCAGACCCTAGCTCCAGGTAAATTGAGTTTGAGACCCCTATCAAGTCGTTGAGCTTTAAATGGACTCAAATAGACCAAAGCTGGTTGGTTGTTTTGCCTCATCACTTCATGGTCAAATTCTAGATAAGACAACTCCAAAACGTGGATATATCTCTTAAATAAATTGCGTTGTACAACATTTCACGACTCCCATGTCTCTCTTCAAAGTCCAATGCCTGGTGCATCCGTCAGTGACGGTTTTTAACATACCGTTCACAACGCAAATATTGCATTGGGATGCCCGAATATGGATTATTGCCGCGTCCGCGGTGCTCGGGTTTATTGTGCACTTTGCTGCTGACCTCCTCCCAAGGTGACTGACACGTGCCGCACTTTGCTTTCCACAATGTGAGACATAGAAATACCTGACAGCGCACCGTGAGGACGGGCAGCAGACGTCGTGGCTTGTTTGGGGGGGTTGGGGGGGGGGCGGGGGGTACTGACATTTGCTTCTTGTGCTTTGTTCTGTTTGGATCCAGCACAACGCAATTAAAACTGTCAAGAAAATGTTATATGGGAAAAAAAAACGGCACACACACTTGTACCGTTACTGTATACTGTATATATTGTACTGTATAATTAAAATGAAAATATATATTTCTATGTGTCCAGACTGTATTGTACTCCACTGGCAGGCAATGAGCCTCCTTTTACACTTTACAGAGGTGTCAAACTCATTTTAATGGACGTTCCATGTTTCATCAGTAGGTGCTGCTGTTTTGGTTAGCGAGAACAAATGACGTGGAACCCCGGCTAACTGATTTGCTATTTCGTGAAAAGTTATTTAAAAACATGTGAATTAAAAGATTACCTTGATGCAATGAAATCAAATGTTTTGAAGTGAGAAGGTATTATTTGTCAGCGGAAGCTTAAGAGGCCGCCCCCCCCCCCCCCCCCACCCGTACACACTCAATGTAAACAAGGTCACCCTGCACCAGCCAGGACTGCATACCGAATCATGAAAGCATGCATTGTCAGATTTTAGATATTATAGATATTATAATGTACATTCCGTATATTCCTATATTATTAATTTAACCCACGACTTTATATTGCAATTGCACTGCATGTATTTAGACTTTGGACAAATGTATTAATTCAAATTTAATTTCATGACATATTCATATATATATATATATATATATATATATATATATTCCATAAAAAGCCATGTAACTTGAAGGCTACCGTTTAGGTCGCTAGCTCTCTAGTTTGCGAGTTAGCATGTGTCTCAAGACCCCGCGGTTGCGCAATATGTTGTAAATAAAAAGAGTATAAATGTGACTATAGTCGTGTTTTGTCATGTCTACAGGGCTCTAATAATGCTTTGTTCATTTTAATCGGAAAAAAATCATTTGTCTACCCACCAACTATATGTGTTTTTTATTATTTGCCCTTTTATTATTATTATTATTATTAAAAAGCCATGTACGTACCATGTACTATAAAGCTTTGTACTTGATTTGAACTCATTAAATGCGTAATTTAAAAAAAATTAACATTTAGGAGCGGTTGCCATCAGAGCTGCAATAATTAATCTAATTAATTTCACTATTTTTTTGTATCTGATTCATTATTTGTTTTATTAAAAATGTAAATATCCTTTGATTCTAGGCTTCCGAATGTGAATAATTATTAAGTAGCCGTATTTAAAACAAAGCAGGACAACAGTGACGGACAATTATTGATCGAAATTAATTAATTAATTGGCTAAATTAACTCACAAAGAAAATAATCATGACTCGCAGCTGTAAATAAGATGCACAGTTTGAATGACTTTAAATGAATAAATGTTCTTTGTTCAGTTTAAAGTACATTTGTACACATGTTTGAGCAGTTTAAAGTACATTTGTATACACATGTTTGGGATAAAAAAAAAGATAAATGATAAATTTAGGAGTGAATGCGGCATGTTTGTGCGATGAAGTGGTGAAAGTGTGCGTAATGAAGTGGCTGATTAGCGAAACAAGAGCTTCCATTTGTGACAAGGAGTTGAGTGGCTGGATTGAAGTGTTTATTCATTGGATTTATTGAATGTTTTCGCGAGGTAAAAGTAAAGTTTATACATGATCATCCCGGTTAGAAAACATAACGCAGAAATGTGGTGGCACTTAAAACCAGAAAACCACCAACCCAATTCCCCAACCCACCCATCCCTTCCATCCCATTAGTCCACCTTTTCCAATCAATAAATATCATTCAAGGAAATAAATTACAAATAAATAGATAAATAAAAATGCTGAAATCACAGTGATAGTATTTTTTTTCCTTCAGTGTGAATTTTTTTCTTTTGTAAAAATGAAACGTTTGACTCAAATTAGCACGAGAGCGTCCACAAAGCAACAGAACATCCACGCCGTCGGTCTCTTCAGCTAAGAAAGTGACAGCAACTTTGTGGACAATAAATAAAGACGTGTGAATAAATAATAGAAGAAAAACTCACAGGAAAAGTCCCACGAAGCTTGTGTGAAAAAAGAGGTATACCTTGTTGCAAATGCTTGATGGGAGTCAAAAGAAGAAAGAAGAAAAGTTCATTTTGCAAAGTCTCGCAGGTCCAAAGTGTCAAATGTCCCCCTTTTTGTCTTCTCTTTTGGCAAAAACAGTCGAGCAGGCAAGTCGGTGTCTTCTTCTGCATGGACTTTGTTGGTGGTAAAATCCCATGATTGTCTTCACAGTGTCAAAGATACAAGCAGTGACAGGAACATGAGGAGCTTCGGTCCAATGCAGCTGGTGGAGCTCAAGCCTCGATGGGACTGGACACCATGCTGTTGGGTGTGTCCGGAAGCTGAGACGACATGGATGCCACCTCGCTGCCCGTCGAGTTTGAACCCGGGCCGCCCTCCGAAAAAGTCACCTGCGGACGCCGATAGACACACAAAATAGTTCATATTTCATATTTAGTATTGTATTCATGAACCAATCATCTTAACACGGGGGTGTCCAAACTGTGGTCAGGGGGCCATTTGGAGAACACAGCTTGATTTTTTTTTTTTTATATAAAAATGTCATCATGAACAACATTGAAGTTGTTGGAAGTCACTCTTTTGAATAAAAAGGAATTATGTGACATTTTAGATTAATAGATTAATTTAGATAATTAATTTAGATAATTAATTTAGATTAATTTTTAGAATTTCTTGCTTGTCTTGTAAAATAGAACTATAAAAAGTTATGTATATAAAGTTATATGTATATATGTGTGTGTGTGTGTGTGTGTGTGTGTGTACATGTATGAACAATATACACACAATTTGAAAACACATTTACCCTAATAAATAATTAATAATACCTACATAATTCATTGTTAAAATGAATAAATAATTAAAAAAAAAATTTAAGTTACTAAATAAAATGTACATTACATATATATGCCATGACATATAATACAATAATTTTTAGAAATGTTCAAATTAATAAATAAAAATGAAAATGTTTATTTATACAATATATCATATTGAAATATTGATATGTTATTGTTCCTTCTAGTGGAATAATAAACATGTTTTGCCCGTGTCAGTATAAGAACACACATACATATATATGTATATATAAATATGTATGCTGTATACATGTGTATGTATATAAAACTATTAAAAAAACTATTAAAAACAAAACAAAAAACAAAAATAAACAACTAAGGCACTTAAAGTAAGAAAAGTTAAGTTAAGAAAGCTGCTACTATTTGAAACAACTACTAACAATGGTGTATTTATATTATATGTTTTTATTATTATGTATTTATTGCTGGATGAATACTGCATTATTACACTAATATATTGTTCGAGTCCGTCAAAAGATCTCACCAGTTGTTGAAAAGCGGGTTGGTCGATGTCGCTTTGCAGAGCAAAGTCGCTGAGGACTTTCCAGGGGGGCTGGTAGCTCTGCACCTCTACGGGGTTGGCCTGCAGGCCCCCGTCGTGGCGCTCCGGGCTGGCGGCCACCATCGGGGTGCCGGTCATGCCCTGGATGTTCTACGGGACAAAGGAGGAAGTCCGGATCACATTGGATGCACCGATGCGGAACACGCAGCATGTTTCACTGCAGGAGGGGGGCGTGGGGGGGGGGGGGCGTGCGTGCGTGTGCGCGCCCGGCGGTGGTCCCGGGGTGTGTGTGCGCGTGTGTGTGTGTGTAAAGGGTGGGGGGGGGGTTTAGTCAGGTGGTCAATCAATAAACAGCTGTGTGACCGCCACCATAGTGCAGGGGTGTCCAACATGCAGCCCAGGGGCCATTTTTTGTCCGCTACTAGTTTTTTTTTCTATTGTAAAATTTAAAAATATATTTATATATTATTTATATTATTTATAAATGTGAGTGCAAGGGTGTTCAACATGCAACCCAGCGGCCATTTTTGTCCGCTGCTTGTTTTTTTTCTATTGTAAAATTAAAATATATATATATATATATTATTTATATTATTTATAAATGTGAGTGCAAGGGTGTCCAACATGCAGCCCAGGGGCCATTTTTGTCCGCTGCTTGTTTTTTTTCTATTGTAAAATAAAAAATTTTTTTGATAATTTCTATTATTTCTATTATTTATAAATGTGAGTGCGGGGGTGTCCAACATGCAGCCTAGGGGCCATTTTTTGTTCGCTACTAGTTTTTTTTTCTATTGTAAAATTTAAAAAAATATACATATTATTTATAAATGTGAGTGCAGGGGTGTTCAACATGCAGCCCGGGGGTCATTTTTGTCCGCTGCTTGTTTTTTTTCTATTGTAAAATAACCTTTTTTTTTGATAATTTCTATTATTTCTATTATTTATAAATGTGAGTGCAGGGGTGTCCAACATGCAGCCTAGGGGCCATTTTTTGTGAGGGGGTTTTCTATTGTAAAATAAAAAAAACATTTATATTATTTATAAATGTGAGTGTGAATGGTTGTTTGTCTATATGTGTCCTGTGATTGGCTGGCCACCAGTCCAGGGTGTACCCCGCCTCTCGCCCGAAGACAGCTGGGATAGGCTCCAGCATCCCTGCGACCGTCGTGAGGAAAAAAGCGGTAGAAAATGAATGAATGAATATTATTTATATTATTTATATTACTTATATTGTCATAAGACATTTTGTTTCAGCATGTACAACATTTATTTTGATACATTTCAACTCTTATTATCTGTGTAATTATTATAATTATAATTATTATAATTATTATAGTATATAATATAAACATTGAAAAATGAAGGGTATGTTTTAATTCATGAAACAATTTATTATTTTGGAATCTAAATCGCTGTTTTTAAGTCTTTAATCTGAATGAAAACGAATTAAAACTAACACATACTGTACATACCCCTCACTCTACGCCCCCCCCCCCCCCCCCCCAAATAAAACCCTGATCAATAGCGCCCCTGCTGGAGAGGGGAAACATGTGTCTGATTAACAGGAAATGTGGTGCACGTGTTCTATGAAAACGAGTCATGTGAGGCGCACGAGGAGTCGGACTTTAAATAAAAAATGGCCGCCCGCCTGCTTTGAGGCCTTCAATATTGCAGAGTGAAGATTCCTTATTATTATGAATCATATCATATATTTATGGTGATAAATTGATACATATTCTACTTGGGGCCTGGCGTCAAGACTCGAGGTCCTGTGAGAATATTTAATTTATTGTTTCGTTTCAAGTGTATCGCGAGTTTGTATCTTCATCTTATCGGCTGATATCGGAATCGAACTTTACCGTCTTGTCGTTGGGCTGCTGCTGCTGGAGCTGCTTCATCAGCAGGCTCCTCTTCTTGTCTTTGCAGCGCTTGTTCTGGAACCACACCCGGATGACCCGCGGACTGAGGCCGGTCATCTCCACCAGCTGCTCCTTCATCAGCGCGTCCGGCCGCGGGTTGGCGTTGTAGCAGGTCCGCAACGTGTGCAGCTGCTTCTCGTTCAGAACCGTCCGGACCCTGGTGGTCTTCTCGGGCTGCTTGTGGATGTGAGGCCGCAGGGCGGACTGCCGCGCCGAGATCGGTTCTGGACGGGTTGGGAAATGGGAAAGAAATGGAAAGAAATGGGAAAGAAATGGGAAAGAAATCCAACAAGAAGATTATTATTCGATTATGAAAAGCAACTATAGAATGTTAACATATTCCTTTAATGTAATATACATATTATATGTTTTTAAATATCGTTTTAATGTCATTTATACATTTTAACATGTTTGATTCACTAAATTACATAACATGATTTATAAAAAATATGAAATATTTATTTATTCCTGATGGATTTTTTTTAGGTATGAATTAAATTCCTTTTTTGCATTATTATATGATATATATAACACGTTTCCCGACATATTGGCATTAATATTATCATTACTAATACTATACATGTTTTTCCATAACTCTTAATTCAGACACTAAATTCACCTTTTTACATACTGAAAAAAATGTCAAGTTACATATAAATATATAATATATACAGTTTATCCTATACATTATTATAATATATATAGAATTTTTAAAGAAAAAAAACACCCCACATGTCAAGTTGTGTTATCAACATCAATATTTTCCTCTTTTTTTGCTCCTTTTCCCCGTTAATTTTTTTAATAGTATTTTTTTGTGCAATAAACTACAGCCCCCCCCTGCACCCCCCCCAAAAGAAAAACAGTAAATCCACACAGGAGTACAAAATGGCGCAAAGAAAATAATAAATAGCAACATTTTAGACTAGTGTGCGAAAAAATGAACTTTAAATAATTTTCATTTCGAAGTTCAACCGCCGGTAAAGTCAATAAAAAAACGAGTTAAAACGAGTTAAAACGAGTTAAAATGCGCTCACCTGCCATCTGCAAGGGTCTGGCGGGGTGCAGCGGACTGAGCGGGTCTCCGTGGCCCAGCGTGGCCCGCTCCACCACGTCGTGGTCGGCCCGGCAGAAGAGTCCGTCCTCCCGCAGAGCGAACTCGTCTCCCGGGATGAGCTGCCTGCTGCACGCCACGCACCGGAAGCATTCGATGTGGTAGACTTTGGACCGGGCCCTCATCACGAAGTCGTTCTTGCTGAAGCCGATGTTGCACTTGGCGCATTTGATCCCGTATAACCTGACACACGCCAAAACAATTTAGTTATTATTATGACAATAATTATTATTATTTTTCTATAAGCGAGAGGGTCCTCGTTGGAGTCCGGATGGGAGCTGGAGATTATTGACTATTATTACTACTTTCTATTAATTGAAATATGGTCATGATTTGAAAGTTGTGCTGCCCGGGTTATTTTTATTGTATTAAAAATATAATTACAAAAAAAAAAGTTTAATGTAAAAAAAAAAAAGTTTAAAAAAAAACACAAAGCTGACATTTTTCTTGGAATAAAAATAAATCCAATCAAATACACATAATTTTTTTATGATTTTTTTTCATTTTATAATAATGAAATATAAATTATTATTCCAAATATTCCAAAACTCTCCTACCTGATGTAGTCCCGCTTACAGTAAGTCTTTCCATCCCTGACGAAGCAAGTACAGGACTCATCCAAGTACTGACTACACTCGGCGCACTTGAGGCAAGCGGCGTGCCACTCTAGGTCTGGGGACACCCGGAGGATGTACTGGTCGTGGATCTGGTTCCCGCAGCCCACACACAGAGACACCAGCCGCTTCTCTGTGATGATTATTGCGTTATATTATGAATGATTATAATTATGAGTAATATAAAGTCCAACTTACTTTTGGGTGGGTCCCCCATGTCTCCCATGTTGCCAAAGTAAGAAGATGTTCGCTCCACGGTCACAGCGGGCTGCAGCGGGCTGGAAGCTTGGATGTGTCTGCCGGGCCGGGGGGCTGTGCGGTGTGTGTGTGTGCGTGTGTGTGTGCGAGCGGACCCTGTGTGTGTGCGGGGGTGGGGTGGTGGGAGTGGGGGGGCTGATGCTGGTGGGACTGACGTAAGACACAGCAGAGCGTCATCTTCATGCACAGCAGCTGATTGGCTGCTGGACCACTATAGCAAGACTTAATGTGTGTAATCATCCCTTTTACTGTCATATTTAGCTTATACTCTTTATTATATATTATATACGTCTTCTCTTTCGGTACTCCTGGATTGTTCAAAATGTATCAGCCCTGCTGTACAAATTTTCTATATCAAGTATTGCATTCCACCCTTAATAACTTACAATTTTTCAAAAAGTACTGCCTTGGTTTTCTTCAATTTTGGGTGCCCAAGCAAAGTACCATATGACTCATAAGCCAGGTTTACATGAGGAGTTTTTCTCTTTCCGAATGAGCTTTCCGAAAGCAATGGTATCCATGGAAAGGAATATTCCAATAGCGTGTCTACATGCGTCGCTATAATCAACCAGAATAGTCAACGGGGCATGCCCAGTAAAACGTAAACACCAACATCACATGATACCGACTTCCTCGACTTTTTGGAATAACTCCGTATTGCCAGTTTTTCCTTCGTCCGGTCTTGAAATTTAGTTGGAATCAAAAACAAACTTTTTTTCCTCGATTGCTGGCCTCCATTTTTTTAAAATGGAAGAACGTGTGGATCTGCGTGTTACGTCATATCTCAGCATTGGCTGAAAGAACGCACCCGGGAACAGGAAAAGATAAAGTTCAATCTTGCTAATATTTGATAATGAAGCTCGGCACATGTTTTATATAGATATGTATTTTCATTTTGGAATAAAAGTGGACTTGTGAATGGCGTATAGAAGGGTAAACCTCGGATATATCGGAAATTCGCTCACAACGGACAGATAAAAAAGAACCGATTTTTCTGTAATGCATTTCCAATAAAAATTCATTGCATATATCGGATTCTCATCCTTGTTTTTCATCTGGATTTTTAATGCACCGATCGCTACATCAATACAACCGTAGTCCCAAACCCACACAATGAAATATCATACCAAACATATATTATTATTTGCATAAAGTAATCATTGACGAATGATTGCCGTGAATAATGACAACATCGATTATGAAAACCAACTTCCTAATTGACAAGACATGAAATCAATCCAAAAATGTTGTAACTACAGTAAACCTCGGATATATCGGACTCGGATATATCGGAAATTCGCTCACAACGGACAGATAAAAAAAGAACCGATTTTTCTGTAATGCATTTCCAATAAAAATTCATTGCATATATCGGATTTTTTATAACGGATTTCGCCTATTTCGGACAAAATCTCCAGTCCCGTTCCAATGCATTTCCATGAAATTTCCCTGGCATATATCGGATGGCCGCATCGTGGCGCTCCGATTCGCCGAATGGTGACAGGCCGCTATACGACGTCATTTGCAGCGTTTGCAGCGTTGCCTGCGCGTCCAGGTACATTGGAAACATAGTCAAGGAAGTGCCTTTTTATAACGGATAAAATCCCATTTACGCATATACCGGATATAAATCCCATATATGCGTAAAACGGACATTTTCCGGTATACGCATATAACGGATTTCGCTTATATCGGACAAAACCAGTGGGAACAATTGAATCCGATATATCCCAGGTTTACTGTATTTTCTTTTGGAATAAAAGTGGACTTGTGAATGGCGTATAGAAGGGTTTAGATTCTGTTCCACAGATGGCGCTAATGCACACCAAAGCTGCTTGCCAACCGCCAATAAACAACAGAAGAAGAAGAAGAACGCAGTCTGACAATTTTCTGTTCGAGCGGGTACAAGGTACCTCAATCGGATTGGGGAAAAGGAATATTCCACCCCTGGAAATCCCATTATACAGTAAACCTGGGATATATCGGATTCAATTGTTCCCACTGGTTTTGTCCGATATAAGCGAAATCCGTTATATGCGTATACCGGAAAATGTCCGTTTTACGCATATATGGGATTTATATCCGGTATATGCGTAAATGGGATTTTATCCGTTATAAAAAGGCACTTCCTTGACTATGTTTCCAATGTACCTGGACGCGCAGGCAACGCTGCAAACGCTGCAAATGACGTCGTATAGCGGCCTGTCACCATTCGGCGAATCGGAGCGCCACGATGCGGCCATCCGATATATGCCAGGGAAATTTCATGGAAATGCATTGGAACGGGACTGGAGATTTTGTCCGAAATAGGCGAAATCCGTTATAAAAAATCCGATATATGCAATGAATTTTTATTGGAAATGCATTACAGAAAAATCGGTTCTTTTTTATCTGTCCGTTGTGAGCGAATTTCCGATATATCCGAGTCCGATATATCCGAGGTTTACTGTATATTCATTGGGATTGACACTTTTCTTTGGGAATGAGGTGTATACAAAGGTTACATTCTTTCCGTTAGAGCAAATAACCCCAATGGAATTGGAATATTTGGGTCCATGTATATGTGGCTATTGACTAAAGAAGTCGCCATGGGGCCAAATCCATGTACCACTGAGATATATATCGCTTCATGTTATTTTTACTATTAATTAAAAAAGGGGGTCCCAAAATGGCCCCAATAGACGCCCCTCGTCGAACGGAAACTAACCATTTGGTTGGGTTGAAAAAAAAACGATCTGTTATATGTTTACAGTATCTTTTCGTGACAATAATAATTATTTAGTCATTACACAACTGCACTTTTATATTATATTTAGGGATGATTACCGATAATTATCGGCTAGATATTGGTCGATATCGGATTTTTTCCCGATCATGAAAAACGATATTTTTAAAACTGCTGTATACAACTCATATGTGTTATCGGCATCGGCTGATATCAGAAACGAAAAGAGTTGAACAATATCCGTATATCGGTTTTCAGCAAAAAAAAAAGCCAATATGGGACATCACTAATTATATCGTATCGTACCGTACCGTATCATATATCATATCATATCAGTTCTTCACTATGATATCATATTTACATTTGAGTGTGTTTTATTTGGACAAGGAATGAAACACATTCCACAATAAACTGAATGTATTTTTCCACAAGTCAAGTGTGTGACAAAGTGATGGTTGGAACTTTGCATCAGAGAGTGACAGTGACACACACAAGAAGAACAAACACGCCCTCTTTGTGTTGGGAACACACATCAGCAGGGGACAACACACCCACAGCAGTCTTCTTCAACAAACATCTCACACAATATTTACCACACTCTGTTGACAAACATTTCCTGTCCATACTAAAGAAGTCAATTATTTTATGATTTGGGTTGAAACCAGGTGTAAATTTTAATTTTAATGAAATCATCAAAAGTATAGTAGCTGAAGCTTGACTGAAATGCTGTGGAAATACGCTAAAACATAGAATTAAAATAAGAGTAAATTGGTAGACTGAACTTGAAACTGGAAAAAAATTCAAAATCTTACAAAATGCATATTCAAGATTCAAATTGCACGTGGAGTACTCTAAATGTGTACATGTTGGCAGGTGTACACTAACATTGAACCAGGTGTAAATTTTAATTTTAATGAAATCATCAAAAGTATAGTAGCTGAAGCTTGACTGAAATGCTGTGGAAATACGCTAAAACATAGAATTAAAATCAGAGTAAATTGGTAGATTGAACTTGAAACTGAAAAAAAAGTTAAATCTTACAAAATGCATATTCAAGATTCAAATTGCACGTGGAGTACTCTAAATGTGTACATGTTGGCAGGTGTACACTAACATTGAACCAGGTGTAAATTTTAATTTTAATGAAATCATCAAAAGTATAGTAGCTGAAGCTTGACTGAAATGCTGTGGAAATACGCTAAAACATAGAATTAAAGTAAGAGTAAATTGGTAGATTGAACTTGAAACTGAAAAAAAAGTTAAATCTTACAAAATGCATATTCAAGATTCAAATTGCACGTGGAGTACTCTAAATGTGTACATGTTGGCAGGTGTACACTAACATTGAACCAGGTGTAAATTTTAATTTTAATGAAATCATCAAAAGTATAGTAGCTGAAGCTTGACTGAAATGCTGTGGAAATACGCTAAAACATAGAATTAAAATAAGAGTAAATTGGTAGATTGAACTTGAAACTGGAAAAAAAAGTTAAATCTTACAAAATGCATATTCAAGATTCAAATTGCACGTGGAGTACTCTAAATGTGTACATGTTGGCAGGTGTACACTAACATTGAACCAGGTGTAAATTTTAATTTTAATGAAATCATCAAAAGTACAGTAGCTGAAGCTTGACTGAAATGCTGTGGAAATACGCTAAAACATGGAATTAAAGTAAGAGTAAATTGGTAGATTGAACTTGAAACTGGAAAAAAATGGAAATCTTACAAAATGCATATTCAAGATTCAAATTGCACGTGGAGTACTCTAAATGTGTACATGTTGGCAGGTGTACACTAACATTGAACCAGGTGTAAATTTTAATTTTAATGAAATCATCAAAAGTATAGTAGCTGAAGCTTGACTGAAATGCTGTGGAAATACGCTAAAACATAGAATTAAAATAAGAGTAAATTGGTAGACTGAACTTGAAACTGGAAAAAAATTCAAAATCTTACAAAATGCATATTCAAGATTCAAATTGCACGTGGAGTACTCTAAATGTGTACATGTTGGCAGGTGTACACTAACATTGAACCAGGTGTAAATTTTAATTTTAATGAAATCATCAAAAGTATAGTAGCTGAAGCTTGACTGAAATGCTGTGGAAATACGCTAAAACATAGAATTAAAATAAGAGTAAATTGGTAGACTGAACTTGAAACTGGAAAAAAATTCAAAATCTTACAAAATGCATATTCAAGATTCAAATTGCACGTGGAGTACTCTAAATGTGTACATGTTGGCAGGTGTACACTAACATTCAACCAGGTGTAAATTTTAATTTTAATGAAATCATCAAAAGTATAGTAGCTGAAGCTTGACTGAAATGCTGTGGAAATACGCTAAAACATAGAATTAAAGTAAGAGTAAATTGGTAGACTGAACTTGAAACTGAAAAAAATGGAAAATCTTACAAAATGCATATTCAAGATTCAAATTGCATGTGGAGTACTCTAAATGTGTACATGTTGGCAGGTGTACACTAACATTGAACCAGGTGTAAATTTTAATTTTAATGAAATCATCAAAAGTATAGTAGCTGAAGCTTGACTGAAATGCTGTGGAAATACGCTAAAACATAGAATTAAAATAAGAGTAAATTGGTAGACTGAACTTGAAACTGAAAAAAAAGTTAAATCTTACAAAATGCATATTCAAGATTCAAATTGCACGTGGAGTACTCTAAATGTGTACATGTTGGCAGGTGTACACTAACATTGAAAGCTCTTGCGCCGCCCTGACAGGGGGTCCCACTCCATTATTTGAGAAGCACCGCATTACAGTAACATTCTGCTTCAGGAGAAATAGTGGTTACTTCCTTTGGTTGGTTGCTGGTTCGATCCTCAATCAGACTCTAATCATTCAACTGCATAATCATTTAATCTGAAAAATCATTTTCTATTGGTGTAACATTCCACTTATTGTACATCGGTCAGGTGGTAGAGTGGTCAGGTTCCAAACCATTGCTGGTTCGATCCTCAGTCCACATTTATACAAGTCAATAATCATTCTCCGTTTTAATATTGCAATATTTGAAGTTCTGTGTTTTCGTCCACTAACTACTCCCACCTTTCTCAACCATTTGAAACCAATCCAACATCCAAATTTTCAGCTCTTTCAGGACATGTCGGCTATCTTATGGGACTTTTTTCAAAATTCCCACATATTCAATAATTCTATATATTACACACACCTTACCTACACCTTATCCGCAATAGGGTGACGGGGGTATGCTGGAGCCTATCCCAGCTGACTTCGGGCAAGAGGCGGGGTACACCCTGTACTGATCGCGAAGTCTTCCGGATCTCCTGACTTAGTACCCAACATGCCAAGCTAGTACTTACTATATAAGAAGCAATACAATATGAATGAAATGTCATTCAACTCAAATAATATAAAAGATGCATATAAAAATATGAATACAAAATGTTTAAACGAGGGGTCTCAAACACCCGGCCCGCGGGCCAAATGTGGCCCGCAGGACACTAGTTTGAGGCCCCCGCCTTGATATGAAAGTTTAATGTTAGTGCGGCCCGCGCAAGTTTGATATGGATGCTGTATGGTATCATGTACCCAGAAAAAATGATTACGTTTGATTCATGTTCATGTTAAAGGTTAAATAACTGTTAATAGTTATCCTCCCTATCCGTGTGGAAGTGGTAAGTTTTTGGCTATTTAAGTTGAAAGGAAATAACTTGAAGGCTACCGTTTAGGTCGCTAGCTCTCTAGTTTGCGAGTTAGCATGTGTCTCAAGACCCTGCAGTTGCGCAATATGTTGTAAATAAAAAGAGTATAAATGTGACTATAGTCGTGTTTTGTCATGTCTACAGGGCTCTAATAATGCTTTGTTCATTTTAATCTGGAAAAAATAATTTAGGCAATATTCAAAGAGAAGACAATAACATGGTGGGTAATTAGGATTTTTCTCATTAAGAAAAGAATAAGCGGTACCTCGGTTAGCATACGCCTCGATTACCGTTTTTGTTTTGCAGTTATTGTTGGAAATTCACACCCCAGTTTGCGTACATTTTCCAGTTAGCGTACAATATAACGTGCGTCTTGTCGTCTTATTAATGCATTGTTGCTCATTTATTTTTTTATCACAACATCCGTGTTAGCATCCTATTGGCATGCTAACAAATGGAAACACGGATGTTTTGTGACAAAAAATACATTAAGAACACAGCCATATTGTGCGTTAGCTGGAACGTGTATGCAAACCGAAACAAAATTTAGGCGCTAACCAAAAAACACGCTAATCGGGCACTATGCTAACTGTGTAGTTGTTAGTGTTTGTCAGTGGTAATAGATGGATTTTCCAGACTGTGTTCGGACAAAGTTGTGTTTCATAGAATGGTCCTTGGGAAATGTATATTTTCTAGTCCAATCGCAGATTAATGCATTGTTGCTCATTTATTTTTAGCACAACATCCGTGTTAGCATCCTATTGGCTCGCTAACAAATGGAAACAAGGATGTTTTGTGATAAAAAAAATACATTAAGAACACAGTTTATTAATAACACGACAAGATGCGCGCCATATTGTATGTTAACTGGAACGTGTATGCAAACTGAAGCAAAATTTAGGTGCTAACCAAAAAACACGCTAATCGGGCAGTATGCTAATTGTGTATTTGTTAGTGTTTGTCAGTGGTAATAGATGGATTTTCCAGACGGGGGGGGGGGGGGGGGGGGGGGGTGACTGTGTTCGGACAAAGCTGTGTTTCATAGAATGGTCCTTGGGAAATGTATATTTTCTAGTCCAATCGCAGATTAATGCATTGTTGCTCATTTATTTTTAGCACAACATCCGTGTTAGCATCCTATTGGCTCGCTAACAAACGGAAACAAGGATGTTTTGTGATAAAAAAAAATACATGAAGAACACAGTTTATTAATAACACGACAAGATGCGCGCCATATTGTATGTTAACTGGAACGTGTATGCAAACTGAAGCAAAATTTAGGCGCTAACCGAAAAACACGCTAATCAGGCAGTATGCTAACTGTGTATTTGTTAGTGTTTGTCAGTGGTAATAGATGGATTTTCCACTTTTTTTCTATTTTTGTTTGGACAAAGCTGTGTTTCATAGAATGGTCTTTGGGAAGTATATTTTCTAGTTCAATCGCAGTATAATTCTCGATGTCTACTTTAGTTTTTTTTTCAGTTTTGGTTTCTTCTTCTTCGACTGCTTCACTGTGACGCGGACACCTCGCTGTTGACGACGACGTACTGCATGAATGTGCTTGAAGGAGCAGAGAGAATGCATTGAATGAATAATTCGGTATAAATAAATACATAAATAAAATACAAACATAAAATGACGATAAAAATAAATATATTTGAAAAACGACAATGAATCGCCAAATAAAACTGAAGAAAAGAAGCCGTTGTTTTGGCTGTTCTCACATGTGATGAAATTCGCCCGCAGTCGTGGCCCGAGGCTACGGCCGCCCTAGAGACAAAAGACGCCGCACTGCCACCATCATGTTTAACCACCCCTGACACATCATCACCCTTTTTGTGCCTCTCAATCTGAACACACGTACGCGGAGCAGCAGCCACTGCCGTGCTGGAGCACCATCTGTCAGCCCGGTGTCAAGTGGCCCTTGTCTCCAGCGATTATGAAAGCTCCCGCTGCCTCAGGTGCTCCGTGGACCAGCTCGCCCATCCAGAGGGGCTAGGCCAGGCCATATGGTCTGTAGGGCACCGGGGGGCACCCAGGGGAGGCGGTGCTCCTCCCCTGCCGTTGGACAAGACAGCCTGCAACCATCCTCTCTGTCCACTAAAATGTCTCAATCAGATCTGAATGGACAGTGAAGGTCTTGACAGATGCCATTCAGAGCATCTGAAAGGAGCCAAAGTGAGAAGTCTTGCAGGTCAAAGTCAACAGGACTTTGCTTTTAGACCGGGGTCATATGTGGGACCGACTTTTAAAACTGTTCCTTATACTGGGAACTTTTTCACTAAAGCTCAAAAGCTATCCTTGCACACTGAAACCTTGGTTTTCATACGTAGAACATAATATTATCTTACATATATTATATTTCTTTATACTGTATTTGTCTAAATCGGATTTACATTCTGTTTTTGTCAAATGTTTTGGGACTCATTAACAACAAAAACCAAAGTACCAGGATATTTTAACACTATAGTAGCAGCTTTAACCCATAAGAAGACTTTAAATATGTCCTTCACAGCTTTGTGCTTGATCTTACTTAGCCAATGATCACAGTATATATATTTAGATATATATATATAAATATCGCAATGTATTTGGGAACCACTCCAATAAAGAGTCCAGAAAAATGGGGGTACAGTTGCAGAAAAAGTTAAGTTTGTGTGACAGTGAAAGTTACGTTTGTGTGACACAACAGGAACAACCTAGCCTTTCTTTCAATGTGGTTTCCATGGCGATCATTGAATATGACTCTTACGGTTACTTATCAGTGTCCTCATTGGACGTGTATATTTTAAAAAATATATTAGTATATTACTTATTACTATTGAATCTTTACGCAGACATCCTTTCTTGTGAGAATACACATACCCGTGTTAGCTTCCATGGTAACTCCCACGGTGAAATGCACGGCACCGCATTTGTACCAGCGGCACTTAAGGTAAATGACAACCTGCAAAATGTCACCGCCGCTGACTGACTTGTTCTTTTTCAAAGATATGTGCTTGTGTAATGTCTTCATAAAAATATGACTTAAACCGGGGGTCTCAAACAAGCGGCCCGCGGGCCAAATGTGGCCCGCAGGACACTAGTTTGAGGCCCCCCGCCTTGATATGAAAGTTTAATGTTTAAAAGTTTGATATGGATGCTGTATGGTATCATGTACCCAGAAAAAATTATTACGTTTGATTCATGTTCATGTTAAAGGTTAAATAACTGTTAATAGTTATCCTCCCTATCCGTGTGGAAGTGGTAAGTTTTTGGCTATTTAAGTTGAAAGGAAATAACTCGAAGGATACCGTTTAGGTCGCTAGCTCTCTAGTTTGCGAGTTAGCATGTGTCTCGAGACCCTGCAGTTGCGCAATATGTTGTAAATAAAAAGAGTATAAATGTGACTATAGTCGTGTTTTGTCATGTCTACAGGGCTCTAATAATGCTTTGTTCATTTAAATATGAAAAAAAATCAGTCTACCCACCAACTATATGTGCTTTCTTAAGTTTTTATTATTTGCCGTTTTATTATTATTATTATTATATTTATTTATTTATTACTGATTGATTGATTTTCTTTATTCTTGATTTGTTTATTTATTTTTCATCTTATTTTGTGTAGAAAAATAAAAAGTAAGATATATATGGAACCAAAGTAAAGTTTATTCATTTTTCTGTTTTTAATAAATGCGTTTTTTTTGGAAAACCTGATGCGGCCCAGCCTCGCCCAAACCCTAGCCCCAGTGGCCCCCAGGTAAATTGAGTTTGAGACCCCTGTTTTAAATGGTACGGCCAAGGGGAAGAAATCACTAAGAAATGGGACATTACTTGATTCCCATGAAGTCATCACCCTTCATTGCTTGCTGGCTGTGACATAAACACATGAGATCATGAAATTGTTCAACAAATGTATAATTATCAACAAATATATAAACCTTACCAGTCATCATTTCCAAAATGACTTTTCCATATTGGGATTGCAGCTTTTGAATTGGTCCTGGAGTACAGAGCTGACTTCAGGTGCCTCATCTTCTGCAGGAACGACACATAAACATGATTAATTGATGATATAAATACAATAATAATAGTAGTATAGAATACCATGAGTATTGTTGGTGGACTAAGGTGGACAATGTGCATGTATGTGTACATGAGCGGTTAGATATCTAATATTAAAACTGGGACATCACTTGATTCTCGTAAACACGTAAAACCTAACACATGTACGCATGTGTACAATCCATGCATGTAAAATACTGTAAATGTGCAGTACTGCGCTCAAAAAGACGACGAGTACAGTGAATTTCAACGCTGCCAAGTAAACATTTTTGCAAGCCGTTGTTTTCCCAGCCTTGTTGTTCCTATTGTGATGTGTGCCGACAGTGACAGTGCTCCTGGGATACGTTCGTCTGGCTTTCTGTGTCACTAAATAAATGAAGAAACTGTTGCTACACAGCTAGCATGTTTATTTGTTTACTGAGGGTTTTTTTTTCTTTGAGGTGGAAAAGGTCGCAAATGAGATCTGTTCATTTGTCAAGATCGCCGTTAGCACCGCGCTTAAAATAATTTACAATTATCTCAATATTAGTCGACTGTGGACATAAAATTTATGGCTAAGTTCGAATCTTCAGAACAACAACTCATTGTTTAAACACTGAGTGCTTTCCAAGTCGGTAAGGAAACGGTAACTCTTTTCACAACAATACATTGGAAATTACAGTAGCCACAACAGTCTGGCTAAACCCATCACACAGCAACTTAACACTCAAACGGTATGCCTGGGAAATAAACAAACATGTACCAATACAAAATTGAAATGAAAACGTTTTAATGTTTTCCCATAAGGCATTGCATCTGAGCAACATTCATTGGGCTGCTGTAATGACATCAGCCTCCCTGAGCCACCATCCATTTTCTTATGTTGGTTGTCCTCTAATTAAAAGCTTTGCTCAAACGAAATGCATTATGGGAAAGCTTTAAAATGTCAAACACAGAACTGCCTGGTCCTCACAGATTCATGTGTGCCGCAATATTTCATGGTATATGGCAGGGGTCTCAAACTCAATTTACCTGGGGGCCACTGGAGCTAGGGTCTGGGCAAGGCTGGGCCGCATCAGGTTTAAAAAATAAAAAAAACGCATTTATTAAAAACAGAAAAATATACAAACTTGTTCAGTGCTTTGGTTCCGATTTTCTACAATAAAAGTTCTGATAAAACATTCCACTGTTCTCAAATATCTTAATTTTTATTTTTCTACACAAAATAAGATGAAAAATAAATAAACAAATCAAGAATAAAGAAAATCAATCAATCAGTAATAAATAAATAAATATAATAATAATAATAAAACGGTAAATAATAAAAACTTAAGAAAGCACATATAGTTGGTGGGTAGACAAATGATTTTTTTCATATTAAAATGAACAAAGCATTATTAGAGCCCTGTAGACATGACAAAACACGACTATAGTCACATTTATACTCTTTTTATTTACAACATATTGCGCAACTGCAGGGTCTTGAGACACATGCTAACTCGCAAACTAGAGAGCTAGCGACCTAAACGGTAGCCTTCAAGTTATTTCCTTTCAACTTAAATAGCCAAAAACTTACCACTTCCACACGGATAGGGAGGATAACTATTAACAGTTATTTAACCTTTAACATGAACATGAATCAAACGTAATCATTTTTTCTGGGTACATGATACCATACAGCATCCATATCAAACTTGCGCTTAAACATTCATATCAAGGCGGGGGCCTCAAACTAGTGTCCTGCGGGCCACATTTGGCCCGCGGGCCGCGTGTTTGAGACCCCTGATATAAACCTATGTACAGTATATTACTGCCTTTTTTTCATTCAGTGCCAGTCCTGCTGTTTTCCCTAAAGCCCTGCTACTGTAGTATGTCTGAGTCCCCTTAAATGAAGCCAAACAAAGCATTTCAGTATCACAACAGCAGGAGGTTAATTCTGTGCTGGTAAAAAAAAAACGCTTGTTGTTCTGTTTAAGTGTATATTTAATACACAAACGCATTTGCATACATCGTTTGAATTATTGAAGTATTTGTCTGAACAAAACAATGTCCCGTGTGAACAAATCTTATCTTTTTAGAACGGTGCTTCAAATGTCGAAGTTAATGTCGTAAGAACTTTCTTGGTGGAGGAAAATACACAGGATATGAATAAATGAAGTGCATTGTTCCTAAATTCTAAATCGATCACTCAAGCCCTGACAAAAGGCTTTTGTAAGAGCTGTGAAAGAATGATATATATCATTCTGTATATAATTATATAGCTTGAAATTCCTGCTGAGCAATTATGATAAAAGTACATTTCACGCGTACACGCAGTTACTTTTTTCGTTAAGTGCCATGTTGGATGAAATGTGATGCCCAGTCCACTTACATCTTTTCTTTCTGCAAAGTTAGAACACCAAAATAGCTTCACATGACTGTTTTTGTTAGTGTAAGCCAGTGTTTCTCAATTAGTGGGGAGGGACACACTAGAGGCAGAAAGTACTTTCGGTGTTACTGCAGACCTGCCAACATGTACAAATGCATCAGTTCTAGTTGTCATCTTACTGTTCATAAAACCATATAACCAAATGTTCCACTTCTACTCTTGTGGAGTACATGAGCTTTAAAAAAAAAAAAGTGCCATGACTGATATTAATAATATCGAATGTGTTCTCGGTGTGAACTGCCATGCATACCGACTTCCATCACAAACAATTCCACACAGACGTCGTCACCTTAGCCTTAAAGGTCACTGAGGTCGACAAGCGGATGCTTTCTCCCAGACATCCCAAGTGGTGGATAAATGTCTGCCCTTCTTGCACGTCTTTTCCACTCACTCATTGTACGCACGTACGTATCAGTCGGTGCGTATTTCTTGATAGACTCCACCTCATCTGAACAGCATCGATGGTGAAAAATCACACATATAAAAAGTTTATTATCATTTTTTTTTTCCATCTTCGCTATGTCATATCAAAGAGAGAGTGAGAATTTGGGTGAAAAGACGAGACGTGTTGCCACTGGCTCCGCCCTCTCTAATTGTGTTTGCTGTCAGGCTGAGCCAAGCTACAATTATCACACTGAATGTTGCCATAATTGCTTTGTTGTTCAATGATTTCATGTGACTGTGGTAATTGACTTGATTCTATTCAAATATGCCAATTAGACATTGTAATTATAGTTATGTCTTTTCACTGTCACTAAAAAGATGTAATACTGTTATTAGCCCAGAGTGCAGGGATGGTTTAATATTGCTCATGCGCTGCTGTCTTGGTTGCAATTAAAATGTGGAGAACGGTACAAAAGACGACTTTTGGATGCTTGGGGTTTTTCACCACATTGGAGTCAAAGTCAAGTCATTTCTTAGCACAACCCCGCCTTCCTTCGTGAATATGTTGTCGTTCTCACGCTATCGCACTTTAAAAGTCACACTCGGTCAAAATTCTCAGTAAATGCTGAAACACTGAAGCTCAACAGAAATTTATAAATACCATATACCAGGGGTCTCAAACATGCGGCCCGCGGGACAAATGTGGCCCGCAGGACACTAGTTTGAGGCCCCCGCCTTGATATGACAGTTTAATGTTAGTTTGATATGGATGCTGTATGGTATCATGTACCCAGAAAAAATGATTACGTTTGATTCATGTTCATGTTAAAGGTTAAATAACTGTTAATAGTTATCCTCCCTATCCGTGTGGAAGTGGTAAGTTTTTGGCTATTTAAGTTGAAAGGAAATAACTTGAAGGCTACCGTTTAGGTCGCTAGCGCTCTAGTTTGCGAGTTAGCATGTGTCTCAAGACCCTGCAGTTGCGCAATATGTTGTAAATAAAAAGAGTATAAATGTGACTATAGTCGTGTTTTGTCATGTCTACAGGGCTCTAATAATGCTTTGTTCATTTTAATATGAAAAAAATCATTTGTCTACCCACCAACTATATGTGCTTTCTTAACTTTTTATTATTTGCTGTTTTATTATTATTATTATATGTATTTATTTCTGATTGATTTTCTTTATTCTTGATATGTTATTTATTTATCACCTTATTTTGTGCAGAAAAATAAAAATTAAGATATCTGAGAACAGTGGAATGTTTTATCAGAACTTTTATTGTAGAAAATTGGAACCAAAGCACTGAAAAAGTTTGTATATTTTTCTGTTTTTAATAAATGCGCTTTTTTTTGTTTTTTTTTTGAAAACCTGATGCGACCCAGCCTTGCCCAGACCCTAGCTCCCGTGGCCCCCAGTTAAATTGAGTTTGAGACCCCTGGTATAAAGGGCACACCACCTTTGGTATGACCTGTTTATTTGACATTCTCTAACAGATTTAACAGTTTTATTTCTCTTACCATGCAAGCCAAACCAGAAAGAAGGAAGGGTTTAGGATCAGGTTATGGTCCGGATCTAATGGACTATTGTAAAAGAGTCTGTTTAGGGAGGAGCGACAAGTGCTGCAGGCGGCATGGTGTGTAACTTAGTGACTGCTGGTACTTAATGTATAATACAATATTCTACACGCTGCCGTTTGTCATTGGAAGGGAGACACAGATTATGGCTCGGGGCAGTGCAACTGTTCTACGGGGTGCTGGGAAGTGGACTAAAAGCTCCTCCAGCTGAGCCAAGCCGGTTGCTTACTGAAGTGATCAACATCACCCCTGCTTTTTCACACACACACACACACACACACACACACACACACACACATAAACTGAATGATCTTTTTTGTTGTCAAAGACTGCAGCTTGACACGCTTTATTTTGCTGACAAAGAAAATTAGTGGCCACAGCAAATGTGTTGTACCATTCTCCTGTGGATCGTTACATGCAGAACCGGAGATTATTTTATGTTATTTTATTGGTGAAAGTAAAAATATATTTACATTTATGTATACGTATGTATACTTTAGATAAATGATAGCTGCTGTTAACAAAGCCACTTGAAGGTCTTCTATAAGGACCCTGAGTATAACAAGTTCTATCTTCTAGACCAGGGGTCTCAAACTCAATTTACTTGGGGGCCACTGGAGCTCGGGGCTGGGTGAGACTGGGCAGCATCAGGTTTTCTAAAAAAAAAACAAAAAAAACGCATTTATTAAAAACAAAAAAAATTAAAAATCTTCGCTTTGGTTCCAATTTTCTACAAGAAAAGCTCCGATAAAACATTCCACTGTTCTCAAATATCTTACTTTTTATTTTTCTACACAAAATAAGATGAAAAATAAATAAACAAATCAAGAATAAAGAAAATCAATCAATCAGTAATAAATAAATAAATATAATAATAGTAATAAAACGGCAAATAATAAAAACCACATATAGTTGGTGGGTAGACAAATGATTTTTTCATATTAAAATGAACAAAGCATTATTAGAGCCCTGTAGACATGACAAAACACGACTATAGTCACATTTATACTCTTTTTATTTACAACATATTGCGCAACTGCAGGGTCTTGAGACACATGCTAACTCGCAAACTAGAGAGCTAGCGACCTAAACGGTAGCCTCCGAGTTATTTCCTCTCAACTTAAATAGCCAAAAACGTACCACTTCCACACGGATAGGGAGGATAACTATTAACAGTTATTTAACCTTTAACATGAACATGAATCAAACGTAATCATTTTTTCTGGGTACATGATACCATACAGCATCCATATCAAACTTGCGCGGGCCGCACTAACATTAAACTTTCATATCAAGGCGGGGGCCTCAAAGTAGTGTCCTGCGGGCCACATTTGGACCGCGGGCCGCGTGTTTGAGACCCCTGAACTAGACTAAAACGACTAAAACCCGCATATAGAACTGACTAAAATGAGAAGCATTTTCATCCAAATGAAATGAAAGACTAAAAATAAAACGGCTAACTATGACAATATTCCATAAAATATAAATAAGGAATCCCACTTAACACGGTAGGTGTGGAACCAATTAAAGGTGATAAAAAAAGGGATTACTGTAGCAATATAATTTTAACAACACCAATAAAAAGAAAATAAAGTGAAAAATAGCAATTGTGACAAAATAGTGACACAAAAAAGTAACAAAATACGTGAGCCTCTTGGGAAAAACTGTAGGTTTAGTAGTGATATGCTATGATAGTCATAAGAAAGTACTTAAGTATGTACAGTATATGACGTGGCAGAGGTACCTGCGTGTAATTGAGTGTTACTAAGTAGTTGTATCCTCAGTAGACGTGTTAGGGATGGGGGACGTTGGGGGCGGGGGGGGGGGGGTGATGGCACAAGAGCCTGCAGATGCTTGCTCAATGGCAAACAATGTAGACAAGCCCCCTGACAGAACGAGGCCCCTCTGAATTATCACCCACTCCTCCCGGCTAATTAAAATTTGCTTGTAACTTATGTCAGTCATTTGAAGGCTGACAATTCCCTAACCTCCCCCTCATTTTCATTTGCGCCACGTGCATGTTTATTGTTAAGGAGGGGAGTCGTGACGCTGCTCAAATTCAATCATGTTTTTGGTTGTTTTTTTTTTTTTTCGCTTCAGCTCTCAATGCTCTTCCTCTTTTCCCTCCATGCATTGACTTCTCTTGTGTGGATTAAAGATGTGACAGTCACCAATGAGTGGAATACTCTTTAAACCGGGGGTCTCAAACACGCGGCCCGCGGGCCAAATGTGGCCCGCAGGACACTCGTTTCAGGCCCCCGCCTTGATATGAAAGTTTAATGTTTGATATGGATGCTGTATGGTATCATGTACCCAGAAAAAATTATTACGTTTGATTCATGTTCATGTTAAAGGTTAAATAACTGTTAATAGTTATCCTCACTATCCGTGTGGAAGTGGTAAGTTTTTGGCTATTTAAGTTGAAAGGAAATAACTTGAAGGCTACCGTTTAGGTGGCTAGCTCTCTAGTTTGCGAGTTAGCATGTGTCTCAAGACCCTGCAGTTGCGCAATATGTTGTAAATAAAAAGAGTATAAATGTGACTATAGTCGTGTTTTGTCATGTCTACAGGGCTCTAATAATGCTTTGTTCATTTTAATATGAAAAAAATCATTTGTCTACCCACCAACTATATGTGGTTTCTTAAGTTTTTATTATTTGCCGTTTTATTATTATTATATTTATTTATTACTGATTGATTGATTTTCTTTATTCTTGATTTGTTTATTTATTTTTCATCTTATTTTGCGCAGAAAAATAAAAATGAAGATATTTGAGAACAGTGGAATGTTTTATCAGAGCTTTTCTTGTAGAAAATCGGAACCAAAGCACTGAAAAAGTTTGTATATTTTTCTGTTTTTAATAAATGCTTTTTGGGGGGGGGGGAACCTGATGCGGCCCAGCCTTGCCCAAACCCTAGCTCCAGTGGCCCACAGGTAAATTGAGTTTGAGACCCCTGCATTAAATAATACCTCACAGCCACATTTACACTCCTATCTAAGATATAAATATGACATATATCGGTACGTCGTATCATTCCCATATTTACCAAAATATGCGCTTGTTGTTGCCAGTCAATAAAAGAATGTTTGGAAGTCATGCATATGCAAGCATCAATTGTGACGAGTCTGATCCAGTCCGTTCCTGTCGTGAAGCAATCGAGTGCGACCACTGAGGAAAGTAATCAGCATCATTAATATTTCAGAGTTTGCCACGCCCTCCCGACTGTTATTCAATCTCAGCTCCTGTTCCACTCTGCACTTTATGTTGCCATTATTTATTTACCGTTCAACAAGGTGGCAGCATGAACAAGCTCATCGCGACGTTGGACATGAGGAGGGGACGTTTTCTAGAGGTGTGTCCCCCACCCTTGTAAAGACGGGGGGGGGATTATAAAGGTGCCAAAACATTGTGGTTTTTGTTCCTGTTCTGCCCTTCTAACACCCTTCCTGTATGAGAATACAGTAATCCCTCGCCACCTCATGCTTACAATTTCATGACTTCACTGTAACACGACTTTTATAAAAAATATTATTAGTAGTAGTAGTAAAAAAAATGCATAATTAAGCAAATTTGACATGTTTTTTTTAACCCGAATTAACCATTGTCGAGCATAAAAATTGCTAAATGAAGTAAAATACAAATAAGGCATTCAGAAGATGCATTCAAAGACATTGTGATGATATGTTCTATTCTACACTGGTCACTATGTGTTAGTAACGTTACTGTAATGTTGTGTGAGACACACAAGCACCAGACTCGATCACCGGAACAACAGACTGCAGGTTCGAATGATCTCACAAAAAGCACAATAATCCCTCGACATCACTTCCTGTCAGACTCCCAGTCATCGTCAACAGTTAACACATGAGTCGTATTTATGTCTTATTTTCTCTTGTTATGTCTACTATATTGGGTAATATGAAAAACATATCTAGAAGGCGGGAAACAGCTTTTACAGTATATGCTCTCGCTATGAAAATATTCCATTTATAAATAATAAATCCTACCTTGTAGGAATTAATTTAAATGAGAAATTCTAGAACCAATTAACCACACTAAATGATGGATTAAAGAACAACGATAGCATCATTATCACATACATATGTCTTAATAATATCACAACCACAAATATTTCCAGTGAAATTATGGTGGATATATATTATGATGTATGTATAAATTGAAATCCTGTGGTACAGAATAAGGAAGACAATCCACAGTGACTTTACGTGTATTCACCATCAGGATTTATTCTTCCTCTCAGAACAATAACAACACTTCAGATCTCATAAGTCAAATAGTTCCTTATTTGTTTCTAGCATTATTAAAAAATTGGAACACCGATTACAATAGCATTTGATGTTAACACATTTTCTTCATATGTCAATCTAGTGACAATTTCCACAGTAAATGTATACTTTTAACATCTCTTTAGCACAATATCAGGAAAACTGTCCTTTATTTCAATTAGCCTGCTTAATGCTAGCCACCATACACTGAGGCCTGCTAGCATTAGCCGTTAGCCATTTCACATGTGCTAAATGCTCTACAAAACATTTTATAACAAACCACTTTGCAGTCAGCTGTTTACTTTAGTAACTTTATACACTCTTTACAGTTGTTTGTATAAATTATTTCTACTTTATACTAACCTGTGGTACAGAATAAGGAAGACAATCCACGATGAATTGACGTGTGTATTTACCGTCATTATTTATTCTTCTTCTTTCCTTTTATCACCTGCTCTATACCGCCATCGCTGCTAGCACCCCCTAGTGGACCTGGTGGTATTACACCCAAACGCCAACAATGGAGATTTGATTATTTTAGACACAAACATATTTGAAAAATAATGCGGTGTCTGTTTTTACAACTGATTTTTATACATCAAACATATTTATGGATTTTCAACTGTTTTTTTTATCATGTTAACTTGTTGAATCCTTTTTATGTACCTTACATATACTACATAGTTGTATGTTTTTTGGTGTGAAATACTACTGTACAGTATTACAGTAGAGCCCTGCACATTTTTAATTCAGCATTCACAATGTTTGTGGATTTTGGGACATTTTATTGTTAATTTATTGTTAATTTTTTTCAAAAATAGGCCCATCTTTTCCACATTTTAGTCACCATAAATAAGTAAATACTGTAGAAGCTGAGTTTTAATTTGTTAAAACACAAATACTAAATCAGCAAAACATTTGCATTTCTGAAAAAAATATGTACATTTGTGGAAAATATCATATCTATTAAATATCCGGTAAAGATGAGTTTAAAAACAGGAAAGCAAAGAGAGCAATTCAAAGCAGACTATTTGTACGCGGATGATTAATATTTCATTGTTTTCCAATGGCTGCTCTTAAATGAATATCCATAGTCAGTATTACTCACGACAAGCATGCTATTGTCTGCCAAGTCAGCCACGAGTGGCTTTTCTATTTAAAAAAAAAAGGACTTTTATATGAAAATGAGGAGCATGTGATGAAAGGCGTAAAATACAAGACTGTCTTTCATATCTGAGAGGGTTAATCCATTAGGGAAATTTATGCTAATACAGACATTTTGACTTTGTTCAAATTTCATTTATATTGCAATATTACCTGAATCCAAAGAAAAGTTTATTTGGAATGAAGCAGCGATTGCTCATGTTTGGTTAGATGAGAAGACGTGACCCTCATGCTATCATAACCTCGTATTATCAGCGTCTACCGTGGCAAGAGAAACAAGAAAAGATGTGATATTTTTTTTTTCTAAGCGAACACTGAACGCCATGTGTGTTTCTGAGATTCTGGGATGAGACCTGCAAATCTGAGGCCATGCTTCTCGGTCTGAAAAGAGTGGACTGCACCCTCCTGGTTGGGAATGAAGTCCTGTCCCAGGTGGAGGAGTACCCCGAGGTCTTGTTCACAAGCGGGGAAGGTTGCAGTGTGAGGATCGGTTCAATGTGATTCATTCCAGAACAACAAACATCATCGTAATTCGTAATTTGAGCATAAAAAACCTGTTCCCGACTTTCGAAACATGTTTTTTTTAACATTATTAGAGCCCTCAAGATGTAAAATAACACCCCTATAGTCACCTTTAAACTCCTGTTACCCAATTTAGTAGCCATAATAAAATAAAATAAGATTTTGATGATTTTAGTTGAACTTTATACTAATATTTAACAACACAGTCATAAAATGTTTCAAAAATGGGCAAAAAAATGTTTCGCAGCCCCAGAGACTTAGCGGAGGTTAAGCGTACGTACTGTACATATTACGTAATGTTGTCTGATTGGTTTATCGTTGCCAGCGTACATATTTCGTCCCTGTGTCAGGGGGAAATGGCCTGACAGTCAATCAAGCAGAACGCTTATCAAAGTAGCATAACAACATTTTTACAAATTTTCGAGGAAATTAAAAGTGCACCTTAGAATGTGGAAAATACTGTAATTTTTTTTGCAAAATTCCAAGCACAAAGTGAAAAAAACTGCGTTCAAGGACTGGTACCCATTATGGTATTGTATGGTCATATCACCTCGTACTTCAGTACAGGACAAAAAATAAAAGATTAATTAATTTTAAATTTTAAATTTTAAATTTTAAATTTTAAATTTTAAATTTTAAATTTTAAATTTTAAATTTTAAATTTTAAATTTTTTATTTTTTATTTTTTATTTTTTATTTTTTATTTTTTATTTTTTATTTTTTATTTTTTATTTTTTATTTTTTGTCCTGTACTGAAATACGAGTAAAATATACTATATACAATAAAATTTAAAATTTAAAATTTAAAATTTAAAATTTAAAATTTAAAATTTAAAATTTAAAATTTAAAATTTAAAATTTAAAATTTAAAATTTAAAATTTAAAATTTAAAATTTAAAATTTAATTATATATAGTATATTAAAAAAAAACCTTAAACTATATTAGGAAAGCAGGAAGTGAACAAATGTAACAGTTAGTGATTGTAAAAGTACCAGATGGGGGGGTAGGATTTAATAAGCTTTGCTTCTTCCTACTCCTTTTGGACATGTGGAACTGGGAACTGATTATGGGATGCACTCAATTGGAATCTGATGCATGTTCAAATGAAATAAAACCATTACCAATACTGCCGACCATATGTTACTTTGTTGTACTTTACATGATTACTACTATAACTCTTACTGCATGAAGTATAAGTATACGTGAGTGTGTGAAGATTTTCTGGCGATATGCGAAAAAGTTGTGGTGATGGTGAAAGTGGGGGTCCTGTGGGGGTCCTGCGGGGGTCCTGCGGGGGTCCTGGTTAACTAGATTGGTTTAGACTTGGAGAGGGATGGGGGGCGGGATCCAGCTGGAATAGAAACAGATACTAAATAACAGGTGCTCCCCACCCCCCACGGCTGGTGCCACCACGAACCTTGAACTCTGACTTGACCTTGTGTATAAAGACAAGCCCCCCTGCCCCCCCCCCCCTTTATTTTCCTGTACTTCTTTTCTCAGCAGCACTTCAGGGCAGCAGAGACAAATAAAAGCAGGACGGGGAGGCCCAAACGTTACTGTTACTTGCTGTGGCGGAAACAATTTGAAAATGAATGATGCTTTTCCCGTCCCCCGAGGCACTTACGTCTTCCTCACTTTGCAGCGCTCGCTCGCTCCATGTGAGCGGGAGGCGGGGAGGGCGAGGGGGAATTAGCATAAAGGACCAAATGCAACAACAGCGGAGTCTGAAAGAGCTAACCGGTGGGTGGATTAAGTATGTCGCTGAATGGGCTTCTCTTGGAAATGACAGGGTGGGGTGGCTTCTCATCCCCATCTGGTCCTTTTAAAGAATACCTTGCGGTAATTACCCCCCAGACGGCATTGTGGAGCACCCGAGTCGTCCGGCCAGGTGCCTGCGTGTCCCGCTGCGTCCGACCATTCAATGGCACTTCACGCCATCCTTGTAGAACATTGCCCCCCAAGGTCAGCGCCTGATTTTCTATGCTGACACATTACTGCTTTTTAAACGTATACAAATCTAGCGCACGCCCGAGTGGGGTGGATGGAGCCAGCCGAATATCCATAGTGACCCTACCAAGGGTACATGGTACGCTCTGTACTCGGCTGTGGTGTATTTCTTTCATATGTGCCTTCTAAGTTACATTAAACGCTTACAGTGACACCATTCAACATGACTGAAAAAGGGCATATAAATATATAATATTAAATATATAGTATAAAAAATAAATATAAAAATATTCATATATACATATGTATATATTAATTCAATAATTTTACAAGAATAATGTTGTAATGTTATAAAGGAACAAAACAATTTTAGTAGCATAAAGTTGAAATAGTAATTACTTAAAAGTCATAATATTATAAGAAACCAACAAAATGACAAAAATTTTTTTTTTTTTTCAATTAGGTTGCAGAAAGAATTCTCATATTAGGAGAATTGAATAAAATTGTGGGACTAAAGTCATAGCCACAAGAAGAAAGTTGGAAATAATAAAAAAAAACAACAGCAAAAAACGTAGTTTTACCCAAATAAAGTCAAAATATTACGAAAAAAAAGTTGTATTGTAATGTGGGAAAAGTTGCAATTTTACAAGAGTAAACTTACGAGGAAAAGAAGCATACAGTTGACATAATCAAATAAATAAATAATAAATACAATTAAAATAAATACAATTAAAATAAATACAATTAAAATAAATAAAATATAAATAAATAAAATGTGAATAAAATAAAATAATTCACAAAATAATAAAATCATCCATCCATCCATTTTCTATGCCCTCACTGGGGTCGTGGGGTTATGCTGGAGCCTATCCCAGCTCATTTTGGGCAAGAGACAGGATACACCCTGGACTGGTTGCCAGTCAATGGCAGTAAAATTCATAATATTATGAGAAAAAAAAATTTAAAAAAAAAAGTCATTTTGGGGAGAATTAATTTGGGGGCAAAATATAGCATGAGAATAAAATGGAAATATTATATTATATGAAATAAACACCAATAAAGCAAAGGCATTGAGAATAAATACATAAATACAAATGATGACAGTGTCTTATAAATATATATATATATATATAAATGTTGACACTTTCTTGATGTCAAAACATTTGAAGGTCAAAAGTTCAGTAAATATGAGATCAATACCCAAATATGCACGATGGCGTACAAAAATAGTTACAGTATAAAGAATGTAATGCGTACGGAGAGAAACATGGAGCGTGATCACCTCGGTAATGAAGGGTGGACCAATAAATGGCACTATCTCTCGAGGGTTGCCGCTAAGCTCTCTGGAGAGTTCTTCTCTATCAGCTGAGTTTGTTTTGCCGCCCTCTTCAGAAAAGGGAAGTGTCTGCTTGCCACTCTTGACCCTCTTAAGGGAGAAGACGGGTCCGAAGAATGCCTCTTATAAAATCCCTGAGGGGGTGACGACGCCTCTTTCTTTCCCTGTTGGAAATGCAGTGCAAAGACATGACAAGGAATTGATTTTATCTCCTGGTCGTATGTTCTGCTTTCTTCTCGCTGTTTTTCAACAACATCTACACCATTAGTCTAATCCACGCGTGTGCAAACCTTTTCCAGCCGGGGTGGACTAGTCTACAATCAAATCTAAAAAAAAGCTTTTCATGATTTTCTAAATATGATTTTTACCATTATTAGAGCCCTCTAGACATGAAATAACACCCCTATAGTTACCGTCACACTCATATTAGACTCATATAGACCCAACCGCAAAAAGATGTGTAATTCCACAAGGTAGGATTCAATATTAACAAACTTTCTTTTTCACGACCAGTCCAGGGTGTACCTCGCCTCTCACCCAAAGACAGCTGGGATAGGCTCCAGCACACCCACGACACTCGTGAGGATAAGCGGATGAATATTTTCATAGAAAAGCTTTTCATGACTTTCTAAATACGATTTCTACCATTGTTAGAGCCCTCTAGACATGAAATAACACCCCTATAGTTACCTTCACACTCATATTAGACTCATATAGACCCAATCGCAAAAAGTTACATAATTTCCACAGTTTAGGATTCGATATTGATGAAATTAATATTTGCGCAACCAGTCCAGGGTGTACCTCGCCTCTTGCCCAAAGACAGCTGGGATAGGCTCCAGCATGCTCAAGACCCTACTGAGAATAAGCGAATGAATATTTTCCTAGAAAGCTTTTCAGCCTTTCTAAATATGATTTTTACCATAATTAGAGCCCTCCAGACATGAAATAACACCCCTATAGTTACATTCCCACTCATATTAGACTCATATAGACCCAAACGCAATAAGTTACATACTTTCAACAAAGTAAGATTCGATAATGACGAACTGAATATTTTTGAGACCAATCAAGGGTGTACCCCGCCTCTCACCCAAAGACAGCTGGGATAGGCTCCAGCATACCTGCTACCATAGTGAGGATAAGCGGATGAATATCTTCATGGAAAAGCTTTTCATGACTTGCTAAATACGATTTTTACCATAATTAGAGCACTCTAGACATGAGATAACACCCCTATCGTTACCTTCACACTCATATTAGACTCATATAGACCCAACCGCAAGGACAGCTGGGATAGGCTCCAGCATCCTCGAGACCCTACTGAGAATAAGCGAATGAATATTTTCCTAGAAAGCTTTTCATGCCTTTCTAGACACAATTTTTACCATTATTAGAGCCCTCTAGACATGAAATAACACCCCTATAGTTACCTCCCCACTCATATTAGACTCATATAGACCCAACCGCAAAAGGTTATGTAATTTCCACAAGGTAGGATTCAATATTAACAAACTTTCTTTTTCACGACCAGTCCAGGGTGTACCCTGCTTCTCACCCAAAGACAGCTGGGATAGGCTCCAACATCCCCCACGACACTTGTGAGGATAAGCGGATGAATATTTTCATACAAAAGCTTTTCATGATTTTCTAAATACAGTTTTTACCATTATTAGAGCCCTCTAGACATGAAATAACACCCCTATAGTTACCTTCCCATTCCTCATATTAGACTAAATATAGACCCAACCGCAAAAAGTTATGTACATACTTTCAACAAAGTAAGATTCGATATCGAAAAACTGAATTTTTTCGCGACCATTCAAGGGTGTACCCCGCCTCTCGCCCAAAGACAGGGTATGCTGGAGCCTATCCCAGCATACCTGCTACCATAGTGAGGATAAGCGGATTGATATCTTCATAGAAAAGCTTTTCATGACTTTCTAAATACGATTTTTACCATTATTAGAGCCCTCTAGACATGAGATAACACCCCTATAGTTACCGTCACACTCATATTACCAATATATTAGATGTCATCTGAGACATCATGGATTATATAATCATAAAAGCATGTCTTTGGCGATGGAGTCTGGTGTGTGTTATTAGTGCCACCTAGTGGCCAAATGTAGACTACAGTTTGTATAGTTTTGTATTGCCTTAAACTGTGTTTGTATTTTAGAATATTTTGAATATTTTAATGCTTGAAAAAGCTTAATTTAGGCTTAATTTTGATTTTTTTTTAATTAATAACAGGCGATAGTCAAACATGAAACATCCATCCATCCACTTTTTGATGCTGCTTGTACTCACCAGGGTTACGGGGTATTTTGGAGAGTATCATAGGTCCCCTTTTTTTACATGTTTATGTCTGTGTTCAGCGGTCCTTGAACGCACCATAGTTGCTGAGAGAAGTGAAAGTAGCAATGTGTATTTTTCACAGTAAACTTTTTCCAATGTTGTCAGTAACTACAACAACAAGTCCTTGACCTTTGGCACTGACACAATGACACGACGAGCCCCCCCCCCCCACCCCTCCACCCCCCACCCTGACCCATCGATGTATTTTCATCCTCCTTTCAGCATTACTCATGAAATATTTATGAATTATTATTCATGAATGAAGAAATAAAGCAGACCACGGCCTTAGCAGTGCTACGCTAGCAAATCAGATTCATTTCCATACCTTACCGGGGGGGGCGAGGGGTTGGGGGGGGGGTGCAAGGCTCATTCATTGTTGCTCCTCTTCAAGGACGGACTAAAACATGCAAGATATTTCCTGAATGACTTTGAATGCATTTCAGTCAAATCCATATTATAGTATAATCACATCATTTATACACAGTGTTTATGATATGAAATGTATATTTTCCTAGCATTAATTGAGGTGTAATATAGCTTCAATAAGGTGGTATTTATTAATTTATTACTTTATGAGCTATTTAGGTAGAATGATGCTTGGCCACATCGTGTTGCCGTGAGTCAATGCAGTAAAGCGTTGCGTATTATGCAAGTAAAAAAATACGTCCTTGACCATTTTGGTATAAATTAGAGGATAAATTCATATCAAAAGTAAATAGCACTCAGTTATCGTTTTCATTCACACGTGATGTACAATTTTTATAGTCAAAGCTCAATGCTAATTGATGAAAAGTCACGGTGTATAATGAATGTGAGCTAAAGGGAGATGCAGCCTCATGTTAGGTTTGTGTTCTGATATTTCATCAGGATGATATCAAATGATATCATAAATTCAGTCATTTTTACTTAAAAATGTAAAAAAAAATGGACGTAATATAGTTCAGTGGACATTATGTTGCATATTATGTTGCATATATTCATGAACGCGGGGTGTGCTGGAGCCTATCCCAGCTGTCTTGGGGCGAGAGGCGGGGTACACCCTGGACTGGCGGCCAGCCAATCACAGGGCACATACAACAAACAACCATTCACACTCACATTCATACCTATAAATTTGTGTAAAAGTGACTATAGGGGTGTTATTTCATGTCGAGAGGTCTCTAATAATGTTCATTCATTCATTTTCGACTGCTTATCCTCACGAGGGTGGCGGGGGTTGCTGGAGCCTATCCCAGCCGTCTTGGAGGGGAGAGGCGGGGTACACCCTGGACTGGTGGCCAGCCAATCACAGGGCACATATAGACAAACAACCATTCACACTCACATTCATACCTATGGACAATTTGGAGTGGCTAATTAACCTAGCATGTTTTTGGAATGTGGGAGGAAACCGGAGTACCCGGAGGAAAAAAAAATATATATATATATATATATATATGTATATATATATATATATATATATATAAAACACAATTCTAAGCCCCTGATATCACTTCCTGTCCGCCCTCCACTCAGTTCCCCTGGCACCAGAACACATTTACAACATCACACATAAGTATTATTTATGTCTGTTTCTCTTATTATTTCTACTATATTGGGTGACAGGAGTGTAAAGGTGACTATAGGGGTGTTATTTCATGCCTGGAGGGCTCTGATCATGTATCGTAGCCCGTATTTACCGTATATATGACTATTCAAATTAGTTGAAACATTTTAGGCAAAGAAAAACATCCCTCCATTTTCAATGCCGCTTATCCTCAATAGGGTTCGCGGGTATGCTGGAGCCTATCCCAGTTGTCTTTGAGCGACTGGTCGCCAGCCTATTTCGCCTATTTAACACAATCCAAATATTAATATTACAACATTTTAGGCGGCGGCACGGCGGTCGAGTGGTTAGCACGCGTACCTCGCAGCTAGGAGACCAGGGTTCAATTCCACCCTCGGCCATCTCTGTGTGGAGTTTGCATGTTCTCCCCGTGCATGCGTGGGTTTTCTCCGGGTACTCCGGTTTCCTCCCACATTCCAAAAACATGCTAGGTTAATTGGCCACTCCAAATTGTCCATAGGTATGAATGTGAGTGTGAATGGTTGTTTGTCTATATGTGCCCTGTGATTGGCTGGCCACCAGTCCAGGATGTACCCCGCCTCTCCCCTCCAAGACAGCTGGGATAGGCTCCAGCAACCCCCGCCACCCTCGTGAGGATAAACAGTCGAAAATGAATGAATGAACATTATTAGAGACCTCTCGACATGAAACAACACCCCTATAATAATTTTTACACACATTTGTAGTAAACATAACAGACGATTAAGACATAAATAATATTTAATTTTTTTGGAATGTTTATGTTCGGTTCCTCCCACATTCCAAAAACATGCTAGGTTAATTAGCCACTCCAAATTGTCCATAGGTATGAATTGTGAGTGTGAATGGTTGTTTGTCTATATGTGCCCTGTGATTGGCTGGCGACCAGTCCAGGGTGTACCCTGTCTCTCAAAGCCCAAAGACAGCTGGGATAGGCTCCAGCACCCCCCGCGACCCTCGTGAGGAAAAAGCGGTAGAAAATGAATGAATGAATGAACATTTTTAAGCAAAGAGTGAATGAAGAAAATCAGAAATAACGGTAGCTAATATGACTTCCCCTGAAAAATCCAAAGAAGTGATGAAAAGGTTGAGCTTCTCCTTAAGATTTGTCAGTGATGGGTGGAGCTGTCACCATCCCTGATGTCTGTTCATTTGCTAAGCGATGTGGCTGTGTTGCGGACCATGAAGGATTATCAATTAATCCACTTGGCCAGGCTCAAACAGCGTTGAAAGGATTCCATGCGGATTCCAAAAAGAGCTCCATGTGATGCCTCAGCAAGTCACGTATGAGGCAGGAGACGAACGGATGGATGGATGGATGAGATGAGATGGATGGATGGATGATGAGATGCATGACGCTAACAGTACGACAGTCAACAAATAGACAGACAGTAATGGGTGTCGTGGAGGTCTCCTGTAAGTAGCAGCAAGTCTATATTGATTGTTTGTCAGAGATGTGGAGTTCATGGAGGGGAAAAGACCTTGTCGCTAAGTACGGTCCCTGAACACGCTCCATGTCACGCTGTACGGACTGGACGCCGTCTGACCTTTTTCAGATATTTCAAATAATGCGACGTGGATCCTGACTGATACACTTTCAAGGTGTGTTCAAGTGTGGCCTCTGCACTCCATGGCTTCATGGAAACCAAAATAGTTTTTGCTGTAAATTGTATAAAAAGCCATGAAAACACATTTGGAGGTGTCATGAATAGAACTCTTATATATATATTAAACAAAAGGATATATTTTGAAAATGATATAGGAATAAAGTCATAATATAACAAAAACACAAATTTTTAAATTTTTTAAAAAATTGAAAAAAACAACAGAAAAAATGGAAAAAAGAGCTATATTTTTCTGTATTTTATAGTCTAAATATTAAGAGACAAAACAAGAATAAATTTGTAATAGTATGAGAATAAATAATGACATTTTCATAGCATCGAGTTGAAATATTCCAGGGTTTTCATTTTTGCAAGATTAAGTTGGGGGGAAAGTCATAACATAATGGGAATAAAGTCAAAATATTACAAGAACAAAATTTACAAAAAAAATAAAGAAGAAAATAAAAATTTTAAACATTACAAAAACAAAAACTATATATAAAAAAAACATAAAAAAAATATATATATATAATTTTATTTAGATTTTCTTAGAAAATATATTTTCTTAAAATCTAATTTGACTTTTCACTATGTAGCCCTTGCTGGAAACCGATTTGACACCCCTGCACTAGACGGACGAAATCAATATGAAGCAAACCCAAAAAGTTAATCGTTTTTGTCTGCAACTTATTAAAAAAAAGGCAAAAATGCCCATCACTGTTTTCTAAAGTCAAACCTGTGTCTTGTTTTGCCTAAAATGTCTGGAAATTACAAAATATTCCCATTTGAGAGGCTGAAATCAGAGCATATTTACATTTTTAAATAAAAAAAACACCCAAATAATTGTTGATTAATTGGAAAATTTGTTGATAAATTGATGATTCATTGTTTAATTGTTGCAGCTCTGATACTATGGGGCCATATGGGAAAAAATAATCCCGCTTCATTCACGAGATACACAACACAAAAGTACACTTATGATAATACATCGTGTGGCATAATCATAACCAACACACAAACCCTTTATTTGTAAAATAATACTGACATTCACAAATAAACTGATAAAATCACGGAAACAATTATATAATATATAATTATATAATATAAAATTAAATTAAATTAAATTAAATTAAATTAAATTAAATTAAATTAAATTAAATTAAATTAAATTAAATTAAATTAAATTAAATTAAATTAAATTAAATTAAATTAAATTAAATTAAATTAAATTAAATTAAATTAAATTAAATTAAATTAAATTAAAAATATATATAAATATTGGCTGATTTCCATGAAAAAAACGCTAACTGTCTACTATAGTAACAGCCTGCTAGCAATGCTGACATGCTAAAATTAGCATGCTAACACCTACCACGATAGCGCCGTGTACCGGGAAGGCTAAATATCTGATCATTTTTGTGTAGCTATATATACAAATGCCGAAACTAGTACTATAGTCTCGTAATTTTTACCCATTACACTTATTTTGTTAAGATTCTGTATGACAGGATGTAATGTGTAGTGTTTTATTGTGAAGGCCGGAAATGTGCTGTTTTGTTTTTTTGGCCTCTTTGGGCTGTGTGGTGCGACTCGTCGGTGGTTAATTATTTTTTCATTGTGACTGAAACATTTTCATGCCATTTTTTTTATTTTTTTAATAATGGCGGTTGATATATAATTATATTAAATAGCAAGCAGCAATAGCAAATATGAATGCGATGGATTAAAATACGCTGCCATGTTCATCCGGTCTATCCGGCCGCCAGCAGATACGTAGACCCGCCAGCGCAGACAGGTTTTCCACAAGGTGGCGAGGAAAGGATGTAAAAGGAGACAAAAACAAAGCAACATGCTGTTCGCTAGCCTCTATTGATTGTGGCAGGGTGCTGAAAAGGTCCCTGGTCATGCCCTAACCAAAGGATACTAATTTGCCGGATCAAGTCAGTGGGAATATCGACTGGGAGGAGGCTGAACGGCTGCCATTGTGCGCCTTCAGCGGGGAGCTGCTCTGTGAAACAGGATTAGCAGAGGTCAGGCAGCCGGTGAAAGGATGTCCATCACTTTCTGGGGGCTAATACAAAGGGGCGGGGCCCCGGAGACATGATTGAGATGTTGAAGACCAGAAGGGGAGGGGACGCTGCGGCGCCACCCAACCCCCACCCGCATGTAGATTTGCAGCCTGTTAATGTGTACATTTCACCGTTAACGCCATGTTCGAAGGATTTCCTTCGATGGATTTCATATATTATATTCTATAAGGTAGCATTAAATATAGCAATATATTTACGTGTATTAGTTGGAGATACATACATAAACTATATGGTGTCGGGATTGTACTCAAATCACAAAGAAGTTCGAAACCGATGCTCCACTGTGCTTCTGTCTGCCTTCATAACTCTAGCTCAAATGCATATGTGTTAATTACACACAAAAAATAATGAAATAAATTAATTACTGCAGTTAACATGATATTTTTGAAAGCCTTAATTACATAAAATAATAAAATAATATTATAAAATAATTAATTCATTCATTTTCTACCGTTTTTCCTCAAATAAAATAATAATATTCTAAATATATAATATTATAAATTAATATTACATATACAATAGAGCCCCTGTCGACACCAATACAGAAACTGGTGCTTGTTTCCTGTTGCAATACGGCCTACTAAATGCCTGTACAAAATGCATTTCAAATATTCTAAAAATATTCTACCGGTCTACTAGGTGTCAGTAATGTTACCGCAATGACACACAAGCACCAGTTGTGATTGCCGAAAAAAAAACAACCAACTTTTATTGCGGGTTTGAATGATCTCACAAAAGTTACGATAGCCGTAGCTCCAGTGAAGCTAAAAAAAGCCCAATTCTAAGCCCCTGATATCACTTCCTGTCCGCCCTCCACTCAGTTCCCCTGGCACCAGAACACATTTACAACATCACATATAAGTCTTATTTATGTCTGTTTCTCTTATTATGTAAACTATAATGGGTGACAGTAGTGTAAAGGTGACTATAGGGGTGCTATTTCATGCCGAGAGGGCTCTGATTATATATCGTAACCCGTATTTATTGTATTACATTGATAATAAGGATTCCTACTTTTTGGAAATTCACTTATCACAGGCAGGTCGGGAGTCAATCAACATATGTAAGTACATAAATGTAAATATTTGTAAAATATTTACATTTATGTAATTACTTTTTATTTTTATTTTATTTTTTATTTTTATTTTTCTACACAAAATAAGATGAAAAATAAATAAACAAATCAAGAATAAAGAAAATCAATCAATCAGTAATAAATAAATAAATATAATAATAATAATAACAAAAGGGCAAATAATAAAAACTTAAGAAAGCACATATAGTTGGTGGGTAGACAAATGATTTTTTTCATATTAAAATGAACAAAGCATTATTAGAGCCCTGTAGACATGACAAAACACGACTATAGTCACATTTATACTCTTTTTATTTACAACATATTGCGCAACTGCAGGGTCTTGAGACACATGCTAACTCGCAAACTAGAGCGCTAGCGACCTAAACGGTAGCCTTCGAGTTATTTCCTTTAAAATTAAATAGCCAAAAACTTACCACTTCCACACGGATAGGGAGGATAACTATTAACAGTTATTTAAGCTTTAACATGAACATGAATCAAACATAATCATTTTTTCTGGGTACATGATACCATACAGCATCCATATCAAACATTAAACTTTCATATCAAGGCGGGGGCCTCAAACTGGTGTCCTGCGGGCCACATTTGGCCCGCGGGCCACGTGTTTGAGACCCCTGTTCTAGACGCTATTGGTGAACATCTGCTATGGGATTGTTTCCCCTGCTATTTCCACACGAAGGTATTTAGTAGCCCTGCCTTTCTGTTTGTTGTATTCCTCCAGCAGGTGTTTTATCATCATTAGCGACTCCATTATGGCCCCCAGCTCTGAGGAGAACGTGCTTCTATTCTCTCGGCAACCATTTGCTTCCAAGCAGCTCCAAATGACCGCTGCCTGTCGTTGGCCGCAGTGATAAGAGGTGAGGTTCATGGCTGGTGAGGCACTGACTTCATGACTAATTTGTAGTATTGTTATCATATTTGTGTTACCTTAACATAACTTATGTATTTGGATATGAAGTACATATTTGCTTATGTTCTGATCACCTCATAGTGAGCTGAGCTAGTTCGGGGAGGTCGTATACTGGTGTAGTCACATGACTTCACACTCCCAAATGTTTCCTATGAGCCACTTGATGAGTTCAAGTCAAGTCAATTCAAAAATAACATGTAACTGATTTGTTTGGTCATCAAGCTGCAATAACGGTGGCCGAGTAGTTAGCGTGTAGGCCACACAGTCAGATCGGGAAGACCTGGGTTCGATTCTCCGGGTACTCCAGTTTCCGGGTACTCCGATAATTGGCGACTACAAATTGTCCGTACCTCTCTGTTAAGATATCCAAGGGTCTTGAGACACATGCTAACTCGCAAACTAGAGAGCTAGCGACCTAAACGGTAGCCTTCAAGTTATTTCCTTTCAACTTAAATAGCCCAAAACTTACCACTTCCACACGGATAGGGAGGATAACTATTAACAGTTATTTAACCTTTAACATGAACATGAATCAAACGTAATCATTTTTTCTGGGTACATGATACCATACAGCATCCATATCAAACTTGCGCGGGCCGCACTAACATTAAACTTTCATATCAAGGCGGGGGCCTCAAAGTAGTGTCCTGCGGGCCACATTTGGCCCGCGGGCCGCATGTTTGAGACCCCTGATTTAGATTTTTTTTTTTTCTGTTTATTTAGACCACGCGTGCTGTTATGGTTGCATTTCGGAGTGTCCCTGAATGCACCTTGCATAGGTGTTTGTGAATTAGTACTATATGTAGTGTTGGAATTGCACTGCTGTTGATGCGTTCAGGTCTGAATAAAGTTGTAAAATAGAATGGGACTGCGTGAGTCTGTGGGTCATGAGAGACAGGTAAGGCTCGCAATGATGCGTGTGCATGTTCGATGCTGTATTATAATGTAATTAAGGTGATTAAAGTTTGAAGGAAGGTAATATCATAAAACGGTACCGAAACGGTAGCCTTCAAGTTATTTCCTTTCAACTTAAATAGCCAAAAACTTACCACTTCCTCACGGATAGGGAGGATAACTATTAACAGTTATTTAACCTTTAACATGAACATGAATCAAACGTAATAATTTTTTCTGGGTACATGATACCATACAGCATCCATATCAAACATTAAACTTTCATATCAAGGCGGGGGCCTCAAACTGGTGCCCTGCGGGCCACATTTGGCCCGCGGGCCGCGTGTTTGAGACCCCTGACATACATACTTCCAACTCGCAACACTTCCTCATTCTCGAGGTGCATTCACAGACACTCCAAACATCACAACAATGTGTTTTCATGTGTGGTCTACAAGTAGATATGCCGATGCTCGGGAATCCCGAAAAAATCAACTTGATTTGTCCCTGAATGCAACCCTATCATTGCACCTGAAAATAAGGTTAAACTGTGAAAGAGTTTCTGTCATTCATATTTCTGTTCATAAAGCAAATATAGCATATTTCAGACCTAGCTGCAAATAGTGATTAATCCTGATGAATTAATTACAAAAACTGTAATTAATATAGTAGTAGTTTTTAGTTCCTGCATTTTAACATATGAAACTAAGTTGTTTATGATTGGTGCGCTGATTATGTCAATTGTTATTATATAATACATGAATGTAGAGCAGAAACAGCTAAGGTGTTGTGTTCAAGATCAAGGATCAGATTCGTTTAGCTCGTGTTCGACTGCTCTTTCACGTTGTGTTTATTTGTTTGTTCTACCGCTCACGCTTCAGCTTGTTTGTGAAAAAGGCTGCAATGGTGCTAATTATTCCAAACAACAACACCTAATTATACCACTGATGCTAATGACTGTATTCCTTATTAACGAGCCATTAAACAATTACGCTCGCAGTCAATGATATGCTAATGACTTCCACGTGAAATGGGTGTAAAAGTCATGGAGACGTAGGTGAGGGATTAGGCAATTAGCACAGAAGCTTCTTTTTTGGTTTCCAGCATTTTGACAAAAACCTAAATATATGAATATGAATATGAATATGAATTATTATCGTTCATATGAGTGAAGTCAGTAAAATAAGCCTGGCTGATATTTTCTAATACAAGATACCGAATGCAGTATAATTATTATAGTATGACATGCATATGTATTATTTCTTCTAGTTATATTGTTGTATATGTTTGGTATATTTAATAGTTATTACAAGATAAAAATATAAATATATATATAATTTGATTTCTTAATGAATTATTAAATACAATGCTGTACAGATAGAGATAATTATGATTATAATATAAAAAATAACATAGCAGCCATTATAAAATAAATGACACAGTATAATAAATGTATGAACTATAAAAAAATAAAAAAATAAAAAAATAAAAAAATAAAAAAATAAAAAAATAAAAAAATAAAAATATAAAAATGTAAAATATATAAAAATATAAAAATATAAAAATATAAAAATATAAAAATATAAAAATATAAAAATATAAAATATATAAAAATATAAACATATAAACATATAAACATATAAAAATATAAAAATGTAAAATATATAAAAATATAAAAATATAAAAATATAAAAATATAAAAATATAAAAATATAAAAATATAAAAATATAAAAAATATAAAAATATAAAAATATAAAAATGTAAAATATATAAAAATATAAAAATATAAAAATATAAAAATATAAAAATACAAAAAATATAAAAATATAAAAATATAAAAATATAAAAATATAAAAATATAAAAATATAAAAATATAAAAATATAAAAATATAAAAATATAAAAATATAAAAATATAAAAATATTAATTCATAATAAATATGAATTAATATGAATTCATAATAAAATACATTTTTTTATTTTGGTGTATTTATATTGCTATTTATTTTAGTTATATTGCTGAATATAAAATAATGTATTATTTTAAAATAATGTATCATTGAAAATAAAATCAAACATGCCTATTTTTTCAGTATTTATTAATGCCTTATTAACTACAGTTCTTTATATATATATAAAGAACTATATATATAGATATATGTTTAATTTGTGTTTTTTGTATTGAAAAGCCTCTTGTTTATTATTTTAGTACAAGTGATAGATGGAGACAGAATATGATGATATTGTTATGGTGCCTCTGGATTCATCAGTGAGCTGTTGCTAATTGTGCGTGTCGTTTTTGCTTGCACGCACACACACACACACACACATGCATGTGTCCACGCATGTGTGTGTTTGGGAGAAAGGGGCGGGGCGGGCCGGGCTGTTGAGAAACACACAATGAAGTGTTCCATATAATGACAAAATATCCCTCCATTTCAAGTTCCTGCAGTGAGGACCTTGGGCAAATTGATGTATGCCTCCTCCTCTTCCTGGATCTCTCCTCTTTTCCAACAGCATTATGGCTGCTTTTAAAATATTAATATGAGAGTGCATTTAGCGGAGAGGAGTATTCTCTGGTGACTTCCTATTTAGGTCACTTGGGAGAGGCTGTCTGCTTCTGATTTACTCCCGATGCAACATTAAAAGACCTCACGTCTTTTTTTGGTGGCTTGATGCCTTCTTCTCTTCCCTCTCGCCACACATTACTACCGCTCTAGGGCATACTGCACAGACATATACTGGAGATGGAGATATACAGCAAATAGGTGCGGATCTATGCGTGCGTGGCTACTTCAACAAAAAAAAAAAAAAAAACCCGCACGGCAGCTTCTGAAAACATGTTGGATTTATTGCATGTTTCATTCATCTGGACGAGCACACACGTTTATGACGTTGGCAACACTCGACTCACAAGACTATTTTATCCTTTCTGATCATACCATTTATAGCAGGGGTCTCAAACTCAATTTACTTGGGGGCCACTGGAGCTAAGGTCTGGGCGAGACTGGGCCCGCATCAGGTTTTCCAAAAAAAACAACAAAAAAAATCGCATTTATTAAAACAGAAAACTGAATATCTTACTTTTTATTTTCTACACAAAATAAGATGAAAAATAAATAAACAAATCAAGAATAAAGAAAATCAATCAATCAGTAATAAATAAATAAATATAATAATAATAATAATAATAATAAAACGACAAATAATAAAAACTTAAGAAAGCACATATAGTTGGTGAGTAGACAAATGATTTTTTTCATATTAAAATGAACAAAGCATTATTAGAGCCCTGTAGACATGACAAAACACGACTATAGTCACATTTATACTCTTTTTATTTACAACATATTGCGCAACTGCAGGGTCTTGAGACACATGCTAACTCGCAAACTAGAGCGCTATAGCGACCTAAACGGTAGCCTTCAAGTTATTTCCTTTCAACTTAAATAGCCAAAAACTTACCACTTCCACACGGATAGGGAGGATAACTATTAACAGTTATTTAACCTTTAACATGAACATGAATCAAACGTAATAATTTTTTTCTGGGTACATGATACCATACAGCATCCATATCAAACTAACATTAAACTTTCATATCAAGGCGGGGGCCTCAAAATAGTGTCCTGCGGGCCACATTTGGCCCGCGGGCCGCGTGTTTGAGACCCCTGATTTATAGTATTAATATATGTATGACAATTAAGTAACACACTGTCCTTCAATGTCCTTCAATAGCATAATGCCATAATTATGTATTTTTGGCAGAATTGGTCGAATATCCAACATGGATTCAACTTTTAAACATAGTCAACGCATGTTCTGTAGCGTTGGGGTCTGGGCTCTGGGAAGATTCTCGAACAGGGGTGAGCAAACATTTTGATTTATAGGTCACACTGGGTTCAAACAAAAAATATATATATATCTTCTATTATATATTGTTTATCGCAGTTAATTTGTGTTTCTAAATGTGTTTTTTTTAACATTATTAGAGATCAAATAACACCCCTATAGTCACCTTTAGTGGACAAGCAAGTGAGGTCGAGGGTTTAGAGTGGATTTTTAGCAGCAACAGTAGCCCGTATTGGGGATTATTGTGCCAGTTGTGAGATCATTCAAAGCTGCAATAAAGGCCTGTTGTTTTGGTGATCAAGTCTGGTGCTTGTGCGTCTCAAATAACATTACAGAAACATTACTGACACATATTGACCAGTGTGGAGTACAACATATATATATATATATATATATATATATATATATATATACAGTATATATATATACAGTATATATATATATATATATATATATATATATATATATATATATATATATATATATATATATATATATATATATCAGGGCTATTTGTATTTGACTTAACCCTTGTATTATGTTACGGGTCAGTTTGACCCGTTTCAGTTTTTGTGTTGACCAAAGTACTGGTTATCCTTTCTTTTTCTTCATGAAATTTTGTGACTTTTCCTCATCTAGGGTCATGAACACAAAAACTGAAACGGGTCAAATTGATCCGTAACATAATACAAGGTTAACTAGCATGATTTGTTAACCCTTGTATTATGTTACGGGTCAATTAGACCCGTTTCAGTTTTTGTGTTGACCAAAGTACTGGTTATCCTTTCTTTTTCTTCATGAAATTTTGTGACTTTTCCTCATCTAGGGTCATTAACACAAAAACTGAAACAGGTCAAATTGACCCGTAACATAATGCAAGGGTTAACTACCATGATGCTAGCATGATTTGTTAACAAATCATGCTAGTTAACCTTGTTAACCTTAACTGAAACGGGTCAAATTGACCCGCAACATAATACAAGGGTTAACAAATCATGCTAGTTAACCTTGTTAACCTTAACTGAAACGGGTCAAATTGACCCGCAACATAATACAAGGGTTAACAAATCATGCTAGTTAACCTTGTTAACCTTAACTGAAACGGGTCAAATTGACCCGCAACATAATACAAGGGTTAATTTAGCCATTTTTTAACAGCATGATGCATGTCTTTGCACCATTAGGCCACTGGATGGCACTGTTGGGTTGTATTCCCCCTTCTCCTTCTGCAACCAAACAGCTGCTCGCTCACAGTCGATGGATTGACAACATTTTTTCCACCTATGTCATCGCTTGTTTACTTCCACTTTGAAAAACAATATGTGACAAAATCACAGTCAACATTATTGATCATAAACCTGCTTTGACTTGACTTTATAAAGACCCGTAGACAGGAAGTCTGCACATGACGTTATCCTTTTGAGATCCTTGTTTTCATGAAAAGACACACGCCTGGCTTTCTACACTAAACCTCTGAGATGAAGGTAAGAACAGAGCCAGCGAGTGTTTTTCCTAAGTCGACTTTGGTGCTTTATTCGAGACCGCATGAGGCTGGGAAGCGCGCCGCCCTTCAGGTGCTTAATAATTAAGCGAGTGCTAGTCACAGAGTGCAAGCGACGTGATGGAGGAAGTCAAGCAGAAGCTGAGAGCAGGCAGCGTGAACAACACGAGTGGCGTCTTCGTGTATTTGGGTGAAGAGAAGCACTGAAAGCTGGTCATGTGACTTCTTATTATGACATGTGATAATTAGCCCCCATATCGTTACCGTGTACTTTCCGTGAAGTCCTGGCTGGGGTTTGACCGCCACGCCCCCCCGACGGTCTGGGATGTTTGGTATAAAGTGGCGGCAGCACATCTGGAAGGCGGATCGGCAGGAGACTTGATGTCGACATTAAAGTTTCAGGTCGCATGGGGCTGTTTTACACGCCCGCCCGTCCCCGATTGATGCTGCACTGGAAAGCAGCCATCGGCGACTGCATGTCCGACATCAGGTTGCCGGTCTCCTGGTGCCACGGCGCCGCAAACAAGTGTTGGATTAGGTCCGCTGGGACTCACCACGACATAAGCTAACACGGGCCTGATGCTGTTCAAGTGGATGTCGTACACCAGGACCTCGAGAACGCACACATGCATAGTAATGATATAGTAATGATATAGTAATGATATAGTAATGATATTCTATGAATATGGAGGTGGCGGGAAGGTCCTTTATGCCAATCCTTCAAAGGTTACAAAACATCAAAACATCATCAGTAGCAGATTTTTCATGGCATGGCTGGTCCTGCGACTTATATAGAAAGGTGCTACTTACATATCAAAATAAACATGTTTGCTTTTTGGGAGACAATGAATGCAGCATGCTTTTTCTTATGGAATACATTCTAATACGCTTCTGCCTTGATGACTGTAAGTAATGTGTAAAGATAATCAATGTCAAATATTACCAGGATTTCACATTTAACAGGAAAATACTGCAATCAAAACAATGACACTGTATACCAGGGGTCTCAAACACGCGGCCCGCAGGACACTAGTTTGAGGCCCCCGCCTTGATATGAAAGTTCAATGTCAGTGCGGCCCGCGCAAGTTTGATATGGATGCTGTATGGTATCATGTACCCAGAAAAAAATATTACGTTTGATTCATGTTCATGTTAAAGGTTAAATAACTGTTAATAGTTATCCTCCCTATCCGTGTGGAAGTGGTAAGTTTTTGGCTATTTAAGTTGAAAGGAAATAACTTGAAGGCTACCGTTTAGGTGGCTAGCTCTCTAGTTTGCGAGTTAGCATGTGTCTCAAGACCCTGCAGTTGCGCAATATGTTGTAAATAAAAAGAGTATAAATGTGACTATAGTCGTGTTTTGTCATGTCTACAGGGCTCTAATAATGCTTTGTTCATTTTAATATGAAAAAAATCATTTGTCTACCCACCAACTATATGTGCTTTCTTAACTTTTTATTATTTGCCGTTTTATTATTATTATTATATTTATTTATTTATTACTGATTGATTGATTTTCTTTATTCTTGATTTGTTTATTTATTTTTCATCTTATTTTGTGAAGAAAAATAAAAAGTAAGATATTTGAGAACAGTGGAATGTTTTATCAGAGCTTTTATTGTAGAAAATCGAAACCAAAGCAAAGTTTATTCATTTTTTTGTTTTTTTTTGGAAAACCTGATGCGGCCCAGTCTCACCCAGACCCGAGCTCCAGTGGCCCCCAAGTAAATTGAGTTTGAGACCCCTGCTGTACACTTTCACAGAATTTACCTGTAAAAATCAAACACGTAATTGTACAGCAGGTGGCGCTATGATGCTCAATACGCAATCCGTCCTTTTCCCTTATTTGTATTTTGCTACTTTATTTGCCTTTTATTTTTTGTTTGCCTTTACTTTGGCCCTTTTGTCTCCTACAATAGCCTGCTTTGTCTTTATTCTGGAATTTGTTGCCACTTTTGTATGTATATACTTTTTGTATGTTCACTGTTTGTGTTCTGTTCCAATAATAAAAAAAAAAACTACGCAATTCGTCCTGAAATCGGTGCCGCGCATGCGCAAGGACTTCACTTCCTTTATTGGCAAATTTTTACGACAGCGCTTCTGCGACGTCACGTGATGTGGTAGTTGTTGCCAAAAAATAGGCTGTAGACTGCTTCTGCACATGCGCAGCACCGATTGCGTGTCCAGTACGGATTGTGTAGTGACAGTGCCACACCGTGAAGCTAGCTTTTTTTTTTTTTAACTTTGAGGACTTCCAAAACAGCTCCGATGTGGTTCCTGGTGAGTTCCCAGGGAGTTCATGAGCTCCCTCTGGTGGCCCTATGATTGGCTTTTGTCAAAGAAAAGGTTAATATTTGTCACGATGTTGTAAGACGTATTTAAAGGACCCAGTAGTGGTGCTTAACAAAAAGTCATAAATTAGCATGACTAAAGCTGGGCCATATGAACCAAAATTGGGTAATATGGGTGTTATTTCATGTATAGAGTGTTCTAATAATGTTAAAAACTGTGTTCAGAAGGTCTTAAAGAGGTTTTTTATGCTCTAACTACAAAAATATTCAAATTAGACATAAATAATCCTACTTCCTGAAAATGCACTTATCACGGTGGAGTTTGGAAACAATTAACCGCGATAAAGGAGGGATTACTGTTCATGATTCCTTATAGGGAAATTGATTCGGTTTTTGTACATTGTATTATTGTATTAAGCATGGATGTGTAATGTAGTACTTTGTAAAGTACACACAATTAGAACACATTTTAACTGGCATGTGTGGGGGTTTCCAAATGTGGACGTGTTTATGAAAGTAAATAAGTGTCTTTTTGATGATGTTTTCAGCAACATAAATGTTTTTGTGTATGTCGGGAGGTTGCTAATGGGTCTGAAGTCAAAGATTCGGAATCACGCAGGTGTCGGCAGACGGCACAGAAAAAGCTCTTTTCCTTGAGCTTATTTGAAAGAGCAGACCCTATCATTGGTTTGGAAGTCAAAGATGACCGCCTTGCCAGTCCCGATGCCTTTTCGGCAGATAAAAGTGATCTCCATGAAGCAAATGAAAAGCCGGCTGAATGGATCTCTGCTGCTCCCATCAGGGATCAGAGCGACATGCGCCCATGAAAGGCTGAGGGCATCGGAGCAAGGCTATTTTTCCTCAGACTTCGCCGTAACCGAGGCCGAGCCCTGCTTCATAGTCGATGATTCAATGCCATGCCCAAATGTTCCTCACCCCCATGCTGGAAGGGATCTGTTCCTCGCAAAATGACTTTTCACCCTAACCAAATCTTTCAGACTCTTTCTCTCGTCAACGTGGACACCACATTTTTAAAGACTGATTTTTTTTTTTTTAATGTGTTTTCCTTTGGTCCACAGCACTATCCTGTTACCTGGTTTCACCGTCTTCTACTTCATATCTTAGCATTTCTTTCAGAATTCATTTAGAAAGAATTCATACATTCATATTTAAAAAATAATTACAATTAAATAATGTAACAACAGTCGTCCCTCGTTTATCGCAGTTAATTGGTTACTGACCCAACTGTGATAAGTGAATTTCTCAGTCTTCATAAATGGAATATTTTCATAGACAGAGCGTACAAAAACCTGTTTACAACCTTTTAAATGTGTTTTTTTTTAACATTATTAGAGCATTATAAGCATGGAATAACACCCCTGTTGTCATCCATACCCAATATACTTGACATAATTGATTAGTTAATTGATTAGAGACCCCAACTGTGATAAGCGAATTTCTCAAAGTCTTCATAAATGGAATATTTTCATAGACAGAGCATACAAAAACCTGTTTACAACCTTTTAAATGTGTTTTTTTTTACATTATTAGAGCCTTATAGACATGGAATAACACCCCTATTGTCATCAATACCCATATACTTGACATAATTAATTAGTTAATTGATTAGAGGCCCCAACTGTGATAAGCGAATTTCTCAAAGTCTTCATAAATGGAATATTTTCATAGAAAACATACAAAAACCTGTTTACAACCTTTTAAATGTGTTTTTTTAACATTATTAGAGCCTTATAGGCCTGGAATAACACCCCTATTGTCATCCGTACCCAATATACTCAACATAATTAATTAGTTAATTGATTACAGACCCCAACTGTGATAAGCGAATTTCTCAATGTCTTCATAAATGGAATATTTTCATAGAAAACATACAAAAACCTGTTTACAACCTTTTAAATGTGTTTTTTTTACATTATTAGAGCCTTATAGACATGGAATAACACCCCTATTGTCATCCATACCCAATATACTCACCATAATTAATAGGTCATAACACATGTAAGCTTGTGTGGGTTGCTGTCAATGGTGGAGAGGGGGGCAACATTGGGGGTTCAGAGTTGAGTTTCAGCCTGGTAGTTACGGTCAGTAGACAAGGATCAGGGATTATTGTGCCTGTTGTGATATCAGTTAAAGCCCGCAATAAAAGCCTGTTGTTCTGGCCATCACGTGAACCTAAGGGTTCTCAATAATTATTTTGTTGTCATGCTCCCCCAAGAGACAGAAATGTTTTCAGCCCCCCCCCCCCCATTTATTTACCTGTACTGTACATATACTGTCTCCATATGACTTCATTTAGTCATATTCATTCTACAAAATCCATAATTTACGCTGAAAATATGCATATTTATGGACTAATAATAATCTGTATTCATTCATTCATTTTCTAACCGAGGGTGGAATTGAACTCCGGTCTCCTAGCTGTGTGGCCTGCACGCTAACCAGTCATCCTAATCCGTATTCAGCAGTATGTAATTAATCGTGATACAGATGTTATTTGAACACTTTTATAATATATACACTTGTGCTTATGTGGGGGTGGGTGATGTGGTAAATGTTGAAAGTACTCTAAATACAGGGTCAGTGTTGCGATTTTATGTTTTTTTTATTTCAAATGTAATAATTTAGTGATTTTGTCTTAAATTTGTTGGCAAATAATACAGCAAATAATAAAAAGTTAAGAAAGCACATATAGTTGGTGGGTAGACAAATGATTTTTTTCAGATTAAAATGAACAAAGCATTATTAGAGCCCTGTAGACATGACAAAACACGACTATAGTCACATTTATACTCTTTTTATTTACAACATATTGCGCAACTGCAGGGTCTTGAGACACATGCTAACTCGCAAACTAGAGAGCTAGCGACCTAAACGGTAGCCTTCGAGTTATTTCCTTTCAACTTAAATAGCCCAAAACTTACCACTTCCACACGGATAGGGAGGATAACTATTAACAGTTATTTAACCTTTAACATGAACATGAATCAAAACGTAATAATTTTTTTCTGGGTACATGATACCATACAGCATCCGTATCAAACTTGCACGGGCCGCACTAACATTAAACTTTCATATCAAGGCGGGGGCCTCAAAGTAGTGTCGTGCGGGCCACATTTGGCCCGCGGGCCGCATGTTTGAGACCCCTGATTTAGAGTTTTTTTTCTGTTTATTTAGACCACGCGTGCTGTTATGGTTGCATTTCGGAGTGTCCCTGAATGCACCTTGCATAGGTGTTTGTGAATTAGTACTATATGTAGTGTTGGAATTGCACTGCTGTTGATGCGTTCAGGGCCGAATAAAGTTGTAAAATAGAATGGGACTGCGTGAGTGTGTGGGTCATGAGAGACAGGTAAGGCTCGCAATGATGCGTGTGCATGTTCGATGCTGTATTATAATGTAATTAAGGTGATTAAAGTTTGAAGGAAGGTGATATCATGTCGTTGCGTGACACAAAGTACTATTTGTTCTTTTCGCGCTGATAAGAAGAAAAATCGACACTGGTCCTATTCAACGCATCGCGCTTTGTTGAGGGCTCTTGACTTTGTTGAGATGACAAACGGTGGAGTGCCGTGCCATGTTTGAGGCCTTCTTCAAGGTCTGCGCTGAATGCCGCCTCAATTTGTCATCCCTGGCGTCTTTAAACACTCTCGGCGTACAAAACGCCAAATGCTGCCTGAAAAGTTACTTCCCTTGTCAGCCCGTCATAAATTATCAAAGCTTTTAGAGGGGAAACAAGCAGCGCACAAATAACACCCTGCCCCCACTCCGCCAACCTCCCTGCTCATTTAAGAGCTTTCATTTATGGCTGTAACCATGGCAACTATCTCTTTGCTGAAGCAGCCACCACGCACACACACACGTCCATCGGTTACTGTAAAGATACGCAACTAAACATCTGCACGACATCGACTTTTGACAACTTGAACCTGAAAGTGGAAACTTCTACCCACGGTAAACGATAACGAAATGAACACCTAATTGTGGTTGTTGTGCCTCAAGAGATGGAGAATGACCGTCATGCTAACGCTATCTGTTTCATAAGATGTTCAAAGACGCCATCCAATGGTGGTTTCTCCACCAATGGACTAGGAAACTAGTGTGGCAAACGCCTCATTCTTCCATTTTGCATCATTCTACTTAAGTATTATTCCACTTATGAACTATTCTGCCTATGTATTCTTCCATCTACATCAGGGGTCTCAAACTTGCGGAGACGCTAGTTTGAGGCCCCCCACCTTGATACCAAAGTTTAATGTTGAAAATGACAGCTTAAAGCTGTGTGCACACCGGACACAATTAACATGATTTTTGCCCCGCAAATACCGTTACCCTACCTTGTTACCCCGCCCTGTTTTGCTATGGATTAGCAATGAAGCTAAAGGCTTATGACGCTGGGTACAAATAAATAAACAAGGAATGATTTGGAATAAAAAAACGTAAAATACACGTCAAGATAAAGCATCTCATCAAACATGTTGTTAAAGTTACCACGCTGCTCCCAAATGGAACTGAGTACGATGCTAACTTGCTAATTGGGTCAAATTATTAAGTTTTATTAATGTTCATGTTAAAGGTTAAATAACTGTTAATACTGTACATTTCAATCTGAAAAAAATAATTTCTCTACCAACTTCTTGTTTTATTATTATTTTACTTATTTATTACTGATTGATTGATTTATTGTCTTTATTCTTAATTTGTTTATTTTTTTTATCTTATTTTGTGTATATAAAAAATAAAAATTAAGATATTTGAGAACAGTGGAATGTTTTATTAGATATTTTGGTGTGGAAAACCGGAACCAAAGTACTGAAAAAGTGTAGGGTATAGCAGAAGCAAAAGCATTTTTTTATAGATTTTTTTACAGTTTTTAATAAATGCATTTTGTTTTTCTGTTTTTTTGAAAACCTGATGCAGGCCGGCTTCACCCAGAACCTAGTTCCGGTGGCCCCCAGTGAATTGAGTTTGAGACCCCTGATCTACATATTATTTGTATTACTCCACCTACGTAACCATCACCTACATATTGTCCCAGGTACGTATCAATCAACTTATATAAAGTACTTTCCAGTTTGCATAGTCTTCCGCCTACATACGCTTCTGCCTACATGTCATTCTGCTTATGTAATCATCCATTCATGGTTTTACAGCTAAAAAAATGTGTTATTTTTAAATATCTTCATTGAAAATCCAATCAAAAGAGAAATTTTAAACCATACAATAGAACACAATGAAAGTGGCGTGAACCTCCACTTTCACACTTAAGTGTTTCAGATCATGAAACAACCTTAAATATTAGTCTCTGGCAACACAACCGAACACCAAATGCAGTTTTTAAATGACAATATTATTCAAGAAGAAAAACAAACGTGATTGTTCTCCGGTTAAAACAGAACCTGACTGTGGTTTATAACACCTGAGTTCAAGTGGAAAAGGTTTTAAAGCCATTTCTAAAGCTTTGGGACTCCTGCAAACCACAGTGAGAGCCATATCATCTTTGAAAATGATGTTCAACAGAATTATTTTTTTCTGTTCTGTTGGGGAACGTCAACTAGGACGGACTTTACCGTTACTCATTTCTTGTAGTTACTTACAATCAACTCCATAAATGGTTCTTATTCCCCAATATGGACCTCAGCTATAGGAGTAGCCCAAGCGTTCTATATGCGCTGAAACGCACAAAGCACTGAAAAAGTTTGTATATTTTTCTGTTTTTAATAAATGCGTTTTTTTTGGGGGGGGGGGGTTGAAAACCTGATGCGGCCCAGCCTTGCCCAGACCCTAGCTCCAGTGGCCCCCAGGTAAATTGAGTTTAAGACCCCTGCCATAGATGAATCCATTAACTCTCACATTGGGCATGCATAATATTCTATTGACTAAGTAGATATGTGTATATTTAGTTATTTCATATATCATACATCTAACATCCAAACTACCAATTTTACACATCCCAAATTTCCCAATTTCTCTCCAAATTATCCTCAAGTTGTTGATTGTATTGTGATTGTAGTGTGTGTATGCAAATGAGGCTACAACGTAATAATATTCAATCCTCAATTGTTGCTTGTAACAAAACAGCAATAAATCTATGAGAAGTCACGTGACATACATGACTTCCGTATGAAACAACACAAACGAGACAGCAGGTCAAGGAAATATCCCATAACTCAAAACAGTAACGAGACAACAACAAAAAAAAAGCAATATTTGATGTTTTACTGACATCTGCTGGACAAACACCGACACTGCACTTTCAAATCCTGGGCAATATGGGACTCTGATGAAAATCATTGATGTTTTACTGATTGTCTTATTCGGATTTTTGCATTTTGTCAAGCTTGTTTTTATTTATTTAGACATTATGTGTATTTATGTAATATTTCCTATTATTACAATGCTACATTATATGTATATATATTTGTATATATATATATATACGTATATATATATATATATATGTATATATTTACATTCATCTGTTTGAAAGGCGGCATGGTCGAGTGGTTAGCGCGCAGACCTCACAGCTAGGAGACCAGGGTTCAATTCCACCCTCGGCCATACTCTGGAGCGACTTATGTATGTTTTTTTATCCTAATTATGCATTTTTGGCCTTGTGCGACTTATACTCCGGAGCGACTTATGTATGTTTTTTTTCTTATCTAATTATGCATTTTTGGCCTTGTGCGACTTATACTCCGGAGCGACTTATGTATGTTTTTTCTTATCTAATTATGCATTTTTGGTCTTGTGCGACTTATACTCTGGAGCGACTTATGTATGTTTTTTTCTACCTAATTATGCATTTTTGGCAACTTATACTCCGGAGCGACTTATGTATGTTTTTTTCGACCTAATTATGCATTTTTGGCCTTGTGCGACTTATACTCCGGAGCGACTTATGTATGTTTTTTTCTACTTAATGATACATTTTTGGCCTTGTGCGACTTATACTCCGGAGCGACTTATGTATGTTTTTTTCTACCTAATTATGCATTTTTGGCCTTGTGCAACTTATACTCCGGAGCGACTTATGTATGTTTTTTTCTACCTAATTATGCATTTTTGGCCTTGTGCGACTTATATTCTGGAGCGACTTATGTATGTTTTTTTCTATCTAATTATGCATTTTTGGCCTTGTGCGACTTATACTCCGGAGCGACTTATGTATGTTTTTTTCTTATCTAATTATGCATTTTTGGCCTTGTGCGACTTATACTCCGGAGCGACTTATGTATGTTTTTTTTCTTATCTAATTATGCATTTTTGGCCTTGTGCGACTTATACTCCAGAGCGACTTATGTATGTTTTTTTTCTACCTAGTTGTGTATTTTTGGCACATTCCACATTCCTCCCACATTCCAAAAACATGCTAGGTTAATTGACGACTCCAAATTGTCCATAGGTATGAATGTGAGTGTGAATGGTTGTTTGTCCAGGGTGTACCCCGCCTCAGCTGGGATAGGCTCCAGCACTCCCAGTGAGGAAAAAGCAGTAGAAAATGAATGAATGTTTGAAAGACCACAGTCTGGACTATGTCTAAAAAGATGAGGATACAGTATACATAATACTAAAAATCACAATACACGATTTATTGGTAAACATTGATAAATGATGCGGCAACCAAATCTCACACAATATCATAACACGTCAGGAATATCCAAACAGATGCGAATATACATGCAAAACAAGACTATTTTTATAGTCGTTTCTAACCTGCAAGGCATCCTGGGAAGCCCACATGCAGGAAGTGACCCAGCATGCTTTGTGGGTTAGACATGGCTATATTCTAGTATTGTTTTGCATGGATATTAGTGTGTAAGCATCTATTTGGATACCTCAGTCAGTTCCATTGTGTTACTTTTGGTTGCAATCAATCAAACTTTATTGGTATTTTTCAAATGTGTATATTATTGCCATACATATGGGAGCCTCAGTGGACGTCTACTGCTAGCTACATCTGTAGCGTGTCGATTGTTTCCGTGTTAAGTCCCACCTGACATGTCTGAAGTCGTGATTGTAGCCGGGCTAGATGTTGGCTTGGGAGGGGTCGGTAGAATGCGTGCAAGCGGGTGTTTGCTGATGCTGGCTGGTGTTGTCTGATGTGTTCTCTTCCGGTTTCTTTGAGGACTGGGGGTGTGAATGTCTGTCAGAATTGTGGGCCAACATGATGCTCACCTTCCGCTGGTGGGCCAGAGCCTCTTCCTTGTCGTTCAGCTGCGGGCAGGTAAAACACCAACGTCATTTGTTTATTCATTTATTTCCACTAGACATTCGGTCTACTGTAGATATGAAAATGTACACAACTTTACTACAGGAAATTGCCGTTAATTGGCTCCAGGCCCAACAGGGATTCATTCATTTCTGCCAATCAGGATTCCTTATTTATAAACTGAATATTTTTGCAGTGAGAGCATAGAAAACCTGTTTATGACCTTTCTAAAAACAGTTTATTGTGCCTGTTTTGAGCTCATTCAAACCTCTCTGAATGCGCCTTCTGAATGCCTTATGTTTGTATTTTACTTCAATCAGCCTGTGAGGGAGCTGCCAATCCTCCCTCACTGATCAGGTGTACGTATGCCCCACCTACACACTGTCATGTTTCTATTTGTGTATATAATTGGCTTTTGTTATTTACATATATTCTGGTTAGTACTTATATTTGTTTGCCATTTAAGTTGTTTAATTGCCACTTTGGTTTAGTTTTTAATTGAAGTAATTGGTTTTGTTCCTAATTTTTAACAAAAAAAAGGGTACCTTTTAGACCAGTGGTCTCAAACATGCGGCCCGCGGACTAGTTTGAGGCCCCCGCCTTGATATGAAAGTTTAATGTCAGTGCGGCCCGCGCAAGTTTGATATGGATGCTGTATGGTATCATGTACCCAGAAAAAATTATTACGTTTGATTCATGTTCATGTTAAAGGTTAAATAACTGTTAATAGTTATCCTCCCTATCCGTGTGGAAGTGGTAAGTTTTTGGCTATTTAAGTTGAAAGGAAATAACTTGAAGGCTACCGTTTAGGTCGCTAGCTCTCTAGTTTGCGAGTTAGCATGTGTCTCAAGACCCTGCAGTTGCGCAATATGTTGTAAATAAAAAGAGTATAAATGTGACTATAGTCGTGTTTTGTCATGTCTACAGGGCTCTAATAATGCTTTGTTCATTTTAATATGAAAAAAATCATTTGTCTACCCACCAACTATATGTGCTTTCTTAACTTTTTATTATTTGCCCTTTTATTATTATTATTATTATATTTATTTATTACTGATTGATTGATTTTCTTTATTCTTGATTTGTTTATTTATTTTTCTTCTTATTTTGTGTAGAAAAATAAAAAGTAAGATATTTGAGAACAGTGGAATGTTTTATCAGAGCTTTTATTGTAGAAAATTGGAACCAAAGCGAAGTTTTTTACATTTTTTTGTTTTTAATAAATGCGTTTTTTTTGGAAAACCTGATGACCATAAATTTTGGTTTCAGTTTTCGTCAAACCTTTAGGAAGGAAGGTATAGCATACAGCACGTACTATATATGTATATAAGGATGTATGCATATTGATATAAGCATCTTACCAAGTCTAGAAGTTTATACAGGGTATCAGGAAGGTCGTCAGCCATCTTGGCTTCCATACCGAATGGAAGTAAGTCTCTCAACCTCTGGTTTATACTTATTAATGGACCCCGATTATGACCTGCAAAGACAATACACTTTGAGGGGGCTCGAAGAAATGAAACAGTAAGACGTTAGCATGTGTAGCATTAATCATGACAGCAGGACTTGCCTTTTAGGACGTTGTCTTCGGCCAGCATCATGAGGTATTCACTGCGTTTCTTTATCTGCTGTTCAAACGCAATGCGAAAAGCGTCTGCAACCATCAAGGCTTCCTCTCGCTTCGAACGCTCAGCATCCAGCTGTTGAATGTCGGGGAAAATATGCTTTGCTATTGCACTTGTAAAATGCTTTGTGTTTCGTGGGGTGGAGGCGGGGCCGGCAGCATACACACAGAGGTTATATACGTATTTAATATTTTTTCATTGTGCTTTTTTTTTAAAGCAATGTTAAAATCTCGTGCCGTCTCATTCTCGTAGAACTAATCTTGTGTATGGTCTCATCTGTGGAGGGTCTCATGACACATTTGGTGTCCAGGCATGTGAGTCTGCCCTTAATTTTCTCTGTCACTCACCCCTCCGCCATGTAGGAGAGCATATGTGGTTTCCTACATTATTTTCATTATTATATTTTAATATCAGGTTGTATTGACTTCCCTCCTCTTATTAAATTCTACCTCATTATTATTATTATTATTATTATTATCATTATTATTATTATTATTAATAATAATAAGTACATCCTCAGATCCCTGCTTGTCAAGAATGGTGAAAAAAAATTTTTTTTTACATCCTCCCTCACCAAACCCTCCGTTTTCAGCTCAACATTTGCAATAAAAGTTGTAATTAATACATTAGATATGTACAATCATTCCTCCCTATATAAAGTGCAGTTGTAAATAAACACAACATCTTGTGTTTTACCTCCTGTTGCAGCTGAATGAGCTGCTTTCTGCTAGCAGCAGCTATTTGGTTGCACGGACATGGTTGGGGAACCGCATGACTCCTGCAGGCTTCCAACACCACAAGCTGAAAAACACACACAAGCAGGTCTTAACAATAAGAATATCATACTTATAACTGTCCAACCATACAGAAAATGTCAAATAAATTTGTCAATTTGATTTATTCTTGGCCCTAAGTAAAGCATTTCAAGCATACAGTAAAATTAGCTAAATTAGCTTTGGTTCCAATTTTCTACAAGAAAAGCTCTGATAAAACATTCCACTGTTCTCAAATATCTTACTTTTTATTTTTCTACACAAAATAAGATGAAAAATAAATAAACAAATCAATCAATCAGTAATAAATAAATAAATATAATAATAATAATAATAAAAAGTTAAGAAAGCACATATAGTTGGTGGGTAGACAAATGATTTTTTTCATATTAAAATGAACAAAGCATTATTAGAGCCCTGTAGACATGACAAAACACGACTATAGTCACATTTATACTCTTTTTATTTACAACATATTGCGCAACTGCAGGGTCTTGAGACACATGCTAACTCGCAAACTAGAGAGCTAGCGACCTAAACGGTAGCCTTCAAGTTATTTCCTTTCAACTTAAATAGCCAAAAACTTACCACTTCCACACGGATAGGGAGGATAACTATTAACAGTTATTTAACCTTTAACATGAACATGAATCAAACGTAATCATTTTTTCTGGGTACATGATACCATACAGCATCCATATCAAACTTTTAAACATTAAACTTTCATATCAAGGCGGGGGCCTCAAACTAGTGTCCTGCGGGCCACATTTGGCCGCGTGTATAGTTTATATATAGTTTATAATAGATACAAAATCAGGTGTTCGTACCTCCTGGAGGCTGGTGTCGACGTAGTGAGGTTCGTTTCTTTGGAAAGCCCTCTGCTCCTTCACATTCAGCATGGAAAACATCTCCAAGCACTGCCGCCTTAACACTAAACACCCATGGAGAGACACACACGTCAACACATCCTTCACATTTCAACAACCTTTGCTTCTTCTCAAGGGACAACATGATAGCAACTTGGATACACTTTAGAGTCGTCCAGTGTTTCCTCCATACATTCATTTATTTGTTTGTGTCACAACTACAAAAATTAATGGAATTGCTTTATTATTGTCCCTGGAGAATGCATAATCACGTAGTATTTGTGGCCCATAGCTCTTTTTTATTGGGCCACAGCACATTCTAAAACACAATTAACAAGAAACAGCAGAAATAGGAAAAAACAGCAGTAATTTCATGTGAATGGAGTCTAAATATTAGGAGAAAAAAATTGTCAAAATTGACAAAAAAAAGTCAATTTGACAAGAATAAAGTCAGAATATTATTAGGAAAAACATTGACTTTTTACTACAGTAAACCTCGGATATATCGGACTCGGATATATCGGAAATTCGCTCACAACGGACAGATAAAAAAAGAACCGATTTTTCTGTAATGCATTTCCAATAAAAATTCATTGCATATATCGGATTTTTTATAACGGATTTCGCCTATTTCGGACAAAATCTCCAGTCCCGTTCCAATGCATTTCCATGAAATTTCCCTCGCATATATCGGATGGCCGCATCGTGGCGCTCCCGATTCGCCGAATGGTGACAGGCCGCTATACGACGTCATTTGCAGCGTTTGCAGCGTTGCCTGCGCGTCCAGGTACATTGGAAACATAGTCAAGGAAGTGCCTTTTTATAACGGATAAAATCCCATTTACGCATATACCGGATATAAATCCCATATATGCGTAAAACGGACATTTTCCGGTATACGCATATAACGGATTTCGCTTATATCGGACAAAACCAGTGGGAACAATTGAATCCGATATATCCGTGGTTTACTGTATTTGTGGCCCTTAGCTCTTTTTTATTGGGCCACAGCACATTCTAAAACACAATTAACAAGAATCAGCAGAAATAGGAAAAAACAGCAGTAATTTCATGTGAATGGAGTATAAATATTAGGAGAGAAAAATTGTCAAAATTGACAAAAAAAAAAAGTCGATTTGACAAGAATAAAGTCATAATATTATTAGGAAAAACATTGACTTTTTACTATCATAAAGTTGAAAAAAGATTTCTAGATTTCTAATGTTGTAATATTATGAGAGAAAAAAAAGCAAAGAATGAAGTTGCAAATTTGTAAAATTTGGTTCTGAATAGTGTGATTGGCTGGCGACCATAATAATATTACAAGAATTTTTATTTTCCATAATATTACAAGAATATTATGGAAAATAATGTCATAACATTTGTAATGGAAATCTAGCTACAAAAAAGTGACAAAAAACAGCAACAAGAGAAATGGTAGAATTTGCAAAAAATATATAAAATAATATAAAAATATAATATTTTTTTATATATAAAAATATAATATTAATATATAGTATAAATTAAGGAGAAAAAAATCCCACCAATAATACGCTTCTTCATCTGTATCACAAAGCTGAGGTGCTTAAATATATATCACTAATCTACATGGGTTGCTTTGCAAAATATGAAACATCAAATGGTTTCATTTTTCCGTATGGTATTTTGTACCAGAATGAAACGTACCAGAATTTTCTGCTTGGACGTTCTGAAGTTCTTTGTCTCTGTTCTCAAGTTGGGCCGTCAGGGTCTTGTTCTCAGCCAAGATTCTGACTCCAATCACAGTCAAGTTAGGAAATATTGGAGTCAGTTATAACCATATCATAGATTTGATATTATTATTCTGACCTGCTGTATCGTTGCTCCCACGACTGCTCACACTTCTTCATCTGCAGCTGGTTGAAGCTCACCTCCCACTGCAAGGTGTTGACTTCCTGGAGGACCATGGAATGCAAAAGCACTAATTATTAGAGCGCTGATTATGTCTAGCTTGGTGATTGTAGTTGACTGCTCTTCACCAGATATTAGCAATGTAGAAGGTACACACACATATATATATATATATATATATTATATTCAGTATGAATGATTTAAATAGTATGTTATAAGCAGGTAATAGAACACATATTACCGTCTCCAGTGCTTTTGACCTCTCTTCGCTTTTCTGCAGCAGGCTTTTCGTGTGAGTCGTGGCTTTGTCAAGGATGGCCTACGTGAACAACAGTCTTGGGGTCAAAAGATCTTGTCTATCTCTGTATTACCCCACGTTTTCTTTTCTCTTCTTATCTATCCCCTCCTGCTCTGCTCCAAATTTGCATAACAAATTTGCATCAAATAAAGTCAAATAATTAATAATCTATATAACAGGGAAAAGTGTAGCTTACTCTTTTCCCCGACGGAGCAAATCTATTCGACAATACTATCTGCCCAATGCCTGGACAGGACAAAAAAATAAAAATACTTCATGTACTTCCATGATAGCTGAATTTCCGCACAGGATTCCTTGTTTATAAATGGAATATTTCCATAGTAGAGCATAGAAAACCTGTTTCTGACCTTCTAAATGTGTTTTTAACAATGTCAGAGCTCTCTAGTCATAAAATAACACCCCTAGAGTCACCATTACACTAATAATACCCAATATAGTAGACATAATAAGAAAAATAAGACATAAGTAAGACTAGGTAAATGCATAATTTGGGCAAAAAATACATAAAAGGTGCTTTAATATGATTTTATTTACTAATAATAGGCGAGCATGACAGTATAGAGCAGGGGTCTCAAACATGCGGCGGCCTTGATATGAAAGTTTAATGTTAGTGCGGCCCGCGCAAGTTTGATATGGATGCTGTATGGTATCATGTACCCAGAAAAAATGATTACGTTTGATTCATGTTCATGTTAAAGGTTAAATAACTGTTAATAGTTATCCTCCCTATCCGTGTGGAAGTGGTAAGTTTTTGGCTATTTAAGTTGAAAGGAAATAACTTGAAGGCTACCGTTTAGGTCGCTAGCTCTCTAGTTTGCGAGTTAGCATGTGTCTCAAGACCCTGCAGTTGCGCAATATGTTGTAAATAAAAAGAGTATAAATGTGACTATAGTCGTGTTTTGTCATGTCTACAGGGCTCTAATAATGCTTTGTTCATTTTAATCTGAAAAAAATCATTTGTCTACCCAACAACTATATGTGCTTTCTAAATTTTCAATTATTTGCCGTTTTATTATTATTATTATATTTATTTATTTATTACTGATTGATTGATTTTCTTTATTCTTGATTTGTTTATTTATTTTTCATCTTATTTTGTGTAGAAAAATAAAAATTAAGATATTTGAGAACAGTGGAATGTTTTATCAGAGCTTTTATTGTAGAAAATCGGAACCAAAGCAAAGTTTATTAATTTTTCTGTTTTTAATAAATGCATTTTTTTTTTTTTTTTTTTTTAGAAAACCTGATGCGGCCCAGCCTCGCCCAGACCCTAGCTCCAGTGGCCCCCAGGTAAATTAAGTTTGAGACCCCTGGTATAGAGTATATTTGAAAAAACAGGAGTGAAGCCACTCACTTAATATATACTGTATATTGTTTTTTACCACAACTCTTGTGTATTCGCAATGTCACAATTCAGACGTAAAACAAAGACTGGCTTTACCTTTCCTTGCAGAATCTTCAGAGCTTCAAATTTGCCTTCCAGGTAACGACGCGCCACGTCCAGCTCACACATTAACACGTTAATCACCTGCCAAACGAAGCAGAATCACTATCTCCAAATGCACCTTTGTCAATTCTTACTGTGCTTCCCACCTCGCAGGATTCTTGCAGTCGGACTCTCAAGTCTTCCTTGGACATGTCAGTCAGCGAGTCTGCTGCTTTGATGAAAGTTGCGTTCAAAGTCAGAGATGAAAAGATGTTTCCATGACCACAGTAACAGAACAAACATGGCTGTGTGAAGTCTCATCACCATTGAACGGCACCTTCCAACCTTGCTGCCAGTCCGCAGTCATCAGTTTGGATGTCCAGGCTGCTTCCCGTGCCTGGTTGCTGCTTCGGTACGAGTCTGCATCGGGTGAGATGGTCCCCGGAGGCCCCGTGAGGTTTTGGCTCTTCTTTCTGTTGGAACAGGAATTTGTCCTGATTGTGGTCCCATCGCCCAGATCTCCATCCACCATGTCGTCATCCAGGCTGAAGACCTCAGCGACCTCTTGCATCATCAGGACAATGTCTGCATGATGTTCAAAACATGCATCATCATCTCAAGGTTCGTACCATCACTCATAACATTAAAAATGTAAATTTTAATATTTTTTAATTATTATATTTTTATTTATTACCAAGTCTAATATTTTTATTTTTATTTATTATATTTTTTATTATTAGCATAAACATTGGTCTTTGCTCCCCCTCCCAATTTTTTGCATTTTAAACTGTCTTGATATTTGATATCAACTATATACCTTAATATACGATACCTTGATAATTCTAATAATATTTAATATTATTAAAATTTCATACAAATTATTTGTAATTAACATTTTTTTTCAATATTTGAACTACTTGTTTCTCATAATATCACAACGTTGTTCTCGTAAAATTACCACCTGTTACGGTAATACGGTAATTGCCGTAATGCTGCCAACAGGCGCTGGAGCCCGAGCAACTTAGCCATAACAAAGTTGTTTCATATAATCGCCAAACAGGAAACACAAAACCAAAATAAGAGCACGGCACCGGAAACTCCGTAAAACAAAGCAAAACCAAAAACCTACCTACCTGTCATCTGTTCTAAACAACTACTAACACTACTGCACACAAGATTAGCGACGTTAATATTACCAACCAAAGTACTAAGTACTAAACACGGTTACACGGTTAACTTTACATTCTTACTACGTAACCTAACAAACACTGTACATTATGCTAGCTAGCTGGTACAAAGACAAAGAGTTTGACAATATTCGAACAATATAAGAAGAGTAGCCTACCTGTCGGAGAGAGGACGTTTGCCTAGCTTGAAGTTGAAAGTGTACAGGAAGCAATGTCGCCAAGAGGGATATTTAAAAGAGGTCTGCCAAGTCAATATTGAAATAAAGGGTGTGTTGTCTGTGCGAGAGAACGAGAAAGTAAGAGAGAGAGAGAGAGAGAGAGAGAGAGAGAGAATAACACCGGCAATGACAGTGTTTACAGCGGTTCATTATATCACGTTATTCAACAGTGCATTTTACGAGGTGACAGTGAACATATCAAATGGTACATGATAAACATCTTACAAAAGTGTTTGTATACTAAATAATAGATTAGCAACAAATTCATCTGTATAGTGGTTTCTATTCGGTACGCACTACAAATGGAATGATATGTTTTATATTTATATAAATAAGTAGACTGTGCTGTGTTCAGTTCTGGCAAGAAGTGTTGCAACAGCGCCTATTCCTGGAGCATGTTGGCACGTGCAGGTCTCTTCAGGCAACGCCCACCACTTCCGTTGAGGAACGTACCACTGAGACACGGTTTTGTACGGTTAAAATTTTAAATTGTAGATACATTTTGAACATGGAAAAAAATATATACTTTTATTTAAACTATGATTGTGTGCTTGTGTGTGTGTGTGTAAAACCCTTCTCGTGTCTGGGGACACGCACGTGCAACACATTTTTGACCAATCATGTAAGGCCTGAACAGAAAAACGACGGCTCATTCACTAAAAGAGCCGAAGTTTAAAGAACCGACTCGTTCACGAGCGATACTTCACTCAGAGGCACAGCAGTACAAGATCATCAGACATTAATCTGCTGCCTTTATGTTGCAGTTTGTTCATTATTGGAAAACAAAACGAGTACCTGTTGGGTCAAAACTTAAGTCAAACTTAATGCTTCCAATTAACAAAAGATGTTAAATAATTAATGTATCTCCTGGAAATACCCGCTCATGCGTACAATCCAACATCAGGCCAAAGATTATATTCCATCACTGAGAGTGCCTCTGGCTTCCCGGCATGCTTTATGGTACTTTGTTTTGTTGTCATGATAGTACTCTGGGCTCCAGAGTGTGACTAAGGGCTCTAACGTCATAGACCAGGCGCACCTGCCTTGCAACGTCCCAATAGGGTGTGGCCACTGCACTTTGCAAAATTTGTGAGCAGCGCAGTCTGGCGCAGCGCACCTACGCCTCCATGGCAAAGAGGGAGGAGAGAAGGCATGAGAGGGTTTAACTGAGCCGAGTGTAATCTTAACCAATCAAATGAACCGGAGGGATGCTGATTTATTTAAGGTGGCGTTGTTACAACCCCCGTATATAAGCATGGGAATATGAACATATCATCCACAAAATTATTTATTGCATATGAAGGACTCTAATATTGAAGTGCTACATTTTGAAGAGGAATTCAACACAACACAAGCAATGACAAAGAAAGACACATTATGGTAAGTATGGGTTGTTTTCATCACTACTGTAATCCTCAATGCTCACATCATCGTATTCTTCTTCGAGACTGCTTGTTGGTGGCTGAGGTTGACTGGCCGGTAGACCTTCCTCGGATCTATCCTGTACAAGATCTATCGCCTTATCATCATCATCATCATCCATGTCCAGCTGCCCTGACTCTTTATCTGCCAAGGCTTCCAGTTTTAACCTGGACATGCACATAATCACACAATCACACACAAAAAAAAACAATGAATGCTATTGTATTGAAGGCTTGACTAAAATATCCTGTAATGACTCAGTGAAAAACGTGAAGCAGACTAGAAATAGGAAGTGTACCTGCCAGGAAACCTCTTCAGTGACATGTGACCTACATCCTGGATGAATGCTATCTGACCTGAGAAAGAAAGAAAGAAAGAAAGAAGGAAAGAAGGATGGAAAGAAAGAAGGAAAGAAGGATGGAAGGAAAGAAGGAAGGAAAGAAGGAAGGAAAGAAGGAAGGAAAGAAAGAAAGAAGGAAGGAAGGAAAGAAGGAAGGAAGGAAGGAAGGAAGGAAGGAAGGAAGGAAGGAAGGAAGGAAGGAAGGAAAGGAAGGAAGGAAGGAAGGAAGGAAGGAAGGAAGGAAGGAAGGAAGGAAGGAAAGAAATAAAGAAGGAAAGAAGAAAAGAAAGAAAGAAGGAAAGAAAGAAAGAAAGAAAGAAGGAAAGAAAGAAGGAAAGAAAGAAGGAAGGAAGAAAGGAAGGAAGGAAGGAAAAAAGAAAAGAAAGAAAGAAGAAAAGAAAGAAAGAAGGAAAGAAGGAAAGAAGGAAAGAAGAAAAGAAAGAAGGAAAGAAGGAAAGAAGGAAAGAAGGAAGGAAGGAAGGAAGGAAGGAAAGAAAGAAGGAAGGAAAGAAGGAAGGAAAGAAGGAAGGAAAGAAGGAAAGAAAGAAGGAAAGAAAGAAGGAAGGAAAGAAAGAAGGAAGGAAAGAAAGAAGGAAGGAAAGAAAGAAGGAAGGAAAGAAAGAAAGAAGGAAAGAAAGAAAGAAGGAAAGAAAGAAAGAAGGAAAGAAAGAAGGAAAGGAAGGAAGGAAGGAAGGAAGGAAAGAGGAAGGAAAGAAAGAAGGAAGGAAAGAAATAAAGAAGGAAAGAAGAAAAGAAAGAAGGAAGGAAAGAAGGAAAGAAAGAAGGAAAGAAAAGAAGGAAGGAAAGAAGGAAGGAAGGAAGGAAGGAAGGAAAGAAGGAAAGAAGGAAAAAGGAAAGAAGGAAAGAAAGAAGGAAGGAAAGAAAGAAGGAAGGAAGGAAAGAAGGAAGGAAAGAAGGAAAGAAAGAAGGAAAGAAAGAAGGAAAGAAAGAAGGAAAGAAAGAAGGAAAGAAGGAAAGAAAGAAGGAAAGAAAGAAGGAAGGAAGGAAGGAAAGAAAGAAGGAAAGAAAGAAAGAAAGAAGGAAAGAAAGAAATAAAGAAATAAAGAAAGAAACATACAGTAAGGAACAATAGGAAACAAAAAAGAAAGAAAGAAAGAAAGAAAGAGAAAGAACGAACGAACATACAGTAATGAACAATAGGAAACAAGAAAACATGTTGGTGGAATCCAGATGTGAATGAGCATACAGGTGTTACCTTGGTTCCTCAAGGGGTTGGTGAGCTTGGCCAGGTATGGTAACAACTGAGTCTGAAGGCTGAGCGGTGTCATACAGAAGCTCCGAAACAAGCACTGAGCAACCAGGCAGTTGTCACGGTGCTACGAGCAATAGCATCACTCGCATTATCATATGTACGTTTACAGCAACATGACATGTACTGTATATTCCCTTTTATCATGTACAGACACTAATATGATAGTAATACACAATGGCTTTTAACTCATTCAATCCCAGCCATTTTTAAAAAATGTGACCCCTTGTGTGCCGGCCAAATTAAATTATTTAGATTTTTCAAGGCACACAGAATCATGTGTTATTTGGCCATATAAACATGGAAGCTACCAATAGACTCTCATCTTTCAAGAGAAAAAAAAGTTTGTTTTTATCTTTTTCCATTCTTTAGTAATCAGCAGCAGTAAAACAGAGGTCATTTCAGGAAACATCAACAACAAAAAACTAACTTTTTTGTGTGGGGACGGGGGTTAGAGTTGGCACACTATTATTATTTTTCATTTACATTTATTTTAATGTAATTTAATCATTTTTAATATTTTTTGTTTACATTTTTGCGCTTCCTTTTACCCCTTAAAATTTTGAGAAGTTTTTTTTTTTTTTTTATAATTTTGACATTTTTTAGATTAGGCCCTACCTTTTTTAAGATTTGGCAGATTTGCATTACCTTTTATTTTACATTTGACACACAATTTATTATGATGTCAAATAACCCATTTTTTCATTCATTCATTTTCATTTTTGGTTTATTTAAATGGTTGAGCTGTCAAAAAAATTAAAAATACTTGTGTGAAAGTTATGCCTGAAATGTATCTTTTCACAAAAGGAAGTTTTTTTTTTTTAGTTGGGAACTGATATTTTCCTGATACTTACCTATATTCTACTGCTGATTCATAAAGAATGGGGAAAGGTAGAAACAAACTTTTCAGACATGTTGAGTTGTGTAAAGATGTCATTTTTTTTAAATATAGTCGTTTGCTAAGCATGTTAAAAGAAATAAAACATGCCCATTGTGATGTGTGATAAGATATGTGTGATAGGATAAGAGCTTGTGTTACCTTCTTGGTGACGAGCAACCAATGGGGTTTGTGAAGGGGTCTGAAACCAACAGATACTTGTTGGGAGTTGGAATGGAGGAGGCCCCTGGTGGCCACTGAAGATGCATACTCTCCCAAGACACTGCGACTCTGAGGGCAGCGCATAAAAAGTCATGTTGTTATTTTACATACACATACAGTACATACATACGTATATACACATACCATAATTTACTTTTTTATGACACTTTAAACCCTGCAGCTCGTACTGTGGTGTGGCTAAATCATAATCCCACGGCATCTCCTTTACTTGAGAACTGCTATTAATTGTTTAAATACTGTGCTGCTCTCAGTCAGTGAGGAAATGGTCGAGCTTTCTTTGGTAGGAGCCAATCACAAGCTAGCAGCGTACTTACGAGCTTGTCAACCCAATAGGAATCCCAGGAGGTTATTATATAGCATATAATATGGATAGCATAGTAAAATAAAATAAGGTCCAAATTAGCAGTCCAAAGGTCCAATACAGTAGAGCAAAAATATCAAAAATAATAAAAATATAATAAAAAAATAATATAATAAAATATAATAAAAATGAATTTTAATAATATATTAAATATAATATAAATATAATTTGCAAAGCAAGCAAAATATAATGCGTGTGTAACAAGATAATCTGTCTCATGGTGTCATCTTACAAATAACACAGAACTCATCACACAGCAACTTAACACTCAAAAGGTATACCTGAGAAATGTATAAACATGAACTCGTACCAGTACAAGTTTAAAATATAAAAGCCAACTCTCGTCAAGTTTTCCCATAATGCATTTGCGTCTGCACTGCAGTGATGTCAGCCTCCCTCTCGGCTCCTATCATGAGATAATGTGAGTGTATTCGGTAAAGACTAACCGTCCAGTCAGACGTCAGGAGGTCGGCGTCAGACAGGTACTCGCTGGCTCTATCCACATCTTCAATCTCCGAGAAGAAATCCAGGTAATTCTGGTGGAGGTAAAGGTTGAAGAACTCCCCGGACATATGTGAACGTTCTACAACCAACTGTATGACGTTAAGAGAAAAGACGATGAGTTCAAGGTGCTGTGAAAGCGGCCATGTCGAATGAGCGCACGAGTACCTCAGGGTCCACCTGTAATGATTCTCTGTGATGTTTGCAAAGGTGCGCTGGTAAAGAAAGCACGCTGGAACTTTCCGCACCTTCAGAACTTCCTCCTTTTGGTCACACGAGACAAACAGACAAGCTTATCCATCTGTCATGTGATCCTTTCTAGTTACATTAGCTGACTTGCTAATTCTGTGATGCCACGGATAATTCGCCAAAGACGATGGAAAGAGGATGACTTACTTTTGCAGTGCAGTATTTTTCCCAGCGCTCTGAACAGGAACAGACAAGCGTCCTTCATCCCAACCGTTTGGTCTTCCTCCTTCACCTTTGTTGACTTGGACTTCTTCCTTAAGGTGGGTTTGGACGCTCCCTTACTTTGTGTTGTCAACAGTTTGTCCCTCCACGACATCTCTTTCGCTAAAGAAGTGTCTGAAAAATGAAAATGGGTGAGTATGAAGTAGTAGTTATGTAGTAGAATGATGACTCGTGAGTAGATTTCCTCCAGACCTTGGATGGAGGAGAACTGCAGGCTGTTAATGGCACTGCGAATGTCTCCCGAACTTCCTGAACACAACATCTCCAACACCGCCTGATCCGGGACAGCGACTCTTCCACCGCTCTGCTTCCAAATACCGAAAAGTATAAAAATACTGTCAAAAATATTTAAGACATTCATTTCGAATCACCTTTCCGCTCTCGAGGGTTGCAATTCGAGTCAGGACCTTCATCATGGTGGTCGGAGCCACTGGATTAAAACTGGGAATAGAGAATATTAAATCAGTAATACTTTGCCATATCACACTTCAAATTTTGCAGTTTTTTAATCTATATTCATTAATAAACTATACTGTTTTGTGGTTGAATATGGCTTACTATTCATCAAAAATATGCAAAATTAAATTAAAGTATAAAAATGGGTAAATGAACTAAAACACATTTAAGGCATTCATAAGAAATATTAAAAAATGCAATTCATTTATGCCTTAAATATCTTATTTTCTTTTATTGTTTTGACTATATTTGGTAATAAGAGTGTAAAGGTGACTTTAGGGGTGTTATTTAATGTCTAAAGGTCTCTAATAATGCTAAAAAAAAAGTATTTAGTAGGACATAAATAGGTTTTCTACGCTTTAACTATGGTGGAAATTCACTTATGGCGGTCGGGTCTACGGTGGCGGTTGCGGTGGTGAACGCTTCTCTAGATGGGTTCTTTGTGGTCAGATGTTCATACCAGTGAATAATAATAATAATAATAATAATAGGATTGATAAAAATCAGAAGACTACAAGGTGTACTGAATGAAAGTGTATTGAATGGAACCTGATGCTGCTGATGTTCATCTCATCCAGGATTTCTGTTGGAAAAAGGAATCTTGAGCTCCTGTCGCCACTCAGGCTATCGGACACAATGAACACGAGGGGACATCGACTGGTCTTCACAAAGCACCTTGAAGAAACAGCAAGAACATGAGGTACACTTATTGTACTAGGTGGTTCTCAAAGTAAAATCTGGGTAAAAGTTACCTGAGAATATCATGTAGACTGCCAGGCTGCCGGTAAAAGTGGTTGGGGAATTCCTGCATAAAAATGAATCTAAATTAACATATGCATGGGGGGGGGGGGGGGGGGGGGGGGCAGACTATATTTTACACGTAACAGTCCACCTGGTATTATTGTATCTGTAAAATTGTCATGCAATCTGCTATTATTATTTATTATTTTATATTTATATTTAAATATTTAAAAAATAATAAAATATTATAATAATTACAATAAAATTAAAATAATAATTATTATATTATTATTATGTAAAATATGCAAATATAACAATAATATATATAATTAATATAATAATTAGCATTAATATAATAATTATAATAATCATAATAGTTCTAATAATAATTATAATAATCTAATAATAATAATAATTATTATTATGTGCTTGTGTCCCTTTTTTCAGGAGCACTTTGTAAACAACAGACCATGTCAAAAAAACGAAATTGATAAAACCATCAAAAGGTTGGTTCAGGCCATGATGCCAGGTTGTATGTTGAGTTTAAATGAAATACTTTGGAAAGATTGGGCGTGCCAGATGTGGCCCCCGGGCCGTAGTTTGCCCACCCCTGGTATAGACCTTCCTACTTTTTAATCGCCTCTCTAAGCATTGCTTTCAAAATCTAAATCAACTGATCCCTCCACTCCACAAAACATTTTTGGCTTTCCTGAGTGGATTGATTGGATTTACATGACATAATTTTGATTTGGTTAGAGTACGCTTTGGTTAGAGTCAAATCCTCTGGAATGGATTCATGACGCTAACCAAGGTTCCGCTGTATTCCTGTTCAAGTACCAACCTCCACCAATATGAGCTTCATGTTCGGAGCGCTGCCGTCACCCATCATCTTCAGGGGGTTGTACTTGTTGGCCCTCAGGATAAACTCTTGGAATTGGGTTGACTGTGAGCTGCTGGGAAAAATGTTCATTTTCCAGTCTAACAAGAAATAGAGAAGGGAATCATTCATAGAAAAACACGGACTGCTTTTCCATATGTAATGTGCTTCACATTTCATATTTAGCTTCATTGTCTGATCACAATACCTATTTTTAGAACTCACATATGTAACATAAGTAAGGAACCTACTATACTTACCATGGTGATTGTTTGTGTATGAGTCCAGGGTCGTCGGATTGGTCCACTCCTGGATCCTTAGGCCCAGCTCACGGCACAAAACCTGTACTGTAGCGGTCTTTCCACAGCCTGATGGTCCGGTCAGTAGTAATATTCCACCCTGCATATAACATATGAAATATAAAAGGCCAGCTAAAACTTCATGTCTTGCGGGTTATAAATAGCATGAAGTAGTATTGTTTGCATGTATATTAATGTGGAAGCGCCTATTTCAATACATGCATAGTCTGTGTCATACAGTTAGATTGCATGCGCCATGTGTTGCACCGTGAGTAAGTATCAAGTAAGTAAGTAAGTATCAAGCTGATTAGCGGCATATAAAGAACACCTCCTCAATTAAGTTGAAGTTTGCCTCCAACTACTTGCTGTGCAAACCATGCTTTCCCAATCTACGGCAAATAAGATGGTTTTCTACCAAAAAATACTGAATTAAAAAACAATGCTTTGATAAAATAATTGCAAATGTGCAATGATCCACTGTATATCATTTGTATTCCTGTTTGAGAAACAAATATTGACACAATAACTAGCTTAACTAGTGACGTCCGCCTGCATATGGCATTACGAGACAGGAAAAGGCGGGGCTCAACTCAATTAAAATCCGATTGCATTTGTTTTAAGACATTTAAAGACAAGACTCATCCTAACTTGAAGTGAAAATCATACCTGCGATGTGTTTGTATGAACTCTTAGCCAATTCTCCACTTCTTCTATCTTCTTCTTGTGGACTGCCAGCTCAACCTACACAAACATGAGCAGAGAACCTTTCATTGTCACGGTTCTTTGGAATTTTGGAACCAAATTCCAAATGATGAATTCATTAGACACAACTGATCAATCAGGCGATCCATCTCTGGTTTCTCTTAAGCGCCAAGCTCTCAGACAGATAACACTTCATTGCTATCAATAACTGTAAAAACAATAGGTCACACATGGAGTCCCCCATGGCATGGTGCTTGATCCCCTCCTGTTGATGCTACACTCTAAAAAGTAATTCTGCTGTATCTGTTGACACCACTTGATTTTATACATGAATGCAATGTAAAAAATGTAATTAATTGATTTAGATAAACTTTCTAAGTTGCTAACTTTATTTTTTGCACTTCCGGAATAACAAACAAAAACAGACTGTGTACATATATTTATACTGTTATTCTGTATATTTTGTATTTTCATATTTTGTATTTCATATTTTGTATTCTCATTCTTTTTTAATAGATGTGTATGCACCTACTACACCAAAACAAATTCCTAGTATGTGTTTGATCATACATGGCAATAAACCTTTTCTGATTCTGATTCTGATTCTGATTAAGTTATGTTCAAATAATAATGTTGGCTATTACGTGAACTTAATTTAGAATGTCATATACACTCAAATTTTATTGTTGGTAAGCTTAAAACAAAATTCAGGTTGCCATGACTTAATAAAATTAGCTTGGTAACATAACGTATATACACACACACACATATATATAATATATATATATATTAAGTTACTGCTACTTAAAAAGTTGTGTGCATTGTTATTATAATTAAGTAGACAACAAATTAAACTACTTTGAATAAAATGATTAAGTCATTTTAAGTGATTTAACATATTTCTTTGAGTTACGAACTTAAAAAATTGTCCTTATGACAACAATTATTCAGTAAGCATTACTTCAAATAAGCTTTGAGTGAAGAGGAAAAGCAATGCAATATTGTTTGTTGGTTGAAAACAATTTCAAATTAAGTTGTCATAACTAAGAAAGACTAATGGAAACTGTTGCGTTGATTTTTTTTTGGTTGAGGCTAAACGTTTATTTTTTGAGTGTACTAACCCAACATGAAGATTTAAGAGGACTGTGAATGTACATATGATATACCATATATAATAAAATTGTTCACACCAGAAGCAATATTGACGGCGATAAGGCTAACCTTTGAACACGCAATGTGTCTGTCCACCCAGGCTTCATCTTGGTCCTGGTGGCCAGAGTGTTTCCGTAAGTAGGTTGTGTGTGGGTCCGAGCCGCAGGTGTCTCCTTTCCTCTTTCGGGGCCTCTTACGCTCAGCTTTGGAACCCAAACCCTGGCAACCCCTTTTCTTTCCAGAAGCAGACGAGTTCACCGCTGACAAATCAGTGAAAGATGGATCCACCCAATGGTTCAGCTGCCAGAAAACAATACATGCAATCTGTTCATTTTTATATTTCCACAGTCACAAAAGATATTCTACACCAGGGGGTCCAAACTCTTTTGTGCCAAGAAATAATATATACTAGTATTAAAAAAATACATCCGAGCTTCACCAGAAGGTGAAGAAATATTATTAGTATGAAGTTTGTTCTTTTTTTCATATTTTTACTGCTGCCCCCTCCCCCAAATATTTACTTTCTTCATAAACAATCTTTGTAAATTTTCTTCTTGTTATATTATGGCTTTATTCCTATACTAATATAACTTTTTCACCAACCTAAGTTTCCAAAAATGTTACAATCCTCATAATATTCGATTTTTAAATAAAAACATAAAAAATGTAAACATTTCCACTCTATGCTAATAAAATGACAATGTTTTTCCTTATTCAATTACGAGTTTATTCCAAAAGGAAATTGTGACTTTTTTCACTGAATATTTTGCCTTTAACTATTTCAACTTTCTTCTTGTAAATTATTAATCTAATGATGCCTTTATTGCTATAATATTTTGACTTTATTCTTGTCGCATTAGAACCTTTTCCGCATTGTTATTTTCCTCATAATATTACTAATAATATATAGTTTTTTCTGATTTTTCCATTTTTGTTGATGCCGTTTTTTTTTTTTTTTTATTAAATTATGTTTCTCAAATGTGCAACGGGCCACACTTTGGACACCTCAGTTCAACTAAAGAATTGAAAATGTAGATTTGTGGAGTGGTCTTTCAAGCATTTTTATTTATTGCTAACTACAAAGGTAATTCTGAAAAGCCTTAACTCAAAACAATTTGGGGGGGGGGGGGCTACACACAAATGACCAAATGTTAGCAAACAGGACTTGAAAACTCACCCTGTTTGAAGAAACTTTATCTCCCACTGACATCTTTTTCATCCGGAAGGTCAGGAAGTCCTCAAAGATCAGGATAGACAACACTGATGGCGCTATTGGTATTTTTATACTGTATATAGTACATAAACAAATACTTTAGTTGCTGAGCATTGGAAATTTCAAAGAGCTTTACCTCCACCAGCTAACTCACTTTGTGAATCTTCCCACACAATAATGAACTGATTTTTGACAACATTCTGATGATGGAGTGGGTTATACTAGCAATGAACTGTATTGAAATAAGTATAAACTTACCAAGTTTAACTGAACGTTCATTGAATGGTTGTCTTTTATTCATACATGCGAGTGAGTTCGCTTATTTTCTAATGTAGCAGCAATGCTAACATTTATGACGACCAAAGAGCCAAGTTTGCCTATTTAAACCTTGTGAGGGCTGAATGCCGTAAAGCCGCCTCTGGTTGAAGGAAAGTGTCGTAAAACTATCACGCTTGACGACAGTGTTTTTACTTCCTCAGATCGAGGAGCTGTTGTAAATAACCGCGTTATTTTTGTACAGTCAAAGCTTTAACTGACGCTTTGGCTCAGATTGCGGACGGTCAACCGAAAATATTTATACATAAATGTATATAAACACATACTCCCGCGAATTCGTCACGTATTGTATTGTTCGTTTTCAGTGCGTGTTGTCAATGAGACACGTGTTGGGCACTTGCTAGCAGTGAAGATGAGGAAACGACCAAACATCCTGTTGACAGGTACCTTCAAGCTAACAAAACCCTTGCTTTAAAATCGTAAAGTTTTTAAATAATATTACGACCATTTTTTTTGGGGGGGGGGGGGGCGTAGCCTACTGATACCATTGTACAAAATTATGATTCATTAGTCCAATGTTATCTAGTCGATCCATTCTATTCTTCCTCCAAATTCTGAAATTACCATTCATTATTTGATGATAATATTGAATGCATATTTGCAATTCTCAGTTGAACCCTAGTACCATTGTCCTACAGGAACCCCTGGCGTTGGAAAAACAACCCTAGGAAAGGAGCTGGCTCAGCGGTCAGGACTCACATATGTTAACATTGGTGATCTTGCTAAGGAAGGTAAAAAAACAACTATATATTCTGGCTGCAAATGTCTTCTTGACAAATATGATCAATTATACATTACTATATATAAAAAATACATATATGAAAAGATGATGGTAATGGTTTAGTATTTTAAACTTAAATGAATGAAATCTTATCTGCAGGAGATCTCTATGATGGTTTTGATGAAGAGTACCACTGCCCTATTTTGGATGAAGACAGGGTGAGTCAAATGCCTTTAGAACAGTTGCGGATGAGGGTCTCTCTCTTAACTTTTCAGTATCAACCAACCGCCATCATTTACAATGATGACATGTTGAAATAATTACAGTAAATCCCTCGTTTATCACGATTAATTGGTTTCAGACGTGACCGGGATAAGATAATTTCTGCTCAGTATGATTTTTTATTTGTAAATGTTGTAATTGGCACATAGTAAATGTCTTTAGGTTTAAACATTGTTAGTCACCTTTTGATCCAACAGGTCGTGGATGAGCTTGAAGACAAGATGGCGCATGGTGGTGTGATTGTAGACTATCATGGTTGTGACCTGTTCCCTGAACGCTGGTTCCACATTGTTTTTGTCCTGCGGACGGACAACACTCAGCTGTACACGCGGCTTGAAAACAGGTACCCATCTATTTCCTATCCATAGAAATATGGAGAACCATTGTACAGTAATCCCGATCTAATTTCTCTTCATTGTAGCTTTTTAAAAATATATTAATAAATCATCATGCTGGTCAAAAGTATGCCTGTTTATTTGCACATCTATTTTTTGTCTAAATTAATAATTTTCAAGTAATGTTCAAGAAATACACAATAAAAAAAGTAAAGATACAGATAAGGCATTCAGAAAACCCATTCAAAGATGTAATGATATGTAGTATTCTACACTGCTCACTAGTAATATTACTGTAATGTTAGGCCAGACACACAAGCACCAGACATGATTGCCAGAACAGGCTTTTATTGTAGGTTTGAATTTTCTCACAACATGCACAATAATCCCCAACACATGCTACTGTTGCGGCCTTAACTCACACCAAGCTAAAACTCACCTCTGAATCCCCGACATCATTTCCTGTTCACCTACCCCTACTCAGTTCTACTAGAACCAGAATGTCCAGTGGTGACTTTATAATTGCAAGTATGAAATGTTGACCCATTGTGTTGACAGGGGCTACACGGGCAGGAAGCTGAAGGAAAATGTGGAATGTGAAATCTTTCAAACCATCTACGAGGAGGCCAGGGAGGCCTACAAAGAGGAGATAGTCCACCAGCTGCCCAGCAACACACCTGAGGACCTGGAAAGCAACGTGGAGCAGATACTTCAGTGGACGGAACAGTGGATGAAGGACCACAATTAGAGTCAGAGAAAGATGCTAAACACTGCTATGCACTGCTACGTAATCTCTCAGTGTATTTGATCATAAAGCAAATGGAACGCTACTTCATTCAACATTGTGAGATTGGATAATACTTATTTACTCCTACTCCTTTTCCATGCCCATTCCTGATAATTTGCTCACTTCCGGTCTTGCGGAACAGAGCCATCAAGGAATAGAATCCCACTCAAATACAAGAGTAAAAAAAGAGGCGTCCTGAAAAGCACTGTATAAATCCATTATTATACCCAGTAGAAATGAATTATGAACTAGAAAGTGTTTGTTACATTTTTACTAAATGCATTGATGACCACCATTTCATTGTTTTCTCTCCTTTTAGAATGGTACAGGCCAATTTCACAATATATAGGCTGCAAATTTCCCCTGGGCCATAATCTAATAAAACATTTTGACCTAATGAAACAATGATGAAATTCTGCTGCATATATAAGTACGTTTTTTAAATTTTAATATTTGAAGTTAAATCTATCGCGATGCAGCATTAAGAAAACTATTTTTTTTAATAAAGTGTATGGGGTAAATCCTGTGTCTGTTTTTTCAATTATTAGTCACTACCTATTGAAATCCACTAGGTGGCGGTACTGCACCTGAAGCCGCTTTGACCCCCCCACCAAGCAATACCAAGGAAGATGGTGACAAGTAGGAAGTGTAAATCAAGTGTCAATAAAACACGTCCGCCTTTCTAGACTCGACAATCATGGACTAACGTTGGAAAACCATGGATAAAGGTACGCGGTTCTTTATTTTCCCTTCATTGAAGAAAATGTGTTTTGGTGTGAGATTGACGCCATTGAAAAAAAAGGACGTTTCTTTTCAAAGTCCGTCAATTCTTCTTAGTTTAGCCTCACTTGGGTGGCGGGGATATGATGGAGCCTATCCCAGCTGACTTCAGGGTAGACCCTGGACTGGACTTTTTTCAAAGCCCATGTTACAAGTATTCACTTAGAGCAGGGGTAGGCAAACTACGGCTTGGGGGCCACATCCGGCCCGCCAAGTGTTTGAAAACGGCCCGCCCGTTCTTTCCAAAGTATTTAATTTAAACTTAACATACAACCTGGCGTCATGGCTTGAGCCAACCTTTTGATGGTTGAAGTAACTCTTTTATCAATTTTGTTATTTGATAAATTTGACCAAGTGCTGAAGAAAAGGGACACAACATACACACTTTTACAGATACAATACTTCCAGGTGGACTGTTACAGTAAAATATATAGTCTGCCCCCCCCCCCATAACATTCATTAAAGTAATGTGGCCTGCGAGTCAAAACATTTGCCCACTCCTGTCTTAGAGCATCAAAAGAAAAAACATTATAACAAATGAGGCAATACTCTAAAAATACTCTAAATTCCTCCGAAGGACAAGGAAGTCAATTTCAAAAACGTGTTAGATGTTTTATAAATCATAATTATGAACAATAGGCTACACAGAGGGTAGAGGGAAGTGGTTAGCGCATGGGCCACACAGCTAGGTAACCCGATTTCAATTCCACCCTCGGCCATCTCTGTGTGGAGTTTGCATTTTCATGCGTGGGTTTTCTACGGGTACTCCGGTTTCCTCCCACATTCCAAAAACATGCTAGGTTGGAGGAGGATTGGCTAGCGACCAGTCTAGGGTGAACCCCGCCTATCGCCCGAAGAGACCCCCTGCGAGGAGGTGAGGATAAGCGAGAGAAAATTAATTATGAACAACTTTTCCATTCACTTTGATGAAAAACCGCCACTTCTCTTCATTCATTCATTCATTTTCTACTGCTTATCCTCACGAGGGTCGCAGGGGTGCTGGAGCCTATCCCAGCTGTCTTCTTGTGACAGGCGGGGTACAACGTGGACTGGTGGCCAATCACAGGGCACATATAGACAAACAACCATTCACACTCACATTCATACCTATGGACAATTTGGAGTCGCTAATTAACCTAGCATGTTTTTGGAATGTGGGAGTAAAACCGGAGTACCCGGAGAAAACCCACGCATGCACGGGGAGAACATGCAAACTCCACACAGAGATTTCCGAGGGTGGGATTGGACTCGGGTCTTCTAGCTGTGAGGTCTGCACGCTAACCACTCGAACGCCGTGCTACTTCTCTTATTAATTATGGTATATAGTCCTTCTTCACCTCGGCCTTAGATGTGATGTCATCTTTGTCCCGCACAGCCGTCTGCAACAATGCCGCAGCCCAGAATCATGCTGGTGGTCACAGGAGATGATTTTGGTTACTGCCCCAAGAGGAATCAGGGCATCGTGGACTGCTTCCTGGCTGGGGGAATTTCCAGCGTATCGTTGCTGGTGAATGCATCTGCTGCCAAACAAGCATCCGATTTGGCTAAAAGGTAAGTTTGGGGCAGATAAATGAGCTCTTATACAGTAAACCTCGGATATATCGGACTCGGATATATCGGAAATTCGCTCACAACGGACAGATATAAAAGAACTGATTTTTCTGTAATGCATTTCCAATAAAAATTCATTGCATATATCGGATTTTTTATAACGGATTTCGCCTATTTCGGACAAAATCTCCAGTCCCGTTCCAATGCATTTCCATGAAATTTCCCTGGCATATATCGGATGGCCGCATCGTGGTGCTCCGATTCGCCGAATGGTGACAGGCCGCTATACGACGTCATTTGCAGCGTTTGCAGCGTTGCCTGCGCGTCCAGGTACATTGGAAACATAGTCAAGGAAGTGCCTTTTTATAACGATAAAATCCGATTCACGCATATACCGGATATAAATCCCATATATGCGTAAAACGGACATTTTCTGGTATACGCATATAACGGATTTCGCTTATATCGGACAAAACCAGTGGGAACAATTGAATCCGATATATCCCAGGTTTACTGTAATATTGAAACCACAAAGCAACATAGAAAATACAATAGTTGACAGTTAAATAACCAATGTTGGAGTACAAAAGATCCCCACAGATGTATAGACTTTTTACTGTCTGGATGTACGCAGACTGAGAGAAAACTGCTGCTTTCCTCGTCAGACACAGCATCCCGATTGGTCTCCATGCCAACCTGACCGAGGGCACCCCTGTGTGCCAGAACCTCAGAAAGACCTCCACACTCACCAATGAATGCGGCTTTTTCCACGGCAAGATGGGCTTCCGTCAGGCACTGGAAAGAAATCAGCTCAGTATGGAACAGGTACTCCCCATTTATTGTCATATTGTTTCATTTTATTGTTTTATTGTTTATTGTTGTTTATTGTTGTTGTACATTGGAAACATAGTCAAGGAAGTGCCTTTTTATAACGGATAAAATCCCATTTACACATATACCGGATATAAATCCCATATATGCGTAAAACGGACATTTTCCGGTATACGCATATAACGGATTTCGCTTATATCGGACAAAACCAGTGGGAACAATTGAATCCGATATATCCCAGGTTTACTGTAGTATAAATGGTATCGAAATGAATAAAGTAAGGGAAAACAAGTTTTGGGGTTTCATCCAGGATTCGAATTTGTCTTGGAAATCACATATGCAGTACACAAATGTAAAAATACCAAAAACAATAGCTCTGTTACATAAACTAAGGTAAGGATTCACTGGATAACAAATATGCTCAACGCTCCTAAAAAAAAAAAAAAAAACTTGGCCAATCAGCATTCAGTAAAGATTTGTGTGATTTCTGAACAAAGAATCCAAGTCAGATTGTCGGACATGGAGGTGGAAACATGCTGCTTTGGGAATGTTTCTCTGCTACTCAACCAGGGTTGAGGTACTCGATAAACGCGAGTGTGAGGGCAGAACAAGGCCAGTATCAAATCCATTGAAGTGTGTCTCTCTATTCAGGTGGAGAAAGAGCTGAGAGATCAGATCAGGCTGTTCCAAGAACTGACAGGTCATCTGCCCCATCACATGGATGGACATCAGCATGTACATGTACTACCAGGTAATGGTGCATTTTTTCCATGGAGAGTGCCATGCATGACAACATGTACAATTCAATGTGATGCGTCTTAATTAAATTAGTACGACAATAAAGTCAATAATACAAGAATAAATTGAAATAACTTTATTCTTGTCAGTAGAAATAACATTGTCTGTCCAACTAAAGATGTTCCAGCTGCATTGTTTCCCGTCTCTCCTGCTTTAAGAGCCCTATTCAGCCACCTGGTCCACGATTGAGGTGGTTCTGACTTTGTGTTTCAGAGGTGCGTGAGGTGTTTGCACAGGTGCTGTCAGATCACCGAATCCCATACACTCGTGTTCCGGTGGAGCCAGGTTTGCACAGTTGCACGTGGCTGCCAGCACATCTCCAAAGTTTCTACAATCAAGTGGAGAAAGACGCTCTGGAGTCCATCCCTGTCTTCAGGCGCTATGGAATAAGGTGGGTGAGTTTTTCGTTAGGGGGACAGTAAGGATACGAGAGCTCCGTAATGGTAATGGTTTAATTTCATTTGAACATGCATCAGATTACAATTGAATGCATCACATAATCAGTTCCCAGTTCCACATGTCCAAAAGGAGTAGGAAGAAGCAAAGCTTATTAAATCCTACCCCTCCATCTGGTACTTTTACAATCACTAACTGTTACATTTGTTCACTTCCTGCTTTCCCAATATAGTTTAAGGTTTTTTTTATTTTTAATTTTAATTTTTATTTTTTTTTTATTTTTTGTTTCTTTTTTTTAATTTTGTATTTTTTATTTCTTTTTTTATTTTGTATTTCTTTTTTATTTTTTAATTTAAATTTTTATTTTTTAATTTAAATTTTTATTTTATTTTTTTTTTTGTCACGTAGCGAAGTAGGAGGTGATATTATAAATATTGTTCAATGCAGCAGCTGAAATGTAAGTTCCGCTGTTTTGTATGATTTATTTCAACGTCTTTGTGACACACGTTCACATGTCACAAAATGGTGATGCGCAAACGGGCGGAAGCTGACATCAGATCGCGTTTAATACACAAACGGTTATGAAGAAAATATTCAACCCAAAATATTCCCCTATTTATTGAATGTGTTGTCAGGCGAGGGAGTACTGTAGAGTATTTGTGGGTATTGGTGATGCTTTTACTTGCTATAATATCCAATGAATGACAATCCAAACCCTTTGAAAATCCACAGGTGGCCTGATGTCTATCTGGGACTAACCACAGTTGGACAGAACATGTCTGTCTCCAATCTGCAGAGAGCCCTCAGCTATGCCTCCAAACCCGTGGCGTCCTGCACTATGTCCTCTTGTGAAGACAACGTGGTGACGGCAGAACTCATGGTGCACCCGGGTTACCCCAGTCACCCCCAAGAAGGTGGCTGCGGAGAAGGACCCGATGATTTCTCTCAGTCGGACGACCGACGACACGAGCTGAGCGTCCTCGTCGATCCGTCCCTGTTGGCCATGTTTCGCCAGGAGAGAGTGCAGCTCTGTGCTTTTAAAGATCTTTGAGTGAAGCGGACATGTACCCGCTGTAGAGTATGTCTTATTTATGAATGTAAATGTGCATTGGCATTAGTGTTTCAGGAACAACATGCACTAATAAGCAATTAGATAGATAGACTCCCTTTATTGTCATTGCACAAAAACACAGTAGTGAAATTGCCAACGAAATGTAGCTTGACGATCCGTTGACTTCTCAATTAAAAGCACCTCCGTCACGTTACATGAAGGCAAACCTCATTACATGGAAGTCTATTTTTGTTTATTCACACAGAAAATATAGATTATATAAATAAATACATAGAGTTGGCTGCACTAGGAGACCCGAGTTCAATTCCAACCTCAGCCATTTCTGTGTGGAGTTTGCATGTTCTCCCCGTGCATGCGTGGGTTTTCTCCCGGTACTCCGGTTTCCTCCCACATTCCAAAAACATGCTAGGTTAATTGGCCACTCCAAATTGTCCATAGGTATGAATGTGAGTGTGAATGAATGAATACATAAGAGTTCTATTGAGATTTTATACTAGAACTATGTATGATGAATGCCTGCGTAGTATAAAAAAAAATTATAAGGAGCCAAAACTACTACGTGAACATACCTCTGTAACGTTTAAATTAATAATTTACATTGCTGCCTTTAGTAATATGCACATACTGATATATATAGATTTATACATATATGTATAAAATAAAAATAATTATGAGTTGATCTATTATATGTCCAAACTTTAGGGACGTCCTGAAAAATGTATTATGATACATTTGTCCATTGTGTATGAGCTGTGATTCAGATGTTGGCCTACAGGGGGCAGTAATGTTTTAGCTGCTCGTTATCCATGGCGAGGCGTCAAGAGTTGTAGCACAAACAACCGTGTTTGTTAAACGTGTTTGTAAACACTACAAAACTGTTTTATGAGACAATAAAAGGAGTATTTTTGCGTCACGCCGCCTCGTTGCAATTCCACCTACATTACAGTGTCATTATCTTAAGCATTTATGACAATAGTCTCACGTTTGTTTATGTCCGATTATATAGTACAGCAATACTTAATAGTCCGTTTTCACTATTATAGCCAATATTTTACAATAAGGATACTTCGGTGTCAAGCATATGTTAGCGTACATTGGATGTAAATGTAAAAAGTGTTTTTTGTATATTATATAAGTAAGTAATATGTAATGTAATATTGACGCTTTACTAGTGTACATTGTATACACATATGTGTAAATTATGTAATATATATTAGAATTTCATTTCGACCCATATGATTTCAACCTCATTCGAGTGTGTTCCGCTAGCACCCCCCAACCCTAATCCCATATTCCTGCGCAAAGGATTGTGGGAAGTAGTAGAGAAATTTCAAGATGGCGGCGAGCAGGAGGCTGGCCAAGGTAAATCATCCGACTTCGTTGTAGTCACCTGTAATCGCTCGTTTTCGCCGATGAATGTTGGCCGTCTTTGGGCCAAGATGACACTTGACCACGTTGTGTGAGATGTTATGAGCGGAAATGTCCGCTTGAAAGTACATTTTATCTTAACGGGAGGTCAATAAAAGCGCCGACTAGCCGCTGTGTTTGGAAGCAAAGCAGCCGGCAAATTAGGCCAGCATCGACGAGCTGCCTAAAGATTTAAATGACTAAATTAATGGTTTCTTCCAGCATAGTAGTGTCGTTTGAGTAGTTTGGAGGTGAATGCTGAAGTGATTGTGCTCAGTTGTTGCGAATATAAAACGGCGAGTTTCCATGGCACAAGGCGGTGCTAATGCTAATCAGCTAACTTGCCATCTGCGTTAAGCTAGCTCGGCGGACAATGTAGCCGCAAATGACTTCGATATTCGACTTTATCTGCAATTAGCATTAGTTCCAGGATTGTAATACGTGTATGATATTCCATTCATTTTTAATTCCAACACGAGTACGCAATTAGCACTTGTATCTCTTCCTGTTTCGTTTTTGTCAACCATGTTAATCTGTCCGTCCATTATCACTTCCTGTCTTTAACACGATGATAATGTAAGGTTAAAAAATAACAGATAGCGTGAGGTAATGGACGTACTCCAAACTCTGATCATTACTTGAGCCTAGTTACACTATTTACTCTCGTTAGCATAAAACGAACGGCTTAAAGGCTTATGACATAGCAATAAACTGGGAAAAGTTATTCCAAATAAGGTAGTCCTTTTTGCCATTATGGAAAAAAAATAACGCACAACATCGACAGTAATAATCATTAATGCAACTACAAAGCTTCACATTGCATTTATTGCTATAAGGTATTTACTACATCTAAAGATTAACGATGTGCTCACCAATCATACCAGTGTTTTTAAGCCATTACTACATACAATTTGTGGTGTTATGAGATTTCTGCCCATCCATTTTCTTTGTCGCTTATCCTCACAATGGCCTAATGGGGGTATGGTAGAGCCTATCCCAGCGAGAGGCAGGGTACACCCCAGACAGATGATACAGATTAATTTTATTTTAATTTGATATTAAATTGATTACGAATATAATTCTGGTTCTGAATGATTTATTTGTGGCAAATTAATTGGTGCTGCGTATGTAGCATTTAGCTATTTTATATCTGAAGTCATTAAGACTTTTTATAATAAACAACTAGCAATTATTTCCTTTGTAGACTAATCTGAAGTTTGCAGTGGCTATTCATTGTGTCGTTTGTTCATGCCCTAGGCCAGGGGTGTCCAAACCGTGGCCATTTAGTGGCTTGCAGCACATTCTAAAAATATAATTTAACAAGAAAAAAAATCATCAGTAATTTTGCAAAAATGAAGTCGCATTGTTCAGAGAAAGTAATTGTAAATGAAAATGTTTTAATTTTGCAGCAATGATGTGATGAGGAAATATAACATAATTTCAGTTTCATAAAGTTGAAATATTAAAGGAACAAGTTTACTTTTTACGTCATAATTTAATTAATTTAAGAAATTAATTTGCAGAAAAAGTTAATATTTCAAGACTACATAAGACAAAAAATTTATTTAAGAAGAATTTTGCAAAGTGGAAAAAACAAATCAGTATGATGTGGTTTGGTCTGTAACATATTTACCTAAAACAGGATAAAAAGATAATTGGTCTGCTTATTTATTCAACAGGCTGAAATCAGAAGAAACTTACATTTTTAAATAAAAAAAAATGCAATAGGAATATAGCTGTAACTGTAACATTGATTCATTGAGTGTTGCAGCTCTATTTGATAGGCACCATGTGACATACACTGATATTCCTGCCAGGAGGCGTATGTTGTACAACACCAAATACAATCTTTGCTTTCTATTAAGTTTGTGAAATGCAACCATGGAGGAGGGATTGGCTACAGTGCCAGCATGGATGTATGCGGGTGTGTGTTTTGTCATGACAATCCTTCCTTGCTGTGTATTTTCACCTTAAATGTGACATATATATATATATAGAGCTGCAACAATGAATCCATGATTGATTTATACAATTAACTATTTTGACATTTTGAAGAATATCAGCAAACATAGATGTTGCCACACCTACAGCGTCTCACACACACGCAAACGCTCAGCGTGACGCGTTCAGGCCTTCAACAGACAGTCGGTCAACACAGAGCTCATAACTTGGCACATGAGGTCCGTGTTGCTGCATTATCATTGTTTCAAAGGTCATTTTATTGCAGTTTAATTGTGTTTTAAATGTACAAAAACACAATCCATGTCCAATAAGGATGTTAATCTCATTCTCATCAAGAGTCATAATTAATTACACGACAAGTGAAATGACCCACAATTGAGGGCCTCTAGTCCCAATCAAACGTTGCTGCATTGATTCTACAGGCACGTATGAAATTGTAGCCATGCAGAAGTTTTGTATAGCGCTAAGAGCACGTGATGTCCGACTGTTTGTGTGGCTGTGAACACATCAGGCGTGGCAAGAGTGATACTGCCACCCCGATATATAATACTTGGTGGAAAGTCTGACCTATAGACTTGTTTGTGGAAGGTGACGAGACCTTGTGATACAGTTTTGTAGTGTGTCATATATATTGTCCTTTGAATTCTTTTGCATATTGTATATATGTTCATTGTTTTTTTTTTCTTTTTTTTCAGGAACTTGAAGAGATTCGCAAATCTGGAATGAAAAATTTCCGAAACATTCAAGTCGACGACTCAAACCTATTGTCCTGGCAAGGGCTCATTGTTCCTGTAAGCAACTATTCCTCAACTGTCCAAATTCGGGGTCTGCATCGTTCATCATGTGTGCATTTTTGCAGGCTGTTCATATTTGATGGAGGTTCCTTCAAACACGTCAGACCAATGTCTCTCTTCTTCTCCATTGGATGGAAGTGTGCATTTGCAAACTGATGTGTGTCACTAACAGCCTTAAAAGAAAGGCAAATAACAAAACAATCATTGTGTACGTGAGGAATGAAACCCAGTATTAACGTTTAACCTTGGTGTTTTGCTTGAGATCTTTTTTTTTTATTCCATAATGTTTTTCACTTTTTGTCACATCTTATTCAAAATGCTGGCATTTCCAACTTTGTTTGGCTCCATGTTGGGTTATTTTGCTGCTTTAATCAAAAGAAAAACAGACTCTTGAGGTGAGAATCACTAAACAACACATGTCAAAACAGGAAGGTGGTGTTGGCAGATCTTGTTGCCACATTGTGGTTTTTGCAACAATCGCATCTTGTATATTGATATAAGTGACATTTTTTTTCTACATGTATAATTTTGCGGTAACATTTTTGGCTTTCCGGAATGGATTAACACTGGTTTAAAATGGAGATGATTCTTGTCAGCAGATGTTGTCATCTGTCCTCCTAAATGACAAAAAATAACTTCCAGCGTGTCACAAAGTCTTTGTTTCCCTTCATTTGCTGTCTTTTTTTGTGATGTCATTGTCGATGGGAAGAAGGCTAAATCCTGGTCACGGATTTCAGTCCTTGACAGGGTGCAGACCCTGAATTTGGACACAACCTTTCCTGCACCGACATGGTCACGGCGTCACTTTCCGTTGCTAATCCTCTCCTCTTCCTTACCAGGACAACCCTCCTTACGACAAAGGAGCATTCAGAATTGAGATCATTTTCCCCACCGAGTATCCTTTCAAGCCTCCCAAGATCACATTCAAAACAAAGATCTATCACCCCAACATTGACGAGAAGGGCCAGGTGTGTTTGCCTGTGATCAGTGCAGAGAACTGGAAACCAGCCACCAAAACTGACCAAGGTGGGTGCAGTTCTTTGGAGTTTATTAGCTCTTTGCTCGTATTGCAGTTAAACGTATGTTCATCTACTTGGGGGTGCTCATTAAGTCGATCGCGATCTACCGGTCGATCGCGGAGGTGGTACTGGTCGATCGCTGGTCGATCGCGGCGTGACATTAAAAAAATATCATCCCAGCATCAATGCCGTCACTTGATTGACATACAGGGCAGCCATTCAGATGACAACTGAATGTTGCCCTTCGGGCGACCAATCAAATCAAACAACGTCTCTAAGTGCAGCAGAACTTACGATGTCAGCCTATCATCCATCCCCGTTACTTGATTGACATACAGGACAACCAGTCAGATGACAACTGAATTTTGACCTTTAGGTCACCGCTCATGCGTAAACAGCGATGCAAAGTGCTAAGCTAGTCGGCGAATTGCGAGATTTTAAGCCCTCGCTAAAGTTTATGGTCACTAAAATGAGTGAAGGAGCTGGACCAAGTAAAAAGGCAAAAACTGGACCAAGTAAAAAGGCAAAAACTGGACCAAGTAAAAAGGCAAAAAATATATCACTTCCATACGGATATGGAATATTATACGGATATTATCCATGACTGATAAACATTTGGAAGTGTGCTTGAGGCTGGCTATCAGCAGCTACTGTCCGGACTATGCATCCCTGGCTGGTTCAATTCAGTGCAAGTCATCAAAGTAAACTCAGGTAATTACAAAAAATGTTAATAGTTAATTATGTGTGTTTTGCAATATTGGCTCATTTGGTTATGTAAGGTACATCAACATACATTGTACGTACAAATAATCCTCAATACATTTGAAAATAAATAGATGTTTTGCATTTTTGTAGTGGGTAGATCATTTTGACTCGGTCATTTTAAAAGTAGCTCGCATGCTGAAAAAGTGTGAGCACCCCTGATCTACTCTGTATTTTTGTAATAACGGTTCTTATACTGCAGCTAAGCCATACCACATAAAATACTTCTTACCATAAATGCCCTTCTGGTGCTGCGTGGGTTTATACAGTACTCATCTTTCTCTTCATGTCATCTTCTTCATTAAAAGGGTTTTCTCTGTAGAATTAACAAGTAGACCATTTCATTAAAGGGGGGAACTCTACTTGTTGACCTCTCGGTGACCACATGAGAATATTTTAGATTGTTAATGTTCTTTTTAACACCAATCTATGTAATGATTTACTTGAAAATATCAGTGGAAAAGAAATGGAAGTAAAGCTAATTCATTTTAATTGTCTGAACTAGGGATCGACCGATATGGTTTTTTAGGGCCGATACCGATTTTTTTCCATCACCCTCCGCCGATGGCCGATTTTGCTTGGGCCGATACTGCTTTTGATCCCTCAATTTACATGAAAAAATAACGATGATAACAAATATTACAGATCTCATGTTTAAAGAAATATTTATTGAAATGTAAACACTGAACACAGTAGGATTCAGCTTTCTTAAACACACATTTAAACGCCATTATCAACTTTAAAAGGAATAAATATTCAACCATGTGCAAAACATTTCTGACGTAGTTTAAATTTATCTAGCATCAATGTGATGACTGCTCATCCACAGCGTGACGCGCTAAAAACTGCGCCTGTTTTCTGTGCCATAACTACAAAAACACCCAGTCTTACTTTGCTGAAATTCACTAATCCATATCGAGTCTGGAACTAATTATCAATAAACGAGGTTGGCCGGTATAAGGCATTGAGAAGACATTACGATGAAATGTAATATCCTGCATGGGTTACTAGCTGTTGGTAATGTTACTACAGTAAACCTCGGATATATCGGAAATTCGCTCACAACGGACAGATAAAAAAGAACCGATTTTTCTGTAATGCATTTACAATAAAAATTCATTGCATATATCGGATTTTTTATAACTGATTTCGCCTATTTCGGACAAAATCTCCAGTCCCGTTCCAATGCATTTCCATGAAATTTCCCTCGCATATATCGGATGGCCGCATCGTGGCGCTCCGATTCGCCGAATCGTGACAGGCCGCTATACGACGTCATTTGCAGCGTTGCCTGCGCGTCCAGGTACATTGGAAACATAGTCAACGAAGTGCCTTTTTATAACGGATAAAATCCGATTTACGCATATACCGGATATAAATCCCATATATGCGTAAAACGGACATTTTCCGGTATACGCATATAACGGATTTCGCTTATATCGGACAAAACCAGTGGGAACAATTGAATCCGATATATCCGAGGTTTACTGTATAATGTTAGGTGAGTTTGCTCACCACATCACAGTCTGGTCTGGAACCAATTAACCATGATAAAGAACTGTATTGCTGCATTGTTTCCTATGAATGAAAGCTATTTATCTGTCACGAAAAAGTTCTTCCTCAAAGGTTTGTGTTGTTGGTTGTGTTTTGTCTCGCAGTTATTCAATCCCTCATTGCACTGGTGAACGATCCCCAGCCAGAGCATCCCCTGAGGGCAGACCTAGCAGAAGAATACTCAAAGGACCGTAAAAAATTCTTGAAGAATGCTGAAGAGTTTACAAAGAAACACGGTGAAAAGCGGCCAATGGACTGATCACCCAATAAGCATTTCGCCCTCTGTCTCTTTCTCCCCCCTTTGCCTCCTATCTTAACCTGCCCGAGCAAACATCAAGCCTCCCCATGTCACCTAAGCACCCTTCACTTTCCTCTCTCGCTGACCACACTGCTGCTCCCCTGCAGCCCAGGAGCAGCCCAGCTGAAGCAGGCAGTGATGGCCTCAGCCTCCCTCGGGTCCCTTCTCTTCCTCCTCCTCCTCCTCCTCCTCCCCAGCCGTAGATCTTCACAGCCTCACTAACTTTCTCCTGTCAAAGTCCAAATGGGAAAATAAAGTTAGGGTAACAAGATGCTCACATGAAGAGTTGGATAGGAGTACTCTTTTCTGTTAGCTTATAAAGGATGATGGTAAATACATTTTTTTGATTTGCTTTGGTTTTTATTTTCTGGTTGATGATTTTCTTTGCCACATGGGCAAAGAACCAATCTTCATTTTTTTTTTTTTCTCTGCAGACTGAAAATGTTCCTTACTGCTTCTAGACTTGCACTGTATTCTTAGAAAAATCCCCACACCGATCCTTGCCCAGTTTGTAACCCACTGAGCAACTCAACACTTGTCCCACATGTGAATAGAATTGTTCTAAAGGTTCTTCTGTATTAGTCAAAACAAAGCTTCTCTCCAAATCTATCATTGTCAGCAGACACGTCTTTTTATGCGTTTGATTAGTTGTACCAAAACTTTGTTCACAGTGTCAAAAATGCCTGTTTTAATATTCTTTTAATGACGAAACATCATTTGGATTGGCACTTTGATATATAAAACTGTCAAAGTAGGAGCTGCCTGCTTGTTTAATTTGGAGTTTTTCATGTCTCTCTTAAGCATTGTCATTTTACAGCCCTTTATCACGTCAAGATGGTCGGGCAGCAGATCCGGTCACATATTCCCGTACCAAGAGGGACCCCTATGGCCTGGAAAAGGTGAAAGAAGCCAGAGGCAGGTTGGCTCACCTGAAGTAAAGCGCCTCCAAGGCAGCTGGGAGAGGGTTGGCTGTCCACACGGAAAGGGACGGGAGTGGCCAAAAGCACCATGTAACAGCTGTTTGATCCGAATAAAGATGGCTAACCATGCTGCCTCACTGTCTGCCTGCTAGTTCCACCAATGCCAGACTAACATTTGGCTTGGAATTAAATCATGATCACGCACTTGTGTAAGTCTGGACAAAGGTGAAAATGCATCAGAGTTAAAAAAAAATATATATATAGCAATTTTACATTTGATGTCCATTTTAATGTTGGTATATTTTCAAAATTGGAAGTTAATGTGCTATAAAGACAAACTTAGCCGTAACGTATGGGCAGCATATTTTATCTGTGTTTAGGAAAAATGAACATGTCATTAAAATAGACATATCTAAATACAAATATTTTAATGTTTTCTGTATATTAACCATTTTGAACATGTATTTTATAATTATATGTGCTTTTTACCTGTGCACAGACTTGAAAAACACCCCATATAACAGTGCAGTTTTGCATTTTGAAAGACATTTTTAAAATCTCATGTCTTAAAAGTCTATTTGACCAAAGTGATTGAAGTTTTTCGTCAATTATGTCTCATTAAAGGGGGCAGGTGGAAGTCGTGAGCACTAGAGGTAGGGCAAGGGGCGTGGTTACCATCAGCCACCGGAAGTGACATCGAGTGTGTTTGTCCACTGCTGTGAGACGTCAATGTCGCCACCATAAACGATCGGTCAAGGCTACGCTGTAAATGAATACAACTAAATGTACTTTCATAAAACGCCTTTCTACAAAGTTTGACACATGTATTAATATACTCGGAAAACACTTACGCACCAAAAACATTTAAATTAATGTTGTGAACTGATTCCCAAGTATATCAGTGTGTGGATGTATAAGAGGAATTAACTTATATTTATTTCTAAAAAGGCGCAAGCACAGCCTTGACTCATCCAATATGGCGGCGACATTGACGTACGGCTCAGCTCTCGATGCGGCGTCTATGTCCATGGTCCATGGCTTCGGCCATGTCTCAAATGGAATATGTCCGTCAGTATGTTTCAAGAAGTACAGTAAATATTAATATTCAACTGTAGGTTTTCTTTATTTGTTGTCCTTTTAATAAACAATTAGTGAAATTAGTTTTTTTTATTGTCACTTTTTGTTTATGTGAATGTATTTTTTGAACGTGTTAGTCTTGGTAGCTTGATTTGTCCAATAGGACTTGCCGTACTCCACCCTCCCCTTCTTTGCTGAGTCCCCCGGAAGTAACCGCGCTGGGCGGGATGAACAGGAAGAAGAAGATGGCGCAGTATGGGGAGCATCCGGTAGGCGAAAATAACAAGTCTCGGTGGTTGTGACCTCCTTATTGAGTCAACCTTACCGTCTGTGTCGACAATGCGCCGTTTATTATCTTTTGTTGACTTGAAAAAAGGCTGCATTCTCACAAGAAGCATTTAAACCTTATGTTTTGCTGCCTCAACGCTAGCATTTGATGGCTAGCAAGTCGTCAAGAAGAAACCCCGCTTAAAGTAACTATTTGGTAATTATTTTCATTTGTACTTAGATCATAATAACAGACATTTATATCGTATTAACTTTATCGTGTCAGACGTTCATAAAATGACAATGGAGTGCACGAAGTCACCTCGCTTGTGTTAAAGCAACGATGTGCTTCAAGTTAAAAACATCAAGTACAAGATCTACTAGTTATCATGAATGGCCAAATCTGGTAAACACTATTTAAAAACGTACGGTTTAACCCCGCAGCCCATTCGGCTTATTCTTTTACGTGTTTGCTTGTAACGTTTTAGAAGCTGTGTCGTGTTCCGAAATCCAAGACACGATGTTACAAAACAGCCATTTGTGTTTGTGTGTTACTATCATCACTTTATTAAGCAGTGATCTATACAAGGAGTGTTGCAATGTCAGTCACAGTATCGTCGACATTAATCGTTGTGAATGGGATGGGGGAAATGATTGTTTCTTTTACACAAATATCCTGAGAAAATTCAATAATTTAATCGAATTTCATCAAATAATTCCAAAGCATTTATTCACATTTGCCCTTTTATAGAAAAGGGGACATTGGTTGTGTAACAAAGCATAACAAAGCACTTGCTTAGAAGATACAACTCATCAAAACAGGATAGGAAGTGAATCTTGTTATAAACTTCACACTCCCGGTCCACTATTATGATATTACCATTCTGATACTACTACGCAACATTCCCTTTTTCCCACTGAGTCATCTCCAAAGAACTGGATAAAAAGATGGAATGATGCTGTGTTTTAGGCGGTGTGAAAGGACATACTGAGTAGAATAGTGTCACTAATACCATTATTGTTGTCAGGTAATCTAATTACAGTCAAACCTCAATTCCGAGCGAGTAGCATCAATTTCATAAAAGTGAGAAACACTGTTGGAGGATGGACAGGAAGGCTACATCAACAAGGCTTCATCCAATACTCATATATAATTATCAATATGTATATAATTTTTTTTAACAAATTAATTGCATTTACATTTTGTCCTATGGAAAAATTGCCTTGGTTTTCTTATGTTTTTTTTTTTTTTCGTTGGACCTTTAGGAACAATTTAGGAACAAAAAAAACACGGCGGTAATTACTATTTTAAATGTTACAACCGAGAGTGAAATGTTGGGCGTTATTATGCTCTGATATCGATATCATTGATCTGGGTGTGGCTTCAGTCACCATCGTTCAATATTACGTAATTGTTACAGTTACACAGTTGGGCTGCAACCAATGATTATTTTCTCGGTCGATTAATCTGAAGCTTGCTTGAGTAATCATTTAGGACCAAATCAGTATGAACCAAACAAACAGTTAGTGGTTTGGTCCGCAACATATTAGAAAAGAGGCGAAAATGTCCATCACTGTTGTCAAAGCTGCAGTATCTGAATTGTGACTAAGAAATTTTAAAAATATCAGAGCTTGAAATAAGAGGATATTTACATTTTTTAATTAAAAAAAAGATAAATCGACTACCAAAATAGTTGTCAAATAATTGTCTCATCCAATAATCACTGATTAATTGTTACAACTCTTCTCCAATATGTTAAGTGATTACATTGGACTATAAATAGTCCATACTGATGTCCATGTTAGCATTGACAAAGTGTTCCATGTGATGTGTGTGTTTGCAGGAGTCAGTGGCGTAATATACTTGCCAGTGTTTTACTGCCGAAGCGCCTGCAAAATCAGAAGCAGCATGAATATTCCACACCCTGCAACGCCAATTCCCCCTGTCCACCCCGATGTGCTGATGAAGTCTCTGCCCTTCTATGACGTGCTGGACGTTCTCATCAAGCCCTCCAGCCTTGGTCTGTCTCTCTGTCTTCGAGTGGTAACGCTGTTCTAATACTGATACTCGGCAATGTCATTTCAGTTGCTTACATTCTAACATTTTGCTTTTGACTACGGAAAATACAACATGTACAAGTATCTTTGTTTATCAATCGAGAACAGTGAAACGCTCTTCCAGTAGATGGCAGACGAAGCATAATAAAAGTGAATATGTGTTGTGTTTTTATATTTACCTCATTTATTACTATTTCTGTTATTTTTAGGAGCAAGTACTACGCAGAGATTCCACCAAGAAAAGTATTTTATCTTTGCCTTGACGCCACAGCAAGTTCGAGAAGTATGCATATCCAGGTGAGTGCTTGTGTTCCAGTCTCGGTCTCGGGGCTGAACAGCTGAAAGCCTGAGCACCAAAAGTTGTCAAATTAAAGCGAGGGGTGGAGAGAAAGGCAGCGGAACATACATACCTACATAGACTCCTGATTAAAAAAAAAAAAATCAAGACCACTTGAAATATTGCAAGTGCTGGATCTTAAGGAGGTTCTAAGTAGGGCTTGAAAATTCCCTACTTTTTAATTTCCATTTTGTGCAAAATTGAAATTCTTGCAATTTTTCAACAGGCCTTAAAAAGTTAAAATAAAAATAAAAAATAATTAAAAAAATAAATTTGTGCTTTTAAAAATAATTGTCCATTTCACCCGGGGATAGACAGAGCTTTTATAAATCATTTCATTAATATGGCATTAATGTCCATGATCAGGGCATGTCAACTTTGGTAAAATATATAAGAAATATAATGTCAAATTTGTTTTTTTTTTCCAGGGATTTTCTTCCAGGCGGCAGAAGGGATTATATGGTTCAAATCCAATTGAGGTGAGAATGCTCAATAGCAGAACAAAACAATTATTTCATGGCAATTATTTCTTTGGGTGAGAGGCGGGGTACACAGGCCACATATAGACAATCAATCATTCACACTCACATTCATACCTTTCATAGAATTCATACAATCAATCTATTCATACAAGTTGGAGTGGCCAATTAACCTAGCACGTTTTTGGAATGTGGGAGGAAACCGGAGTACCCGGAGAAAACCCACGCATGCACGGGGAGAACATGCAAACTCCACACGGAGATGGTGGAATCAAACTCCTAGCTCTCAATCTCCTAGCTGTGTGGCCTGCGCGCTAACCACTCATTCACCATGCTGCCAAATGAAATACATTATATTAATAATAGTACTAGTAATTGATTCTTAAGGAAGTTTTTTGCAGCTATTTTCAACTTTTCTAGTTTTGCGCTAATTACGGAAAAGGGCCTTTCTATATGACTTCTTGTTTGTGTTTTTTTTTTTTTAGGTTTTGCTTGTCAGAAACAAGTTGCCCTCAAGAAGACAATTATCCAAACGGTCTGTGTATAAAAGTTAATGGGAAACTTTTTCCTTTACCGGTAAGTTTTTATTTTACTCAATAAGGTCTTAACTAAAGCCACTTTTTAGTATAACATTTTTACTTTTACTTACAGTTGTGGTCAGACGTTTACATTACATTACATACATGAATGTCATTAATGTTGTAATTAAATAAGTAATTCAATTTTTTTTCATACGGAGTGTAAATTTACTATGATTTTTCCAACCAAAAATTGAGTGTACAAGGAGTATTTGTCACAGGATTGCAATCTATGTGTCATGGTGGTATGCGGGGCGTGGTTGCATTGCTAAATTACATTGTCCATGATGCATATAATTGTTGCGGATGTTGTCGGAGAGAGGAATAAACAGGAAGGGACTGACTGCAAGGGATAACAGTTTTTATACAGTGGACATTTCTGTCTGAGACGATCGATTTACCTTTTTTTTTTTTTTGTTAGGGTTTTGCACCACCCCCTAAAAATGGTGTAGAACAGAAGAGACCAGGAAGACCGCTGAACATTACCTCATTGGTGCGACTGTCCTCTGCAGTGCCCAATCAGATTTCAGTTACATGGGCACCTGAAATTGGAAAGGTAAGGAATGAATGAATGATATGTGATTTTTCTTATGAGCTAGTGGGAATTGTTAAGTGATGCCGACGTTCCCTTCTAATTTTTTTTTGCAGACCTACTCCATGTCCGTGTACCTGGTGAGGCAGCTCACGTCACCACTTCTCCTGCAGAGGCTGAGGATGAAGGGCATCAGAAACCCAGACCACTCCAGAGCACTAAGTACATGCACACTGCAATAACTTTCATAAAATTGATTTTTTTCACACAGACTGGACATATTCATAAACTAATTGTATTTGAAATTAACATAATTTGGCTAACTAGCCAAAAGGCTATTTTTCATATATACTAGCTCCCAGTCCTAATCCTATTTACTAAAAGTACAGTGGAACCTTGGTTAGCGTCTACCCGGAACATACTGTGACCAAATTAATTTTTCACGTAAGAAATAATGTAAGTCCACTTAATTTGTTCCAGCAAAATCCATTTTTATAGTTACACATGCAGAAAACAAATTACAAATGCATGTAAATACATACGGTATAAATGATGAATAAAAGGGATGAAATTCATATTTAAGGTTACTTTTACCTTCATTTAAAGGAGACCTATTATGCTTTTTCCTCTTTTCTGACCTATAAATGTAGTTAGAATGTTGTACTAATGTTGTAATAATGTTGTATAAATCGCAGTTTATTATCAACTCCTACACCGTGAGTTAGCGGCACAAACCAGAACTCCTTTTAAGTACTCGCTAGTGTGGCCAACCAGTGGAGGAAATGTGCGGATGGAATACATTAATAATAATAATAATAAAAAATAATATAATAAATAATAGAATAAATAAAAATAATAATAAAATAAAAAAAATTAATAATAATACATTAAAACAGACCGTTTTCGCAGAAACCATAAAATCCAAAGAAATACATCCGAATAGATGCAGATTCTGGCAGAACTGTAAAGGTTTGTGTGCTGGGTTATTGTGTGTAGCTGCTCTATAGGAGTCCACAACTCAATACAAAGGGCCACAAAATTGAGCATAATAGGTCCTATTTAAGATATGCGCCATGTGGCAACAAGAGCAACATTATTTCTTGAATTCACTAGTGTTCCTCACCTCATGGCTCTGCTTTTCTTTTTTGTCACTTGCTGCAAAATTAGCCAAATTTTTAGAAATTTTAGAAGAAATTTGCAATTGCCAGCATTTTGATGAAGAATGTGAGAAACTAATAACAAAACACCCTTGCTGATCTCATTGCTAACAAGGACGTTTAGTGATAAAAATACATTATGAACACTGTTGGACAGTGTATTAGTAGCACAATAACACACGTGCCAAAAAAATGTACACAAACTGAGGCAAAAAACTGGGGCTCCACTGTAAATATAAAAAATATACATGTCCAAAATGTACTTCTTGGCTTCTTTAACCTATAAAACTCAAAACCCTTGAATATAAGACTACCAGTCTGTTTTAGGCTTTTGTCTGAAATGTTGCATGATGGTGATAGACAGTTTTAGCAAAGCTATAAGTGAGAAATGAGAGCATATTGTTTGAGTTTGACAGAAGAATTTAACGACGCATGTACAAAAAGGTAGAAGTACAAGAAAGACAGGTTTTTCTCCGTAACATGTCGCAATACGGCCGACTTACAGTCGGTCACTTGGTCAGTGTTTCCATTGGATTATTGATTGTGGAAAACATCTGAATAACAGGGAACTAAAAAAACACTGGAATCTGGATATTTGGATATATTGCTTTAAATTTTTAAAACACACATTGAAATGCAACGTATGTCATCTGTTTAGTTAAAGAGAAGCTGACTGCAGATCCGGACAGCGAGGTTGCGACAACAAGCCTCAGAGTCTCCCTCATGTGCCCGGTAAATACATACAACGTTTCTTCAAACAAATAAACTACAACTGGTGCTTTTGCCAAAATGTTGACATTTTCTTTCATTTCTCACCTTCAGTTAGGCAAGATGCGACTCACAGTTCCATGCCGAGCAGTCACGTGTTCGCATCTTCAGTGTTTCGACGCTGCCCTCTACCTGCAGATGAATGAAAAGAAACCGACCTGGATCTGTCCTGTCTGTGACAAGAAGGCCGCGTATGAGAGTCTCATCATTGACGGGTTAGTTCATGTCTCTTCACCTACAAACCTGCCTCTCCGTGAGTCCCGTACCTGCCCCTTCTCAAGTGTTGAGGAGGTCCTCCATTTACAGTTCTGTTCCTACCACAGAAATGTTACTGGGAGTTTACACTGCTTTGTTATTACTCATTTTATAGGAGCACGTTCTTTCACATGATCCAACGACACCACCGTTATTCTTCATGGGCATGCACCCAATGTTGAGTTCTGCACATGTGGAATTTAGTTTTCACTTTCACTTTCTATGACATGCTAAAACAAAAGTGAAATTGTTCATTGTACTACGTATTCTTCCATCGTCGTCTTGGCTGTTCAATTTGGTGTTCTGTTTGTAGTTTATTCCTGGAGATCCTGAATGACTGTTCTGATGTGGATGAAATCAAGTTCCAAGAGGACGGTACCTGGTGTCCGATGAGACCAAAGAAAGAGGCCGTGAAGGTCTCTTCTCAGTCGGTTACAAAAATTGAGTGTGAGTACATTGTGTGCATTACGTCTGTACGTTATAGCGTCACTGCCGTCCCAATGGCAGGCCACAAAGAACAACAATCATTCCACCCTGGGAAAAAAAAATGCTTCAAATAAGTCATTAGGGGTCCAAAGGAATATGAGGGGAGGTTACACCAAGTCTTCCAGATCCTGAATAAGCAAAGCAGCTCCAGGCCATCACACTGCCACCACCATATTTTACTGCTGGTATTATGTTATTTTTCTGAAATGCGGAATTAGGTTTACTTTCAAAAAAGTTCAGCTTTTGTCTTGTATTTTCCTGATGGCCTCGGGGATCAAGATGTTTTCTGCCTTAATGCTCTTTTTGTTTAGTCATAGTTTTTGTTGCAGGCCATTTTTGCCCAGTGTCTTTCTTACTGTGGAGTCATGAGCACTGACATTAACTGAAACTCCACACAGAGATTGGCCAAGGGTGGAATTGAACCCTGGTCTCCTAGCTGTGAGGTCTGCGCGCTAACCACTCGATCGCCGTGCAGCCTGAAATCTATTTAATTCCTCATTTATATGTGTTTAGCATTATTTTCTTAAAATAACTACAGGTATTCTTTATAAAATCTGTTTTGTGTTAATAATTTGGGTAATTTATTAAATATTAAATATTTGACTTTATATATTTTTTTTATCTTCAGCTCCTTTTCGACAGTCTTTGGTGGTTCCACATTCTCCTGAGCCCATCCCCGCTAAGAAGGCTGATGTCATCGATTTGACTCTGGAGAGCTCCTCTTCCTCTGATGATGACGACGAGGAGGAGAGCACAGACCCTCCCCTGAAGAAACGCTGTGTTTACATTTCTAAAAACGAGGACATGCACGCCAAGGGGTAAGTTCCAAGTACACGATGATTGGAAAAGTGTGAAAACAATCGATCACTCGACTCAATTTCACTGGCAACATTGAATATCAAGTGTTTTCACTTTCACTATCAGAGTATTGACGTATCAGCCTTCCACCATGCGCGTACCAACGGTTCAGGGACTGGACACTTCATATCTGACCCCGACACTTGCTGACTATGCAGTCCCCTTCCACCCATCCACCCTCGCTACCATCCCCACAGACATGCAGAGTGAGTTGGCTACTGAGTCACCTACGGATCCCGAGTGATATTCAACTGCAACTCTGATCATTGTGTCTCTTTCTTGTAGGCCTGGATTTATTTTCTCTAATTCAAGCCGACCCTCAGGTATGTAATTGTCACATGATGGGCCACATTTGGACCAACTTTACAAATATGTAAATGATATTGAATTGATTTATAGTAGAATAGATCAGTGATTTTCAACCACTAGTGTACCTTGAGAAACCGTCAGGTGTGCCGTGAGGAATTATCCAATTTCACTTTTTATAATTAACATTGATTAATCATCATTTGCAAATATTAAGTCAATAGCCATGAATATATGGACCCAAATATTCCAATTGCATTTGGTATATTTGCTCAAACGGAAAGAATTGAACAGGGATGGAATATTCCTTTAACCAATCCGATTGAGGTATCTTGTACCCGCTCAAACGGAAATTTGTCAGACTGCGTTCTTCTTCTTCTTCTGTTGTTTATTGGCGGTTGGCAAGCAGCTTTCGTGTGCATTAGCGCCATCTGTGGAACAGAATCTAAACCCTTCTATACTTTATTCACAAGTGCAGTTTTATTAAAAAAGAAAATATATATCTATATAAAACATGTCCCGAGTTTAATTATAAAATATTAGCAAGATTGAATTAGATCTTTTCCTGTTTAAATTGATCCCGGGTGCGTTCTTTCAGCGCATGCTCAGATATGACGTAACACGCAGATCCAGACGTTCTTCACTTTTAAAAATGGAGGCCAGCAATCGGCACTGGACTAAGCAAAGTTTGTTTTTCATTCAAACTAAATTTCAAGACCGGACAGACGAAAAACTGACAATACGGAGTTATTCCAACAAGTGAAAGAAAAACTCGGGGGAAGTCGGTATCACGTGATGTTGATGTTTACGTTTTACTGGGCATGCCCTATTGACTATTCTGTTAGATTTTCACGGTGCATGTAGACAAGAGATTGGAATATTCCTTTCCATGGATACCATTGTTTCCCGAAAGGTCATTTGGAAAGAGAAAAAGTGGTGATGTAAAAACGTGGCTACTGTGGAGTGTCTGTGGTGTAAAGACCGGCATAGCAATGTAATATTGGTCCGTGTGGCAACACCTACCTTGTTCCTCCCATAGACTTATTGATGTCGTGGTGACATTTTGTAACATTTTTGGTTAGTGGTGTGCCACAAGATTTTTCCAATGTAAAAAAACGTGCCGTGGCTCAAAAAAGGTTGAAAAACACTTTAATAGATATAATAGATTAATAGTAAAATGTGCTAATTAAACAGGGTACACTAGACTTTTTTTCCCGTCCAAGCCGCTAGCGACCGTCATGAATGATGACTATATCTTGGATAACACATGGATAAGCAGTAGAAAATGAATGAATGAACATTCATTCATAAGTAGAGCAGCTCAGTGGTCTCACTATTGACACTTCCTTGCTGCTGTGCTTTGTGGAAGTAATAAATAACTGTCTGGCATCATAGTTAGACACGTTAAATACAATACTATGTGTTCATGCCATTATGCTATAAAACCACCTGCAAACGAAAGCGCAGGTATGGAATGGACCTGCGGTCGTCATTTGACCAGAATGTTTATTAACACGCAGTAACGGATAAAGTAGTTATGTGACAGGAAGATGTTCTTCCTGCTTAGCATTACAGGCCACAGATGTTTCTGGAAAACCTGACCAGTACCATGCAGAGCGTGTCTTCTCCCAGCACCAGCTCCACCCTGGTTTCCTCCTCCAGCAGCCGCTACGACACCAGCGCCCGCACAGCCCACCCCATCCACGACACCACCCGCGTCGTCACGGGCGCAGCAAACGCTGACAACAGTATATCTGATATTATTTCACTAGACTGACTTTTTACTCGACCTTTAACTCGAGGTCTGTTTTCTGTGGCCTTTTGTAGCCGAGACACAAAAACAGTACATTTGACTTTTTCTGCCTTTTTATAAACTTATTTGTAAACTTTTTAAAATCCCTGGCGGGACACACTTCCGGGCTAGCTTCCGTGCCCAGCCAGGGTTGCGACAGGAACGGCATCTGGTGTCAAAAATAAGCCCGAAGCCTTCATGCTGTGAGAAGCTGAGTATGGGGGAGGAGGGGGAAAAAAAAATAAATGACGCAAATATTTTTAAACTTCTTTTCTGTCACCTCGCCCGCCAAGGACCACATCAACTGAGGACACATACATCGATTTCAAACTAATTTATTTTTCCACTACATGATCATGTTTTTAATGTGTATTTTATGTTCAATTTCATTTTTCAATAAAAATGTTAACACTTTAAACTGTCACACTACTAGAACAGTCACACATTCTGACATTTTAGCTGCAAAAAGACGAATATAAGGCATCATATCAAATTTAAATATAGTATATCTAAATGGGTCAACAACACTTTGATACAATGTAAGCTTGTAGAACTGTAACTTTACGGTCCTCTCACAAATTGACACACAACCATCCATGTCTAAACGGCTTGCAACAAAAGTGAGTACAAAATTTTGCCGCGTTCACTCGAACATCACAGCTTGCCTCTGGAATATTCTTTTGGGCCTCCATGACATTATGATGGAACTGGTGCATGTTATTATACACCTTGCACAACATCTTCTTTAGCAAGGCAGTAGGTCTTTACGCTCAAAAAGGTTGGTGACCACTGTCCAAGGAGGTTTTAAGTAGAACGTCAAAATGCAAAAAAAAAAAAAAAAAAAAAAAATTTTTTTTTTACAGTTTAACATAAAAGTGTACTCATTTTTGGTCTACGTGTTTTAGATATTGAGTGTTGTGTGTTGAGTTATTTTTACATACGGTACATTTTACACTTACCCAAGCACAACACAGACAACATTGTATCAAAGTGTTGTTTCTTTTGTGTTATACCATGAAAAGATACTTTCGTGAAGTACGGGCATTTTACCTGTGCAAGAGGAGACAGAATTCGATTCTCCGCTTGGCCATCTCCATTGTGTGGAGTTTGCATGTTCTCCCCGTGCATGCGTGGGTTTTCTCCGGGTACTCCGGTTTCCTCCCACATTCCAAAAAAACATGCTAGGTTAATTAGCCACTCCAAATTGTCCATAGGTATGAATGTGAGTGTGAATGGTTGTTTGTCTATATGTGCCCTGTGATTGGCTGGACACCAGTCCAGGGTGTAGAATAGAAGATGGATGGATGGATGGGGAGACAGGACCTCCTCAAAAGCCTGGAAAGTTTTGATTCAAACATTGCAGTAAATGCAACTAGTTTTATTCACACTGGAAAGTAGAAAGTACTTGTTTCTCTGTCTTAAGGTCCCTTAATATCTTTTCTGTTTTGTTCCCGAGTAATTGTAGTAATAGTTTAGTTTTTTTCACCCTATGTTCATCTCTTCTTTTATGTTCTATTTAAGTTTAGGAAATACATTCTTATATATAAAGTGGTATAAAAAAGGAAAACTTTTTCATTGATAATTCTTGATAAGTATCCTGTATAAATCGCTAGTTGTTTGGATCAGCCATTTTAATTAAATATATCATATATCAAACAAACACAGTGATGAAGTTTATAGGAGTTACAGAAATTGCGCGATAATTATTTAAACAAAAGTAAACAGGTGCCTAAATTTGGGCGCCATTGTTGGTTTATTGATTTGAATACCTTTAACACTAATTTAAGGCGGCTTCACTTCTCAGCTATCACTGTGTTGGTCTGCTATATGATATATTTAAGTGACATGGCTGATCCCAACAAGCAATGATTTATAAAGGACAATCTTGAAAATGATCAGGGGTGGCCAAACTTTTTCATACCGCTGAATATATATATATATTTGTCACAGTAAATAGCATTTTTAATGTCCACCCAACTCAGCATATTTTAGCAAAACACATTGAATCTATTCTATGAAACCAGGTGAGTTACATTTTTGCAATGGTGGACTTGTTGATGCAAGTGTTTTTATACTCTCTGCACTTCTTTTTTTTTTTTTTTTTTTTTACTCTTTTTGTACAGGGAGGTATTGGCATTTCTCTATCGGTTCATACAGTCTTTCTAAAGTATGGACAAAAATGCATATATTGTATGATTATTAAAGATAAACAGTTTAATATATAATAGTAAATAATATCAATTATGTTATTCATTTAAATCATTTTTAATTGTACAGTAATGTACAGTAATCACATTGTGCTTTGAATTTCACAGTTTTGTTCTAAAATATATTATAAATCAGTCTGTTTTTTTTCTTCAATCCATAAAATATGCATATTTAAGCAAGTGTATCAATAATAAATTTGCCCCGAATAAGCATTTTCAAGCATAGAAATCTCTGAATGAAAGTGAATTCTCAAATGTATGATGATATGTTGTATTCCACTTAGGTCACTAGGTTTCGGTCATGTTACTGTAACGTTGGGTTGAGACACACAAGCACCAGACTTGGTCGTCAGAAAACAACAGGCTTGTATTTCCCATTTGAATGTTCTCAAAACCAGGTACGGGTCCCTGTCGCTAAGCTAAGCTCAACTTTGAACCCCATATGTTATTTACCATCTGCACTCCATTTAGCTCACTTAGCATTGGAACACGTTTACAGCGACACACACAAGCACCAGTCTTAAAAATGATGTCATATATATGTCTTATTTTCTCTTTTTATGTCTACTGCATTGGGTAATGGGAGTGTGAAGTCGACTATAGGGGTGTTATTTAATCTCTAGAGGGCTCTAATAATGTTAAAAACATGATTTCTATGCTCCAACTGTGAAAATATTCCAAATCTATATCAGGAATCCTAGTTGTAGATGTATTTTCTGCAGGATGTTCAGACTTTAGGGAAACCTGTTTGTGTTAATGAGAGCAATAATGATTGAAAAAGTGAAAATCAAAAATGTAGTAAATCCAAATGTTGACATTTTCTTGTTTCTGTGTCAAAAAAATCCAATACTGTATTGACCCAAATATTAGAAAACTGGGGAAAAAAAAGGTGAAGCGATACTACAGTATATATCAGGGGTGGGCAAACTTTTTGACTCGCGGGCTGCATTAATTTAACAAAATTGACGGGGGGGGATTATGTAGTATTTTACACGTCCAACAGTCCATTTTTACACCTATATTTTTAGACATATTTTACATGTAAAAGTGTCATGCAATCTGCTATATGTGCACTTTGAAATCATTTATTTGATGTAAAGTGTGTTTCTCAATGTATTATTATTATTATTATTGTTATTTTTATTAGAATTATTATTATTATTAGTTATAGTAATGTTATTATATTATTATTATTATTTTGTTATATTAATAATATTACTACCATTATTATATTAATATTATTAACAACAATATTAATATAATAGTAGTATTATTATCATTATTTGTATTACTATTATTGTGCTTGTGCTCCTTTTTCCAGGAGTATTTTGTAATATTACTACCATTATTATATTAATATTATTAACAACAATATTAATATAATAGTAGTATTATTATCATTATTGTCAACATTATTATTATTATTATTATTATTATTGTTATTATTATTATGTGCTTGTGTCCCTTTTTACAGGAGCATTTTGTAACAGACCACATCAAATAACGAAAATATTCGTTATAATAAAAATATAAAAAAAATAAAATCGATATAAATAAAAAATTGGCCCAAGCCACGATGCCAGGTTGTATGTTGAGTTCAAATGAAATATTTGGAAAAAAACAGGCGGGCCATATTGAAACACTTGGCGGGCCGGATGTGGCCCCCGGGCCGTAGTTTGCCCACCCAGTATATACTATATACTCATAGACATAGACTTTCTTTATTGTCATTGGACAATAACAGCAGTGAAATTGCCAACGAAAAGTCTATGTCTATACTCATAGAAACCAGCAGGAGGCGCCAAAGTACTTTAATATTGAGCTTTTCCTCCTATTACTCAGATGCAGCAGAACTCGCTGAAGAAATGTATGAATAAAATGAAATATATATGTTATGAAAATGCTTTCCTTGTCTTTAAGTTGTCTTATATTTGGGTCAAGGTTTATTCTGATGGAGATGGCTTCTTGACAGGTCAGTTTGACAATATGGTTACACCGTTGAGTTTTATTCCAAAAATGAAATATTTCAATATGTCTTAACTCATGCATTCATCCAGTTATGTATTCATGCATGCATGTATCCGTGTATGAATTCATGCATTCATGTATTCACGTATTGTCATCCATGTTTTGATGCGTTGGTGTGGAGAGGCTGCAGACTGAGTGTGAGTCAGTGTTTTGTCCCATGGAAAGTTTATTGGGACGGGATCAGAACATCAAGTCTCCAAAGTACTGAAGGGTATTTTTACTGCAGCGATGAACGTCGTGTATTTTGCTGTGCAGGGTAAGTACTATATATATTACACAAATACCTGACAGATGAAAGTAGCAAAGCTCGTCGGTGTTTCAATTGTTTATGTTGTGGTGTCTTGTCTTTACTGACAGTTTTTCTACTGAGAGGAATACTCCTGACGCAGCAGGAAGTACTTCCTGGATCTTGTACTTTTGACACGAACACCTGTGGATATACTTCACACGCACCGCATGACAACTGGAACATCAATCAGCAAGGTACTACTTGAAGTACTTGAAAGTGTTTGCAGTATGTCACTTGGGTATATGAGTCCAAACACAAATATGGAACCTTTCCAGCACACAATATTTTTGTATTCATTGGATTTTTTTAAAATCAGATTTCTCTTAGCCCCCTGGAGGTGCACAGGATATGAATGAATGTAGTAGACATTCAAAAAAAATCAATATATATAAAAAAAGGAACAAGAACAGATTTAGTAAAGATACTCAATAGTTTTAGGCCACCATTAAATGTATACAAGTACACACAATCTACACTGCAAAATTGCTGCTCAAGCTCTGGAACCATTCTGTCCAGTGGACAGTGATCAATTATATAATAATCATTATTATATTATAAATTAGCCTATTATTATTACTATCATCATTATTCTGTAGTAGTAGTAGTAGGCTAGTATTAGCCTGCTTATTGGCCTGCTTATTAGCCTGCTTTTGCCCTATTTTAAGAATTTATCAGAGATTTTTTTTTGTAAAAATTTTTTTGTAAGATTTTTTTTGTAAAAAAAAAAAAATCTATAAAAATTATTTAAAAAATTAATAAAAAAAATTGGGACCTTTAGCCTGCTTTTGCCCTATTTTAAGAATTTATCAGAGATTTTTTTTTGTAAAAAGAGATATTTTTTGTAAAAAAAAAAATCTATGAAAAAATTATTTAAAAAATTAATAAAAAAATATAAAAAAAAAATTTAGTAGGGGCTTAGGGGTTAGGGTCCATTCTATCTTAAATTGGACCTATTATGCTCATTTTTTGGCCCTTTGTATTGATTTGTGGACTCCTAAAGAGCAGCTACACACAATAACCAGCACAAAAAGCTGTCTAGATCTTCCAGAATCTGCACCTATTCCAGCTGAATTTCTTTGGATTTCGTGCTTCCTGGGAAAACTGTCTGTTTTTAGTTATTCCACTCATTGCCCGCCTCCAGGCAGGAGGACTTCCGGTGTTTGTCGCTACTTCATAGTAGTTGATAATAAACAGCGATTTATCTTTTTAAAATGTCGGCTTTTAACATATAGACATATGTGTTGGATCCTGAAAGTGGACAGTCCGAAGTTTTTCAAGAAAAGAGGTTACTTAAAGACGTTTCTCAATGGTAAGTAGCTTTAGCATTATTAGCTGCAGCATCGGTAAAGTGTAATGTGGTCACTGCGTGTTTTTTTGGGGGGAAGCAGAGCTTGGGGGAGGGCGGAGAGTGTACCTGGCCAACAGCGCACGCCCATATAAGGAAGCCTGTCCATGTGTGATGTCACACACCTCCAGTTTTACCACGCCCCCTGAAACCGAGCATTTTGAGCCACCCAAACTTCTTTCAGGGCTAATTTCCAAATGTGTAAACCTCATTATCGTAAACTTTGGCATCGTTTAACACAAGAATACAATATTCTAACGACATTCGTAGGTCAGAAAAGGGCATAAAAAAAGCATAAAGGTCCCATTTTTTGCACCACAAACAGTTCTTGCATTAGAGCTGTTCTCTGCAGTTCGATAATTGAATGAATTTGGATTTGTTGCATTATAAAAGTGACACATTACTCACATTCTGACCCGCTCCACCCACTTCTCTCATTTTCCACTGCCTGACTTTGCTGCCTGCATGGAAACCACACACTGTCCAATGTAAAAAAAAAAAAAAAAAAAGATAGTCTGTCTTCAGGAGCAATCTTTAACCTGCTTTCCGTGTATTTTTCTACATGTGTGCTATCAGCAGTTTGGTTGCATATTCACGAAGGAAAGGCAACCCGCGTCTTAGCCAAACAGAAGCTTCACCATGGACCACCAAGCCGTGTGCGATAAAAGTAGTTCCGACCACCAGGCCAGCCTTGGAGATGGTTGCTAAATACACTGTGGAATAAATACACACACTGTGGAATAAATAGGCTCATAAAAACAAGATGGTGGTGTTTGGTTGCCATGGTAAGTTGAGTAGTCTGCGCCAATATAAGAACCAAGGAAGATTTAGTGGTTGAAAAGGGATGTTTGTGTTGGATGCCATTCTTTGCAGTGGACCTGAGACCAAAGATTGGGATGAAATGAGGTTGCAGTGTTTCTCTTACTTTTGACAAGTATTTGTCACTCTTTAATGTTAATTTAAATATTAGCCAATGACAACACAGCTGATCATAAAATGCAGTTTTTGTATGAAGCCTTCTGAGAACAAAAAAAAATCTTGTTTCAGTTTTGTCAGACAGAAGAGACAAACATTTAACCTATTACATTTGGGGTAAAAATAATGCAGCAGTAAAATATGGTGGAGGTAGTGTGATGGTCTGGGACTGTTTTGTTGCTTCAGCGCCTGAAACACTTTATGTGAGAAATCAAACCATGAACCGTCTCAAACACGCGGCCCGTGGGCCAAATGTGGCCCGCAGCACACCAGTTTGAGGCCCCCGCCTTGATATGAAAGTTTAATGTTAGTGCGGCCCGCGCAAGTTTGATATGGATGCTGTATGGTATCATGTACCCAGAAAAAATTATTACGTTTGATTCATGTTCATGTTAAAGGTTAAATAACTGTTAATAGTTATCCTCCCTATCCGTGTGGAAGTGGTAAGTTTTTGGCTATTTAAGTTGAAAGGAAATAACTCGAAGGCTACCGTTTAGGTCGCTAGCTCTCTAGTTTGCAAGTTAGCATGTGTCTCAAGACCCTGCAGTTGCGCAATATGTTGTAAATAAAAAGAGTATAAATGTGACTATAGTCGTGTTTTGTCATGTCTACAGGGCTCTAATAATGCTTTGTTCATTTTAATGTGAAGAAAATCATTTGTCTACCCACCAACTATATGTGCTTTCTTAAGTTTTTATTATTTGCCCTTTTATTATTATTATATTTATTTATTACTGATGGATTGATTTTCTTTATTCTTGATTTGTTTATTTATTTTTAATCTTATTTTGTGTAGAAAAATAAAAATTAAGATATTTGAGAACAGTGGAATGTTTTATCAGAGCTTTTCTTGTAGAAAATTGGAACCAAAGCAATTTTTTTTTATTTTTTTGTTTTTAATAAATGCGTTTTTTTTTGTTTTTTTTAAAAACCTGATGCGGCCCAGTCTCACCCAAACCCGAGCTCCGGTGGCCCCTAAGTAAATTGAGTTTGAGACCCCTGCTTTAAGATGATCCACTTTCTTTGCATTTTACGATCATTACACAAAATACATGTGATATTACTGCAATACCACATAAGTGGTATTGCTAAGTAAACAATAATTTTCTAAACTAGTCGTGTACAAAGCAGTACCCCTCGCTCATGCATGCTGGTCAATGAAGAAAATAGCAGCCTGGAGTGTAAACACGGACGGTTCCTCCAATGTAAACTGGAGAAGATGTTTATGTCCAGGTTGTCCTTCCTTTGTTCTTATTGAGAGACGTTTGCTGCCAGCACTTGAACGTTTACTCAAGGGAAATTGTGGCCGCAGCGTTTAACTTTGCTCTTCTTTTCTATAATCTGTACCACATGTTTGCGCTTAAGCAGCTGTGGTCACCCTAATGCACCAAAAAAAAAAAAATGTTTATGTCAGCAAGCTGTCTCTTCTTCTCCTGAGTGGAGAAACTGAAGAAAGATGTTGTATTAGATATTAAATACTGTTAGTGTATGAATGAACGTTGAATGGCGTGTTTATGTGACAAGAAATGCGATGCTAATTTGTGTGTAGCGCACCATGGCTGCTCTTGATGTAGGTTCATGCTATGGTGATTTCACCTTATAAGGTTCTACATTCTCCTTTTCCTAACATGATTTACACAGTCCATTAAATTGTCTTCATGTCCAATAAAGATCCTCTGCTTGCTCAGAGGGAATTGGAAAACTTCCTACTCTTATTTTATAAGTAATACACTCTTTCCTGTAGTTTTACTACTTTGGAGCTGCAGGTGGGAGGCATTGACACAAACACGTTCATTGTTTCCTACAAGACTGGCGTGATTGCATAGTTGCATAATTTTTATGTAACGGACACTGGGAGAGACATAAAACATAAAAAGCCAAACACTTAGAAAAAACAAATGAACGTTCTTCTGTCTTATTTAATGTCATAAACAAGAAAAAGTCACTAGATTTAACACTAGACACTTTTTTGAAAAAGACTTTATCTTTTAGGGGTCTGATTACGCACTAAATCTTTTATTGTCATTTGTGTCTTATTGTCATTTGTGTCTTATTATCATTTGTGTCTTATATTGCCATTAGTCTCTGATTGCCATTTGTCTCTTATTATCAATCGTGTCTTGTTTTGATGTCTCTTATTTGAGATGACATTTTTTTCCAGATTAAAACGAACAAAGCATTATTAGAGCCCTGTAGACATGACAAAACACGACTATAGTCACATTTATACTCTTTTTATTTACAACATATTGCGCAACCGCAGGGTCTTGAGACACATGCTAACTCGCAAACTAGAGAGCTAGCGACCTAAACGGTAGCCTTCAAGTTATTTCCTTTCAACTTAAATAGCCAAAAACTTACCACTTCCACACGGATAGGGAGGATAACTATTAACAGTTATTTAACCTTTAACATGAACATGAATCAAACGTAATCATTTTTTCTGGGTACATGATACCATACAGCATCCATATCAAACTTGCGCGGGCCGCACTAACATTAAACTTTCATATCAAGGCGGGGGCCTCAAACTAGTGTCCTGCGGGCCACATTTGGCCAAGTATTTTTACACTTTCTGTAATTGCGTAGTTGCATAATTTTTGTGTAACGGACACTGGGAGAGACAAAAAAACATAAAAAGCCAAACACTTAGAAATATAAATGAATGTTCTTCTGTCTTATTTAATGTCATAAACAAGAAAAAGTCACTAGATTTAACACTAGACACTTTTTTTAAAAAGACTACTTTTAGGGGTCTAATTACTCACAAAATCGTCATTTTTGTCTTATTATCATTTGTGTCTTATATTGCCATTAGACTCTGATTGCCATTTGTCTCTTATCAATTGTGTCTTGTTTTGAAGTATCTCTTATTTGAGATTACATTTTTGTGCTATGATTATTATTATTATTATTATTATTATTATTATTATTATTATGATACAAATGAACGTTCTTCTGTCTTATTTAATGTCATAAACAAGAAAAAGTGTGGCCAGTGCAGGTACTGGAACTTCAACCAGAATCTACACCAGTTATTTCCTTTAAACCTAAAAAGCCAAAAACTTACCACTTCCACACGGATAGGGAGGATAACTATTAACAGTTATTTAACCTTTAACATGAACATGAATCAAACGTAATCATTTTTTCTGGGTACATGATACCATACAGCATCCATATCAAACTTGCGCGGGCCGCACTAACATTAAACTTTCATATCAAGGCGGGGGGCCTCAAACTAGTGTCCTGCGGGCCACATTTGGCCCGCGGGCCGCGTGTTTGAGACCCCTGGTGTAAACGGTTCTTTGATGTGTCTCTTATTAGAGATGACATTTTTGTGATTGAAATAATGATCTTGCATCATCTAAATGTGTGTTTTATTGTTGTAGGGCATTTAATAACAGTGGAATCATCCTCTTTACGTGGTCAGCAAAGGGCCGTTCTTCTTAGTCCTGTTTTGGACCACCAGGACTGGAGCTGCGTCAGGCTGGTGTATCAGATCATAGGACAAGGTTTGACATTTGTTTATTTACATTTAGTATTACATTTAAGATTATGGGACATAACTCACTTTACACCGCCCTTTTTGGAACCTTCCATTCCATCCATCCAAGGTTTGCTGCAGCTTCATCTTCGGCCACAAGGGGATAACTTTGATTACACGCTTTGGACAGCCAATCAATCGTCTGACAGCTGGTTGATTGCCAGCGTGGATATACCCAACAGCACAGTCAACTACCAGGTATTCACAGTAGAATCACATTCACTTTATTTCATAACACTTGCATAATACTCATAATATTTGCCATTCCAGTTTAATGTTTTAGCCCAGGGGTGGGCAAAATTTTTGACTCGTGGGCCGCATTGAGTTAATAAAAATGTCCGAGGGGCCAGAACATATATTTAACACACACACTATTTTATGCTTATAATTTTACTTGAATTATTTGTCTAATTTTCAGGAGCACTTTAAACATCAAACTATGTCATTTAATTTTACAGTTTTGGTGTGTGTGTTTTTTTGTTTTTTTTTTACAAAATAAGACATCCGACTTGCAAGTCATGTGTTAAAAGTTGAAATACTACTAGCGGGCCGGATTCAAATGCTTGGTGGGCCGCATATGGCCCCCGGGCCGTAGTTTGCCCACCCCTGTTTTAGCCTGTAGTTAACTACACCGGAGTTTAACAATCTGATTCCAACAAACAAATTAGCTTTAGCAAACTGTTGTTGGGGGGCGGCACGGTGGTCTAGGGGTTAGCGCACAGACCTCACAGCTAGGAGACCAGGGTTCAATCCCACCCTCGGGCATCTCTGTGTGGAGTTTGCATGTTCTCCCCGTGCATGCGTGGGTTTTCTCCGGGTACTCCGGTTTCCTCCCACATTCCAAAAAACATGCTAGGTTAATTAGCCACTCCAAATTGTCCATAGGTATGAATGTGAGTGTGAATGGTTGTTTGTCTATATGTGCCCTGTGATTGGCTGGCGACCAGTCCAGGGTGTACCCCGCCTTACGCCCGAAGACAGCTGGGATAGGCTCCAGCACCCCCCGCGACCCTCGTGAGGAAAAGCGGTAGAAAATGAATGAATGAATGAAACTGTTGTTGGAACAAGGACAAAGATGAAGTAGAAGATGAAGTACAACTTCCTGAGAGTGCGTAGTTTAAGACAGGTCGTCAACAGGCGCTACATCGTTCTTGTTAGCATCGGCAGTGAACATGCAGCTTCATAATTCACAATTACAGGCGGTCCTTGGTTTACAACGTGGTTTGTGGTCCCATAAATGTATTAACTAGGCATATACAAATACACCGGCGGAGTATGATGTGTGCCAAAGAAAAGGACAGGCCTCAGCATGGGAGTGAAACTGGATGCACCAGCACACATACATATCGGACTTTTGGGGGGCAGTCCTCGGTGGGGGGGTGGGACTACATCACGGCAGGTCCTCCACATCAAATAAAGTCAACTACAAAGTGTGTAACTGGAGTCTTTGTGTAAACCAGGGGTCTCAAACTCAATTTACTTGGGGGCCACTGGAGCTCGGGTCTGGGTGAGACTGGGCCGCATCAGGTTTTCCAAAAAAAAAAAAAAAAACGCATTTATTAAAAACATTTTTTTTTTTTTAAATTCGCTTTGGTTCCGATTTTCTACAATAAAAGCTCTGATAAAACATTCCACTGTTCTCAAATATCTTAATTTTTATTTTTCTTCACAAAATAAGATGAAAAATAAACAAACAAATCAAGAATAAAGAAAATCAATCAATCAGTAATAAATAAATAAATATAATAATAATAATAAAAAGTTAAGAAAGCACATATAGTTGGTGGGTAGACAAATGATTTTTTTCAGATTAAAATGAACAAAGCATTATTAGAGCCCTGTAGACATGACAAAACACGACTATAGTCACATTTATACTCTTTTTATTTACAACATATTGCGCAACTGCAGCGTCTTGAGGCACATGCTAACTCGCAAACTAGAGCGCTAGCGACCTAAACGGTAGCCTTCGAGTTATTTCCTTTCAACTTAAAAAAGCCAAAAACTTACCACTTCCACACGGATAGGGAGGATAACTATTAACAGTTATTTAACCTTTAACATGAACATGAATCAAACGTAATCATTTTTTCTGGGTACATGATACCATACAGCATCCATATCAAACTTGCGCGGGCCGCACTGACATTAAACTTTTATATCAAGGCGGGGGGTCTCAAACTGGTGTCCTGCGGGCCACATTTGGCACGCGGGCCGCATGTTTGAGACCCCTGGTGTAAACGGTCCTTTGTGTTGAGTTGCGGACTCCTATAGAGCAGCTACACACAATAACCAGCACACACAGCTTTATAGATCTTCTAGAATCTGCACCTATTCAGTTGTATTTCTTTGGATTTCGTGCGAGTGCATAAAAGGAGATCCATTTTGTGGAAGGATGAAGATGATAGAATGCTAATAAAATGGTTTGGTCCACGTGCAACATGATGATGATGATGATGCTGGATCTCATTTCTTGTCGTTTTTTGTTGCAGATTCTGTTGGATGGACAAGCAGAACGCGGTCCAAGTAACAGCGTAGCAATCTTTGAAGTTCACATTGTCCCCGGTTACTGTCTTGGTAATTAATAATTACGTTTGATGATGTCATCATCAGTCACTCCTGAGTTTGGTCGTCAAGAAAAGAATTGCAAATGATTGTTTGGTCACCAGATTGTGATTTTGAGGAGCATCACCTGTGTGGCTACAGTAACATTTGGAACCCCAACATCAACTGGTATGTTGGCGGGAGTTCGACCGCTGGACCCCAATCCAACCTCTTTGACCATGTCAGCGAAAGAAAACGTGCAGGTGAACGTCATCATCATAACGTCAACCTTTTTATATTTATTATAAGGATTCTTATGTTATGTTATGATGTTTATGTCTTCTGCAGGACACTTTATGTATGCAGACTCTTTGTACGCCAAGCACTTCCAGGAAGTTGCCAAACTTATGTCACCGGTAACCAGCGCGCCAATGGCCGGCTGCCTGTCCTTCTTTTACCATCGGGACCAGGAAAGAGGGAACATGTTCACGCTTTTCACCAAAGATCAGCTCGGCCACTACGAGGAGATCTGGAGACCAGACGTCTACGTCACGTCCGGCTGGACCTTCGTTAATGTCGACATGAAAGCCCCTCAACCCTTACAGGTCAGTGTTGGAGCCAAGTACACTTCATTATAAAATATTCAGTTTTTTTTTTTTTTTTTACAGTGCACACACATACCGGATGTGCACGGTATCGATATCGGAAAATCGCAAAATCTTGTATAACATTAGTGCTGCACTGACGCCGAGATTTCTACTCAACTTTTCCATTAAGAAATGATTGCTCTTCGCAATTAATCTTTCACTTTAATCGCAGCAATAAAGCCACACCCATTAGTTTATCATCTGTGTTATTTATGTTCTTCATGCATTTATTGTTCCTTTCACCGTTACTGTGTGTGTGTGTGTGTGTGTGTGTGTGTGTGTGTGTGTGTGTGTGTGTGTGTGTGTGTGTGTGTGTGTGTTTGAACAGCTGGTGTTTGAGGCGGCGTTTAACAGTGCCAGAGGCGGATACGTGTCCATCGATGACATCTCCTTTTCCCCTGAATTCTGCCATGCTGACACAGGTGAGAAGACACATCTGGATATTATTATGGAATTCCCACATTCTGCCTTTACAAAGAGGATAATGCTTTGTTTATTTAGCATAAAACTAGCATTAAAAAAAAGTATTTCTCCCATCTTGTCCACTCGGTATATTGTAAACAAAGTAACCCCTAGGTCAGAGATGAGCAAAGTGCGGCCCGCGGGCCACATCAGGGCCTCCAGACATTTCTAAACACGCATATATTCCCGCCGCAAGGCATGCTTGGTAGCTGTTTGTTGCAGCTGAACTTCCCAGCATGCCTTGAGGGCATTGGGAAATTACATTTTTAAGTTACATGTTATGTTTAGTGGCGGCACGGCGGTCTAGTGGTTAGCGCGCAGACCTCACAGCTAGGAGACCAGGGTTCAATTCCACCCTCGGCCATCTCTGTGTGGAGTTTGCATGTTCTCCCCGTGCATGCGTGGGTTTTCTCCGGGTACTCCGGTTTCCTCCCACATTCCAAAAACATGCTAGGTTAATTAGCCACTCCAAATTGTCCATAGGTATGAATGTGAGTGTGAATGGTTGTTTGTCTATATGTGCCCTGTGATTGGCTGGCCACCAGTCCAGGGTGTACCCCGCCTCTCGCCCGAAGACAGCTGGGATAGGCTCCAGCACCCCTGCGATCCTCGTGAGGAAAAGCGGTAGAAAATGAATGAATGTTATGTTTAGCGCTTTGCTGTTGATTTATGTGACACGTTAACTTGCTGTGGATGTGTTGTGTTTTTGTTTTGTTGCTCCGTGAGCAAGTATATCATTCAGCTTGATGACGCCTATATATAGATGACCCCTCCGCAAATTTTTTTTAACCCATTGTGGCCCTGCATGTTAAGGAAGTTTGCCGTAGGTTTATTGTGGTTAATTGATTTAGAAATTGAACATTTTCATACTTCTAAACTTCTAAATATTGTTTATTTACATTATGAGAGCCCTTCAGACATCACCTTTACACACAGATTACCCAATATGGTAGACATAATAAGGCATCATAACATTGGGAGAGTCACATTATCATTGGTGGCTATGGTCTGATTAATATAACATTACTGACACCTAGTGGCCAGTGTACAATACTACACATCACACACACAAAAAGACATAACCTATGTTTTGTTTAATTTGATACAATGCTCCATGTTTTTTTTTTCTTTCCCAGAAGCCAATGTGGATCCTTCTGTAGCCAACTGTGACTTTGAGGACGGCATGTGTCTGTACTACTTGGAGAGAGCTGAGAGTAAAGTATGGAGTCGAGTTTCAATCAGTCCCAACGCTTACAGAGCCGGAGACCATACGACCGGGACAGGTGAGTGAAAGTGGAAATTCAAGACACCGCGTTGTTACGACATGACGTGACACACACCGATACACGTCTATGTCTTTCCTCTGGGTGGGGTGTGTGACAAAAACACTGACTCACGTCACTCACAATGTATACACAATATACCAATCACACATCAAATACACAATGGTGTGTTTTGAAAAGCTACGGCAAAATTGTGCCTCAGTTTGCTTACGTTTTTCAGTAAACTTATAATATGGCGAGTCTTGTCATGTTAATACACGATGTCCAACTATGTTCATTCATTTTCTACCGCTTATCCTCACCAGGGGTGCTGGAGCCTATCCCAGCCGTGGCCAGCCAATCACAGGGCACATATAGACAAACAACCATTCACACTCACATTCATACCTATGGACAATTTGGAGTGGCTAATTAACCTAGCATGTTTTTGGAATGTGGGAGGAAACCGGAGTACCCGGAGAAAACCCACGCATGCACGGGGAGAACATGCAAACTCCACACAGAGATGGCCGAGGGTGGAATTGAACCCTGGGATAGGCTCCAGCAACCTCCATGACCCTTGTGAAGAAAAGCGGTAGAGAATGAATGAAGGAAGGAAGAAAGGAAGGGAGGAAGAAAGGAAGGGTGGAAGGAAGGAAGGAAGGAAGGAAGGAAGGAAGGAAGGAAGGAAGGAAGGAAGGAAGGAAGGAAGGAAGGAAGGAAGGAAGGAAGGAAGGAAGGAAGGAAGGAAGGAAGGAAGGAAGGATGGAAGGAAGGAATTCCTTATATTCTATTTCTCTAACACCAATCCCATTGTTCCCTGTTTGAAGGAAGGAAGGAAGGAAGGGAGGAAGAAAGGAAGGGAGGAAGAAAGGAAGGAAGGGAGGAAGAAAGGAAGGAAGGAAGGATGGAAGGAAGGAAGGAAGGAAGGAAGGAAGGAAGGAATTCCTTATATTCTATTTCTCTACCACCAATCCCATTGTTCCCTGTTTGAAGGAAGGAAGGAAGGAAGGGAGGAAGAAAGGAAGGGAGGAAGAAAGGAAGGAAGGATGGAAGGAAGGAAGGAAGAAAGGAAGGAATTCCTTATATTCTATTTCTCTAACACCCATCCCATTGTTCCCTGTTTGAAGGAAGGAAGGAAGGAAGGGAGGGAGGAAGAAAGGAAGGGAGGAAGAAAGGAAGGAAGGAAGGATGGAAGGAAGGAAGGAAGGAATTCCTTATATTCTATTTCTCTAACACCAATCCCATTGTTCCCTGTTTGAAGGAAGGAAGGAAGGAAGGAAGGAAGGAAGGAAGGAAGGAAGGAAGAAAGGAAGGAAGGAAGGATGGAAGGAAGGATGGAAGGAAGGAAGGAAGGATGGAAGGAAGGATGGAAGGAAGGAATTCCTTATATTCTATTTCTCTAACACCAATCCCATTGTTCCCTGTTTGAAGGGAGGAAGAAAGGAAGGGAGGAAGAAAGGAAGGGAGGAAGAAAGGAAGGAAGGAAGGAAGGAAGGAAGGATGGAAGGAAGGAAGGAATTCCTTATATTCTATTTCTCTAACACCAATCCCATTGTTCCCTGTTTGAAGGAAGGAAGGAAGGAAGGAAGGAAGGGAGGAAGAAAGGAAAGGAGGAAGAAAGAAAGGAAGGAAGGATGGAAGGAAGGAAGGAAGGAAGGAAGGAAGGAAGGAAGGAATTCCTTATATTCTATTTCTCTAACACCAATCCCATTGTTCCCTGTTTGAAGGAAGGAAGGAAGGAGGGAGGGAGGGAGGGAAGGAAGGAAGGAAGGATTTCTCTAACACCAATCCCATTGTTCCTTGTGTGAAGGAAGGAAGGAAGGAAGGAAGGAAGGAAGGAAGGATTTCTCTAACACCAACCCCATTGTTCCCTGTGTGAAGGAAGGAAGGAAGGAAGGAAGGAATGAATGAAGGAATATTCCGTATATTGTATTTCTCTACCACCAATCCCATTGTTCCCTGTTTGAAGGAAGGAAGGAAGGAAGGAAGGAAGGAAGGAATGAATGAAGGAATATTCCTTATATTGTATTTCTGTACCACCAACCCCATTGTTCCCTGTTTGAAGGAAGGAAGGAAGGAAGGAAGAAATGAATGAAGGAATATTCCTTATATTGTATTTCTCTACCACCAACCCCATTGTTCCCTGTTTGAAGGAAGGAAGGAAGGAAGGAATGAAGGAATATTCCTTATATTGTATTTCTGTACCACCAATCCCATTGTTCCCTGTTTGACATCTTCAAAGGTGGCATGTTGCTGGCAAACACCCGCTTTTCCTCCATGCCAGGCTACGTGGGTCGGCTTCACGGTCCTTTGTTACCGGGCAACCACAAATACTGCTTGAGGTTCTACTACCTGCTTCATGGATTCAGGAAGGCAGACAACGCTCTGGTTCTTTATATTTATGATGAGAACAACGTGGGCCAAGATAAGGTTTGGAGCCTGGCAGACACTTCTAGTGACGTGTGGACCCAGGTGGAGATCACCTACATCAAGCCCATGGTGTCCAAGGTAGGTGATGCTTGACAAAGACGGATTCACGATGGATGGATGATGAATCCTTGTGTGTTTCCTAGATCGTGTTTGTCAGCATTTGTAGTAACTTTTGGGAATGTGGCCTGGTAGCCATTGATGACATCACTGTCAGCCTGGGGGATTGTGGACTACCAAAAGGTACGTCTGGTTAGCTTTCATGGTACCTATACCATGCTATACCATGGTATAATAACATACTCCATGAACATGGACTCTATGAACTCCTCAGGTTCCCTCCCGGGTCAGTGTGATTTTGAAAGTGGACTTTGTGGCTTCGTTCAGGAGAAGACACAAGACCAAGCTGATTGGTTGCGGGTCCGAGGCCACACCCCTACGTCTTATACGGGACCCAGAGGAGACCATACCACTGGGGTAGGTGAGTTCTGTCTTCAATGCCAGACATTTTTCATAAGCCATCCCCCTCATTGTCGGCCATTTTGGATGATTTTGACACAGAATATTGTGTTCTTGGTTTAATGGACGTTCGATTCTTTGCTTGGGCGTGTGGAGTTTTTACCGTGCATGCGTGGGTTTTCTTCAAGTACTCCGGTTTCCTCCCACATTCCAAAAACATGCTAGGTTAATTAGCCACTCCAAATTGTCCATAGGTATGAATGTGAGTGTGAATGGTTGTTTGTCTATATGTGCCCTGTGATTGGCTGGCCACCAGTCCAGGGTGTACCCCGCCTCTCGCCTGACGACAATTGGGATAGGCTCCGGCATACCAACTCCAATTGCTTTTCTAAAATGCGCTTCTGCCACCTTGTGGCTCTTTTTTCAGCTCAAAACCGCATCAAACTGCTGTCTTCTATTGTGGAGTTGCATCATCACCTCTTTGTACCTCTAATGCAAAAAAAAAAGTATTAATACCTCTTTGGGAGCGAAGGAGTTAATTATTCGTTCACGGAGTGCTCAGATTTGTAGAATTTTGTGTAGTAATAATATCATACAGCGGTGCCTTGGTTAAAGTTATTAATCCATTCTAGAAGGTCCGACTCAAACCAAAACGGACTCTAACCAAAAAATTTTTTCCATCCATTTCAGACACTCAAAAAACACATTTTATAGACAGTAATCATAGTTTTACATGCACAGAATAATGCAAATATGCATATAAATGACAATTTGGAGTATAATAATATTATAATAATATTCCAAATGAAGGTCATAAACAGGTTTTCTATGGTCTAACTCAAAATAATACATTTGTAAATTAATTATGCTACTTAATGGAAATTCACTCATCACGGTCAGGTCTGGAACAGCAGAAATACTAAGTCATGTGACTCATGCTTTATGTATTCATATCATATCTTTGTACATAATCATGTTCTGCTTCCCTCAGGTTACTTCATGTACATGGAGGCGTCACACCTGCGTCCCGGCAACAAGGCCCGCTTGCTGACGTGGGACCTCAGAGGCTCCTCGGGCCCTCACTGCTTGATCTTCTACTACCACATGTACGGATCCGGCACGGGGACCTTACGCATTCTCCTGCGTCGTAGCGACATTGAAGGCGACACGCTGCTGTGGAGGCGACGTGGGGAACAGAGCGTGTCTTGGATGAGGGCCGCCGTGGACTACCACTGTCATTTACGTCACCGGGTAAGTACACACTAAGTACACACTAAGTACACGTGTGAAAATGCAGTTTCCATACATAAAATAAATATAAAATTGTGTACAGGGAAGTTCTCTTGGGTAGTCTCCTCCCCCAAACACACCTACTCTGTTGTGATTGGTCGGGGTGGAGTGATGATGTGTGTATTTGTTTCAGATTGTCTTTGAAGCCATTCGAGGTCCGTCCCTTCGGAGCGATATCGCCATCGACGACGTCCGCGTTAAAAGCGCTCCATGTGAAGGTACAAATACATCCATGTGTACAAATCTGGCGTTTCGTATATTGGAGGACGTGTTTTGATTGACATGTGGAATAGTGACGCTTGCTTTTTCTTCCTTCTCAGGTCCTGATGACATCATTTCCTCCTCAGGCTCTTCCGAGTACTTTAACGAGTATTTTAACGAGGTGTAGAAGCAGAAGGAGTCGTGTTGTTTTGGTAGTACACGTTGGATCTTCTAGATCAGGGGTGTCCAAACTTTTTCCACCCTGGCCCGCATATTGAAAAATCAAAGGATGCGTTTTTATATTTAAAAAAAAAAAAAGAGCCTGCATCTCAGCTTTCAGCGACAAAGGAAGTTATGCTTCTAAAATTATTACATTTTTTAAATATTTGAACTTTTTTGTCTCTTAATCTTTTGACTTTATTCTCTTAATATTTTCTCGTTATTCTTGTAAAATTACTTCTAATTTTTCAATTTTTTTTAAACCTTTTCTTGTTTATTGTATTTTAAGAATGTGCCAAGAGACAATAAAAAAACAGTAACAGGCCATAAATGGCCCCCAGGGCTGCACTTTGGACACCCCTGTTATAGCTCAATAATTCTATTATTCTATTGTTATCTATTATATTGCACTGGGAGAGCAGTCTATTGATTCATTTTCTACTGTATGTATCATTTACATAATAAAATGAACTTTCATGGTGTGTATTGTACAGTGGAACCTTGGTTAGCGTCGTTAGACGTACTCTAACCAAATAAGAAATTCTTTCAACATAAACCAAAAAAAGACACTAACCGAGATTCCACTGTACTTGTGTAAAGCAGCACAAAAAAAATTGTACTATTTGTTCAAGGTATACACACAATTCATGGATGACATATTATTAATATGACTAATATTTTGTAAACATGACAAATAAAAGCAAAGTCAAAATTTTCAGGAAAACTCATCAATCACAGATGAAAATATTTACAGCACGGCGAGAAACTCCACACCGAGATGTTCGAGGGGGGGAATCGAACCGATGTCTCCTGGTTGCGTGGCAAACAAATTTAAATATTCGTCAACAAATGAACGGAAAATTCAGTTTTGAAATGAAACTTTGGGACTCCAACAAACCACAGTGAGAGCCTTTATCCAGAAATGGTGAAAACGTGGAACAGACCTCGCTCGCCTCAGTTAAGGTCAGCGTTCATGACTCTACCATAAGAAAGACACTGAGCACAAAGGGCCTGCATGTTCTTAGTCGGAAAAGGGTGGATGGCAACTTCCGGGTTGGGAGCAAGGTCTTGTCCCACGTGGAAAAGTTCAAGTACTTCAGGGTCTTCAACTTTTCCTCTATGTATTTATTTGTAATATTGACTTAAATGCACCAGGGTGCAGCGGTAACGTACTTTTAAGGTGAGAAAAAGGTTGGCAATTTCAACAAACTGTAATTTTTGTGTAATGTTGCTCCCCTAATTGTTGCCATACATAAATAAATATGTAGAAATATGTATGAAATATGTTACTGACATCCAGCAGCTGTATGGCGTCTTGCCTCCTCTAGAGGGCGTTGTGAGCCAACTAGTTGTCACTATGGTTTAGTGTTGATGCCTTGAGGAGCAGGTATAGATGTACACTGTGTTAGAGTTGAGGAGCAGGTATAGATGTACAGTGTGTTAGAGTTGAGTTGATGAGCGGGTATAGATGTACAGTGTGTTAGAGTGTTAGAGTTGAGGAGCGGGTATAGATGTACAGTGTGTTAGAATTGAGGAGCGGGTATAGATGTACAGTGTATTAGAGTTGAGGAACGGGTATAGATGTACAGTGTGCTAGAGTAGAGTAGCAGGTATAGATGTACAGTGTTAGAGTTGAGGAGCCGCTATAGATGTACAGTGTTAGAGTTGAGAGCAAGTATAGATGTACACTGTGTTAGAGTTGAGGAGCGGGTATAGATGTACACTGTGTTAGTGTTGAGGAGCAGATATAGATGTACAGTGTTAGAGTTGAGAAGCAGGTATAGATGCACAATGTTAGCATTGAGGAGCAGGTATAGATGTACAGTGTGTTAGAGTTGAGGAGCAGGTATAGATGTACAGTGTTAGAGTTGAGAAGCAGGTATAGATGTACAGTGTGTTAGAGTTGAGGAGCAGGTATAGATGTACAGTGTGCTAGAGTTGAGGAGCGGGTATAGATGTACAGTGTTAGAGTTGAGAAGCAGGTATAGATGTACACTGTGTTAGAGTTGAGAAGCAGGTATAGATGTACAGTGTGTTAGAGTTGAGGAGCGGGTATAGATGTACAGTGTGCTAGAGTAGTGTAGCAGGTATAGATGTATAGTGTGTTAGAGTTGAGGAGCGGGTATAGATGTACAGTGTGTTAGAATTAAGGAGCAGGTATAGATGTACAGTGTGTTAGAGTTGAAGAGCGGATATAGATGTACAGTGTGTTAGAGTTGAGAAGCAGGTATAGATGTACAGTGTGTTAGAGTTGAGAAGGAGGTATAGATGTACACTGTGTTAGAATTAAGGAGCAGGTATAGATGTACAGTGTGCTAGAGTTGAGGAGCAGGTATAGATGTACAGTGTTAGAGTTGAGGAGCGGGTATAGATGTACAGTGTGTTAGAGTTGAGAAGCAGGTATAGATGTACAGTGTGTTAGAGTTGAGGAGCGGGTATAGATGTACAGTGTGTTAGAGTTGAGAAGCAGGTATAGATGTACAGTGTGTTAGAGTTGAGGAGCGGGTATAGATGTACAGTGTGTTAGAGTTGAGGAGCAGGTATAGATGTACAGTGTGTTAGAGTTGAGAAGCAGGTATAGATGTACAGTGTGTTAGAGTTGAGGAGCAGGTATAGATGTACAGTGTGTTAGAATTAAGGAGCCGGTATAGATGTACAGTGTTAGAGTTGAGAAGCAGGTATAGATGTACAGTGTTAGAGTTGAGAAGCAGGTATAGATGTACAGTGTTAGAGTTGAGAAGCAGGTATAGATGTACAGTGTTAGAGTTGAGAAGCAGGTATAGATGTACAGTGTTAGAGTTGAGAAGCAGGTATAGATGTACAGTGTTAGAGTTAAAGTGGAGGTCAGGTGGATGTTAGTAGGACATTGAATGTTGTGCGTAGCAGGGAATATAGTGTACTTTTCTTCTTCCTGATTACATGTGTATAGTGTTTATGTAGTACTGTATATACTACGTATAGTACATATAGAGTATACAGGAAGTTGACTTTTCTTCTTCATGTTTGCACGTGTGCGCGTGATGGAAGGAAGCATGGTTGACAACACTTTAAGATCTGCTTTGGTAAGACGTCTTTTATGACCAAAATGTTGTATTTCTATGTTCTTTCTTCTCCCAAGTGACGTGTCGTGTCCCCGCACGCAGCCCGCAGCTTGTTTGTCCTCCGGCAACCTCCATCCCGTCAGCGCCTCCTCACACGCTCTCTTCCCCGGCGTGCAAGCTCAGCAGGTCGGCATGAAGCTGGAGGCTGTCATGGAGAACCTCCAGCGGCAGCAGGCGGCGAGGTTGGCCCTCGAGGAGAAGCTCAGGCAGGACAAGGAGAAAGACCTCCGCTCCTTGGTGGAGACCCAGATCCACCACCAGGCTCTGGCTTTCCGACACTACCAGGCGGCCGTGCAGAGCGCCTTGGCCGCCGGAGTCAGCTCGCAGCCCGCAGCGGGACAGGACAGAATCCACCACAGGGACCACAGAGACACGGAAAACCCGGAGGAAGACCTGGTGGGAGACCTGGCGGAAGACTTGGCAGAGGACATGGACGAAGACGAGGACCGAGACGCGTTTTTGCTCCAGGAAGCCCGTCTTTCAGCGAGGAGCGCCACGGCGGTGACCGCCAGAGTCCCCCCGGCTTCGGCGGTCCACACCCGGCGAACAGACTCTCCACCGGGACCGCATCAGAACCACGAATGGACTTACGAGGAGCAGTTCAAGCAGGTAAGCACAACCAGCAAAAACTTCTACTTTTCACTTTCTTTCAACCAGTAGATGACTTTTTCAAAAAGTTGTTGAAAAAGTACATTTATATATAAACAATAAAACTATTCACAGGTTTTCCTTGATTTGTCATTCTCTACTCTTCATTATGATAATAAAGTAAAAAATATACTTCAGAATCTATACATAGTCTATACATTTAATGGAGATGATTATTATTATTATCACATTTGGACAAATATGACATATTCCCCAACAAACATCTGGCTCATTGGCGAGCCAGCCAATCACAGGGCACATATAGACAAACAACCATTCACACTCACATTCATACCTATGGACAATTTGGAGTGGCTAATTAACCTAGCATGTTTTTTTTGGAATGTGGGAGGAAACCGGAGTACCCGGAGAAAACCCACGCATGCACGGGGAGAACATGCAAACTCCACACGGAAGATGGCCGAGGGTGGAATCGAACCCGGGTCTTTTAGCTGTGTGGCCTGCGTGCTAACCACTATAGTAGACATCAAGTTATCATGTCAAAAAATGAAATGGGAAAACAACATCAATAAATAACCTTTCATTTAATTGGATGATTTGAATTATTTTAACTCACGATCAAAGATCAAATGTGATTAATCATCAAGTGTAACATATACGGTGTGATGCAATAATAATGCATGTACACAGTGACACTATTAATGTCATGTAATAATGTGATAGTAATCAATACAATAATGTAATACAAGTATAATAATAACAACAAAGTTTACTATAATGTTTAATATAGTCACATAATATTAATGGATACAACATTGTAATGTATATTTTACAGTAATGGATTAATGTATACACTGTAATATACTGTATAATGTAATAATAGTAATACAATATATATATGTAATGTAACAATTATACAGTCTGTGTAATGTATAATGTAATAACAAAATAATAATGATGTCAAAAAATCTATATAAATATATACTATGCTATATAAATATAAATATATAAAATATAAAAAGCACTAAAATCAACCACAGTGTACAAAAATATATGACACATTAAAAACAGAGCAGATGTAAAATTGCATAAAACATATTTAAAGTTCTTAATATGGAATATATATGACATAATAACAACTACTACTCTATATTTGATGGATATATATATATATATGATATATATATAATAGCTAATATAAGGTGTTCCGTGCTTGAAAATGGAGTGTATTGTGTTGATCTGGAAAAAAAAAAAAAAAAGACTCAGCGGCGCTTCGGTTTCTGTTTGTTTGTGAAGGCAGCACTCCCATTAACCTTACATAGACATTACAACAACAGATAGACAAATTAAGGGTAACTACTACTACAACTACAACTCCTAATACTGCCTTAAATGACAAAATAACTTGTATAAAATGACACAAGTAATACAGTATTAAGATCAATTTGCAAAGCAGTTTCAGCAAAGCATGCTGGGAAGCAGGAAGTACTTTCTGAAATCCTGTCCTAGTGTACGTTTATGGTTTGTGTTATGGACCTCATAGTGTCCGTGCACGCCGGGACTTGTACACATTGTGACCCGTGCTTTCACTTTGCACTTTGAACTTCTGCTGTTTTCCGTCATGTTGATTGAGAGTATTTGCAAAGTACTCGCTAAACCGTTAATACTCTCTTTTTCACACAACTTGCTGTTCTCGAACACGGAACTCAATTGCGGATCAATAAATGTCCTGTTTAATGCCTCAAATAGTTTGCATGTTCTCCCTATATGTGTGTGGGTTTTCTCCGGGTACTCCGGTTTCCTCCCACATTCCAAAAACAGGCATGTTATGTTCCACTTCCCCAACAACCCCCCGCTCACCTCCCTTAGCGCAGGGAGAGATTCCATTATTTATGTCCCAAATATCTTATTTTATGTCATTATGTCAATTATATTGGATAATAGGAGTGTAAAGGTGAATATAGGGGTGTTATTTCATGTCTTGAGGGCTCTAATAATGTTTAAAATGTATTTAGAGGGTCTTAAGCTGGGTTTGAATGCTCTAGCATAAAATATTTGGTTTCTAAATAGGAGTTCCGACTTGCAAAAATTCCCTTTTCATAGGCAGGTCTACAAGTGAAAACATTCCCATTCCAAAACATTTGAAGACATTTATATCCACAAAAAGCACCCGGACTATTTGTTTATTATGTTCCCAAAAATTCCACATTTCCCTTCCCCAAAACGGAGATGAACATAATTTCCTCTTATTTGTCAATTAGCATTAGCATTACAACAGCAAAACATTTAAGATAACTATTTCCAACATTCCAAAAATTCCCACTTGTCATGTCATTCCACATTTTCTTTCCGGCATTTCGGCTCTTTTGAACGTTGACATGCAACCGAGAGTATACTTCCTGTTTGCAGTTTCAATAGACCGGAGTAGTTGTGTTGCTTCCTACATGTTTCCTGAAAGAATTCCTAAGCGGGAATAAACAGTCTGGAACGTAGTGTGAAAAGCAAACCAAAACACTTTTGTTTGTTATGAGTGGAATGATGACGGTGGAGGAGGAATAGGAGGAGGAATAGGTTGCTATGGGTGGCGTATGATTCCACTCCCATCCCGTCACTTATTCCTTCCTTAAACTATTCCGAATAGAAACTAAACTTAATTGTGACATTATTAAAATACAAAGAAATGTCATACAGGAGGCACTTGCAGTACTTGCAGGTGCTTGTCACTGCCTTCCTTCCCTTTTACGCTCTGCTGAATAAATACATGAATTAGACTGCCAGGATTGGACATCCAATGAAAAGGCTCGGATTGTCATACAATGGCCGAACTCTATAAAATGAAAAGATGTCTTGTTCAGTGCGGCGTTACTTCTAATCACAGTAGCCGTAGGTACTTGTTTTGTCGGTTGAAAAAGCCCCCCCCCCCCCCCCTCGCTGCAGGGTCTCCAACTCTTTCTTTCCATCCTGCCATTGTTGGGATGCCCTTGGAGGAACCGAGCATTCCCAACACACGTTGCTATTAACTTGCTGTGGTAGAACATAACATTTGTCTTTGGGCTTCACGGGGAATGCAGTACATTGTAGTACTGCCATGCTTTATTTTTCTTATGGAGTCTTTGTACGTATATATATATATATATATATACAGTATTCTGAGATTTATTGTGGTAGATTCTGTGGTATACAGTATATACCGTATGAAGCATTACAAAAGTCTAACAAAGCTCCATTCTGAGCATGAGCAGAAACATTTTCTCATTTTCTCAACATAGTTGAGAGATTAAAAAATATATGATGATCATTATTTTTCGACATCATTATTATTTTGAAGCCCTAAAGTGGGCACAAGGGTCTCGGGGGTGCTGGAGCCTATCCCGTATCATGCAAATAAGAAATTCTTTCAACATAAACCAAAAAAGACACTAACCGAGGTTCCACTGTACTTGTGTAAAGAAGCACAAAAAAAAAATGTACCATTTGTTCAAGGTATACACACAATTCATGGATGACATATTACTAATATTACAGTTCAACCTCGGATATATATCGGATTCAATTGTTCCCACTGGTTTTGTCCGATATAAGCGAAATCCGTTATATGCGTATACCGGAAAATGTCCAGTGACGTCACTTCCTGTCCTCTACCGCTCTTCCAGTACCGGAACACATTTACAGCATCACACAGAAGTACAAGTATTATTAATCTTATCACGGTTGAGTCTGGAATTAATTAACCACAAGAAACGAGGGATCCGTGTGTAAATATTTTCATCTGTGATTGATGAGTTTTCATGAAAATTTTGACTTTGCTTTTATTTGTCATGTTTACAAAATATTAGTACAGTAAACCTCGGATATATCGGACTCGGATATATCGGAAATTTGCTCACAACGGACAGATAAAAAAGAACCGATTTTTCTGTAATGCATTTCCAATAAAAATTCATTGCATATATCGGATTTTTTATAACGGATTTCGCCTATTTCGGACAAAATCTCCAGTCCCGTTCCAATGCATTTCCATGAAATTTCCCTGGCATATATCGGATGGCCGCATCGTGGCGCTCCGATTCGCCGATTGGTGACAGGCCGCTATACGACGTCATTTGCAGCGTTTGCAGCGTTGCCTGCGCGTCCAGGTACATTGGAAACATAGTCAAGGAAGTGCCTTTTTATAACGGATAAAATCCCATTTACGCATATACCGGATATAAATCCGATATGTGCGTAAAACGGACATTTTCCGGTTTACGCATATAACGGATTTCGCTTATATCGGACAAAACCAGTGGGAACAATTGAATCCGATATATCCCAGGTTTACTGTACAAGGCATTCCGGTGACGCGTTCAAAGATGTTATGACCATATGTAGTATTCAACACTGGTCACTAGGGGGTCAGTAATGTTACTTTAATGTTGTGTGAGACACACAAGCACCAGACTTGATTGCCGTAACTTTTCTTTTATTTGAATGATCTCACAACAATAATCCCTAACATGGGCAACTGTTGCGTCCATAAAGGTAAAACTCAACTCTGAACCCCTAATCTCACTTCCTGTTCACCCCCCACTCAGCTCCCCCTATAAGAGAACACTTTAACAGTAACACATGGGTCTTATTTCTGTCTTAAATGTCTTATTTTCTCTTATTATTTCTATGACATGACCAGTCGAAATTTTTAGAACACTCCAATTTTTCCAGTTATTGATTGAAAGTATGAAAAAAGGGCCACTTATGGCTCGGAAAAAACATGTTAAAACTAGTTATTGTTGACAATCTGCTTGACGGACAGTCAATCTATCTATCTATCTATCTATCTATCTATCTATCTATCTATCTATCTATCTATCTATCTATCTATCTATCTATCTATCTATCTATCTATCTATCTATCTATCTATCTATCTATCTATCTATCTATCTATCTATCTATCTATCTATCTATCTATCTATCTATCTATCTATCTATCTATCTATCTCTCTCTCTCTCTCTCTCTCTCTCTCTCTCTCTCTCTCTCTCTCTCTCTCTCTCTCTCTCTCTCTCTCTCTCTCTATCTCTCTATCTCTCTATCTCTCTATCTATCTCTCTATCTCTCTATCTCTCTATCTCTCTATCTATCTATCTATCTATCTATCTATCTATCTATCTATCTATCTATCTATCTATCTATCTATCTATCTATCTATCTAATGCAGCTCAAAGTAATGAAAGTACTTGTCACTGCCGTCCTTCCATAGAGAGGAAAATCCAGTGTTTATGTTTGCATAATTACATTTCTATTCAAGCTTAAGGGCCCACTATGGATCAGTGCTGTTCCTTTATGTACTCACATAGTGTACAGTCCTATGTGTGTGTGTGTGTGTGTGTGTGTGTGTGTGTGGGTCACAGCGGCCGTGCGTCCAGATTGGCAGTAATCTGGATGTATCTGCTCTCAGCTGTCCCAGGCCAAGCGCCCACAAAGATGACTTGTGGCATAAGTCAATTAACCTCGTTAAGCCTGTTATGGCTTGTGGCTGTTGTTGAGTATGTTTAATAAACGGGGCGACTAAAAGTAGGTGAAGCAGTCCAGAATCCGGGATAGGCTCCGTTTCACCCGGAACCAGAATGGAAGGATATGGAAGGATGGATGCAGAAAAACTAAACACAATACAACAAATAATGGGATGGAAAATTGAGATTTGGATCTAGAGTGTGATGTTTGTGTTTGTTGTCATTGTGCTACGTAGAACTAGTCATGTCATATACATACTACTATATTGATAGTTACTATGGTATTATGTTATTGTATGCTCATATCAACTCTTACTTCGGTACAGGACAAAAACCTAAAAAAAAAAAAAATAATAATAATAACCTTACACCAGGGGTCTCAAACTCAATTTACCTGGGGGCCACTGGAGTTTTCCCCCCCAAAAACGCCAAAAAAACGCATTTATTAAAAACAGAAAAATTAATAAACTTTGCTTTGGTTCCGATTTTCTACAAGAAAAGCTCTGATAAAACATTCCACTGTTCTCAAATATCTTAATTTTTATTTTTCTACACAAAATAAGATGAAAAATAAATAAACAAATCAAGAATAAAGAAAATCAATCAATCAGTAATAAATAAATATAATAATAATAATAAAAGGGCAAATAATAAAAAGTTAAGAAAGCACATATAGTTGGTGGGTAGACAAATGATTTTTTTCATATTAAAATGAACAAAGCATTATTAGAGCCCTGTAGACATGACAAAACACGACTATAGTCACATTTATACTCTTTTTATTTACAACATATTGCGCAACTGCAGGGTCTTGAGACACATGCTAACTCGCAAACTAGAGAGCTAGCGACCTAAACGGTAGCCTTCAAGTTATTTCCTTTCAACTTAAATAGCCAAAAACTTACCACTTCCACACGGATAGGGAGGATAACTATTAACAGTTATTTAACCTTTAACATGAACATGAATCAAACGTAATAATTTTTTCTGGGTACATGATACCATACAGCATCCATATCAAACTTGCGCGGGCCGCACTAACATTAAACTTTCATATCAAGGCGGGGGCCTCAAACTGGTGTCCTGCGGGCCACATTTGGCCCGCGGGCCACATGTTTGAGACCCCTGCCTTACACTATATTAGGAAAGCAGGAAGTGAACAAATGTAAGAGTTAGTGATTGTAAAAGTACCAGATGGAGGGGTAGGATTTAATAAGCTTTGCTTCTTCCTACTCCTTTTGGACATGTGGAACTGGGAACTGATTATGGGATGCACTCAATTGGAATCTGATGCATGTTCAAATGAAATAAAACCATTACCATTACCATTACCATTACCATTACCATTACCAAGACCAACTTTGGTCAGTAAGAATAAGACTTGCTTGTGAATTTAGAGGTCACATTTTCCCAAAAATATGACTTTCATTCCAAAACTCTGATTTCCTGCTCATCATTTTTGTGCCGGTTTTTGAACATCCTTCCTCTGGAAGATAGTATTTTAGATATATTTAGATAGTATTTAGTATAAATGTTCTATTAAAACAGAGGAGACATACCGTACTTTGAATATATTACTTTGAATAAACTTCCCGCAACATTTCAGTGTCTTGTTTCCGTGCAGAGTGTCCTGGTTTTCAGTCAAATGTGGTCACACAGGACACAACCGGATGATCTATCAACAATCTTTATATTGCAAAATCAAAACGTGTAAACTCAACTGTCCTCCCGCAGCCACACACACACACACAGTCAGGATTCACGGTGCATTCAAAGACACTCAGAACTGTTTAAGACAACACATATGTATCTATGAGGCCTCATACATAACCTAGCGGCGTGGTGGTCTTACTATTGTCCTTGAAAGGCCGCCGGTGCTTTAATTAGTGTTTCTTTTCATCTTTTGATTATTATTGCAGTATACTTGATATGTGCTGCAAATAATGATGATGTAATAAGTGGTCTGATTCATGATATGAGGAATGATAATGACATGAGGAATGATGACAGAAATGACAGGATGTTATGATAATATTATAATAAATGACATGACATATGATAAATTATATGATCACAATAGATGCTAATGATATGATCAATGATAATGACGAATTAATAAATAACGGCAGTAATTGAATTCTATTATGATGATACAATACCGGTGATAATGACATGGCCATGATTAGAATTGTGACAAGGAGGAATTAAGGTAGAAAAGTCGTAGGTTTCCAAGGTGCTGAGGTATTCGTCAGTGTGATAAAGGGAAGAATTGTCCATCCCGTCTTTGTTTGGCTTTGTGGAGATTTCTTGACAAAAGACTTTGTGCAAACAGAAGAAGACCAGCTTTCATTTGTGATGGCCACGGGCGAAACCAAAGCGTTTCTCAGTGAGGAATACAGCATGCATGAATAGATCTGGCAGCCATTAAACATTTCAATTATGAAATTAAATCAATTATCCAAATCACAAATTACATTCAAAGACAATATAACACAGAAATAACTTCTACACATCTTTAAAGTGTAGAAAAACACATTTCCGTAATGGACGTACTATTTTTTTTTTATATATTTTAAGTGAAATTGGCCGCTAAAAATGTAATGAGGATTTTTGTTTTTGATTTATTTTTTGAATTTTTGCCACACTTCATTGTTTCAGATCATGAAACTAATTTAAATTTTAGCCAATGGCAACACAACACAAAATGCAGTTTTTAAATGAAACTTTTTATTATTAAAGGATAAAAAATTAAAAACAAAACCTACATGGCCCTGAGTGGAAAAGCTTTGGGACTCCAGCAAACCACAGTGAGAGCCATTATCCACAAATGGCAAAGCCATTGGAACAGTGGCGAATCTTCCCAGGCCAACCAAATGACGCCAAGAGCTCAGTGACGACTCATCCAAGAGGTCACAAAAGACCCCACAGCAACATCCAAAAAATTTTCAGCCCTCACTTGCCTCAGTTACAGTCCAATGCGTATTCATAACATGGACTGAAGGCGTGTGTCCTTATTACATCTGGCATAAAAGTAACGCAGAATTTCCGAAAAAGAACATCATACCAACGGTAAAATATGGTGGAGGTAGTGTGATGGTCTGGGGCTGTTTTGCTGCTTTAGGACCTGAAAGACTTGCTGTGAGAAATTGAACCATGAAAAACCTGAACCAATACTGTATGATCTGATATCTTATTTCTATTTGAATATATGTCATACGGCAGGGGTCTCAAACACGCGGCCCGCGGGCCAAATGTGGCACGCAGGACACTAGTTTGAGGCCCCCGCCTTGATATGAAAGTTTAATGTTAGTGCGGCCCGCGCAAGTTTGATATGGATGCTGTATGGTATCATGTACCCAGAAAAAATGATTACGTTTGATTAATGTTCATGTTAAAGGTTAAATAACTGTTAATAGTTATCCTCCCTATGCGTGTGGAAGTGGTAAGTTTTTTGGTTATTTAAGTTGAAAGGAAATAACTCGAAGGCTACCGTTTAGGTCGCTAGCTCTCTAGTTTGCGAGTTAGCATGTGTCTCAAGACCCTGCAGTTGCGCAATATGTTGTAAATAAAAAGAGTATAAATGTGACTATAGTCGTGTTTTGTCATGTCTACAGGGCTCTAATAATGCTTTGTTCATTTTAATCTGAAAAAAATCATTTGTCTACCCACCAACTATATGTGCTTTCTTAACTTTTTATTATTATTATTATATTTATTTATTACTGATTGATTGATTTTCTTTATTCTTGATTTGTTTATTAATTTTTCATCTTATTTTGTGCAGAAAAATAAAAAATAAAATATTTGAGGAACAGTGGAATGTTTTATCAGAGCTTTTCTTGTAGAAAATTGGAACCAAAGCGAAGTTTATTAATTTTTCTGTTTTTAATAAATGCAATTTTTTTTTTTTTTTTTTGTAAAACCTGATGCGACCCAGTCTCACCCAGACCCTAGCTCCAGTGGCCCCCACGTAAATTGAGTTTGAGACCCCTGTCATAAGTGGACCTTTGTTGCCATAGTTGTTCTCCTGTGTGACATCTAACATGGGCTTTGTTCCCCGATGGGCATAAGCGGTATTTGACGGCCTCTGACCTACTTGTACTGCTTAGTACATACCTAAATTGGTCAGTGATCGCTGAGGGGATATTCATCAGATTAAAACAACAGATTAGCGCTTGAGCCAGAAGCCGCTGGTCATTTTTGTAACGGGCGTCCGTTGGAGATGAAACGCTGCGGTGAAACTACATTTCCCGTCGTCATGGTGACGGGGAGGACTTTCATGACGTTAAACGTTTGTTTCCAATGTTTACGGTTCTTACGAGTCATGGCAGTTTAGCGGCATGCTAATCCTTCATCCCATTTGAAGGCTGCCAAATCCTTCCAGGATGACTTCATCTTCAACCACAACATGTCTCTGCTCCGACTTGGCTTGTTTACAACATAAATAAATAAATAATGATAATAATAATAATGATAATAGCATTCATGCCCCAGCTAATACACAGATTTGTATTTAAATACATTATTATAGCAGTTGGAAAAACTCGAAAATTTGTAGTTTTTCTTTCCAAAAATAAGCTGAAAACAAATCTCATTCATGGATGTCATTTTGGAAAAGTCTCATTTGTGGTTGATTCCATAATGACGTCTTCCAGGTCCTGAAGCAGCAAAACAACTCCAGACCATCACACTACTTCCACCATATTTTACCGTTGGTATGATGTTCCTTTTCTGAAATTCAGCGTTACTTTTATGCCAGATATAATCGGACACACGTCAGGGTGGGATTGAACTCGGGTCTCCTAGCTGTGAGGTCTGCGTGCTAACCACTCGACCACCGTGCCGCCACCTGGTGAAGCAGTGAAGCAGAATTCATGGTTCGATTTCTCACAGCAAGTCTTCCAGCTCCAGGTCTTGAGACACATGCTAACTCGCAAACTAGAGAGCTAGCGACCTAAACGGTAGCCTTCAAGTTATTTCCTTTCAACTTAAATAGCCAAAAACTTACCACTTCCACACGGATAGGGAGGATAACTATTAACAGTTATTTAACCTTTAACATGAACATTAATCAAACGTAATATTTTTTTCTGGGTACATGATACCATACAGCATCCATATCAAACATTAAACTTTCATATCAAGGCGGGGGCCTCAAACTAGTGTCCTGCGGGCCACATTTGGCCTGCGGGCCGCGTGTTTGAGACCCCTGCCGTATGACATATATTCAAATAGAAATAAGATATCAGATCATACAGTATTGGTTCAGGCTTTTCATGGTTCGATTTCTCACAGCAAGTCTTCCAGGTCCTGAAGCAGCAAAACAGCCCCAGACCATCACACTACCTCCACCATATTTTACTGTTGGTATGATGTTCTTTTTCGGATATTCAGTGTTACTTTTATGCCAGATGTAATAAGGACACACGTCAGGGTGGGATTGAACACGGGTCTCCTAGTTGTGAGGTCTGCGCGCTAACCACTCGACCACCGTGCGGCCCACAAATATTATTTTATATCATTATTCAATGTATTTTTTGCTCTACCGTGACACCTTAAAGGAAGACCCACGTATGCACGGGGCGAACATGCAAACTCCACACAGAGATGATGGAGGGTCTTCTAGCTGTGAGGTCTGCGCACTAACCACTCGTCCACCGTGCAGCCCACAAAGGACATTTACTTGACAATATCCTGTGATGCACCGTTGTGTGTTTACATGCATGCTTCCACATGCACGTGTACCGTATGTCTGTGCACGGACGTGGCCATTGATCATTGTTATTGTCATCCACGGTCCATTTGTACACTCCACATGTTTGCTCGCTGTTCCTTTCAGTACCGCCTCATCTACGGACCACCCACGACTCAGTCAACACAAACACATCCATTCACACCATTCACCACTTCAGGAACCCTCGTCTTAACCAATCCCCCCCCCCCCCCCCCCCCCCCCCCCACCGCCACCGTTTCCTGCCGAGTGCTGACTTGCACCGGTGGCAGACGGTATAGGCTTCCAAATGATCCGTTATTATATCAGGGGCCTCATCCACAGGGCCCCACTCATTCCAAAGGTCATCCCTCCTGTTTCCTTGTATTGATTATCCTGTTAACTGAAAGTCAACCTATTTCCATCGGCCGTACCTGGAACCCGTCTGACTGATGTCTGATGCCCAGTGAATAGGACAATAAGCAATAATGGACATGCCGATATGGGAAACTCAAAGATACACTCTTAAAAATGCTGGGTTAAAAACAACCTGGGTTGTTTCCCAACACAACGCTGGTTAAATATTGGACCAACCTAGCGTTGGGTTATTTTAACCCAACAAGTTGGGTTGGTTCTCTTAACCCAACAATTGGCTTGTACATTGGGTTGTTGATACAGTAAACCTGGGATATATCGGATTCAATTGTTCCCACTGGTTTTGTCCGATATAAGCGAAATCCGTTATATGCGTATACCGGAAAATGTCCGTTTTACGCATATATGGGATTTATATCCGGTATATGCGTAAATGGGATTTTATCCGTTATAAAAAGGCACTTCCTTGACTATGTTTCCAATGTACCTGGACGCGCAGGCAACGCTGCAAACGCTGCAAATGACGTCGTATAGCGGCCTGTCACCATTCGGCGAATCGGAGCGCCACGATGCGGCCATCCGATATATGCCAGGGAAATTTCATGGAAATGCATTGGAACGGGACTGGAGATTTTGTCCGAAATAGGCGAAATCCGTTATAAAAAATCCGATATATGCAATGAATTTTTATTGGAAATGCATTACAGAAAAATCGGTTCTTTTTTATCTGTCCGTTGTGAGCGAATTTCCGATATATCCGAGTCCGATATATCCGAGGTTTACTGTATGACCCAACGCTGGGTTCATATTTACTACACGGCTGGGTTATTTCAATATACCAATATACCATATATATATATATTTTTTTTGTATGCTAATACTATTAATAATATATTACAATAATGACACCAATGTAACAATAAAATATTTATTAAAATTCAACATTTCCATAACATAAAAAATATAACAACTACAACAACATTTCCTTCACATATGAAGAAATTATGTACAAAAAAAATAACATTTTAAGAACGGGTGAGGGGGACAGCTAACAGATAACCCAACGAATTGGGTTCTCAGAATACCCAAGTCAATAAAAAAATGACCCAATTAAATGACCCCAACAGGCTCAACCCAGCGGTTGGGTCAAAAAAAAAATAACCCAGCATTTTTAAGAGTGTACCCACAACAAAACAACATACGCTTTGTGGCGCCCCCTGCAGTTGTGTTAGAATCCATCCATCCATCCATCCTTTTTCTATGTCGCTTATGCTCATTAGGGTCGCGGAGGTATTGCAGGGGTCTATCCCGGCTGACTTTGGGTAAGAGGCGTAAGAGTGCACCCTGGACTGGTCGGTGTTAGAATACATGCAATATATATATATATATATATATGTATATATATATGACAAATCAGGGCTCTACATTAAAAACAAAAATGTCTTGCCCATGGGGAATCCTTAAGGTGAGAACTACTTGTCCGAAATTGCATATAAAATGAAAAGACTGCCATAATGATATCATATATCAATTAATGCTGATAATTCATCAGATAATACTACTGATGCATTGTATTTGTAGGAATGTCTGAAATATACTACCATACTACCTTACACATGGTAGTCGTAGTAAGCAGTGATATTTATAAGTTGTGCACCACAATGAAACATTATTGAATAGACACAATTTGTGTACTAGTAAAGTGTTTTTAATCCAGAAAAAAAAATGCTCAATGGTGAAACAATAATTTGTGAAGCAAAAGTGAGAAAAATACACAAAGAAATGGAAGCGCTAGATTTTGTAGCTTGTGCAAAAAAATCAGCACTTGGTATCGGATCTAATGGGTGGTGTTCGCTAATAAAAATACTTGTAAAATACTTGTTTAGGAGGCACTGCTTCATCACTTTTTTGCTCTTTTCCTTCACAAGTTGTTGAAGAATTAGACCATGTTGGCAGGGACGCCATGATGGATGTTTTCCTAGTCAAAGCATCACTGATTGGTTGATCGTGAACAAGAACAGGTGTGGGTAAAACGCGGACCGCGGTCTAAATAAACGATTCTGATTGGTCCATTTCAAGATTTGCAAGGATTGGTTTGCAAATTACCAGCGGAATTACGCAGTCCGTGTTTTACCAACACCCAACAAGAACTGCTTTTAAAAAAAAAACTCTTGGCAGTATGGCATGCTAAAGTGCACTTGCCCGACGGGAATATCACTGATTGGATTTACTTGCCCCAATTTTTTTTTTAACTTGCCGCGGGCCATCGGTACATCGTTATTGTCGAGCCCTGCAAATTTCTGCAGAAAAGTCCAATTTTATTTTACACTTTTCAGCACAGACAAATTTTAGCATCCATTCTGGTCCATCAGTCAAAAACTTTGAGCAGCCCTGTTCAAGATTGGGGCTTACAATTCTGACTAAAAGTCGATGTACATGAAAAAAACCCAAAATGGAATCTTGGTGCACCGCTGTAACCTAAAAAAAAAATAAAAAAAAATTTCGGGTATTCGGGTATTAAGGCACATATTTTCAATGAACAAAAGCTTGAATTTAAAAGTGGATGCAAAAGGCAGCTCCTCATACTATATATTACATTGCAGAACACGCAGTACATTAAAGTATAAAGTACTAGTAAAGCAGTATTAGTAAAAAGTACGCATATTTTAGCAGATTTGATATATCTTTTGCCAATATAAACATTTTTAAACCTAAAAAATGGCTAATAGAAATATAAGGCATTCAAAAGACGCATTCAAAGACATGACTAAAATAATTCAGGAATCCTACTGCGCTGAAATTGACTTTTATCACGGTTTGGTCTGGAACCAATAACAGAGGGATTACATATGAACGCATTTAAAGTCTTTTTCCGGCTTGTTGTGGTTATAATTGGTTAAAATCCATGTCTTCTTTTTTTTTTGTTCCAGTTATACGAACTGGATGATGACGAAAAGCGCAAAGAATTTCTTGATGATCTTTTCAGTTTCATGCAGAAACGAGGTAAGTCTGCTTACACAATCATCATTCTTTCATGAATTATCCAAGTACGGTTAAATCCTTAGCGCCCCGTTTTGCTTCTTTACTACGAATGGTGTCCTCTTCACTGCAAGTGCAGCTTCTCTGTTTATTACAGTTTAATACAGTAGATCCACGTTTAGCATAAAACCTGGAAGTTTACCAGCTTTCCAGTTGGATCATGTATATACTATATTATATTAATTTAATACTGTATTATATTAATGACAAGTCCTTCGCTGGTACCTTTCCAGAACAATGTACTCCAAAAACATGTAATGTTCATGTAACGGTGATGGTTTGTTTATTTCTAACTTGCCTACCAAGTACATGATATGATGTAGAGCAGGGGTCTCAAACTCAATTTACCTGGGGGCCACTGGAGCTAGGGTCTGGGCAAGGCTGGGCCGCATCAGGTTTTCCAAAAAAAAAAAAAAACAATGCATTTATTAAAAACAGAAAAATATACAAACTTTTTCAGTGCTTTGGTTCCGATTTTCTACAATAAAAGCTCTGATAAAACATTCCACTGTTCTCAAATATCTTACTTTTTATTTTTCTACACAAAATAAGATGAAAAATAAATAAACAAATCAAGAATAAAGAAAATCAATCAATCAGTAATAAATAAATATAATAATAATAATAAAAAGTTAAGAAAGCACATATAGTTGGTGGGTAGACAAATGATTTTTTTCATATTAAAATGAACAAAGCATTATTAGAGCCCTGTAGACATGACAAAACACGACTATAGTCACATTTATACTCTTTTTATTTACAACATATTGCGCAACTGCAGGGTCTTGAGACACATGCTAACTCGCAAACTAGAGAGCTAGCGACCTAAACGGTAGCCTTCAAGTTATTTCCTTTCAACTTAAATAGCCAAAAACTTACCACTTCCACACGGATAGGGAGGATAACTATTAACAGTTATTTAACCTTTAACATGAACATGAATCAAACGTAATCATTTTTTCTGGGTACATGATACCATACAGCATCCATATCAAACTTTACATTAAACTTTCATATCAAGGCGGGGGCCTCAAACTAGTGTCCTGCGGGCCACATTTGGCCCGCGGGCCGTGTGTTTCAGACCCCTGATGTAGAGGATCTTGGAGCACGATAATGCACGGCTCCATGTTGCAAGGATCTGTACACAATCTGAAAGTTGATAAACTGGACTAGACGGCCAACATGGATGCTCTGTGCAGGAAAGGGAAGAACGATCTCTACTTTCTCAGAAGGATGGCGTTCTTCAACATGTGCAAAAAGCTGCTACGGATCTTCTACCAGAAATTGGTAGCGAGTGCCCGTCTCTATGCAGTGTAGTGTCCTGGGGGAGCAGCCTCAAGCAGAAGGACGCCGCACGCCTGGACGCACGAGCTGGACATCCATGGTAGAGCAAAGTACAGAAGAGCAGTTTCAGTGGCAGATTACTATCACTGCCGTGCTCCACTGATGAGCAGATCATTCCTCCCCCAGGCCATGCCTAGCTGTGTGGCCTGCGTGCTAACCACTCATCCGCCGTGCAGCCCATACGGACATATTTCACATGAAAAACTTGCTTTATCTTCATGCCAAAATGGGACGGAGTGCATGTGAAGGATGCTAAAGAGTGATACGTTGATGAAGTCATGAGTGCCAGGGGTGGACTTGGGTTTAATACTCCATGGATTGGTGTTGAAGTGTTCAATTAGGGATTGATTTTGGACAAGTGTAAGAAGACATTGTCAGTGTGAACGCTCACCTCTGACAAGTGGGATCCGCTCCAGGGAGCACGATCAATGTTTCTTGACATCACAGCTGTATCATTCGTGTCCCACACGGAATATTGTTGTATCCACCTGTCACTGCCACTGGAAAACACTGATATGAAAGGGTCCTTGTCATGGCTAACGCTGCAATCATGTACACAAAATTCCAGTCACCACTCGACTCAAATTAGGGGGAGATAATTGATAATCGAATCAAAGTCAAATCAAATTGGATTAAAAAATTAATCATTAGATTAATCGATGCATCAAAGACTATTTTCTAGATTAATCAATTACAAAAATAATCTATGACACAATAACCGATTAATCTGGAAAATAGTTAATCATTAATCAATGCATCAAAGACTATTTTTAGATTAATAGATTATAAAATAATAAATTACTAAAATAATTGATTACAAAATAATCAATTAATCTAGAAAATAGTTAATCGTTCGATTAATCAATGCATCAAATACTATTTTTTAGATTAATAGATTATAAAATAATAGATTACAAATAATCAATTAATCTAGAAAATAGTTAATTGTTCAATTAATCAATGCATCAAGACCATTTTTTAGATTAATAGATTATTAAATAATAGATCACAAATAATCAATTAATCTAGAAAATAGTTAATTGTTCGATTAATCGATGCATCAAAGACCATTTTTAGATTAATAGATTATAAAATAATAGATTACACAATAATTGATTAATATAGAAAATAGTTAATTGTTCGATTAATCGATGCATCAAAGACCATTTTTTAGATTAATAGAAGGAAGTATCACCATTGGAAGTATCACCATTGTTCCATGTTTTTGCCATTTGTGGATAATGGCTCTCCCTGTGGTTTGCTGGAGTCCCAAAGCTTTAGAAATGGCTTTCGGGCTTGTTCCAGACTGACAGATATCAATCTCAGTAATGTTTTACAAGGTTAAGCTGGGGCTGGGGACTAGCCCAGGGTGTACTCCGCCTCTCGCCCGAAGACAGCTGGGATAGGCTCCAGCATACCCGTGAGGTAGTGAGGAGAAACGGCATAGAAAATGTATGGGTGGATTTAAAAACTGCATTTTGTGTTTAATTGTGTTGTTATTGACTAATATTTAATGTTTTGAAACATTTAAGCGTGACGAGCATAATAAATCAAAAAGGGACATACCACTGTAGATACTGAAGTCCATGTTTTACCCATCTCTTTATGAAGTATATGAAGAAATATCATCAATATGATGATGAAGTTGCACATCTGGAAGTGCATGGGATGAAGTGAAGAGGATGCGTGTTGTCTTGACGTGTCGTCACGGGTGATGTATGAGCTGATGAGATCATTTGCGCTGACAAAGGACCTCCATCTTCACTCTTGCATTCCTGATATCTGCTCCACAAAATCAGGGAGACAAATGTATCACGCTGATTATTGAAAGCACATACATCTTGCTTAAAGAAGCTTTTCTTGTCCCAGACAAAGGTGAAAGACTTTTATTTATTGCTTCGGCCCTTGTTTGCAGGCTTATTGTATTTGCAACTCATTCATGAATCACAGGAACCACTGTGGACAAAATTACCTTTACAATAGATACTGCAGGGACGCAAATCTAGGAAAATATCATCAGAAAGAAAATCAACGTCCAGCAAACAATAGACAAGAACGGAGAAAAAGAGTGGGACCTCGGGTCTACATAGAGCAGGGGTGGGCAAACTACGGCCCGGGGGCCACATCCGGCCCGCCAAGTGTTTGAATACGGCCCGTCCGTTCTTTCCAAAGTATTTCATTTAAACTCAACATACGAACTGCCATCATGGCTTGAGCCAACCTTTTGATGGTTTTATCAATTTTGTTATTTGATGTGGTCTGTTGTTTACAAAGTGCTCCTGAAAAAAGGGACACAATAATAATAATAATAATAATAATAATAATAAAATATTAAATATTTAAATATTAAATATTTAAATATTAAATATTTAAATATTAAATATTTAAATATTAAATATTTAAATATTAAATATTTAAATATAAATATAAAATAATAAATAATAATAGCAGATTGCGTGACACTGTTACAGATACAATAATACCAGGTGGACTGTTACGTGTAAAATATATAGTCTGCCCCCCCCCCCCCCCCCGTTTTGTTAAATCAATGCGGCCCGCGAGTCAAAAAGTTTGCCCACCCCTGACATAGAGGAACTATAATAATAATAATAATAATAATAATATGACCTTTTCCTGGCTGATCAAAGGTCATGATTGCCAATTTTGTTCACCTGCTTTGGTGCACCACGCCAGTCACCTATCATTGGGGGGGTTAAGATATTTATATTTTATTTGTATTAGAAATACACCTTTGATACTTTGAATGGGAATAATGTGGCATTGATGCAATGGCAAAGCAGAGTGGGGGTTTGTTTGTGTGAGTCTGTGAGACAAACAGGAATGGCAAACAAATATTCTATGACAGATTTCTGCATAAAAGTCATATTTTATTGGACATTTGGGTTTTTTTCCTTTGCATTTTATGTTTTATATTTATATATTTGTTATATATATTATATATATTGTTATATATATTGTTATATTTATATATATTGAAATAATTCCAATGGTTAATTTTGGTTGGGGGGGGGGGCACTCCTGGGCACTCCTGGGCACTCCTGGGATGTATCACCATTGTTCCATGTTTTTGCCATTTGTGGATAATGGCTCTCCCTGTGGTTTGCTGGAGTCCCAAAGCTTTAGAAATGGCTTTAGGGCTTGTTCCAGACTGATAGATATCAATCTCAGTAATGTTTTACAAGGTTAAGCTAATCTTGCATGGTGCCGTCATGGAGTGAACAACGTCAACGTCCAGATGTTAACAATATTTTTATGTGCATATTAATAATTCAAAACTATATCAGGCAGCTACTGTATTTCAACTGCGGGTGAGGGGTCGTCCTCCAAAACAGTCCAAAGAATGAATTTGGTCCAAACTTTTCTGTAAGTGGATTTTTACTTTTACTTTTACTTTTACTTTTACTTTTACTTTTACTTTTACTTTTACTTTTACTTTTACTTTTACTTTTACTTTTACTTTTACTTTTACTTTTACTTTTACTTTTACTTTTACTTTGGGATCATCACAATGTTGTTTTTGTTCAGCGGTGGTTTTCATCTTGGAACTTTTTGCCTTTCTTATGGTGGAGTCATGAACTTTGTACGTTTGACAAGTGAGGCCTCCAGTTCTTTGGATGTTGTTGTGGGGTCTTTTGTTACCTCTTGAATGAGTTTTTCACTGCACTCTTGGGGCAATTTTGGTTGGGGGGGGGGCACTCCTGGGCACTCCTGGGCACTCCTGGGAAGTATCACCATTGTTCCATGTTTTTGCCATTTGTGGATAATGGCTCTCCCTGTGGTTTGCTGGAGTCCCAAAGCTTTAGAAATGGCTTTAGGGCTTGTTCCAGACTGATAGATATCAATCTCAGTAATGTTTTACAAGGTTAAGCTAATCTTGCATGGTGCCGTCATGGAGTGAACAACGTCAACGTCCAGATGTTAACAATATTTTTATGTGCATATTAATAATTCAAAACTATATCAGGCAGCTACTGTATTTCAACTGCGGGTGAGGGGTCGTCCTCCAAAACTTTTCCGTAAGTGGATTTGGTGGCCAACTTACCCGTGAAAGCTCATTCATTACCCGCTGATGCAATTTTGGAGTCGAAATGAAGCCTCTTTGGCACTTTGTGCCGGTTTCAAGCCTGGCCGGTATTGCTGATATTGTCTTTGGAGGAAGAAGGGAGCATCAATCTTGGGTTTTAATAGTGTCTCATCCATTCACATGCCAGCACCACAAAATGAAGCCGTAATTACTGACTTTAATTGATGCGCTTTTACCACCTCAGACGATACTTCAAGCTCTCCTCCCCCCTTGGCTGCTGTTGTTTGCACTATATTTCTGCAGCTATTGATCCCTATTATGGTAAATCCAATGGGCACAATGGAACTCTATCAGCAAAATGCAGGTTAATTATCTCAGGGTCAAGCACTGTGGAATCTTCACAATGAGTGGGCATTCTCTCTTTATTGCCTGACATTAAATTGCAAATACAAATTATTACCGCGGCCTCTTTATTTTGCTAATAAGGGTCAGGGCTGGCTGTCATTAAGTGGCAAATTACTCCCCAATTTCAAATGATTATATTTACAATGTTTTGCAGCAAATGAAGACTTATTGATGGATTTCCCCTTTTTCAGGTACTTGGTAGAATCTGAGTCTTTTTTTTTTTTTAGATTGCATTGATTGTCACATATTTTTCAAAGTTAACATTTTTTTTTTCCCTTTATTTGGGCAAATATGTGAATCATCACAGTGCATTTCTTACATCAATCAAAATATAACTTTCCATTATTTACATTTGTATTCAACTATCTGATCCCAAGCCCAAAAGGAGTAGGCTGAAGCAAAAGCTTATAAATGCCTACCCCTTTTTACAGGATATAATCATGTTCATGCCACTGTCTTGTTTCCGCTGTTATTATTTTCATTGTAATATTATTATTATTATTATTATCATTGTTGTTATAATCTTTATCATTATTACCATCATTATAATCATCATTAATATTACCATTTTCATCATTATAGTTAAAAATTTTGTGATTTTTTTATTTTTAATTATTTAATTTTACAGACTTCATTGCTTCTTGTAGAGTGTAGAGCAGGGGTGGGCAAACTTTTTGAGTCGCGGGCCGCATTGATTTAACAAAATTGAATTTGAACAAAATTACACGTAACAGTCCACCTGGAATTACTGTATCTGTTAAAGTGTCATACAATCTGCTATATGTGCACTTTGACACCATTTATTTGATGTAAAGTGCATTATAAATTAACTGTCCTTGGGTCCTCTTGTTATTGTTCTTCTTCTTCTTCTTATTATTATTATGTGCTTGTGTCCCTTCATTCAGGTGCACTTTGTAAAAAACAGACCACATCAAATAACCAAATTGACAAAACAGCTACTTCAACCATCAAAAGGTCGACTCAAGCCATGATGCCAGCTTGTATGTTGAGTTTAAATGAAATACTTTGGAAAGAACGGACGGGCCGCATTCAAACACTTGGCGGGCCGGATGTGGCCCCCGGGCCGTAGTTTGCCCATCCCTGGTGTAGAGATTTCTTCTGTTATTTTCTGAAATCTGCAGTCTTTGTGTGTCAATTTATTAGCCCACTTTTTTTGTGACATTTACTTATTTTCTGTATTGCATGTGTCTAATCTTATGCATTAAAAAAACAAGAACTTGAGACCGTGTCTGGACAGGTGACCAACCCAAACATCAGTTTCTTCTTGTTAAACCCTACCTGAGGTTTTTAGACGTGTTTATTAGTTTGTGTGTGTCTAGTTTTGTGCATTAGGAAGCAAGGTAGCAAGCTCGCAAACATTTGGGTTGAGACTTTGTTAAAAGCGGTGACAGAATGATGACATTTATATCGAATGAAGCCGCGTGCAATCAATGCGCATGTAAGAACGGAGAAACTTTTTTTTTTTTGTGCGCGGCGGCTAAGGAAGCTGTCAGACGTTTGACTGGCTGAAGATAAATTGGTCTTATAAGAAGGTGCAGACGCCTATTGATGGAAGGAACCAAAGTTAATGGAATTGATTGTGGATATTGTGTTGGCTTTCTGCAGGGACTCCGGTGAATCGGATTCCTATCATGGCCAAGCAGGTGTTGGATCTCTACATGCTCTACAAGCTCGTCACCGAAAAAGGTGGCTTAGTGGAAGTCATCAATAAGAAAATATGGCGTGAGATCACCAAAGGCCTTAACCTTCCTACCTCCATCACCAGTGCAGCGTTCACTCTTCGAACGCAGTGAGTACAAGCGAATAGGGCGGCCCCAAATAGAATAACATGAAATGAAACGATTGAAATAAAGTATTTGTGTCGTTGTCGCCAGATACATGAAGTACCTCTATCCGTATGAATGTGAAAAGCGGGGACTGAGCTCCCCCGGTGAGCTTCAGGCAGCTATCGACAGCAATCGGCGGGAAGGCCGCCGACAGAGCTACGGGTCTATCTTCAGCTATTCTCCCGTGGGCACCCCGAACCTTCTGTCATCGCCAAAGATGCAGCTTTCCCACCTGCCGATTGCCACTCACAACACTGCTCATATCGCTCAGATGATCAAAAAAGGTAGGAACGTCTTTGTTTTGATAGTCCGGTCAGTCCAGACGCTACATACATGTGGCGTCCATTTCATGTATCACTACATTGGAGTCCGATTGCTCACTGAATTTCCCTCAAAAAGTCACTGGAAGTCCCTGAAGATAGCTTGGCATATGGAGGAGACGTGTATCAGTATATCAGTATATCAGTATGGTAATGGTAATGGTAATGGTAATGGTAATGGTAATGGTAATGGTAATGGTAATGGTTTTATTTCATTTGAACATGCATCAGATTCCAATTGAGTGTATCCCATAATCAGTTCCCAGTTCCACATGTCCAAAAGGAGTAGGAAGAAGCAAAGCTTATTAAATCCTACCCCTCCATCTGGTACTTTTACAATCAGTAACTGTTACATTTGTTCACTTCCTGCTTTCCTAATATAGTTTTTAAAAAAAAATTTAAGTTTTTTTTAAAGTACTCGGTGATATGAGCATCCAATGCCATAATGGGTACCATAGTACGTGTCAATATAGTGATATATATATAGCACATCATTTTGGAATATTTGTACTTTTTTTGTATTGAGTTGTGGACTCCTATAGAGCAGCTACACACAATAACCCGCACAGAAAGCAGTTCCCAGTTCCACATGTCCAAAAGCAGTAGGAAGAAGCAAAGCTTATTAAATCCTACCCCTCCATCTGGTACTTTTACAATCACTAACTGTTACATTTGTTCACTTCCTGCTTTCCTAATATAGTTTAAACAAAAATTTAAAGTTTTTTTTTAAGTACTCGGTGATATGAGCATCCAATGCCATAATGGGTACCATAGTACGTGTCAATATAGTGATATATATATAGCACATCATTTTGGAATATTTGTACTTTTTTTGTATTGAGTTGTGGACTCCTATAGAGCAGCTACACACAATAACCCGCACAGAAAGCAGTTCCCAGTTCCACATGTCCAAAAGCAGTAGGAAGAAGCAAAGCTTATTAAATCCTACCCCTCCATCTGGTACTTTTATAATCAGTAACTGTTACATTTGTTCACTTCCTGCTTTCCTAATATAGTTTTTAAAAAAAAATTAAGTTTTTTTTTAAGTACTCGGTGATATGAGCATCCAATGCCATAATGGGTACCATAGTACGTGTCAATATAGTGATATATATATAGCACATCATTTTGGAATATTTGTACTTTTATGGTTTATATGTACTACTCACAAGATTTCAGGAAGAAGCTAAAATGTACTACAACTTTCACATGTGAGCTTCATATTGGTTGTAGTACATTTTAAAATTAGGGCTGTCAATTGAGTAATACGTTTAACGTTTGATTAATCACAGTTTTCCGATGAATTAATCATGATTAACCACTATTTGCAACCACGCCTGAAATATTTATATTAAGACAAGATATTACTATTATAAAGATATTACTTTAATTAATTAATTAATTAATCATGATTAATCACCATTAGTAAGTGTCAATATAGTGATATATATAGCACATCATGACTGGTTCAAGACTCTTCATCCTTGTATTTAGCAAACATCAACTGCTTGTATTGTTTCTTGAATTGGCTCATCGTTGTGCATTGTTTGATTCCCTTACTCAATCCATTCCATAGTTTGATTCCACATACTGAAATGCTATGGCTAGCATAACGTAGTCCTAGCATAGAAGCGTATCAATCCAAGGCGGTGGTAATTATTTTCTGTGCCATGCACTCCGCGAATTGAAGTACTATTGAGAAACTACTTGAAAATGAAACCAAGAAAGTGCATCAAAACAAGGACTTGTAAAGCATGCAAGCGTATTCAAGAGTCAAATTGTATGTTGAGTACAAAAACTGCTTGCAAGTTGGCAGGTCTGCACCAACAGAGTCATTGGAATCACATTATTTCTTATGGGAAAAATGTACATTTGGATTAGAGTCGGACCTCCCACAAGATTGCTCTCAGGTTGCTCCTCCCATTGCCCTCAAAGAGGAAACATCTTGCAGCAAGTGGTCACATCAGCCAGATGTCAAATGTCCAAACACACACCAGATATTTCAGGGTGTTATGATCCTCAAAGACAGGGGTGCTCACACTTTTTCAGCATGCGAGCTACTTTTAAAATGACCGAGTCAAAATGATCTACCCACTACAAAAATGCAAAACATCTATTTATTTTCAAATGTATTGAGGATTATTTGTACGTACAATGTATGTTGATGTACCTTACATAACCAAATGAGCCAATATTGCAAAACACACATAATTAACTATTAACATTTTTTGTAATTACCTGAGTTTACTTTGATGACTTGCACTGAATTGAACCAGCCAGGGATGCATAGTCCGGACAGTAGCTGCTGATAGCCAGCCTCAAGCACACTTCCAAATGTTTATCAGTCATGGATAATATCCGTATCATAATATCCGTATAATATTCCATATCCGTATGGAAGTGATGTGTTTTTTGCCTTTTTACTTGGTCCAGTTTTTGCCTTTTTACTTGGTCCAGCTCCTTCACTCATTTTAGTGACCATAAACTTTAGCGAGGGCTTAAAATCTCGCAATTCGCCGACTAGCTTAGCACTTCGTTGTTTACGCATGAGCGGTGACCTAAAGGTCAAAATTCAGTTGTCATCTGACTGGTTGTCCTGTATGTCAATCAAGTAACGGGGATGGATGATAGGCTGACATCGTAAGTTCTGCTGCACTTAGAGACGTCGTTTGATTTGATTGGTCGCCCGAAGGGCAACATTCAGTTGTCATCTGAATGGCTGCCCTGTATATCAATCAAGTGACGGCATTGATGCGAGGATGATATTTTTTTAATGTCACGCCGCGATCGACCAGCGATCGACCAGTACCACCTCGGCGATCGACCGGTAGCTCGCGATCGACTTAATGAGCACCCCTGCTCAAAGACAACAGCTGGATCATCTCCCTCATGCTTCTGCCACCCTAGTAAGGATTAAAGGGATATTTTAAGTACTATGATATCGCTATCAGCAGTATAGTGCATCAACGGTGACTTACCTTTAACTTCTTCTGTGAAATTGTGGTCGGAAATGCAAAAGAGGAAATGATAGCCAGCACGCATCGTGAACCTCACAGACCATTTTTTGTGAAAGTACAATATAATAACAATTGTAGTCTTCTATGACCATGCATTTGTAGTTTGAGTACATGTTATTCCAATCATTGTTTCCAGAGGATGCCATGGTTGCCAGCTGCATGCCAAGCCGAATGGTCCTCCCCGTGTCTCCCAGCGGCCACCGCGCTCCATCTGTGGCTGCCCAAGCTGCAGCCGTGGTGCAGGCCGCTGCTCTGGAGCAGCTCCGAGACAAGCTGGAAAGCGATGAACCTCCGGAGAAGAAGATGATGACCGTTGCAGAGGAGCAGAAGAGGATGATGCAGCACGCGTTGCAACAGAACCTGCTGGCCATGGCAACCCAACTGCCTCTCAGCATCAAACTCAACAACAGAGGTCAGATTCTCCGTTTTCCACTCACTATTTCTTCTGTATGTTGCTTATACAATACTTTTAGTACTCTTAAAATGACACGACATGATGTAGTACATCTTAAGTATAAATGCTGACCCGGCTGTACCGATGATGGGTCCTGACAAGTCATAAGTCACATGGGACTTAACGATGGAGGCTAACGGAGGAAGATGACTTCTATCTGCAGACTTTTCTGTGTGCATGGCTGCACGCAGTATTAGTCACGATAGAAGGATTGTACTTATGAAGATACACGATGATACAGACCTCACGCAGTAATCGATAAATTGTGATGCCATGGAGTATTCTCCACCGGTCGCAAGGCATCAGTAATGTCACTGTAGTGTTCGGTGAGAAACACAAGCACCAGACCTGTTACATGCATAACTAATGCAACTAAAGTAGCACCGTAATACACACAAGCACAAGTCTTATATACAGTATGTCTTAAAGGGGAACTATTATGCTCATTTTTGGTCCCTTTGTATTGAGTTGTGGACTCCTATAGAGCAAATTCACACAATAACCAGCACAAAAAGCTTTCTAGATCTTCCGGAATCTGCACCTGTTACAGCTATATTTATTTGGATTTTGTGCTTCCCGTGAAAATTTCATGTTATGTTATGTTATGTTTACTATAGGGGTGTTATTTAATGTCTAGAGGGCTCTAATTATGTTAAAAACTGTACGTAGAAGGATGGGTTGTAAACAGGTTTTTTATGCTCCTAACCATGAAAATATTTGATTTATATTTAAAGAATCCTAATTGCGGAAATTCACTTGTCATGGTGGGTATGGAACCAATGAACAGCAATTAACTAGAGCAGGGGTCTCAAACTCAATTTACTTGGGGGCCACTGGAGCTCGGGTCTGGGTGAGACTGGGCCGCATCCAAAAAAAAAAAAAAACGCATTTATTAAAAACAAAAAAATTTAAAAAACTTCGCTTTGGTTCCAATTTTCTACAAGAAAAGCTGTTTTAAAAAATATTCTTAAAAAAAATTTCTACACTAAATAAAATGAAAAATAAATAAACAAATCAAGAATAAAGAAAATCAATCAATCAGTAATAAATAAATAAATATAATAATAATAATAATAAAAGGGCAAATAATAAAAACTTAAGAAAGCACATATAGTTGGTGGGTAGACAAATGATTTTTTTCATATTAAAATGAACAAAGCATTATTAGAGCCCTGTAGACATGACAAAACACGACTATAGTCACATTTATACTCTTTTTATTTACAACATATTGCGCAACTGCAGGGTCTTGAGACACATGCTAACTCGCAAACTAGAGAGCTAGCGACCTAAACGGTAGCCTTAGAGTTATTTCCTTTCAACTTAAATAGCCAAAAACTTACCACTTCCACACGGATAGGGAGGATAACTATTAACAGTTATTTAACCTTTAACATGAACATGAATCAAACGTAATCATTTTTTCTGGGTACATGATACCATACAGCATCCATATCAAACTTGCGCGGGCCGCACTAACATTAAACTTTTATATCAAGGCGGGGGCCTCAAAGTAGCGTCCTGCGTGCCACATTTGGCCCGCGGGCCGCGTGTTTGAGACCCCTGAACTAGAGCATAGCGTCACACCGCTACTAACTATTTGGAGCATATACCGCATACTGTACATCACAAAGCTTGTGTAATACGCATACACGTGTATTGAAGAAGGTCCTCAACCCATGGCGATATGGCGTCTTACCACCGCGCTTTGTGTCCAGAAGTCATTAATAAAGCTCTCTTCACCTGTCACTCCAGGAACGATGCCCAATAGTCCTCCGGCTCGTCGTGTTCCCTTTTCTAAATGCTCATATTGAGTTTTCCTCTGCCTCCTGTCTTGACAGATGATAGACAAGAGACTGCATTGAACCTGTCTACCAGTGGCATTAGCAGCATCAACATGTCAATAGAAATAAATGGAGTTGTCTACACAGGTAAATAGAGGCTCCGTTTGCTGATGTAATTGCAGGAAGGAAATTCAATAAGTTATAGCAGCGCCCCGCTGCTTAGTCCTCTGCGCAATTTGATGTCTTTGCTATCAAATCCATCGTAATCAAGTGGCAGTCCAATAGAGTTAAAAAAGTTAAATATCTCAAAACTGGTCCTGTGGATTCAAGGTCGATGGGGCTTATTGTCTTATGTGCCCGCAGGACCGAGCATCTCCGTGTGTGTGTGTGTGTGTGTTGGGGTAATTACTGCCTCTGTGCTTACACAAAACACTTCATGTCAGAGTGTAAGCCTGATAGCTGTCACTTCATATCTGAAACATCTTAGAAAGCCAGCATCTACAGTGTGGAATTGATCCGTGTCAGCAGGCCACCACCGTAGCCGATTCTTTTCTTTAAGGACTGTTTCCGTTAAAGCAGAGGACGTTTTGCTTTATTTAAGAATAACTTGCTGACGCCACTCATGGATGGTTTGAAAATGAAGGCTGTAGACCCAACAAAGAGAGGAGGACGTTGGATGTTCAGGGCATCATGACGAGAATCCGTTTTAATGTGATGTTTGCTCCGCAGGCGTTCTTTTTGCCGGCCAAGGAATGACAGCAGGACAGCGAGGCAAACACAGCAACTGTCCCTCTCAGGGGAAAAGCAGTCCCATGCACTTCCATCCATCGTGCTCCTCCTCCTCTTCATCTTCTTCTTCTTCTTCTTCTGTCCATACGCACAGGAACTCTGTGTCCTCACCCTGAGAAGATTATCTTTTCGACAAAAAAAAAAGCTCCTCTCGGTGGCTTCAATCCTTTCATGTCTACTTAGGTCCTGCTTGTAGAACAATCATGACTTCATGGACCTCAATCTCTACCGAACCATAGAAACACCACCCAAATCCGATTCAATCTGACCGAGGAAACATCACCCGATCTTCAATCCAACCAAAGAGACGCCACAAAACTCAACCCCCACACAAAAATAACACAGCCAAAACCCTCAACCCAACCAACGAAACGCCGCCAGAACCTTAACCCAACCCAAGAAATGCCAATCAAACTCAAACCTCAACCCCAAAAAAACCAAACAAATGCAACCAAACCACAACTTTAACCAAAGAAACGCCAATCAAAACCCTTCCCAACCAAAGAAACGCCACCATACCCAAAAAAAGATACACAGACCAAACCTCAACCCAACCAAAACCTTAACCCAACCCAAGAAATGCCAATCAAACTCAAACCTCAACCCAAAAAAAACTAACAAATGCAACCAAACCACAACTTTAACCAAAGAAACGCCAATCAAAACCCTTCCCAACCAAAGAAACACCACCATACCCAAAAAAAGACACACAGACCAAACCTCAACCCAACCAAAACCTTAACCCAACCCAAGAAATGCCAATCAAACTCAAACCTCAACCCAAAAAAAACAAACAAATGCAACCAAACCACAACTTTAACCAAAGAAACGCCAATCAAAACCCTTCCCAACCAAAGAAACGCCACCATACCCAAAAAAAGACACACAGACCAAACCTCAACCCAACCAAAACCTTAACCCAACCGAAGAAACGCCACCCAAGTCCAAACCTCAACCCCAACAATGATGCGTTTGAGTTTTTAAGTCGACCAAAGACACGGCAAAAAACGAAACATCTACTCCAGCGAATGAAAAACACTTGAAAAGAAGACATCTCATCTGTTATCACTTCTTCCAGTGATGGGGGGGGGGGGGGGGGGTACTTTCATAGGTTATGAAAATTGCTGAAAGCAATCCAAAGTACATGAAAATATGATAATCACTTTAATATCTTTATAATATCTTTAAAGAACTCAGCACTATAATTGGCATTTGTGGGAACAGTCAACATTTATACTTTTTATGATAAAATGAAGACTTGATTCTCAACAAAAAAAAAAATGTCACTGCGGGTTACAAAAAAAAAAAAAAATGTGTAGGCTTGTGCAAAATTCCGAATTTGGAACTTCAATGAAATTATTTTGAAGAATTGGAATGACATGAAAATGAAATTAACCAACATTGAAATAAAAGACAAATACTCTCCATTTGGGCATAAAGCATTGTGGTAAATGTTTTCCGGCTTTTTCCATCATTTGAAATGACATGATGTGTTTTACAGATGATGCTTTTATTCTTAATTGTAATAAGACCCGTCAAATTTCGATTTTTGGAACGCTCCAGTTTTTGTATGATTCTTTTTGACTTTTTCATGTCTGAAATCTTGCCTGGGTTTTTGTGTAATGTTGCATGTAACAAACTAGTCCTTTTGCTCTGAGCTGCATCGTTGCGTGAAATGGGGGGGGCCAAAAACAAAGCACCCTAGATGTTGCTGATTCACTAACCATGCATCTTTTTATTGCTGAAAAAAAAAAAACGCGATCGGACCAAAGGAAGTTGCGAGTGTCAGCAATTTGAGAATTCTTCCTTTTGTATTTATTTTATTGTCTATAAAATGTATTTTTAATTTCTATATGTCTGGAATGGATTAATATCATTTACATTATTTCCTATGGGAAAAAAATACCTCAGTTTGCGTATGTTTTCGGTTTTCGTCTAACCTTTTGGAACAAATAACAAATGATGAAAACTGAGGTTCCACCGTAATAATATTTCTATGAAATATGTTCAACAGTTGAATTGAAAAATTCAATTCAGAATTTTGCACAAGCCTGATACTTTGCAAACCCCTGCCCTGCAGCATGTCCGATGAATATTTGGAATATTTGTACTTTTATGGTTATATGTACTACTCACAAGATTTCAGGATGAAGCTAAAATGTACTACGACTTTCACATGTGAGCTTCATATTGGTTATAGTGCATTTTAAAATTAGGGCTGTCAATTGAGTAATATGTTTAACGTTTGATTAATCACAGTTTTCCAATGAATTAATCATGATTAACCACTATTTGCAACCACGCCTGAAATATTTATATTAAGACAAGATTATATGTGTTTGTATGAATTATTGCTTTAATTAATTAATCATGATTAATCACCATTAGTAAGTGTCAATATAGTGATATATATATAAAGCACATCATGGAATATTTTGGAATATTTGTACTTTTATGGTTATATGTACTACTCACAAGATTTCAGGATGAAGCTAAAATGTACTACAACTTTCACATGTGAGCTTCATATTGGTTGTAGTACATTTTAAAATTAGGGCTGTCAATTGAGTAATACGTTTAACCTGATTAATCACAGTTTTCCAATGAATTAATCATGATTAATTTGATTAACCGCCTGAAATATTTACATTAAGACAAGATTATATGTATTTGAATGAATTATTACTTAAATTAATTAATCATGATTAATCACCATTAGAATTACGCATGACAAAGTAAGTAATAAGAATAACCACTTCCTGTTTATTTACACACACATTATAAAGCCGTGTTTGTGATGTTCAGACTGTCCCTGAATGCATCTCAGAGGAAGTGGCGTACTTGCTATGGTCACACACACAAAAAAATAGCAACCGTTGTTAATGTTTTTATTTTTGACAGCCCTATTTCCGATTAATTTTAAAATTAAAAAGAGCGACAATATGTTGACTGCATGGACGCGACAGTACCTCCATCTGCTGTCATCGCAGATGGCTTCGTGAAATAAATGAGTCACACTGTTCATTTGGACAGCCCTATAAAAATACACAAAAATCTTCAAAAACAGCTCACCTTCATACGGGTTGTAGTACATTTGAACTTTAACCTGGAAGTGCTTGTTTGAACATAGTTGGTATTATTATAATGGCGGTTAGCAACGCTACACTGCATCATACTCCCAAGTTGATACTGTAAATATAACATTGTGTACTTCTACGTGTCTGCAAACGATGATGAAAGATACCTACATTCTCAAATGATAACATTATCATGATAAATCTTCATGTCCATCAGACTTTTGGTTTTGTTTTTACAAAGTGTGAATTCATACAAACTGTTTAAGATAAGACATGATCAAGTATTTGTTGGAGAATCCAAAAGGACAAAAATGAGAAACCAAAGAGGATGTAAAAGTCATCAATTATGTTCATAGAATGTCTTGTGTTTTATGTTAATTCATCTATGCATCATTTTTCTTGAAAAAAAAAAGACATTGTGTACTGTAATTTATATGTTTTATTCTTTGAAAGCATGAATTGTCGTTGTTTTTTTTTTTTTGGTGTTCTACTGTCTGCCTACAGCGTGCACACAGGAACAACAATAAGTGGAATATGATTTATTATGCAAAGATTGGAAGACGGACATGGACTCTGCATATAGTCATACTTATAGAGGGACATGTTTGTTTGTATTGACTTTCAACATTTGCCAAGCACGTTTCTTATACCTTACCAATCTTATCATAGCACATGCAAGAAATACCTCATGTATTTTTATAATACGCATTCAATGCCATGTTTTTTTTTTTTTTTTTGCTTGTTTTTCGTGACAGATCACTGGATTTTGTTATCATTTTTTGACAATTATACCAAAGAAGGGAATATTTGATTGACACATCTACCTCATTTATTATTATAGACGGTGCCAACATGCTTTCGTGTATCGTTGTTTTCATGACTACTGTATCTGTGAAGGAGATAAGCGTTGTTATTCATGGAAACGTTAGCGTCTATATGTAAACATGTACATACGTATAGATGACAGCACTTGGCAACAACAAATGCCAAAGGTTTAAAAATAACACATTGTCAGAGAAATTGTTTATGTTTATATAGAACACTGATAATAATGATGGTGAATGGTGAGGTAATACTTTGGAACACAAAGTGCATCCGGAAACTTGTTACATTTTCAGATTACAGCCTGATTGCAAAGTGTAATAATTAATTTTTTTTCCCATCAAAATTTATACAAGTACTCATAACAATATGAAAAAAACATTTTCAAATGCATTTTGAAATATTTAATGTTCTACAAATGGAAGCCAAACAATATTATTGTCTGCATTTTATGCATTTTATGCAGACATTCACTGAATAAACCATATTATTATCATTATGATGATATGAAATAATAATAATAATATATAGTAATAATAATGTAATATTCCTTTATTATATTATCATTCGTTCTCATGGAGTTTTTTACATGTCACAAATGGCAATTTGACCATTTTTTTCACAGGCAATTTGTACTGTCTGTCGAACCTTTGCAGCATTTTTTTTAATGTTGGCTTTTCAACTGTATTAAATAATTAAATAATACTACTACTAAATAATTATTATTATTAATAATAATTACATAATAATAATTATTAATAATAATAACAATAATAATTACACCATAATAATAATAATTATTATTATTATTATTTAATACAGTTGAAAAGCCAACATTAAAAAATTTCAACTAAAAATTTCAACTGTATTAAATCATTACATAATAATAATTATTATTATTAATAATAATTATACCATAATAATAATAATAATAATTATTATTATTATTATTTAATACAGTTGAAAAGCCAACATTTTAAAAAATGCTGCAAAGGTTCGACAGACAGTACAAATTGCCTGTGAAAAAAAATGGTCAAATTGCCATTTGTAACATGTAAAAAACTCTATGTGAATGAATGATAATATAATAAAGGAATATTACATTATTATTACTATATATTAATATTTTAATAATAATAATAACAATTATTATTATTATTATTATTATGGTATATTCTCATCGTGCATGTGTGCAAAAAGATGTGCATACACATCATACACATCTCCAATGTATGGAGGTCAGCAAAATTATCAACTTCATTTTCACTTATTATGTGATTACTGTATTTATTATGGCAAGACTGAACGAAAAATAACAACAAAAAAGTCACAAAATTATTATTTTTTTTTACATTCCATGACGATTCTAAACACAATACCCCGTAATGACAACATAAACAAACATTTTGAACACTTTCCGGATGCACTTCCTGTTTTTTCTCATGCTGACATTTGTGGTCGACATGCAACCAGTGATGGCGGACAGCAACTAAAAGATGCAGCGTCAAGCGCTAATGTGGGTTCCAGCTCAGTAAATGTTAGTTTTGCTTAAAAAAATATGGTACCCTAGAAGAAAGCTCTATTTCAACTCTTGCGATTATTACAAAAAAATACTCAACATATACCAGAATTGAAGTTGTAAATGTAGCTCAATGCTCCCCCCCCCCCCGGCAGAAAGGACTTTGCTGGCCCTGATGTAACTTTTTCACGCCGAGATATGTACGGTGTTGACGTTTTTTTGATGCTGATGTAGTAGCGTGAGTGCAACTTAGTCATAGTTTGTGTTTACGGTATGTTGGGGACCGTTCAGACAATGACCCATGATGTTTCCATGTGCACAATATTACTATATTCATAAATGTATCTGTATCCATAAGCAATAACAATATACAATATTTCTTTTTACCAAACACCTGATTGATGCTACTTTGAAAATACTACTTAATATTGTGTGCATGGAAATGTAGTGATTGAAGGTAGTTGTACTTTATTCATGAATAGTCTATTATTAGTGTATTCGCTTTATGAAAACGGGTAAATAATTGACAGTAAAGTGTCAGCACAATCATAGAAATACAAGTAAATACTTCAACGTATATCTGTTCGCCTGAATGACCTCATTAATTATTAATTATCAGGCTTTTTTTTTTATTGAAACGTACGAAAATGATGACAAAATGTGTCAAGGGAGTTTTAACAAGTGTTGTTAATCAGTGATATCGGGAAAAGAAAAAGTAGATTTGTGTATTTTAGCAGTGCTTTGCTGGTAGTTTTTTTTTAATGTACAAAGCTTTCAATGTTGCTTTTCTTTCCCTTTTGTTCATCTTGAATGAGTCCAGTGCATTATGGGAAGGCTGGATTGTGGTGCTCAGGGGTTCAATGTATGAAAAAAAAAAAAAAGAAACAGTTTTGTGTTTGTATTTAGAAATAAACATTTCTTTGAACATGAAAATTGTGGGTCATTTCCAAAACTATAAAGTCAAGCCTCAGTGTCTGAGATGCTAAAGTGTGTTTGGCTACATTAGCACGAGCTAACAGAAAGCAATATGTAAATTTAGGAGAATATACGTCAGCATACTTAAATATATTGTGCGGCATACCCCAGGGGTCAATGCTGGGACCATGACCATGACAAAAAAATCAGGCTAACATTGTTGTAATTCCAGTAAGTACTTGGCATCGTATATTCGTATATTAGCATGTGTTCACGTCGCTGCAAGTTTTGCGGAAGGATTTACAGTTGAAGGTCGTGCTAATGTAGCCAAACACACGTTAGCATCTCAGCACACAACTATAGTGCATTCAAGGGCTGCCGAAAAAAGTGCGAAATCTGAAAAAAAATCAGTGAAGTATATAAATTACCAATACAATAGACTGCAGAAAGTGCACAGTTGCAGTATTTATGGATTTGACAAAAACTTTCGATACAATTAATTAATCAGAACATAATAATTAGAAAATTTAGGCGGTTTAGTGTTGATTGGGTTCAAGGCTAACAATGTAGCTAACAGAAAGCAATATGTAAAGATAGGAGAATATATGTCAGCAAGCTAAAAAAAAAATATTGTGTGGCATACCCCAGGGGTCAATGCTGGAACCAAAACTGTTCAACATTTACATACATAAAAACGACTTACAACTAATACTATTTGTAAACAATACTAGCGCGTTCTATTCAGAAGAAAATACCGAAATAATGAAAATGAGTCACAGCTATCTCAGCACACAACTATAGTGCATTCGACAAAGTGCGAAATCTTGAACAAACATTATCAGTGAAGCATGAAGACATAAACATGGAACATTTTTGTTACAGTACTACATGTATGCGGTACATTTTACCAGTCATTTTACACATTCAATGCCATGTGTTTTTTTTGCTTGTTTTTCGTGACAGATTATTGGATTTTGTTATCATTTTTGACAATTATACCAAAGAAGGGAATATTTGATTGACACATCTACCTCATTTATTATTATAGACGGTGCCAACATGCTTTCGTGTATCGTTGTTTTTATAACTACTGTATCTGTGAAGGAGATAAGCGTTGTTATTCATGGTAACGTTAGCGTCTATATGTAAACATGTACATATAGATGACAAACAGATGCCAAAGTTTAAAAATAACACATTGTCAGAGAAATTATATATGTTTATATAGAACACTGATAATAATTTGGAACACAAAGTGCATCTGGAAACTTGGTACATTTTTCTATTATAGCCTGATTGCAAAGTGTAATAATTAAATTTGTCTTTTTCAAAATTCTGCACACAAGTACTCATAAAAATATGACAAATACATTTTCAAATGCATGTCGTATTTTGAAATTATTATCCACTGAAGCTGAACAAGACGTGTTTTTTGTACAAATCTGCGCGTTTGTGCAGCCATTCATGCTGAATGTGCCGGCTCCACTGTATATATCATCATTGCACTCCAACCTTGCTGTGTCAGAGTGTACCAGGCTGGTCCATTTCTTTTTTTTTTTTTTTTGCAAACAGCTAACCATCCACCTTCACAGCAGACTTATTTTCTTGTGGTGTTATTGATTGTCAGCGTGCTTGTCAGCGGTGCATAAAATGAACACTGTGTATGGAGTCATGGATTTCCTTGACAAGATAAGCTATTATTGGGTGACTGCTGCTGATTTGTTTTTGTTTATTCACCAGTATAAAGTACGAGCATCCCATTGGTCCCAATGATAAGACTATTAGCAGCAAATTGGTGGAGCAACATCGATGACTGCTAATCTTTGACACTTCTATAATTAGAACAAGATACTCAGCCTTAATGACCCAATCTTTATCCCCTTTCACCTGCTTCATGCAACACAAAACATGCACACAACACTACTGCATGCATACCATGGCACCGCATATACACAACTTTGATTGATTATTAATTATAATTCACAGCTATCTCATTTCATGCAAAAATGTACTATAAATATCCTGATTTAGCCTATCGAATGTAATTATTTTTCATGAAATCAGACCATTATGCAACACAATTATATGCACATCACACTACTATATATGTACACAATGTTACTACATAGCTAGGGTTAGGATTGGGGTGACGCTAACCCTAACCCTAACAAAACAGCCTTTGTATGTCTTTAAAATATGTTTTGACTGAAAGTGTGTCATTGTGCATACAATGTAGAACTTGAGTGCGGTGATTGTGTGAATATTTTGAAAAAGGAGTTTTCAAAACCAATTGAAACAAAAAACTTCAATAAACGCGTGTGAATGGGTGGCTGTGTTCTGAATGCAACTCAATGCTCTCAATGACGGACATGTCGTTACAAAGTTTACAGCCAATTAGAAACCAGATCCCGCCTCCACATTTCGAATTGGCCAATAAGCTTGATCAGAAATTCACCCTGGAGAAAGTGGCAGGAAGCTCGACTCATATGGAAAGCGTTCATTATTTGTAGTGGGAAACATTTCAGTGAACACCAAACAATTGAACAATGCAAAAAGCATGAAAACGTTTTTTGCTCCCATTTTTTCTGTTTGTAGTTTCAAACTTTACTTCGAAACTTCTTAAGGTCGAAAAATGGCTAATTAGCATTATTGCAAGTGGTTTTTAATAATTGCTTGTTTAAAAGGAGTGTTTTTGTTTGTTCGGTGTGAGATTCAACGTTATTTTATTCTTTATGACCAAACCACGTTCAATCCAAGTGCATCTCTATTTCCTATAAAATAATTATTTGAATATTTTATTATTTTCTTTATTACATTACTTAGAACGTGCGGCTTCTGATTAATTAAAAGAGTTACACTGCCATCTTGTGGACGAAAATGCTCACTTACTCGACATAGAATGTTTTTGCTAAGTAGAGTGGCGTATAAAGACTCGTCAAGGGGTTGTGTCGTGTAAATAAGAGCTTATTTTAGTAAACGAGTTATGACGTATAAATTAGACTCAGCAGACGTATGAAAATGCAGCCTTGGTTTGGGCGTCGTGGCCTGCTAAACGCCACTGTTATCGATTTAAATAATTTGATCATTTTGGCTCTCCGTAGTCCTTGTCATTTGACCCGGAAACACATTAACCTGTTTACGTCATTTGGTGACCTAAAATGGCGGAGTCGGAGGAGGAGGTGGATGTGTTGGTCCAGAGAGTTGTTAAAGACATCACGAACGCCTTCAAAAGGAACCCGAACATGTAAGTGTGGCGTTTTGTCATTATAAAAGTTATATAAAGTATGATTAAAATGATGTGTGTTGCATCCAACGAGTCGGTGGAAGCAGCAGCTTATTTGAAGGGCCTGAACATAAACGCACCTCAATAAGGAAAAGTCTTGTTCGTTACTTTACTTACTGGGCTCTCACAAAGTGTTTTTTCTTTCAATTTAAGCAGACGAGGATACCTTGTATTTATTGGCTGTGCTTTAATTTTTTCTAAATTATGTCCATGCCAGAGACTATTTGAATCATTAAATAATACGCAAATTATGCAATGGAATATTTATTTAGAATGACGAAAAAGTCCAAATATTAGATTAGCTGTCAATGATATAGTACTACTTCCACCATCAAAATAAAAACAAATATATACACATATTGATAATGTCATAAAATATATGTTGATATGTTATATACGGCTGCAACTATTATTTTATTAACCATTTAATTGTAATTATATTATTATTATTGTTATTATTTATTATTATGTATTTATTTTTGATTAATCATATTTAACAACATTCAGAAATAGAACATTTGAGCTGACAGAGCAAATAAGTGCGCAAACATTAGGTTGCCGCTTGGAAATTCTGTGGAAATAATGTTCAACAATACAAATATAAATGTTTGACACAAAACTACAATCATGATCATATTGTTTGTCGATTAATCTGAAGCTTCAAGCAGTTTCAATTAATGGAGTAATCTATTAGGCCATAAATGGACAAAGTGAATATGAAGCAAACTCCTACAGTTAGTGGTTGGGTCATTTGAGGGGCTGAAATCACAGAATATATACATATTCAAATCAAAGAATTATTAATCGATTGCCAAAATAGTTGTCGATGAATTGGTATAAGCACCATCAATTAATTGATTCGCAGCTGTAATATAATAATGCTAAAATATTATTTTAATGTATTATATATTAGTATTACATTGCTGTTATTATATAAATGAATGACATCATATGTGTATTTACTTTGTGGAAAACCTTTTTCTTTCCACAGTGATGAAATCGGTGTGATTCCATGTCCGGAGGCGCGCTACAATCGCAGTCCCATCGTGTTGGTGGAAAACAAGCTGGGCGTTGAGAGCTGGTGTGTCAAGTTTTTGCTGCCGTATGTCCACAACAAGCTGGTGTTGTACCGCCAGCGGAAACATTGGCTGGATAGGGAAGGTACGTGACACCAGTCAACATGGAACAAGACACTATATCGTGTTCTGATAAAGTTGCCAACTGCAGTCAACGTATAGTAAGATTTGAAATCATGAGAAGTGTATCAAGCCCATAATAAGAAATAGTTTTATTACAGTATAATAGTATTAATGATAATATTACTGTAGTAGGCTGCACAGTGGAAAATAATCAGACAATAAATGAACTGGATAATTTTGTTCTCAATGTATTACCATGTGAACGTGTTTCTACTGAGTGTCTTGTGACACATCCAGTAATAATCACCGAATTAGTTCAATGATACGGTTTGTTTGTCCTTCAGCTTTAGTGGATATCACCTCCACCCTGTTGCTGCTGAATCCGGACTTCACCACTGCATGGAATGTCAGGTATTGTCAGGCAGCTACAAACGTGTCACTCACATCAGATCAAGGCAAAACACATGCTATGCACGTAAATGTTAGTGCTGTAAAAATGACCTTTCGTAAAGCAGGAGCAAGTCAAATTACGTGTTCTATGTAGTTTTTTTTAAGCAAACGGTAAATTGGCAAAAATTACATTTATTGTTCATAGCCTTGATGAATTCCAATCGCAAAAAATGACATCAGCGCAATGGAGCTTTACAGCAAAAGCAATTAACTCTGTTAAAAGTTGAGCGGGACAGATTTATATTTAATAAACAAATGTATTTGTATTTTATTCTGTTATTTTTCTTAACGTGAACTGAAAATATGAATTAATGAACCATTTGTTTCCCATGTGTTTGTATTACTCCAGAACATGCATCACTTAACTTAGGTTTGTGTCAAATAGTTGTCAAAAAATTGTTTCACACTAATAAAAGCCAAAAAAAACAAAAAAGGCAATAGGGAGAAACTTAATTTTTTTTTCCATAATTTTTTAATAGTAATGATATTTATTACATAGTGTGGTGACTGTTGCAGCAGTAAACCATGCTACCAAGTCTTATTTATGTCTAATTTGAGTGTAAAAGTGACTATGGGGTGTAATTCAATTTGCTGTAATAATGTTTGCAGGTTGTAAATCTGTATGCTTTAAGTATGAATATTCAAAAGTTAAGTCAACTTTATTGTCAGATATGCTATACATTCTCGACATACAGCATACATGAAATTTCAGTCCTCTCGGAGCCCCGGTGCAGAAAGTAGTAAATAATAAATTTACAACAACTAAATGAAAAAATTAACAATGTGAGGTATTAAAAATGGTGCAAATTAGCATGAGTGCATGAAAATTGTTCATTTCTAAATAAAGACTCCTACTTTGTGCAAATTGACTTATCATGGTTGGGTCTCTGATTAGTTCACCGTGATAAACCAGGGATTACTGTTACAAGCGGCCCTCTGAGGCCAGCCATAATTGCGATATGGCCCTCATTGAAAAGGAGCATGACAACCCTGGTAGATGATAACAAAGTATTGCTCGTAGTACTACACACTTGTCACTCTTACTTGTACCAGAAGAGACATATCTGCTAAGGCCATATTGTTAACATTTACGTTAGCTGGAGTATGTGCCTCTATGCATGTACTGTACATGTACTGACTTGCTTTGCGTGTGTACTACAAAACGGTTGACTACCACCGCTCTATTGTGATATATCTGCTTTTTTTTACAGGAAAGAGTTGCTGCAGTGTGGAGTTTTTAACCCTGAGAAAGACCTCTACCTTGGCAAGTTGGCGCTCACTAAATTCCCCAAGAGCCCAGAGACATGGATACATCGGTAAGTGGGCCAGTGTTGTCGCTGGAATAAACTGCTGATTGTACTGGGTGCAACAAGCAACGACAATAATGACAAAGAGTAGGGTGTCTATGTCTGACCAGTCCTGCGAAATAGCCACCGTCCTGGCCAGGCTGCAGCCACTATGCCTGGGTTGCTAATAGCGGTGTGTCGGTCATGAACGAACGGGTCAAAAGAACGAGTTATTTTTTGTGAACGGAATGAACGAGGTCACCGCCCCTAAAATACCCGTTCATTCCGTTCAGTTGAAATGCTTTTTTTGATTGGCAGGAGAGTCAGTTCACTGTTCCTTTTGCAGGGCGGGACTCTGCGTGCTTGCCTGTCTTATCCTATCGTCTCACCTCGCTCTGTGGGTGGGTGGGGTTAGCTGACTGAAAGACCGAGACCGAGAGATTGACCGACACTCGTCGGCCGTTCACTAACTTTGCATATGCATGTTGTTTTTATGAGAGTTGCTTTTTTTTGAAAAGCAGAAACTAGAGGATCCCTCCTGTAACGTTTTATTCCCTAGCAGGCCACGTGTGTTAAGAAACAAAGTAACCAGAGGTGGAACGACAAACTACATGCATAGGCAGGCCTATTGTAATATTCATTCATTCATTTTCTACCGCTTTTCCTCACGAGGGTCGCGGGGGGTGCTGGAGCCTATCCCAGCTGTCTTCGGGCGAGAGGCGGGGTACACCCTGGACTGGTCGCCAGCCAATCACAGGGCACATACAGACAAACCTATTGTAATGTGTTCAACCAAAATATATTTGTGGCGGTCCAAATGTATTTGTGGCAGGCTGCAACAAACAACTGAATGTAACTTTTTTTCCACATAATGTGTGATTTCCTTTTGAGATTGTGTCGCACGGAACGTACTGATGTAACCGCTGCCTGCTTTCAGACGCTGGGTACTGCAGCAAATCCTGCGACGGTTCTCCGCCCTGGACTGCAGTGGAAAGCAGCAGCAGCAGCAGCGGGGTGAAGCAGAGCAGGGCGATGCGGAAAGAAGTCAGCAGCTCAGCGAGCAACTGGCTCGAACACTCCAGCAAGAGCTCACGGTCTGCTCCGACGCCGCTTGTCGTTACCCTAGCAACTACAACGCATGGTCCCACCGCATATGGGTGCTGCAACACATGGCCAAAGGCAACGTCAAGGTACGGAGAGGCCTCGCCTTTCTCATTTCAACTTTTTTTACTGTCCATTTAAATCAGGGGTGTTAAACTCAATTTACCTGGGGGCCACTGGAGCTAGGGTCTGGGTGAGACTGGGCCGCATCAGGTTTTCCAAAAAAAAAAACAACAAAAAACGGAAAAATGAATAAACTTTGCTTTGGTTACGATTTTCTACAAGAAAGAAAATCAATCAATCAGTAATAAGTAAATATAATAATAATAATAAAACGGCAAATAAGAAAAACTTAAGAAAGCACATATAGTTGGTGGGTAGACAAATGATTTTTTTCATATTAAAATGAACAAAGCATTATTAGAGCCCTGTAGACATGACAAAACACGACTATAATCACATTTATACTCTTTTTATTTACAACATATTGCGCAACTGCAGGGTCTTGAGACACATGCTAACTCGCAAACTAGAGAGCTAGCGACCTAAACGGTAGCCTTCAAGTTATTTCCTTTCAACTTAAAAAAGCCAAAAACTTACCACTTCCACACGGATAGGGAGGATAACTATTAACAGTTATTTAACCTTTAACATGAACATGAATCAAACGTAATAATTTTTTCTGGGTACATGATACCATACAGCATCCATATCAAATTTGTGCGGGCCGCACTAACATTAAACTTTCATATCAAGGCGGGGGCCTCAAACTAGTGTCCTGCGGGCCACATTTGGCCCACGTGCCGCGTGTTTGAGACCCCTGATTTAAATACAGGGAGAGAGATAAGTCACCCAGAGAATGACATAGAATTACTGTACATGTCCTGTGCGTATACATAGCTTTCCATTATTGAATTCTTATTTGTGAATTTATTACCAACCTTTCCTTTTTATTTGTTGAAGAGCACGTTATAAAAAGATATATGCAATCTGCTTCACTGTTGTAAACTATTTATAACTCTTACTATTTGATCAGTATCACATTGCAAGCTACCATTAGTCCTCATCTGAAGTTACTTCTCCATCTGGGTTTGTTTTGTTCCCACTCAAGGTTTTACACGATGAGCTGTCCTCCATGGGTCAGTGGGTGTCAATGCATGTGTCGGACCACAGCGGCTTCCACTACCGTCAGTTCCTGCTCAAGGAGCTAATTGCCGAGTTTTCTCAAACACGAGCTCCCGGCAACAGCAGCTCACTCCAGCATCCGTCCAGAACCGTCCCCGGCAGCTGTCCCTTACATTCCAGCAACTTTCAGGCGAATGGAGAGCTTTCAGGAACAGAAGAACTGGATGAAAACGAGCGGGAGCTTAAATTAGCCAAACTGTTTGAGCTCTTCCACCAGGAGATGGAACTGTGCACTGATCTGATCCAGTCTTTCCCTGGACATGAGACACTGTGGAGTCACAGGTGAGGATAGATATTTTCATTTTCTTACGTTACTTACAGCCTGATTATAAAATGGCGTCAATTCATCTTTTCAACCTCGAAATTCTACACACAACACCCAATAATCAAAACATGAAGGTTTTTTGACTTGCATGCAAAAGTATTAAAAATAGAAATGACACGTACATAAGTATTCATAGCCTTTGGCAGCATTTTTTTTCTTAATATGGCACACCTATCTTTGGCCGATTTCACCGGTTCCTCTTTGCACTTACTCTCAACCTCCATCAGGTTGGATGAAAATGTCGATGTACATTTTTAAAGAGTTGTCCTAAAGACACTCTGTGCGTTGGTGCCTGCTTTCCTCCCAAAATGATGCCTACCATTCCGCCCGTAGACTTCAAGCTTTGTCTCATCAGACCATTGACTTTAGTTTCTCGTGGTCTGGGAGTCCAAACTCCAGGGAGATGGCTACAGGGATGCTTGTCCTTCTGGAAGCTTCACCTCTTCACATACAGTAAACCTCGGATATATCAGACTCGGATATATCGGAAATTCGCTCACAACGGACAGATAAAAAAGAACCGATTTTTCTGTAATGCATTTCCAATAAAAATTCATTGCATATATCGGATTTTTTATAACGGATTTCGCCTATTTCGGACAAAATCTCCAGTCCCGTTCCAATGCATTTCCATGAAATTTCCCTGGCATATATCGGATGGCCGCATCGTGGCGCTCCGATTCGCCGAATGGTGACAGGCCGCTATACGACGTCATTTGCAGCGTTTGCAGCGTTGCCTGCGCGTCCAGGTACATTGGAAACATAGTCAAGGAAGTGCCTTTTTATAACGGATAAAATCCCATTTACGCATATACCGGATATAAATCCCATATATGCGTAAAACGGACATTTTCCGGTATACGCATATAACGGATTTCGCTTATATCGGACAAAACCAGTGGGAACAATTGAATCCGATATATCCCAGGTTTACTGTATAAACGCTGGAGCTGTGTTGTGGTCACCTCCCTTATCCGCCGGTCTCTTCGTTGTTTTAGGAGGTTCTGAACTTCTTCCGTTTCGGGATGATGGGGCCCACTGCGCTCATTGGGACCTTCAAAGCTGGAGAAATGTTTTTGTACTCTTCTCCGCATTTGTGGGAGCCCTACAGTCAATTCCTTCGACTTGATGCTTGTATGTGTGTCCTTGCCAAATTGTGTCCAATCACCTGAATTAACAACAGACTCAAGTTAAGCTGTAGAAACATCTCGTCCAATGTTAACCTCCATGGCAAAGGCTGGGAATACTAGTGCACTTTATTTTTAATACATTTGCAAGCAATTCTATTTTGGGAAAATGCACACACTACACAATACAGTCCGAAAACGTGCTAAATATAGCCACGGTATAGCCGCCCTGCTGTGTGTTGTGCCAAATTCTTAGTGACGGTGTAAATGTATTTATGGCGGCCTGCCACAAATAAATGTGTGGGTAAACGGCGCACGAACAGGAAGCTTATTTGATGATACTATCCTCCAGGCGGCACGTCTTCTACTTGTGGCACCAGTGGAGGTTAGAGCATCATCTCCAACACTTGAACAGCAACGGCGGCAGTTTCCACCACGACGCCGGTGACTCGGGCCTGCCGAAGCCGGGCGCTCCGGGCTGTAGAGATTGGGGGGATGATGTGGACAGACAAAGGCACGCTGTTATGGAAGTAGACGGCGTATCGCCGCCCGATCCTCGCGACAGCAAGCGTCTGAAGAGAGGTGTCCACCCACCGAGCCTCCCCAACCTGGCCTCGGAGAGCACGTTTGTGAGCGTTATCTTGGAGCGCCCGTGTAATGCCGAGCAGAGACGCTTTGCCTCGGCCTACAAGAGGTGGTTGGACACAGTCATCGGTAAGGAGCTCTGAGAAGATTCATCCTTTTTTTTTTTTTACATGTTCCTTTTCTACACGCAGACTAACTGCTAGTATTTCAACACAGCCGTGACATTAACAAGCAATCACAACGCAACATATAATCTTATTCTTTTCAATAACCTCATCTCCGCCACTGTGACTTGTAAAGTCATTTACTGAGTAAAATTCTATGTTTCTTCTAATACCTACTGAGTAATATATGTTGCTTACTTCTATTCATATCTAGTTCATGTAGGCATGTAATAATATGAAGAAAAAATGTTTTATAATGCATTGTAAAGATGTATCAGTATGTAGCAAAGTGCAGCCAAAAAACATTATTATGCACGTACTTCAATAGGTTGAAGTACATGCAGTGTTTTAACAGTACACGTGTACTTTGAAGGCGCTAAAGCTCTTACCTTTTCTGGTACGACACACTACTACGGTACAATGCAATACTACAGCCACTGTAAAATGTGTACTGTACACAATTCTGGAGATAAGTGTTTTAACAGTATAATCATGCTAGTACTTTTCTTTCTGTACAATAAAGATAAGAGCAAAACGTGTAGTTGTGTCACACATGACAGGCTATGATATTATTATTATTAAAGTATTAGATATTCATTGTTGGCTAGTCTGTCTCAAGTGATGGTCAAAAGAAAATCTTAATATAAAAACATGGAAGCAGTTTTATGGGGTCTATTCTTATAAATGATGAATTGTGACATAACTGAATCAATACATTGGCAATGCAATATTTGATGAGAGATAGTCTCATCAAATATTGCTAAGAAATTCTCAAAACAACACCCCCCAATATGACATGACATAATATTTATTTCATAAATTATATCAATTGTCACTTGTGTTTTCCATGTATACTAAGGGTACCAGGTATAGCAGGTATGGCGTATTGCTTACCATGTGTACCAAGTATACAATGTGAAGATGTACCATGTGTGTACTGTGTTGCATACCGGGTTTGCCATGTTACACATGGTGTATCTGAGTAGTTGAATGACAACAACTGGATCTGGACCTGGATGTGGAACATCTTCAAGAAAATCAAGATTCAGCTCTTCAACAAAAATGTCACTTATTTCCCGATGAACTCAGTAGGTAAGTTTAATAACAACAGCAGGACCTTTAATCTGCCTCTCAGTTTGTTTGTTGTTTGTTTACATTTCACCTATTAAGAGTGCGTGTACATGAATATCCATTTTAGCGAAAATATGCACAAATCCGTGTATGTATTGTACATGTGTGATGTCAGGGTTTAAAGTAGCGCGATAACTGCTGTAACTAATTTATTTTATTAATCGCATTGATGTTTTTAGCGTAATTGCACAGCCTGTCAAGCTATAGCTCTCTTAACACGTTTCTAGTCCAACACTTCCTGGTTGTCACGAGACAACTTGCAGTGAGCGGCATTCACGGACACCACGTCGTGTGGTCTAAATAAGCACAAATTGTGATATTCATTTACCGCGGGAGAACAATTTGCTGCATTAATTGTACTTGGAAATCCCAGAATATATATATATTGAACACTCAAAACTTGTGAATACATCTTAAATTACTTAATGTCTTTGAACTGTGAATGCATCTTAAAGTGAATGCATCTTAAATTACTTAATGTCTTTGAACGCAAGTTATTCTAGTGCTAACTGGTGCTTAGCATGCGGTATCTTTTGCTTGATTTAAATGGTCAGTTAATTTGTCAATACATACCAATATATATTTCTGTTCATAAAATTCAGTAAAAGTGATATTTCTAAAACGACAACATGTTGGTGTACATGGACGATATCATTTGTAAAAAAAAATATTTTAAGGTACAAGGTATCCATGGATGATACAATTTTTTTAAAGAGAACAAATTCACAATGTAGATATGTTTTTCTATTTAACATTATGTCTTGTCTGTTGAAATAAAGTTGATCCAAAACATAAACGTGACCAAACCAGAGGAAGTGTCCCACGATATTCACCCGAGGGGGAGGGGGGGGGGGGAACGCTGGTGAATGCGCGTGTGCGCGCGCACGCTTCCAGGGAAGATGGAGGATGATGATGTTCTGCTCAGAAGAATTCAACCTGCAGCATCATCGCAGCTAATACAAACCGATGGAAGCTAATACAAGCTAATAGCAGCCAAACGAAGCTAATGGAAGCTAACAGCAGCTAAACGAAGCTAGTAGCAGCAAAGTAGGTGAGTGGTGCGGTTCTTTTTGGGTCAAATATGTTTTGAGTCATGATATGATGGTTGTGGATGTGAAGATATGATGGCGTTGTTTCATTTTGATTGTGTATGATTGTGTATGATCTGATTGTGTATGGTGGTGGTGGTGGGGGGGTTAAGATGCTGAAGATACGTTTAATATTCACGTTTGATAGGTGAAAGCACCGTTTCACACAATATTGTTGAAAACCAACACTGTTTATACATATACATATAAAAATGTTCATTATTTTCCACATCATTCTGACATCTTTCCATGATCTTCTTATTCATGAAAGCCACAACTCATTCTAATTGACGCACTGTATAGGAAACATTAAAGAGTCGTTGTCACGTGACAGTCATGTGATTATCCCAGGATATGGCTTCTTCAAAATGGCAGGTAAGCCATTTTTAGCTAATTTTAAATCCATTCAACAATTGGGTGTGAAATATTACAATTCAGCTCCTCTTATTATAGTTCTTAAATTAATTCATAAAAAAATTTAAATATCACTTTTTGTCTTCAATTTGTTATGGAAAGCCTTACATGATGTATTTGTTGCAAAAGCAAAAATAATATAAGACACTCAATTACATCAATTCAAAGTACACACATATTTTTGCATTTACATGGCCGTTTTTCCTGTTTATCGCTTGTGAAGTTCTTGGCTGTGAAGTGCCATGTTGAACTTCTGTTGACCTGCATAAGGTCTTCCTTCACACCCAACACCTTGTACCACTAGTGAGTCACATGCCCCCAGAGAGAAAAAATGATTAATTGGGTCTCATTTGCCATTTTTTTAATAGGTGTACTCACTATTGTTGCCACTGGTTTAGATATTAATGGTAGCGACAGATGACAGTGATAATTCATTGGACTTCTTGTCACTTAAATGTCAAAATTCACTTTCAAAATTGCCTCTCCCTCAACAAAAATGTGTGTCACTCCACTGAACAAATGTAAAAATTCTATATTATATGTAGTACAGTAAACCTTGGATATATCGGACTCGGATATATCGGAAATTCGCTCACAACGGACAGATAAAAAAGAACCGATTTTTCTGTAATGCATTTCCAATAAAAATTAATTGCATATATCGGATTTTTTATAACGGATTTCGCCTATTTCGGACAAAATCTCCAGTCCCGTTCCAATGCATTTCCATGAAATTTCCCTCGCATATATCGGATGGCCGCATCGTGGCGCTCCGATTCGCCGAATCGTGACTATACGCCGCTATACGACGTCATTTGCAGCGTTTGCAGCGTTGCCTGCGCGTCCAGGTACATTGGAAACATAGTCAAGGAAGTGCCTTTTTATAACGGATAAAATCCCATTTACGCATATACCGGATATAAATCCCATATATGCGTAAAACGGACATTTTCCGGTATACGCATATAACGGATTTCGCTTATATCGGACAAAACCAGTGGGAACAATTGAATCCGATATATCCCAGGTTTACTGTATATGCATGGTGTCCGAGTGGTTAGCGCACAGGCCACACAGTTAGGAGACCCGGGTTTGCATTGTGGAGGGGATTATGCAGCATGGTGTTGCACCACAATACTTATGTACAATCGAAGATGGCGTTCCACTCCTGCTCGCCTACACGTTGGATACTTGACTTTACCGTTTACTTCCGCTTGTATTTAATTGCAGAATCATTGCATGACACAAGCAACACTTCCTGTATTTCAATTTAAATGCACAAAACTACTTGGTAAATATAGCGACCATGTTACTAAATTGTCAACACAGATCTTTTTCTACGTTTGAGGTGCGTTATGAATTTTAATTAGTTAGCGCTCAGCTAAATGTAAGCATCATAAATAGAACAACTTGGTGAACAACTTGATGCCGGCAACACAGTGGTTGGTTGAATTGCAAGGTGTGCATAAAGCACTTGGACATGGATAATTCCATAGTATCCCATAATTCATAATTTGATTGGCTTCTGGCTGCCCTGTTCTTGCGAGATCTTGTGACACCCCAAATTATTTGGCATATAAACTATAATAAGGATCCTCCTTTTGGCTGCTGACGTATGCGGTAACGCATCATTTCCGGTTTTCAGACGTTTATGTTAAAAAATGTAGTTTGTCTGTAGAATAATTTCAACCAAACCACCCCGTGGTGGGCAAGTCCAGTTGACTCGGGGGGGGTGGAGAAATTGATGACACTCTAGGAAGAAATGGCAGAGACAATCAATGAGCTTGTGGGTGGTCTAAAAGGGCGACAGTCTTCAGCTTAAGCAGACCTCTTGGTCTTAGTGCTTGACCCGTCTCCAGCTAATATATTATTGTTTTTGGACGGCGAAAAGTGCAGGAGACCAAAACTTCCTGGATGGAATGGAATGGAAATGCCCCCCCCCCCCCCCCCCCCAAAAAAAAAAAAAACCCAACAAAAATAGCAACTGTGATCTGCCATGTCGCTATCGTCATCTCTGTTGGAACATCTCTGCATGGAGTTGCCATGCTCTCCTCCCCATGTGTGCGTGGTGTCTCTCCATGTCCTCCCACATTCCCAAAATATGCATGCTCCGTTAACGCAGATGAAACTTCCCGACTGCTGCAAGGCTTTCAGTGGTTGTCAGCATGCACTCAGTGTCCCACTCAGAGGATGGGTAAGATAAAAGACGTGGACATGGACAAAGACGGCAGGAAGTATCCCGCTGCTGCATGTTTGTGTCTTTTTGGAGCTTGTGACAGCCTGAATACATAATATCAAATCATCTTCCTCAGTCACTGAGTTTGCAATGGGTTTTTTAAAAAAAACTAATCTTAATAAACATATTTATTAATGCAACAATTTCTACCTACTATCACAAATGAAATGTCAAAATAACATGTAAATAGTGCTAAAAAAAGTGTTAGCTATATGGTAAACAATACCGTCAATACAAACAATAGATGTATATGATAAAATAAATAAAACAATACGATCAAATTATAATCAAATACATATATAATAGAGGACGTTTTTCTTCTTTTTTATACATTGTCCATGACTTTTGTTGTTTACATCTGAATGGAATGCTAATGACTGCCCTCCATTTTATTGTAACGACTGCCAATTGACACCGTAAGACTGAAACCATGCTCGTCTGGACATGTCTTTACTTTTTGACCAGTGGCCTTCAAACTGCGGCTTTGGAGCCTCATCCTTCTGCTGTGGCTCCAACTGGTTTATGCTCCTGTGTCGTCACTACACTGTAAACCCCAATAAGTTAGCAGAACTCAAAAAAAGTGAGGCAATCAGTTGCCACATTTTTTTTAGTTTATAAACTCAAACATTTGAGTATATCAGAGCTTTAATATTTGGACTTGATATTAGATATTGTAAGATCTTGAGTTGAAAACCGATGGCCTTTTACTAGCCTGGGATAGCCATAGCAGTTGAAGGGTACACCAGACCAGGGCTTGAGAGCTTTCCGAGTTTATTTTACAGGACAGTGCAGCAGCATTTCCCCCAGCACACACAACAGGCCTCTCTCAAACAATTTCACCCAGCCCCTTTTACCTGTGAAGGGCCAACCACAGTTCCCCATGAGAGTGTGAAGCAAGTCCAAAAGATACCCAATTTATCTTCCCAACACCCTTCATATTAAATATAAGACCTTCAGGAGTCCCCCACTGAAGGGTCACTTCCTGTGTATCTATATATAAACACTCACGTACACCTAACAACTTGATTCCCAACTACCACCCAGTCAATTCCCCCCTCCTCCAGGTGGCACTTGGGAGAGTCCAATTGAGGTGATCAGCCTCTGGCCTGCACTCCCAGGGCGCGCCTCCAGGTTTGGGCCACGACCAATCACCTCAAACAAAAGGAGAAACTGATGAGAAATTAGGAACACAAATGACTTCTGAATAAAAAACTAACTAACTAAAGTGGCACTTAAACGGCAAACAAATATAATTAAAGCACTAACCAAAATATATGTAAATAACTAAAGCCAACTATATACACAGAGAAACATGACAGTGGAGGCGGGGCATACACCTGATCAGTGAGGGAGGATTGGCAGCTCCCTCACAGATATACATTTTAAATTTTGGGATGAAGAGAGAAATAGCTTTCTTTTTCGCATTCTCTTTGCCATGCATTCTCCATTCTTTCATTTTGGTTCTCATTTCAACTCTTTCCATAGGAAGTAGGTGTGTATGTGTAACCTACACAGTACTAATCTATCTGATGCAATGGATTTATTCTTGGTTTGATTTATTCATGTTTAATAGATACTTTTTTTTATAAGTAACTATAAATTCTTTTAAGTAGGTTACACAAATCTGCAAAAAGTTCATAGTAATCAAAAATTACAAGTTAAATAAACTGAAAAGACAGATAATGCAACTGGCAATCAACATTTGTAAGTAGAAGTTTCAAGAAAATTTGAAGTTAACTATACTTATACCAATTAATTATTTTGAGCATTCCGATTTACAGTGTCTTAAGTTGTATGTAAACTATGTTTTTAAGTTAATCTTACTTAATATAGCCATAGTTCAATTTCATCAAAATATATCAGTTAAAAGTACTCTAAATGGAACAACATGTTAATTGAAACGTACGTAATTAAGTTATTATAACTTTTTTAAGAACTTTGAGTATGCATAACTTCATTTATATAAGTACTTTGAACATTCGGGTTTACAGTGTACGGCCAAATGTGGCCCACAGGACACTAGTTTGAGGCCCCCGCCTTGATATGAAAGTTTAATGTTAGTTTGATATGGATGCTGTATGGTATCATGTACCCAGAAAAAATGATTACGTTTGATTCATGTTCATGTTAAAGGTTAAATAACTGTTAATAGTTATCCTCCCTATCCGTGTGGAAGTGGTAAGTTTTTGGCTTTTTAAGTTGAAAGGAAATAACTTGAAGGCTACCGTTTAGGTCGCTAGCTCTCTAGTTTGCGAGTTAGCATGTGTCTCAAGACCCTGCAGTTGCGCAATATGTTGTAAATAAAAAGAGTATAAATGTGACTATAGTCGTGTTTTGTCATGTCTTGTGGATGTTTTGTGGATCCAAGTGACTTTGGGGCCGTCCACACTGGGAGGAGCTGCAGGCCGTGCCATCGGAGGACCAGCACCCGGGCCCCCTGACTCCGACAGACGGGCGGACCCCCACATTTTAGGGAGGAACCCCCAGCCGGCCGGGTCGAAGGGACCCAACGATGGCACCCCCTCAGCAGACCCGACACAGCCCCCAGTGTGGAGGACCCCCCCTGAGGAAACACTGGAGTTATCTAATCCGGATGCCTCCTGGACGCCTCCCTGGTGAGGTGTTCCGGGCATGCCCAGCCGGCAAAAGGCCCCGGGGCAGACCTAGGACACGCTGGAGGGATTATAGTGGAGCTGGAGGAGGTGGCCGGGGACCGGGAAGTCTGGACTTCCCTACTGAGACTGCTGCCCCCGCGACCCGGACCCGGATAAGCGGAGGAAAATGGATGGATGGATGTTTGCATGTTTTCCAGATACTGAGTGTGATTTATAGTTTGTACATACTGTAAGTGTCCCGGGATTGACTGGTGACCAGTCCAGGGTCTACCCCACCCGAAGTGACTTGTGACCCTGAACACGATAAGAATGATGAAGAAAAAATGCTAAATTTTGATTTTTTTATAATGTTTACCTTCTCTCTCTACAACCTGTGCAGGTCTTGAAAAATGTTGGATTGTTAAAAGAATGGCCGCCCCAACCAACATCAGACAGCCATGAATCCCCAGGAGACAGAGCTCGGCAAGGATCTTAAGCCGGAGTCCAATGCGCCGCCTTGCCATCGTCACAACAGCAGATCCCACAGTCACCCCAACCAAGAAAAAACACCCCCGCGTTGTGACACGCCAACTGAAGGAAGTGGCATCTGCGGAGCCTCCGGTGAGCCTTCGCTACACGCACCACGAGAGCAAGACATGGAGATGCAACATGGGGCAAAGTCTCTGCCGGCCCAGCAGCCCATTCCCCGCCCTGCGGTGACACGTTACCGCAGACAGGGAGACAGTGAGGCCCGCGTTCGAGCCCAGCAGCAAAGGTACAGACAGAGACAGCAGAGAGAGATGGAGAGAGCACAACTCTTAGCACAAGAGGCGCGGCACGCCGATACGTCCCAGGAAGATGATCGAGAGAGGGATGATTCAGTATTAGCCCGCTCCGCGAGCACGGAGAGCGGTTTTCACACCCATACAGACCGAGCCGAGGGCGATGATAGCTTGTTAATGGCGTCGCTGGAGGACGAGACGATGAACTACGGGGTTCCGCTGCGTCCCGAGGCAGAGGGCTACGCCGAGAGATCAGAGTCTGAACAACAAGTTCTCCATCAGCATTCAAACTACCCGCGCCAACTGGCACCTCGACCGTATGACCCGCAGTCTGACTCCCAGACACACGAGGACTCCGATGCGACGTCGACTCTGGGGTACTCCAACTACATTTATACTCAATCTCCCAACTTCTCTGGAGGAAACCTGGATAATTTGGATGCAGAAGTTGCAGAAGAAGCATACTCGGAGCCGTATGACATCTACTCGCTCTCTGAGCACGTGTATGAAGAAATCTGTGACGCTCCTACGCTGGTTTCTTCGGCAGCAGACGCAGGAGCCGAGGACAGAGAGTCGCTCCAGCAGAGAAGGGCTAACTTTCGTCTACTGGATGGTCCGGCCGCAGGAGGCGACTACCACCAGCAAGAGGCTGTGGGCTCCCGTCTGCGGCACTATGACGAGCGCTCAGACGGGGAGTCTGACAGTCCAGAAAAAGAGGCGGAATTCGCCCCATACCCTCGTGCTGACAGCTGCGAGCAGGACGAAGACGTGGATGGCCACGTGGCCGAGGTCAAGGAAAGCTCTACAAGTCTTCAACGTATTACCGAAGATGCCGTCGACGAAGAAAATGAATGTGTGCAAGCTGACATGCTCCAATCAGATGACCACACCCATTCCGATAAAAGTGCCACAGATGCTAAGCAGAAACAGCATGCTAAAAAAAGGACTTTGAGTCCATCAGAGGAGACGGCAGTCTCAGCACTTGGGAATAGTCAGGAGAAGCGGGATGCTATATCTTTGGCCATCAAGGACATCAAGGAGGCAATCGAGGAGGTGAAGACCAGAGCGGTGAGATCTCCTTACACTCCCGATGAACCCAAGGAGCCAATTTGGGTCATGAGGCAAGACCTCAGCCCCACTACAGAGTGTGACCTGCAAACGTCGCTTGGAGGAGAAGTGAGTACTAAATTATTTCGTTGCTTTCACGTAACATTACTGTTCTTTTTTAGGTACAACTTTTTATCCTCAGAGGGCTGTGTAGTATTTTATCCCTCTCATGTTACTAAGACAATATAAAATAAGCAAAATATTAGAGACCAGTGCGTAATAATAATTAACAACATTGCCAATTACCCTGCATGAGATTCAGACCTTTGCACCATGCCATCAGTACCTACTGCACCGTCCAACCAACAGGAAGTGCCACGTCCGTAGGATAGTGTTACAGTAAACCTGGGATATATCGGATTCAATTGTTCCCACTGGTTTTGTCCGATATAAGCAAAATCCGTTATATGCGTATACCGGAAAATGTCCGTTTTACGCATATATGGGATTTATATCCGGTATATGCGTAAATGGGATTTTATCCGTTATAAAAAGGCACTTCCTTGACTATGTTTCCAATGTACCTGGACGCGCAGGCAACGCTGCAAACGCTGCAAATGACGTCGTATAGCGGCCTGTCACGATTCGGCGAATCGGAGCGCCACGATGCGGCCATCCGATATATGCCAGGGAAATTTCATGGAAATGCATTGGAACGGGACTGGAGATTTTGTCCGAAATAGGCGAAATCCGTTATAAAAAATCCGATATATGCAATGAATTTTTATTGGAAATGCATTACAGAAAAATCGGTTCTTTTTTATCTGTCCGTTGTGAGCGAATTTCCGATATATCCGAGTCCGATATATCCGAGGTTTACTGTATATATATATTTGTAAAGGGCGGCACGGCGGTGTAGTGGTTAGCGCGCAGACCTCACAGCTAGGAGACCAGGGTTCAATTCCACCCTCGGCCATCTCTGTGTGGAGTTTGCATGTTCTCCCCGTGCATGCGTGGGTTTTCTCCGGGTACTCGGTTTCCTCCCACATTCCAAAAACATGCTAGGTTAATTGGCTAACTCCAAATTGTCCATAGGTATGAATGTGAGTGTGAATGGTTGTTTGTCTATATGTGCCCTGTGATTGGCTGGCCACCAGTCCAGGGTGTAAATGACTAATAACAATGACTAATAAGAGCGTTGAAGTTAACTATAGGGGTGTTATTTGATGTCTACCAAGCTCTAATAATGTTGAAAATCCCACAATTACAGAAAATGTGAGTGTGAATGGTTGTTTGTCTATATGTGCCCTGTGATTGGCTGGCGACCAGTCCAGGGTGTACCCAGACAGCTGGGATAGGCTCCAGCGACCCTTGTGAGGAAAAGCGGTAGAAAATGAATGAATGAGTATATTTGTAAAAATATAAAAATGTTTTGACTAATATTTATTGGCTGTATTCAACCACTAAACAGCATAATTTATTAATGAATATATTACAGATTTTTGAAAGCGTGACGCGATGAAATTTGAAGCACAAAGATATTACTGTATGTTTATACAGTATATCTCCTTTACCATTGATTTTACTTTTTTAACTTGTGGTTGCAGGATTGCTAAAACGTGTCGCTAAGCTAAGACTTCTACACAATACTGTGTAATATGGGGGGGGAAATGTTTTTTCATGTGGGTGTACCAATTGGATCTTCTTGTTTAATAAGTACACACTCCATCATAATAGTGAGTCCTGAATAATATAACAATATTTCTGTCAAATGACTTCATTTATTTGTGCTGAAAATCCTATTAAAGTATGAATGATGGCTCTACGTCGTCGAAATGACTTATTGTGTATGAGCGAGGGATGGAAAGGTTAATGGTGAATAATTCAGTAAGGATCTAATAACAGGGTGACTTAGTAGTTGAGAGTGGTGACAGCATACACCTAGCGCCTGCATCTTTTGAATAAAACGTCAACAATTCGCATCAACCACATGATTTGACGCTATGATATATGGATATATAGTCGATCATATACACATAAAAAAAAAGTAGTGCTTATTTAAGAGGTAAAGGTGAAATGGCTCCAGGAAGCCATCAATGCCATTGGAGGCCAACAAGATAGACTGACAGGTGATTCCATGATGAAATGGATACTCGACTGATACTGTTACCCGAGGAGCAAGACTCTCTGTGTGCCGTCGTCCTCCCGGGATATATATGCTGGACCTTCCACGGGATTTGTACCATAATTGACAGTCATGGAAAACTTTTGGATTTATCAAGTGGAGAAGCTTGAAGAGGACCAAGCCAGGCAGCAACAGGCTGAGCAACATGATGAAGAAGAGGTTGGCTAGTTTTTTGCTATCATGGACTTATTTCAACATGGGGATTATTCAAGTACTGCCAACACTGTCATGAGTACTGTCATGACTACTTCAGCAGAAAGTCTTCTTTGCTAGTTGCTGTCAAATCAATTGATGATCAATGATCAATTCCCCCAAAATATATTTGTTATAGCAATGGATAGAAAGCTAGATTTAAACTGAATTTATTTATGAAAGGAACAATACATATTAATGAACATTTGACATATAAATATGTGAAATTGTAGCTAGTGGCTAATTTCCACCGTTTGTTGCTGGGCAGATTAAAATTAAGAACAAACACCTCGTCCAATAAGTAATAATCTATTACAGAAAGCCAAAAAAAGAGTTTGTTTCTTTCTTTTTCCTGATTAAGGAGTCACCACAGCAGGTATTTTTTTATCCACATACTAATTTTTGGCTTCAGCGGAGATTCGAACCCAAGACGTCCGCTCCAAAGTCCAGAACACTAACCACTACACCACGACAGGCGCAGAAAGCAAAAAATATGTTAAAACAAAACTCGGCGATTATAATTTTACATGCAAACAACAATTCAAAATGCATACAAATATATATATATAAATGATGGATGAAAGGGATAAATGAACATTTAAGGTGCTTTGCTATGAGTTATTTCTTGAATTCAATTGCTTTTCTGATTGCAAAATAAAGTTGCAAGTGCCAGCATTTTGATAAAGAATAAACGCTACTCAATTCAAGAAATAACTCGTAGAAAAATACAAAGGTGGGGTCAGTGTTGATCTCGCTGCCATATTGTTTTTGTCAACACGGCATCAAGTCTTCAGTCAAGGTAAAAGTAAGTTTAAATGTTAATTTATCCTTTCATGTTTTCTCCGGGTACTCCGGTTTCCTCCCACATTCCAAAAACATGCTAGGTTAATTGGCGACTCCAAATTGTCCATAGGTATGAATGTGAGTGTGAATGGTTGTTTGTCTATATGTGCCCTGTGATTGGCTGGCGACCAGTCTAGGGTGTACCCCGCCTTACGCCCGAAGACAGCTGGGATAGGCTCCAGCACCCCCCGCGACCCTCGTGAGGAAAAGCGGTAGAAAATGAATGAATGAATGAATTATCCTTTCATATGTCATGTACATATATGCATGTAGAATTGTTGTATGCATGTATAGTATGGTAAAAATTATTAAAAACATGTTGACATTTTTGGCACTTTTGGCACCATCTTTTTTGGGGGCGGGTATGATGAAAATACCTTAACAACACAGTTGCACTCATAAACTGTATTAATAACATAACAAGGTTATTTGTACAATATGACATGCGTCATATTGTACACTAACCGGATAGTGTACTTAAACCAAGGTACAGCACAAAACAAAGAACACAGTAACTGTGGCGTAACTGTGACAGTATAGAACCTTCCAACCAAGACCGGTATAAAAATGCCTGATTGGCAGCCTCTTGTCTCTTGGCTCCGCCCCCTCACCAGCACAAAAGTACTCTTAAAAAACAGGTATCACAACGGAGGTAAAGTAAAAAAAAAACAATACACAGAAAACACTACATGGCACTGATATGTATTTGTTGTATTTTACATTGTTGTCATCTGCAATGTCGGTCTTTTCCAGTTCTTTCAGTAGAACTATACATATTTTTGTTCTTCTTCCTCTGCACAGTCTCCTGGTTCTGGTTCTCCTTCTCCTCCTGGAGCCGAATCAGCCAGCAGACTTCTACTAGCAGACGACAGTTTTGAATTGTCCCCCTCCAGTAAAGAGGTGATGTAACCGCGTCATTGTCATATTTTCACTTTATTCACCAAATCCTAATATTTCATCGTTTTTATTCATAGTCCAGAAGAAGTCTTGCATCCTTCCCCACGTATGTTGAAGGTAAGTGTTCCTCTCTCTCATAGTATTTGGATGCACAAAAATTCACACAAAAATTAGAAATATTTAGCATTTTGTAGAAAAAATGAACCCAACCATGACTTTAGAACCGACATATCAAACAGTGTTGAAAGTAAATGATGTGGATAGGTTGCACGGTGGTCTAGTGGTTAGCGCGCAGACCTCACATCTCTCCCTTAGAGAGAGGGTAAGAACCTGACGTAGCTCAGCATCAATTCAGGATGCCTCCCTGGATGGAAAAAGTTTGTACACAAAACGCCTTAAAAGTACAAAATGAAAACATTTTCTCCAACTCCACCATGTTTCTAGTCATGTGACTATAGACAAGCCTTTTATTTGTGGTTCTACTGAGTTTTGTTTTCTCCCAATCAGTCCCAGGCCCGTGTGACCCGGAGGACCTGATCGATGGCATAATCTTTGCAGCCAACTACCTGGGGTCCACTCAGTTGCTGTCAGACAAGACGCCCTCAAAGAACATTCGCATGATGCAGGCGCAGGAGGCCGTCAGTCGCATCAAGGTAACGCTCCTGTTTTATTTGCTACGCAGTAAAACGCCACCATAACCTCTTCCTGCCATTCTTGTTAGTTCTTGTATGCAAGTCTTTGTTCCATCTCGTTACGGTCTTGTTGTGCCAATCCCAATTTTACCCGTTAGCCCTTTTTTTTTTTTTGCATTCACATCTAGTACAGGGTATTTCAATTCTTTGTAAGGTAAGTCATGACTCCGATACAATGCACATGCGCATGAAATCGTGCTCGGGGTCTTACACAAGACAAGACTTTTTTTTTTCACAAATTGATATGAAAACTAAAAATTCAAGTTAAAATAATGACAGCAGTTCTAGCTTCAAATCTTAAGTACGTTTAATAATTGAAGAGCTTGCAACCAAAAGGCGCTAAATCCAATTTTCACTAAGTTGCATGTTTTTCATGAGTTTAATAGACCTCTGTCATGTGTATCCAAATCACATATTTTGGTCTTGAAATCATTTTAAAAAATATGAAAAAAAGTGATATGAAATGTATGCTTTCAACCAAAAGGCGCTATTTCCATTTCAGATTTCAACCAAAAGGAGCTAAATCCAATTTTCACTAAGTTGCATGTTTTTCATGAGTTTAATAGACCTCTGTCATGTGTATCCAAATCACATATTTTGGTCTTGAAATCATTTTAAAAAATATGAAAAAAAAAAGTGATATGAAATGTATGCTTTCAACCAAAAGGCGCTATTTCCATTTCAGATTTCAACCAAAAGGAGCTAAATCCCTTTCTTTGTTCTTTATTCTGATTGGCCCAAGTTTCCCATCTATTGATAATCTGACCAATCAGAGAGAAGAATACAATTGGCACTGCACATACAGAAAGCCAGTATCAGTGTGCATCCTGTTTTGTTTGTGTACATGAAGTACACGTATGATAGTTACAGTATGTTATGCAATTCAGGAGAACACAAATTGTGTTTTTACAGTATTCTGTAACATGGGAGTTTTTTTTACGCTATAAAAGGCATGTCTCTACCTTGACACCTCCAACTTTCATGAGAAACATTATTTTACTTGTACTAAAAAACATACAATGTAAAGAGTTTGGAATGAGATGATTTTTGTCACTGTCACCTTCATGGTGCAGTCAAATAAAATATTTATTAATTTAATTAATAATTATTATTTTGTATTGTATGTTGAGAATGGCTTCTGTGTTGTAATTATTTTATTAGCATAGCACATTAAAGCACCTTACATTCTTTTACAACAATGCCATTGAAGAAGTTAAAGGTGACTTCGAATTTATTTCAGCCAAAAGGCGCTAAATCCATCATTTCAGCCAAAAGGCGCCAAATCCATCATTTCAGCCAAAAGGCGCTAAATCCATCATTTCAGCCAAAAGGCGCTAAATCCATCATTTCAGCCAAAAGGCGCCAAATCCATCATTTCAGCCAAAAGGCGCCAAATCCATCATTTCAGCCAAAAGGCGCTAAATCCATCATTTCAGCCAAAAGGCGCTAAATCCATCATTTCAGCCAAAAGGCGCTAAATCCATCATTTCAGCCAAAAGGCGCTAAATCCATCATTTCAGCCAAAAGGCGCTAAATCCATCATTTCAGCCAAAAGGCGCTAAATCCATCATTTCAGCCAAAAGGCGCTAAATCCATCATTTCAGCCAAAAGGCGCTAAATCCATCATTTCAGCCAAAAGGCGCTAAATCCGAAAAAAAATTAATTTAAAAAAATATATAAAATACATGGTGTGTGCAGGATTTTTATAGCATGCATTTTTATGACCTATATTGATAGCTCTTTCATTTGCAATATAGACTTGATGACCAAATAGATTGATATGTGCGTAGTTAAAAATCATTGATTTTCTCGAAATCAGTCAAAATGGATTTAGCGCCTTTTGGTTGCAAGCTCTTCAATTGAAAAAAAGAATTGCAAGGTTTATACTGTGCTTACAAAGCACTTAATATGCAGTTCTAATCGTGCCTAGTAAATCAAATCAAATCAACTTTATTTATTTTGTATAAAATACATGAATACATTGTGTGTAAAAATGTACTTGCACTTGTCTTAACCAATTATCGTCTGCTTTGTTCCATGTCTGTCAGACGGCCCAGAAAATAGCCCAGAACAGAAAAAAGGTGCAGTACCTTGACTTCTATCACATATTCTCACAAAATACATGATGATGATGTGCTGCATGTTACTATTTACAGTCATGGAAAATATTATTTGATTATGTTATTTAATATTATTTAATTTATTATGCAAATTGACGTCACTGTTGCAGGGCGCTATATTATGTTTTATCAGTGAGGTCAAAGAGTGTAAACTTAAGCTTGAAAATTGCATTGTATTCATTCGTAGATGTGGATTTGTGTACCTTCATGTGTATGTAGGCACCTGAAGACGAGGCCCAGCCCATGACGGAGGTCGATCTCTTCATCTCCACCCAGAGAATTAAAGTACTGAATGCAGATTCTCAGGTATGATTGCTATGCTTGTGTGTGGAAGGGTAAAACCCAGCTTTTTGGTGTGTGTTATAAGAAACGTGCGACATGATCTCATGTTTTTTTAAGATTATTGAACAAAACATGAAGTAATTGATCAACAGGTTTTGGTGTCATTTTGTGAAAGCGTTGGTTTATAAGTGGCACTTGGCTGGTAAAGTGACTTAAAGTCAGATGTGACTTACAGTATTATGCAGTAGTACAGTAAATACAGTTGTCCCTCACAATATTGTTGTTTGATTGATGGTAGACTAAGCTCTATTATTAGTCAAAACATATTGTGATATGTGATATGTAGTATTCTGGTCACTAGATAGCAGTAAACACTAAACATTGTGACGTTATATTACCTTAACACTACACGAGGTCATCCATGGCATGTCTGATATGATTGAGTGAAAAATAGGTTCTCCTCCAATCCTGTGTGGAAGTGGTATGTTTTAACTTCTTAAGTTTAGAATAATTTTTTTTTAGGCTGAATGGTTAGCTCACCAGCTTGCTAGCTAGCGTCCGTCTCGAGTCCCTGCAGCATAATAGTTGCGTAACATGGTGTAAACAATGAATAATAGGAGTGTAAAGGTGTGTTATACGATGTATAACACAATGTTAAAAACCATATTTGACATTAATATTTAACATTGAATTCTATATTGTGAGAATAAAATTATCACGGTTGAGTGTATAAATACACAACATTGAATTCCACCATTGGATTTGTTTGTAATCTTTCATTTCTGTCTCATAAGGATGGTTTTGGTTGTTTCGCCCACAGGAGACCATGATGGACCATCCTCTGCGGACCATTTCCTACATTGCAGACATCGGCAACATTGTGGTTCTGATGGCCCGGCGTCGAATGCCTCGGCAGGATTCTCAAGAACACATGGAGGCCTCCGAGCCAGAGTCCGACACCAAGCGTCAGTACAAGATGATATGTCACGTCTTTGAATCTGAGGATGTAAGTACACAGCAAGGAGTTCATGACAAACTTATGTTCGTCAAAAGGTTGTCATCATTGGACTGTAGAACTCTTTGAGAACTTGATTTGTTACGCTAATTATAACGCACACGTGTCTTAAATATGCTGCTATGTCATCCCTGTTCTTTTAGGCCCAGCTTATTGCCCAGTCTATTGGGCAGGCCTTCAGTGTGGCTTACCAGGAGTTCTTGAGGGCCAACGGCATTAACCCTGAGGACCTGAGCCAGAAGGAATACAGTGACCTGCTCAACACACAGGACATGTACAATGATGACCTCATTCACTTCTCCAAGTCGGAGAACTGCAAAGATGTAAGACTTGAACTTTAAATATGGCCATCTGTGTCATTTTTCCTAGTTCTTTTCTGGACAGCGTATTGTCTGGTGGCTATAGTCTCATCAATGTAACATTACTGACACCTAGTGGCCAGTGTAGAATACTAAATATCATCAGTTTTCTGAATGCCTTATATTTATATTTTTGTTTATTTAGCCATTCTTATGCTTGAAAATGCTTATTTTTTCTCATATGGTCCTGCACCTTATACAATAAACAAACCAAATGTCTGCTACGACATTATGGAAATGACATTTTTTCCTAAAACTCTTAAATTGGTGTACGAATCCTTGCAAAACTTCCTACACATATAATCATAACATGGAGTCGGATGCATTTGTCTCGGTTTTATGGATAGATACTGGTTAAGTGGGCTTGATGTAAAAAATATTCCGGACTCATGGAGCCGTTCACACAATGACCGGATCCATACGGGATGTGTTTGTCAGGTGTTCATGGAAAAAGCTAAAGGTGAGATTGTCGGTGTCGTCATCGTGGAGAGCGGCTGGGGTTCCATCCTGCCGACTGTCATCATTGCCAACATGATGCATGGCGGCCCGGCAGAGAGGTCGGGGAGACTGAACATAGGTGATCAGATCATGTCCATCAACGGTACCAGTTTGGTGGGTCTGCCGCTGTCCACCTGTCAGAGTATCATTAAGGTATGCGGATTGTTGTTTCTATACTATACAGTGTAATCGCTCCACGGTGTAATTCAGCTGTCATAAAAAATCCAAAATACTTCTTGTTTAGGGTCTCAAAAACCAGTCCCGCATCAAGATGAACGTGGTGCGATGTCCTCCGGTGACCACGGTGCTCATCAGGCGACCAGACCTCCGCTATCAGCTGGGCTTCAGTGTCCAGAACGGCATTGTGAGCAGTCTCCATATTTTCCTCATTTACAATCTCCATCATCGAACTAAAGGTGCTTTGCCCTTCAACAGATCTGTAGTCTCATGCGTGGCGGGATTGCCGAAAGGGGCGGAGTTAGAGTGGGTCACCGCATCATTGAGATCAACAGCCAGAGCGTTGTGGCCACACCCCATGAAAAGATTGTTCATATCCTGTCCAATGCGGTGGGAGAGGTGAGCTGCATGTTCTAGAACAGTGTTTTTCAACCTTTTTTGAGCCACGGCACGTTTTTTTACATTGGGAAAATCTTGTGGCACACCACTAACCAAAAATGTTCCAAAATGTCACCACGACCTCACACGTGCATCAATAAGTCTATGGGAGGAACAAGGTAGGTGTTGCCACACGGACCAATATTACACTCCACAGTAGCCACGTTTTTACATCACCACTTTTTCTCTTTCCGAATGACCTTTCGGGAAACAATGGTATCCATGGAAAGGAATATTCCAATCTCTTGTCTACATGCGCCGTGAAAATCAACCAGAATAGTCAATAGGGCATGCCCAGTAAAACGTAAACATCAACATCACGTAAAGTTTTTCTTTCACTTGTTGGAATAACTCCGTATTGCCAGTTTTTCGTCTGTCCGGTCTTGAAATTTAGTTTGAATCAAAAACAAACTTTGCTTAGTCCAGTGCCGATTGCTGGCCTCCATTTTTAAAAGTGAAGAACGTCTGGATCTGCGTGTTACGTCATATCTGAGCATGCGCTGAAAGAACGCACCCGGGATCAATTTAAACAGGAAAAGATCTAATTCAATCTTGCTAATATTTTATAATTAAACTCGGGACATGTTTTATATAGATATATATATTTTTTTTTTTTAATAAAACTGCACTTGTGAATAAAGTATAGAAGGGTTTAGATTCTGTTTCACAGATGGCGCTAATGCACACGAAAGCTGCTTGCCAACCGCCAATAAACAACAGAAGAAGAAGAAGAACGCAGTCTGACAAATTTCCGTTTGAGCGGGTACAAGATACCTCAATCGGATTGGTTAAAGGAATATTCCATCCCCGTTCAATTCTTTCCGTTTGAGCAAATAAACCAAATGCAATTGGAATATTTGGGTCCATGTATACTATTGACATCATATTTGCAAATGATGATTAATAAATGTTAATTATAAAAAGTGATATTGGGTAATTCCACGGTTTCTCAAGGTACGCTAGCGTGCCGCGGCACAGTGGTTTAAAATCACAGTTCTAGAATGTTGATTGGTGCCATGTGTACATACAGTAAACCTGGGATATATCGGATTCAATTGTTCCCACTGGTTTTGTCCGATATAAGCGAAATCCATTATATGCGTATACCGGAAAATGTCCGTTTTACGCATATATGGGATTTATATCCGGTATATGCGTAAATGGGATTTTATCCGTTATAAAAAGGCACTTCCTTGACTATGTTTCCAATGTACCTGGACGCGCAGGCAACGCTGCAAACGCTGCAAATGACGTCGTATAGCGGCCTGTCACCATTCGGCGAATCGGAGCGCCACGATGCGGCCATCCGATATATGCGAGGGAAATTTCATGGAAATGCATTGGAACGGGACTGGAGATTTTGTCCGAAATAGGCGAAATCCGTTATAAAAAATCCGATATATGCAATGAATTTTTATTGGAAATGCATTACAGAAAAATCGGTTCTTTTTTATCTGTCCGTTGTGAGCGAATTTCCGATATATCCGAGTCCGATATATCCGAGGTTTACTGTACTTTAGTTTAGTTTTCTAGTGGAATTCCAGTTTTAGAATGTGGTGCCATCCAATTAAAGAAAAAAAAAAACAGCCGTGCTCTGCAAATGGCCCCCAGGCTGCACTTTGGACACCCCTGGTTTAGCCATGAATTGTTGTTTTGAGAGGACAGTATATTTACACTGACTACTTTACATTGTATCATAGTCTCACTTTTAAAGCCACATAATGCGGTTAAAGATAGCAGGACTCAGTTGGACTCGGTCTTTTAAGCCAAGTGTTTCTTCCGTGTGTGCTGTCGTGTTTCAGATCCACATGAAGACAATGCCTGCAGCTATGTACCGCCTGCTCACGGCCCAGGAACAGCCCGTTTACATTTAAATAGCTGATGAAAAGGTGGGTTTGAAACTTCCTTTTACCACTTCCCCAACCTGCCTCTCTGCTTTGACCAGCAACACATCCTGCAACGTCTGTCCGCTGGTGATGAACCAAAGTCCGTTTCCGGAGCCCACATTGTACCGTATGACACCAATGGGATCTTTTATGTATTTATGTAGTTGTTTGCACATTTACGATGACAATATGAGGATGACGTTTCACAAGTGGCCCTGCTGTACCTTATATATCTCACATTTGACACGACTTTGCCGTCTAGCACCTCAAGTTATTGAAGGGCAGTGCTTCCCAAAACTTTCTTCTACCCCTCGAGACATTTGACACCCAACGCCATGTGCGCCCGAATCCCAAAAAAAGAATAAAAAAGTGTCTGTAAGCTCCACTTCCCAGAACACTCACACACCTTAAACGGTATCTCACCAAACTAAATGAACTACAGTAAAGTCTCGTTATATCGATATCGGTTACAACGAATTACTGCTTATTACGATACTATTTTCATTTCCCGGCAAATTTCTAGTCTTTTATGATATAATTACTTCCGTTAGTACGATACCCGGTTATTATAATAATCCGGTTACTACGATGCCCTTTTCACCTCCCGCCAGCCAATTTGGTCTGCTTATATCGATACAAAAGCAGCTTAAATCAATCTTTGCTTAAGGATTTCAATACCAAAAAAGATTTATTATTTTTCTTCACACTTCCACCACCAGAGCGCAGCACACACACACCGATTCCCGCACTTCCTGGTTCACAGGTCATGCTCAACCCGCCCCACATAGCTGGCCAAACACATGCCTGCAACAGAAGAACCAACTGACATCGCATACACACCTATTCCAACGAAGTCACAAGCGTACAAATACATGTATTTAATTGTGTTGTATTCAGATATCTTTCTATCACTGTTTTTGTACATGCTGGCGTTCGTGGTTTATAGAATCTATACACACGAGAGAAACTGTTGCAGGCATGTGTTTGGCCAGCTATGTGGGGCGGGTTGAGCATGACCTGTGAACCAGGAAGTGCGGGAATCGGTGTGTGTGCTGCGCTCTGGTGGTGGAAGTGTGAAAAATAAAGTTGACTGGAAGCAGCCGTTCGCCGTGTTCTTTTTTGGTATTGAAATCCTTAAGCAAAGATTGATTTAAGCTGCATTATTGCCCACTTTTAATGCAGTTCGGCGCAGGATCGGATATATCGATATTTTTCCGACTCCCGACAATATCGATATAACGAGACTTTACTGTATTTGGTAAATAACCAGCAACTCCAGTCTAAAGTTTAGACGATGAGAACGAGGCTTATTGTCGTCGTACAATCAAGAACATCCTGCAGATAGAAGATGTAGCACAGTGAGAAAAGGAGAAGGCAGCTTCTTAGACTGTACAGCATGTCTTCCAGTGTAATCAGGCTGTTTACAAATCGGATCACACTGTTCTCAATTTCTCAATGGTCTTTCTTCATAATGTATGGAAGATAGACATTTTCTTGTGTTAGCAGTGAATCGAAACCGTGAAATAAAACACGTCACATCAGTTTGGTGAGGACGACGCAGAGATATTAAATTATTTCCAAGGGTTTAGAGTATCTTTGGGTTAGAGTCGGACCTTCTGGGATGAAGTAATGATGCTAACCAAGATGTTACTGCACTTGGTGTTTATCTTTCCGAGGCATATATGAATTCCTACACATGAATGTTCCGTCACACGGCTGGAGTTATGAATGTTGCTTTTCCAAATGTACCCTCTGATGATTGTACCACAATAATTGTAAGTTGTTTTTTTTCCTGGACTTATAAATGCATCACAGCGGTCATCACAAAGCTTGTATGTACTCGTAGTCATGTTGCGTATTACTTATTACTATCACTACATGTCAACAAATGCTCGTTACTGCTTTGGCTTTAAAGGTGAACAAAATCTATTTACTATCCCTAAAAGGTTACGTCCATTAGCGGTGAATATGTGTATGGACTAGCGTACAAATTGTGGCTCCTCCAACAGAGAGCGAGTTATTGCTAAATAGCGTTTCTTTGGCAAGAGAAGATGTTGGTAAAGTAAAACAACAAGACGGACTAGTTCAGCATCACGTGGCTCTGATTGAAAACCACTTCACAAAACATCTGGGATGCTACTTCTCAATCCTCATCCACCACTTCTGTCTTCACCTTTATCACGTGCATCACCCTCACTAACAACCATCTTTGTTGCTCCTTGTCAACTTTGCCTCCTGGATAGCAGATACTGTATACTACGTTGCCAAACGTATTGGCTCACCTGCTTTTACTTACATATGAAATTAACATCTTTAACTTTTGTGGGTAAGGCTTTCCACAAGGTTTAGGAAGTGTTTATGGGGATTTTGACCATTCTCCCAGTAGCGCATTTGTGAGGTCAGACCCTGAAGTCTCACAGTCTGAACTCTAAAGCTCTATCGGGTTGAGGTGAAGGGTCACGTTCTTGCTCATCCATGTCTTTATGGACTTTGCTTTGTGTGCTGTTGCACAGTCATGTTGGAACAGGAAGGGGCCATCCAGTTACCACAAAACTGGTAGCATGACATTGTCCAAAATGTCTTCATATGTTGAAGTGGAGGCGGCACGGCGGTCTACTGGTTAGTGCGCAGACCTCACAGCTAGGAGACCAGGGTTCAATTCCACCCTCGGGCATCTCTGTGTGGAGTTTGCATGTTCTCCCCGTGCATGCGTGGGTTTTCTCCGGGTACTCCGGTTTCCTCCCACATTCCAAAAACATGCAATTTGGTGACTCCAAATTGTCCATAGGTATGAATGTGAGTGTGAATGGTTGTTTGTCTATATGTGCCCTTTGATTGGCTGGCGATCAGTCCAGGGTGTACCCCGCCTCTCGCCCGAAGACAGCTGGGATAGGCTCCAGCACCCCCCGTGACCCTTGTGAGGAAAAAGCGGTAGAAAATGAATGAATGAATGAATGAATGTTGAAGTGCTCAGAGTTCCTTTCAAACTTAGCCCAGTCCCAAACCAAAGTCATCTTCCTCTCCTGTGAGGGACAGAGACAATGAAGGTCAAACTAAAGGACGGTTAATCGCAACCATTGACATGGGAACACCATCGGAGAGACTTGTTTTAGAGACCAGAGGCCTTGAGCAGATAATCATAGCAAGTCAGCGTGACATAATGTGTATCTTAGCAGAAATACTACATATGTATATTAGTGCACAATTAGGACTATTATTTTTCAAAACAAAGCAAATAATGGGCACAAAACTGTCATGTTGGGTGAACGCCAGACTTGATCACTGGAACATGACCTCACATGTTCTACTATTGCGGGCCGTAACCTCTGCCAAGCTCAAACTCAACTCTGAACCCCCGATGTCACTTCCTGTCCGTGCCACAGGAACACATTAACACACAACACACATGAGCACAAAGTCTTTATTTATGTCTTCAGTGGCTTGTTTTCTCTTATTATGTCCATTATATTGGGTAATAAGAGTGTAAAGGTGACTATAGGGGTGTTATTTCATTTCTGGAGGGCTCTAATATTATTAAAAACTGTACTTAAAAGGTTGTTAACAGTTTTTTTTAATGCTCTGTTGATGAAAATATTCAATTTATAAATCAGGAATTAATCACCAACTGTGATAAATGAGGCGCTACTGTATGTGGTTATACGGCCTTGCATATAATATCTCCAATATCAGCTCTCCCATACAGGAAGTCCATTCCAGACTCCGCTTGAGCACTTCACGCGTGGCATGCACGCCACAATAACAGTGTTAACAAAGTAGCAAGAAGCAGATTCCAAAAAGTACCGTGTATTACTCAATTCATGTACATGCATGGGTGAGTGAATACTTTTGGCAATATAGTGTATCTCAAATACTGCTATCCCTTTTCTTGGCCTTACTGATACCATCACTGGACTTTTAGTTTTTTTATGTCATATTCACAGCTCCAATGGCATCGTTAGCCATGTGAAGATGTTGCATCATGCCTGCTTTTTTAGTGTGTGCAGTGTACGTTTACAGCAACTAATAACACAAAGAAATGACACATATGGATGATATAGAGTATGAATAGAACATATTTATACATATTTATACATTATATATATTGGTGTTGAGTGGGTTTGGGTTATTTAGACAAGAGTGAAGATGTAATTCATGTATATATACACACACACACACACACACACACACACACACACACAGAGCACATCAAGTAATTGTGTATAACATTTTCTCCGTCAGGGATTGTAGGCTCGTGTGAAAGCAAGAAAACAGTTAACATGCTCTATTACTGCTCTATTATTGATCTATTATTGATTAGTATTTACACCCATGTTGAATGTAACTGAAATGTTAACGCTCAGTGTGTCTTAAGAAAAACAAAGTGCATCAATGTGTGTTTTTGTGATTGGCGCTACATTCCTTTGTAATGGTATTTACGACAATAAACAATGCAGAACTACTTTGGCTTCATTGCTTTTAGTGTCTTATCATTGTAAGATCATTTTTATTTTATTTTTTAAATCTGTTTCAGATTGTTGTGGTGTTAAAGGACATGAAGCATTTTTTCGTATTTGTTTTTGCCATAAAATTGTACATTAAATATTTTACTACAGTATTGTATCAATAATCTTCATCCACAGCGGATAATTGATGTTTTATTTATGAGAATATAAGAAACAGGAATTGAAAGTGTATTCCTTGAAATAAATGCAAGTGTAGTGTACGCTTAAGAACAGCAGGTGGCGGTAATGGCTGAATCATCGTTGTTATCAGCAGCAGCTCAAGAAGAGGAAGACTTGCGGCACCAACGTGAGTTTGTTTACGGTATTAAACACATTTATTATTCTTTATACTGACTTATTTTTTCGAGTAAAAGCCGTGTAAGTGTATTTCTGTACTTTATAGCTTAGTCAGCGTAAGGCTGTTGCTAAGCCAACTATAGCATCCAAGCTAGTCACAGACGAAAGAGGAGAGTTAGCTTGACGTAATGTACTTTACTAAAGGTGTGTAGTACTAGTAGGCATGTAAATTCGATGTGAAGGTATTTACATGTTTTGCAGTTGTGGTGTAAGAAGATGCAGAGAAGTAGAAGATCGAGAATTCGGAGCTTGCAAGTGTTTGACACCGAGTTGAATGCCGACACCGTGGAATGGTGTCCTGTCTCCCCCCACCATAGCATCCTAGCCTGCGGGACATATCAGCTACAAACACAAGTACCACACACTACACTTAACAAGTCATTCTAGTTATGTTTTTAAGCACAAAGTTCATTTGTACTAGTAGTACTAGTTTTGTTATTAATAGTAAAGTTTTTATTAAACACCTTACTATAAATATTAGGGATCGACCGATATGGGTTTTTTTGGTGTTGATGCCGATACCGATTTTTTTCCATCACCCTTAGCCTATGGCCGATATTTGTGGCCGATACTGCTTTTGCTCCCTCAATTTACATGAAAAAATGACAATGATAACAAATATTCCAGGTCTCAAGTTTAAACAAATATTTATTGTAATGTAAACACTCTACACAGTAGGATTCAGCTTTCTTAAACACACATTTAAACACCATTATTAACTTTAAAAGGAATAAATATTCAACCATGTGCAAAACATTTCTGTCGTAGTTAAAGTTTTATCTAGCATCGATGTGATGACTGCTCCTCCGCTGTGTTGATCTCTGCAGTAAAAGACCCTTGAGCGCCACAATATTGCATATGTATATATAAGCACGTACATATGTATACTACATGCACTTAGCGTTCATGTTGCCTATTTCAAAGCAGGTGGCATTATTTTAACTAAATTTAACTGTTAGAGGCTAATTAAAAGTTGAAAACGTACCCTTGTTACGATTCACCAGTGGGACCCTGCGTGTGTTGCAGGGTTCTCCGGCAACACAAAGCTGCCCGGCGGATGCCTGTCTGTAAATCATGCGGCGGAAAAATACATCGGCGAACCCACGCGTGTATCGGCCGATACCGATTCAAGTAAAGAACGCAAATATATCAGCTCACTGATGTATCGGTCGATCCTTAATAAATATGATTTAATGGTATTTAGTTTTCGGACTGTATGTACAGATTGAGTGAAAGTAACTATTAGAAGATGGTATGATATATGTATATATATATAATGGTTATGTATATAATGTGGTGCATGTGTTGATAGAAAGAAGAAGAGGATGTCCCTCCAAGGCGAACGGGTCGTTTGTATCTTTTCAAATATCAAACGGAAGCTTTGAGTCCTCTCACGGAGCTACAGAGAATCGACACGCCCGCCATTCTTGATATGAAATGGTAACATACTTTCTTACACGACGTGACATACTGTATATATATTCATTTATTCATTCTATCCCGCTTTTCCTCACGAGGGTCGCGGGGGTGCTGGAGCCTATCCCAGGGCACATATAGACAAACAACCATTCACACTCACATTCATACCTATGGACAATTTGGAGTGGCTAATTAACCTAGCATGTTTTTTCAGAATGTGGGAGGAAACCGGAGTACCCGGAGAAAACCCACACATGCACGGGGAGAACATGCAAACTCCACACAGAGATGGCAGAGGGTGGAATTGAACCCTGGTCTCCTAGCTGTGAGTTCTGCGCGCTAACCACTCGTCCACCGTGCAGCCCCTACGTACTGTATATAGTACAGCGATGTTAGTGGACTTTTGGTGTAAGATGATGTTGATTTAGGCGGCACGGCGGACGAGTGGTTAGCGCGCAGACCTCACAGCTAGGAGACCAGGGTTCAATTCCACCCTCGGCTATCTCTGTGTGGAGTTTGCATGTTCTCCCCGTGCACGCGTGGGTTTTCTCCGGGTACTCCGTTTTCCTCCCACATTCCAAAAACATGCTAGGTTAATTAGCCACTCCAAATTGTCCATAGGTATGAATGTGAGTGTGAATGGTTGTTTGTCTAAATGTGCCCTGTGATTGGTTGGCCACCAGTCCAGGGTGTACCCCGCCTCTCGCCCATAGACAGCTGGGATAGACTCCAGCAACCCTCGTGAGGAAAAAGCGGTAGAAAATGAATGAATGATGTTGATTTCCCTCCTCAGGTGTCATGTGCCCGTGTCAGGAAAGGTGGTGCTCGGACTGGCAACATCCACCGGCGAACTCCAACTACACGCTCTCTCTGACAGCCAGGTGAGAAATATCATATTCACGTGGTGGTTATCTCCACTCATGATGCGTGTTTCAGTAGGAAGGCGGCAGCTGTCTGCAGACACTCAGCAGCATGGAGGTGGGAGCAGAGCGGCTGATACTGTCATTGGATTGGTCCACTGGGAGAATGGACAGGTAATACAATATATGTGCTTATCTATAATATGGAATAGCCGCGTATACATAAATGGGTGTGGTCCATGTCAGCAGCAGTGACATACGGATGGTGTGCAGCGACTCTGCAGGAAGTGTTAGCGTGCTTTCCTGGGATGAAGGTGGCCTGAAGACTTTGTCGCAGTGGAAGGCCCACGACTTCGAAGCTTGGATCTCAGCCTTCTCCTATTGGGACACACACTTGCTTTACTCGGGTAACACTCTTAAAAATATTAATATAACATTTACAACTTACGTACAGTAGAACCGGGTGGTTTGCGCGCAGACCTCACAGCTAGGAGACCGGGGTTCAATTCCACCCTCGGCTATCTCTGTGTGGAGTTTGCATGTTCTCCCCGTGCATGCGTGGGTTTTCTCCTGGTACTCCGGTTTCCTCCCACATTCCAAAAACATGCTAGGTTAATTGGCTAACTCCAAATTGTCCATAGGTATGAATGTGAGTGTGAATGGTTGTTTGTCTATATGTGCCCTGTGATTGGCTGGTGACCAAAAAACAGCTGGGATAGGCTCCAGCACTCCCAGAAACACTTGTGAGGATAACCAGTAGAAAATAAATGAATGAAAATGTATGCAGTGGAACCTTGGTTAGTGTAGTCGGTTACCTTGGTTAGTGTTAGTGTAGTGGTTGTTTGTCTATATGTGCCCTGTGATTGGCTGGCGACCAAAGACAGCTGGGATAGGCTCCAGCACTCCCAGAAACCCTCGTGAGGATAACCAGTAGAAAATAAATGAATGAAAATGTTTCAGTGGAACCTTGGTTAGTGTAGTTGGTTACCTTGGTTAGTGTTAGTGTAGTGGTTGTTTGTCTATATGTGCCCTGTGATTGGCTGGTGACCAAAAAACAGCTGGGATAGGCTCCAGCACTCCCAGAAACCCTCGTGAGGATAACCAGTAGAAAATGAATGAATGAAAATGTTTCAGTGGAACCTTGGTTAGTGTAGTTGGTTACCTTGGTTAGTGTAGTGGTTGTTTGTCTATATGTGCCCTGTGATTGGCTGGTGACCAAAAACAGCTAGGATAGGCTCCAGCACTCCCAGAAACCCTCGTGAGGATAACCAGTAGAAAATAAATGAATGAAAATGTATGCAGTGGAACCTTGGTTAGTGTAGTTGGTTACCTTGGTTAGTGTTAGTGTAGTGGTTGTTTGTCTATATGTGCCCTGTGATTGGCTGGTGACCAAAAAACAGCTGGGATAGGCTCCAGCACTCCCAGAAACCCTCGTGAGGATAACCAGTAGAAAATAAATAAATGAATGAAAATGTATGCAGTGGAACCTTGGTTAGTGTAGTTGGTTACCTTGGTTAGTGTTAGTGTAGTGGTTGTTTGTCTATATGTGCCCTGTGATTGGCTGGCGACCGAAAACAGCTAGGATAGGCTCCAGCACTTCCAGAAACCCTCATGAGGATAACCAGTAGAAAATAAATGAATGAAAATGTTTCAGTGGAACCTTGGTTAGTGTAGTCGGTTACCTTGGTTAGTGTTAGTGTAGTGGTGGTTTGTCTATATGTGCCCTGTGATTGGCTGGTGACCAAAAAACAGCTGGGATAGGCTCCAGCACTCCCAGAAACCCTCGTGAGGATAACCAGTAGAAAATGAATGAATGAAAATGTTTCAGTGGAACCTTGGTTAGTGTAGTTGGTTACCTTGGTTAGTGTTAGTGTAGTGGTTGTTTGTCTATATGTGCCCTGTGATTGGCTGGTGACCAAAAACAGCTAGGATAGGCTCCAGCACTCCCAGAAACCCTCATGAGGATAACCAGTAGAAAATAAATGAATGAAAATATATGTAGTGGAACCTTGGTTAGTGTAGTTGGTTACCTTGGTTAGTGTTAGTGTAGTGGTTGTTTGTCTATATGTGCCCTGTGATTGGCTGGTGACCAAAAAACAGCTGGGATAGGCTCCAGCACTCCCAGAAACCCTTGTGAGGATAACCAGTAGAAAATGAATGAATGAAAATGTTTCAGTGGAACCTTGGTTAGTGTAGTTGGTTACCTTGGTTAGTGTTAGTGTAGTGGTTGTTTGTCTATATGTGCCCCGTGATTGGCTGGTGACCAAAAAACAGCTAGGATAGGCTCCAACACTCCCAGAAACCCTCATGAGGATAACCAGTAGAAAATGAATGAATGAAAATGTTTCAGTGGAACCTTGGTTAGTGTAGTTGGTTACCTTGGTTAGTGTTAGTGTAGTGGTTGTTTGTCTATATGTGCCCTGTGATTGGCTGGTGACCAAAAAACAGCTGGGATAGGCTCCAGCACCCCCAGAAACCCTCGTGAGGATAACCAGTAGAAAATAAATGAATGAAAATGTATGCAGTGGAACCTTGGTTAGTGTAGTTGGTTACCTTGGTTAGTGTTAGTGTAGTGGTTGTTTGTCTATATGTGCCCTGTGATTGGCTGGCGACTAGTCCAGGGTGTACCCCGCCTCTCACCCGAAGACAGCTGGGATAGACTCCAGCACCCCCCGCGACCCTCGTCAGGAAAAGTGGTAGAAAATGAATGAATGAATGAATACAGTAGAACCTTGGTTAGCATCTTTTATTCATGCCAAAAGGTCCGACTCTAACCAAAGCATACTCTAACCAAATAAATAGTATGTATGTATATACTGTTTGTGTCTCATCAGGTGGTGATGACTGCAAGTTTAAAGGCTGGGATCTCAGGATGGGACCCTCCAGCCCCACTTTCGTCAGTAAAAGGTAATGCGTATACTCCTAGTAGTACTCTTGTTACTCAACAATAATAGTCATGTCTGCCTTTGCCCAAAGACATTTTACTTTTCCACTTCCTGTCTCCAAAAAGGCATTCGATGGGTGTGTGCAGCATTCACAGTAACCCACACCGAGAACACATCCTTGCCACGGGCAGGTAAATATCATCAGCCATCTTAACTATCTACAATACTGTATCTAAACCAGGGTAGTCCCAAGTGCGGTCTGGGGGCTATTTTAAAAAAATATGTTTCTACTTGTGGATTTATTGTTGACTTAGTTGAGATAATGATATTTTGTCACATGGGTTGGTCTGTGTGCAAAAGTCCACATTACGCAATACTCAGTGGGTGTCTGCATTATTTGAGGATTTGTTTTGGAGGCCTATATAAAGGCCCAGCAAAAAGGCCAGCATTGTTAGTCCAGTGAACGGCATACTGCCACGTCTATCACGTGAACAAGGTCTCTAGGCACCGGGTATGGTGGAGGCTGGTTTGGGCTGCAGCTACTGTTAGCAACCTTCAATCAATTATGTCGATAAATAAGATCTCAAAATTTCTGAACATTTCTCAAAGACTGTGATTGTATATTAAAGAAACAAAACAACTAATTAGGTTGCAGAATATAAATAATATCATATAAAAGTAATATATATATAATATAAAAGTCAGAATTATGAGAAGAAAATGTACAAGAAAAATGAAATAGTTGGAAATGTAAAAAGAAAAACAGACATGTATTAAACCATTGTAAATTTATGAAAAAACATATATTTACGAGAAAAAAGTAGGATTCTAATGAGGAAAAAAAGTTGCAATTTTATGGGTATTTTATTTTATTTTTTTGAGGAAAAATAACAATTTTAGTAGCCTAGAGTTGAAATATTGAAGAAAATCCAAACATTTTTTTTACTTATGAGAAATAAAACAAAGAAAAAAGTATTTGTGAAATTAGTGTGGGGGGAAAATTCTGAATATTATGAGAATAAAGTCCAAATATTATGGGAACGTGTACAAGAAGAACATTTATGAAATCATACAAACAACAACAAAAAAACGCATTTATTAAAAACAAAAAAATTAAAAAAACTTCACTTTGGTTCCAATTTTCTACAAGAAAAGCTCTGATAAAACATTCCACTGTTCTCAAATATCTTACTTTTTATTTTTCTACACAAAATAAGATGAAAATAAATAAACAAATCAAGAATAAAGAAAATCAATCAATCAGTAATAAATAAATAAATATAATAATAATAAAAAACGGCAAATAATAAAAAGTTAAGAAAGCACATATAGTTGGTGGGTAGACAAATTATTTTTTTCATATTAAAATGAACAAAGCATTATTAGAGCCCTGTAGACATGACAAAACACGACTATAGTCACATTTATACTCTTTTTATTTACAACATATTGCGCAACTGCAGGGTCTTGAGACACATGCTAACTCGCAAACTAGAGAGCTAGCCACCTAAACGGTAGCCTTCAAGTTATTTCCTTTCAACTTAAATAGCCAAAAACTTACCACTTCCACACGGATAGGGAGGATAACTATTAACAGTTATTTAACCTTTAACATGAACATGAATCAAACGTAATATTTTTTTCTGGGTACATGATACCATACAGCATCCATATCAAACTTGCGCGGGCCGCACTAACATTAAACTTTCATATCAAGGCCGGGGCCTCAAACTAGTGTGGCCGTGTGTTTGAGACCCCTGATGTAAAGTATGATGTGTTATGTCAAGCATCATGGAGTTGTGTATTATTTTCATAATGATGCTAACTGGTTTACATGTGACTTGTGCGCAGCTATGATGAAAAAGTCCTGTTGTGGGATGGAAGGAATATGCGTCATCCTCTCAGTGAGACTTCCCTGGGTGGGGGCGTGTGGAGGCTGAAGTGGCATCCGACTCAGCAGCACCTCCTCCTGGCAGCATGCATGCACAACCACTTCCATATCCTTGATTGTCAACAAGGTGAGCATGAACCGGGTCACCGCCAGGGATTCTGAGCCCCAGGGGGGCATCAATTAGTTTTAGTGTATAAACTTGAGCATTTTAGCTCCATGCTATAATAATAATAATAGTAATAATAATAATACAAAAAATATAATGATGATAAGAATAGTCTGGTGTCATGCAGACCCCAATGGAGGATCTTGTCCGGTGGTAGCCTCCTACGTACTCCACAACTCCTTGGCTTATGGAGCCGACTGGTCTCGGCTGACGCCCTCCCCTTCCCCTACACAAGCAAAAGAAACCCTCACAGAGGTGGGGGGTCATCTAAAGATCCAGTACGAGTCTCCCACCGCCAGTTTGGACACGTTCCTGGAGGACGACAGTGGACAATACATCCCAGAGGACATTACAGCATCATCTACAACAGGAGACGGCCTCCACCCTGAACGGGATGTGACTTTTCTCGTAGCCAGCTGCTCTTTCTACGATCACGTGCTTCACCTGTGGAGGTGGGACTGGACTGCACCGGATGCTTGCTCCTGATGACGTAAGTTCATGGTCAGCTGTCAGCACATATCTATAATATTTATATCTGATACAGTAAGTGCAGTACTGTGAAAAAATAGTATTTGCCTCCTTTCTGAGTTCTTATTTTGTTGTTTATCACACTTACTTAGTGAGACAAAAATCAACATGAATGCACTTTTGCAGGTTTCCCGCAGGTCCTGAAAAAGTATTAAATATTAATTGTCTATTTTCAACCAATAACAAACTGCAGTAAGTAAAATGACCAGTAAATTGACACTGGTAATGTGTCAATTTTGGGACTGTGGGAAAAACTGCAGAAGGTTGCTGGAGTTGAGCTGCTGCTATTTGTCATTTATTGTTTTTATTTTGAAAGGGTTCAAGTTGTTCGCTTCTGCAAGTCTTCTTGGTGGGACAACTTCCCACAAGTGTTCCAAAAGAACCCACAACTTCCATGGTTAAATCATGAAAATATTTAATTGACCTGCTCGATAATGCGAGTACAAATCCATAGAAGACACATTTTAACGCACATAGTTCTTGGGGTACAGTTTGAACAACTTCCCGTCTTGTGTGGCTTCAAATCCGTATTTCTCCAGCCGATCTTTATCGTACGTTCCTTCATTCCAGTCTTTCTTAATCCCAGGAGCAGCCACTTCGGCAAAAAGGCTCTCTGCCGTCATCGGGGGCTCGCTTCCCTTCGGACAGCGATATGATACATATGCTTTGAGTGCAAATCCGTCCAGATGAGGCACCACAAAGTCAGGAATCATGGCGGGAATGGACACAAACTTCCTGCTGGGGAGCTTGACTCCGCTGGGTCTGGCACCTCGGCCTTTGTTGTGAGTCCGAGAACCTCTCTTGCTGGTGAATTCTGACATTCTGTCCGCTCCTCTCGTCAGGCCTCTGATCAGTGTGGACAATACGCCCATTTTGTTGTCTAACAGAACACCTGCATCAACATCAACAAATCAATGCTGTGGAAGCATCTACAGGATGTAACATAAACTAATAAACAAGCCAAACTATATAATAAATATTTCTTGATATGAACACGCTCTCTTGCCAACAGTAGGGGGCAGTATAACTCCCTTATAATCATAAAACCTGATCATTTTCATCAGAATTTTTCCCAATGAGGGAAGCCAGTAAAGACTGATTGTCAACAAGGTTGATAACGAGTTACAACAGTGACGTCACACAAAGCTACAAAGTGCATTTTAACGGTGAATGACAACATGAAACTAAAACAATTGTGCAGGTTTCCATGACAATGTCACGTCAAACACAAAATAATCTTTTCAACTAATTTTTATTTGCAAATGTTGAGTATTACGCCATCATAAAAGAGTACATACTCAAATTGACGTAAACGTGATCGCAGCCGATTTAGCTAGGTACCCCGCTAAGAAGATAAACTCTGGTTTCATTACATCATACATTTTAGCACACGCATATTATTACTTTTATTACACACATATTTTTAATGTTTGACTGTTAGCACTGAATGAGCAAATCTCACCTTGAAACCGGAGATGAGCACACTTTCCAATGGACAAAGAAGACTGTCCGACTGTCGAACAAAGTGTTAGTCGATTGGCCGAAATGAAACATTGTCGGCCAATCAGAATGAAACACACTGAAAGTAAAGTGACAGTTAATACACCATATTGAGGACCCGTTGTTGAAACACAACTCCGGCAGCCTTCAAAATAATGTAATGAAAAGAAAGCTAAATCACAAAAATAATATGCCTGCGTACACAATATAGCCTACTTTTGTACGTGTGATAGATTGTTTTTTAATTGGTTTTGGAGTTACTGTCTGTGACATTTGCACCGGTTTATTTTACTGAAATTCCACCGCGGGCAATGTCTTTTATTCTGATAAGTTCAAGAGGATAAGCCGATTGTTTTCACAAATACGTCTTGACTGAGTGTTGGTTTGTACAAAGGCTGAAACTGGTAGGTGAAAAGTTGTTGAAATGTTTCTCTGTTGACTTTATTAACTTCTGTCTTTCATTCATGTACTCCCCTTACTTTTCTCTAATTGTTGTAGATTGATTTTTGTTGCGCATTTCCGTGATATATTATTATCGCCATAAACTAAAAGTATTATCTTACTTCGAATTCAACATTTTCAATCAATGTCCTGCTTGGTGCAGCTTAAATTCTCATTTTACATATTTTTCTGTTTTCTAACATAAAAAAACCAAAGCATAAATGTGATATTTTTACAAGTGGAGTTGAATATAATGTGGGAAAATGAGTGCAAATACATGAAATGCAGTATAACGGAAGCTTTAGCTTTAAAAGAAAAAAAGACTGGACAGAAGTGGAGTCGATAAGAGCACCAATCAGTGCAGTGGTGTGTCTGCTTACAAACTATTTCTTTGTGAACTTTAACCCACATTGGTGTTGACCTTTGCCATGTTGCTCAGAAGCCTTGTGACTTCAAATATCATATCACTTTTTCCCAATACAACCTTCATTTCATTCATGTTTGATATTGTCACCCACACATAGGGTTTCATCCTATCCACCCCGTCTAATAAACCACCAGACATGGAGGATGACAAGGAAGAGGAAAGCTGCATTTTATATCCGGTATTTTTCTTCATTCATCTTAAGTACTGCATTGTCATAATCAGCTACACTTCTACGCTCTGAAAATAATGTACATTTCGACACACTGGTAATAACTACTTTTCTACACACTGAATAGTGTACATTTGTACACACTGTAAAAACTGTCAATTCCTACACAATGTAAATAGTGTTGTGTAAATAATGTACATGTCTGCACTCTGTAAATAGTGTCAGTTCCTACACTGTAAATAGTGTAGTGTGAATAATGTACATGTCTGCGCACTCTAAACAGTGTACCTTTTAACACACTGTAAATAGTATACATTTGGACACGCTGTAAATAGTGAATTTCTTTACAAACTCAATTTGTACACAATGTAAATAGTGCACATATGTACACACTGTAAATAGTGCAAATTCTTCCACATTGTAAATAGTACACATTTGTACACGCTGTAAATAGTGTCAATTCTTACACACTGTAAATAATACACATTTCTACACACTGTAAATAGTGTCAATGTCAAATGTTTGCACACTCTAAACAGCAACATACTGTAAATATACATTTCTACACACTGTAAATAGTGATTTTTGGAACAAACTCAATTTGTACACACTGTAAATAGTGTCAATTCTTACACATTGTAAATAGTACACATTTGTACACACTGTAAATAGTGTCAATTCCTACACACTGTGAATAGTACACATTTATACACACTGTAAATAGTACATATTTCTACACACTATAAATAGTGTCAATTCTTACACACTGTAAATAGTACACATCTATACACACTGTAAATAGTGTTGTATACATAATGTACATGTCTGCACACTCTAAACAGCGTATCTTTTAACACGCTGTAAATAGTATACATTTCTACACACTGTAAATAGTGATTTTTTTGAACAAACTCAATTTGTACACAATGTAAATAGTGCACATATGTACACACTGTAAATAGTGTCAATTCTTACACACTGTAAATAGTATACATTTCTACACACTGTAAATAGTGTCAACTCTTACACATTGTAAATAATACACATTGGTTCACACTGTAAATAGTGTAAATAATTCCTACACTGTAAATAATGTACATGTCTGCCCACTCTAAACAGTGAGTGTACCTTTTAACACACTGTAAATAGTATACATTTCTACACACTGTAAATAGTGTCAATTCATGCACACTGTAAATAGTACACATCTCTACACACTGTAAATAGTGTCAATTCTTACACATTGTAAATAATACACATTGGTTCACACTGTAAATAGTGTAAATAATTCCTACACTGTAAATAATGTACATGTCTGCCCACTCTAAACAGTGTACCTTTTAACACACTGTAAATAGTATACATTTCTACACACTGTAAATAGTGTCAATTCATACACACTGTAAATAGTACACATCTCTACACACTGTAAATAGTGTCAATTCTTACACATTGTAAATAATACACATTGGTTCACACTGTAAATAGTGTAAATAATTCCTACGCTGTAAATAGTGTAGTATACATAATGTACATGTCTGCCCACTCTAAACAGTGCACCCTTTAACACACTGTAAATAGTATACATTTCTATATACTGTACATAGTGTCAATTGCTACACACTGTAAATAGTGTCAATTCTTACACATTGTAAACAGTACACATTTCTACACACTGTAAATAGTGTCAATTCCTACACTGTAAATAATGTACATGTCTAAACAGTGTCCCTTTTAACACACACACTAGTTAACAGTATATGATTATTATTCATGTTAGTATTATTGTGTGATAAATGAAGCATGAAATTGTTTCTATGCTTATAGGCTCCTTTTGGAAGCGAGATGAAGACCAGGATGCAGCAGATGATAGAAGAACAAACACAAGCCAATATGGTGAATAAATGTAGTGTATTATTATTGAGTATTGTCTTACACGTACACGTTATTTGTGTTTTTAATAGTTTTTGGAATGCTTTGTCTTGTGCAGTGGACGCTTGTCGTGATTGGAGCAGCGATGCTGGTTTCTCTGATCGGAGGTGTGCTGTTCCTTCTGTACAGAAGATACAAACCGTCAAGTCAGTGGATATCTCTCTTTTTTTATTTTATTGTATTATATTAGACTATATTATATTATGTGATAATATGGGCTGAGACCCAGACCCGGATAAGCAGAAAATCCATAATTTTCCGGTCATTTTGTGTACATACTGTACAAAGACACTGATGATGACAGGATGAGATTTGAAAAATTGTGATTATCCTTTTTTTTTGTTTCAGAGGAGCAGGATGGAATTCCACATTATCGTTTTCGGAAAAGAGACAAGGTCATGTTTTACGGACGGAAGATAATGAGACAGGTTAGGAAAGTCTATTTATATAAGTATAATTTGACTCCAGCCTCAATTTTGTAGGCTTCAGTTTTCGTCGAAAATTATTATTATTATATTACTATATATTATTATATTTATTATTATATTAATATTATATTATTATATACATTTTCAGTGCACCTGACAAACTAGTCGAGTGTCCAAACAAAGCACCCACACATAGGTGACTCGGTCTCCGTGAAGAATGGGACACTATAGACCAGGGGTGGGCAAACTACGGCCCGGGGGCCACATCCGGCCCGCCAAGTGTTTGAATACGGCCCGCCCAATCTTTCCAAAGTATTTCATTTAAACTCAACATACAACCTGGCATCATGGCCTGAGCCAACCTTTTGATGGTTTTATCAATTTCGTTTTTTGACATGGTCTGTTGTTTACAAAGTGCTCCTGAAAAAAGGGACACAAGCACATAATAATAATAATAATAATAATAATAATAATAATAATAATAATAATAATAATAATAATAATAATAATAATAATAATAATAATAATAATAATAATAATAATAATAATAATAATAATAATAATAATAATTATTATTATTATTATTATTATTATTATTATTATTATTATTATTAGATTATTATAATTATTATTGGAACTATTATGATTATTATAATTATTATATTAATGCTAATTATTATATTAATTATATATAATATTATTGTTATATTTGCATATTTTACATAATAATAATATAATAATTATTATTTTAATTTTATTGTAATTATTATAATATTTTATTATTTTTAAAATATTTAAATATAAATATAAAATAATAAATAATAATAGCAGATTGCATGACAATTTTACAGATACAATAATACCAGGTGGACTGTTACATGTAAAATATATAGTCTGCCCCCCCCCCCCCGTAAATTTTGTCATATCAATGCGGCCCGCGAGTCAAAAAGTTTGCCCACCCCTGCTATAGACAGATTCCTGTGTGTTTGTGGTTAATTTGTTCATAGAACATACACAGAACGATGAACTCAAGCATGTTAGCAACATAAACAACACAAAAAATGAGTTGCCTTACATCAAAATAACAATTGATTTCCAAATATAAAACCATGTTCAGTCTCATGGAGAGCTGAAGCCTATCCCAGGGAACTTAAAGGGGGTCGGGATGAAGGTTATTGGGGTTAGGATTTCCTTTTTGCTGGTGCTGATCTCCCAACAAACCACAGCCTGGTTGAAGGATTTATTCATTCATTCATTTTCTACCGCTTTTTCCTCACGAGGGTCGCGGGGGGTGCTGGAGCCTATCCCAGCTGTCTTCGGGCGAGAGGCGGGGTACACCCTGGACTGGTCGCCAGCCAATCACAGGGCACATATAGACAAACAACCATTCACACTCACATTCATACCTATGGACAATTTGGAGTCGCCAATTAACCTAGCATGTTTTTGGAATGTGGGAGGAAACCGGAGTACCCGGAGAAAACCCACGCATGCACGGGGAGAACATGCAAACTCCACACAGAGATGGCCGAGGGCGGAATTGAACCCTGGTCTCCTAGCTGTGAGGTCTGCGCGCTAACCACTAGACCGCCGTGCCGCCCTGAAGGATTTATTTTCCTTTAAAATATGACAATTTCTAAGAAAATTGAGCTTTCACAGGTTCAGACATTGTCTTCCCCGCCGTCTACCAACTCCACTTCCCGGCAGAGAGTACGGAAAAGGACCAAAGTCTTGTCCATAGCTCGCAAGTGAGTCCAAAGTTATTTTGTTTGTACTATTACTTCATCCTTAGCTGAGAAGGAGTTGGACGCTGAAGCCTTGCAGAAAAGTACAGTCGCACCTCAGTTTTGATGCCAATTTATTTGATCCACACCAGAATTAGAACACTTTGAACTCTGGTCCCTGATGCGGTTCTTACGGATTGTGATTTGTGTGTGCGTCTTATGTGTGTTAGGATCCTACGTATCCGCAGGGAGCCTCCCTCTTTGCAGCCCAAGGAGCCTCCTCCCTGTCTTCTGGAAGCTGACTTGACAGAGTTTGATGTGCAAAGCTCACACCTCCCGTCGGAAGTGCTGTACATGCTGAAAAATGTCAGGTAACAAAATAAGCCGTGCTTTCATCACTTTTTTTTATCATAAATATGAGATGATAAGCTAATGCATGAAACAAAAAACTAATATAGTCCTTGGTCCAATTAAGGTGTTTTGGCATTTAGGCATGCGGCCCGCGGGCCAAATGTGGCCCGCAGGACACTAGTTTGAGGCCCCCGCCTTGATATGAAAGTTTAATGTTAGCGCGGCCCCGCGCAAGTTTGATATGGATGCTGTATGGTATCATGTACCCAGAAAAAATTATTACGTTTGATTCATGTTCATGTTAAAGGTTAAATAACTGTTAATAGTTATCCTCCCTATCCGTGTGGAAGTGGTAAGTTTTGGGCTATTTAAGTTGAAAGGAAATAACTTGAAGGCTACAGTTTAGGTCGCTAGCTCTCTAGTTTGCGAGTTAGCATGTGTCTCAAGACCCTGCAGTTGCGCAATATGTTGTAAATAAAAAGAGTATAAATGTGACTATAGTCGTGTTTTGTCATGTCTACAGGGCTCTAATAATGCTTTGTTCATTTTAATCTGGAAAAAATCATTTGTCTACCCACCAACTATATGTGCTTTCTTAAGTTTTTATTATTTGCCGTTTTATTATTATTATTATTATATTTATTTATTTATTTATTACTGATTGATTGATTTTCTTTATTCTTGATTTGTTTATTAATTTTTCATCTTATTTTGTGTAGAAAAATAAAAAGTAAAATATTTGAGAACAGTGGAATGTTTTATCAGAGCTTTTCTTGTAGAAAATCGAAACCAAAGCAAAGTTTATTCATTTTTCTGTTTTTAATAAATGCGTTTTTTTTTTTTTTTTGGAAAACCTGATGCGGCCCAGTCTCACCCAGACCCTAGCTCCAGTGGCCCCCAAGTAAATTGACTTTGAGACCCCTGCACTATAGGGTTGTTATTTCATGCCTAGAGGGCTCTAATAATGTTTCGGTTTTCTGTGCTGTACTACAATATTTTTGTAAAAATAAAAATGTTTTGTACACTAATATTCTTTTCCCCTGATATTTGTATGATGATGAAAGTGTACTTCCTTTAACTAGGGTACTGGGACACTTTGAGAAGCCTCTCTTCCTGGAGTTGTGCCGTCACATGGTACTGATCCAGTTGCATGAGGGAGAGGCACTGTTCCGCCCAGGAGAAACCGATGACAGTATTTATGTGGTTCAAGATGGCCGCCTGGAGCTGTGCATCCGTGAGAGTGTAAGTCCATACACAGGACTGTCAATTATTATTGCGTTTGCTTGTTGTCATGTTTTTTTTTTTGTTTTGTTTTCTTGCTGCAGGATGGCACGGATGCTGTGGTGAAAGAAGTCTTACAAGGAGACAGTGTCCACAGTTTGCTGAGTATCTTGGACATAATCACCGTATGTCTTACTTCGTTTATATCCTTCTTTTTTCCAGCTTTCATTACATTTCACCCGTGCACCCAGAATCAACATGTAGCAAATGAATGAATGTTTAATTTGTCATTAAATTATTTCGTTGTGTGTCGCCAAGGGCTACCCAGCTCCGTACAAGACGGTGTCCGCCAGGGCTGCTGTCCCGTCCACCGTCCTGCGTCTTCCAGCGGCGGCATTTCAGTCTGTCTTTGACAAATATCCTGAAACGCTGGTCCGTGTTGTCCAGGTAAAGTCTCTTATTTTCGTGGTACAGTGCAAGGTAATTCCGTCCAGGGCAGCCAATTTCGTTATATGGTAGACTGGAATGAGCTGAGATGGTCGTGGTGGCGCACCAGGGGGATGTGTCCACATTTGTGACAAAACAGTGCGCCAAAATTGCACTGATAGCTCGCCAGCTCCGATCTGGTCTATTCTCGGCGTAGGAGAAGCACACCCGGCGCAGTGAGGCGCACCCGGCGCAGTGAGGCGCACAATTCACACAGGTCACCAAAACCTCACAGGCAGGTTTTTTTCTGACCTGGTCTATTCTCGGCGTAGGAGAAGCGCACCCGGCGTAGGAGAAGCGCACCCGGCGCAGTGAGGCGCACAATTCACACAGGTCACCAAAACCTCACAGGCAGTTTTTTTTCTGACCTGGTCTATTCTCGGCGTAGGAGAAGCGCACCCGGCGTAGGAGAAGCGCACCCGGCGCAGTGAGGCGCACAATTCACACAGGTCACCAAAACCTCACAGGCAGGTTTTTTTCTGACCTGGTCTATTCTCGGCGTAGGAGAAGCGCACCCGGCGTAGGAGAAGCGCACCCGGCGCAGTGAGGCGCACAATTCACACAGGTCACCAAAACCTCACAGGCAGGTTTTTTTCTGACCTGGTCTATTCTCGGCGTAGGAGAAGCGCACCCGGCGTAGGAGAAGCGCACCCGGCGCAGTGAGGCGCACAATTCACACAGGTCACCAAAACCTCACAGGCAGGTTTTTTTCTGACCTGGTCTATTCTCGGCGTAGGAGAAGCGCACCCGGCGTAGGAGAAGCGCACCCGGCGCAGTGAGGCGCACAATTCACACAGGTCACCAAAACCTCACAGGCAGTTTTTTTTCTGACCTGGTCTATTCTCGGCGTAGGAGAAGCGCACCCGGCGTAGGAGAAGCGCACCCGGCGCAGTGAGGCGCACAATTCACACAGGTCACCAAAACCTCACAGGCAGGTTTTTTTCTGACCTGGTCTATTCTCGGCGTAGGAGAAGCGCACCCGGCGTAGGAGAAGCGCACCCGGCGCAGTGAGGCGCACAATTCACACAGGTCACCAAAACCTCACAGGCAGGTTTTTTTCTGACCTGGTCTATTCTCGGCGTAGGAGAAGCGCACCCGGCGTAGGAGAAGCGCACCCGGCGCAGTGAGGCGCACAATTCACACAGGTCACCAAAACCTCACAGGCAGGTTTTTTCCGAGTGTCAGGCACATTTCAATGCAATAAACAATCACAGCAACCACTATTTAATATACCGGTCTGAACCAGCATGTACATTTTTGTACTAATTGCCCCATCACATCCGATGTCACGCATAAAAGTATGATGCCAACTAATGAGTTTCCATCTCTTAACATCCGATTCGGAGGGTGGCCTTATTTCGACACGAGGTTCTTTATCACAGCGACAGCTCAACTGAACTTTCCATCATACAACATACATACTTCACAGATGTCCAGATGTCCACAGATACCATCAAACATCAATGACAGAGCAGGGATGCAGGTGTATCACAAGCATTCCCTCTTTGCTGCCGGTGGGAGGGACAGGGGGTGTGGGTGTGCCGCGCTGCGCCGTTCTCCCAAAAATTGCAAAGTGAGCTGGCCATATCCTGTTGGCATGGAGTAGCCGCCCACGAAAAACAGAGCCCAAAGTGGAAGAAACAAGATGGAGTTTCTGACATATGCTTTCGTGTGTAGATCATCATGGTGCGCCTCCAGAGAGTCACCTTCCTCGCTTTGCACAACTACCTTGGCCTCACCACGGAACTCTTCAACACGGTACTCACACTTTTTCAGCCCGGAAGCTACTTTTAAAATAACCAAGTGCCAAAGATCTACCTTATAGGGCGGCACGGTGGTCGAGTGGTTAGCGCGCAGACCTCACAGCTAGGAGACCGGGGTTCAATTCCCACCCTCGGCCATCTCTGTGTGGAGTTTGCATGTTCTCCCCCCGTGCATGCGTGGGTTTTCTCCGGGTAATCCCGTTTCCTCCCACATTCCAAAAACATGCTAGGTTAATTAGCCACTCCAAATTGTCCATAGGTATGAATGTGAGTGTGAATGGTTGTTTGTCTATATGTGCCCTGTGATTGGCTGGCCACCAGTCCAGGGTGTACCCCGCCTCTCGCCCGAAGACAGCTGGTATGGGCTCCGGCACCCCCCCCGCGACCCTCGTGAGGAAAAGCGGTAGAAAATGAATGAATGTAATTAATATACTAATTACTAAGGATTAATATTTCACAGTTTCAAAGTTTACTGGTAATCAAAATAGTTGATATCATTCAATAATTCACAATTCAATTCAACATGACAATAAAGATAATTACACATCGTACTTTTAAAAATTTAAACATTTAAAAATAATTAAAAAAAATACTTAAACTATATTAGGAAAGCAGGAAGTGAACAAATGTAACAGTTACTGATTTCAAAAGTACGAGATAGAGGGGTAGGATTTAATAAGCTTTGCTTCTTCCTACTCCTTTCGGACATGTGGAACTGGGAACTGATTATGGGATGCACTCAATTGGAATCTGATGCATGTTCAAATGAAATAAAACCATTACCATTACCATAATTCCCCAGTAGTTGTTGTCAAGTCAAACCCTTGTCCTTGACTGTCTGTTGGCATTCCTAAAGGCACAGGAGTCTATATATGAGCAACTGGAGTTGCTAAGGGAGGAGGAGCCTCACAAAAGAGACCCCAGATCAGAGCAAAGATATGCCAGAACAAGACTGACCAAAGCAGGTGATGACCAGGTTGGCTGTATAGTCTGTGGGGATAGCAAGCACAGAAGAAAGCTGTACTTCTGTAAGCAATTCAGATCCCTCAAACTACCGGAGAAGAAAGGGGCAGTGCAAAGGCTTGGTGCATGCAGGAAGTGCCTTGAAGTTCATGACGACCCCTCAGATTGCAAGTCTGGATTCCTATGCAGAAACCAAGACTGCAGGAATCAACACGCAGCAGAACACCATTACTACCTTTGCCCGAATGCAGAAGTGAAGAGAGCCTCTGTCGATCAGAAAAGTAATGTCGGTCCTGTAGACGGAAAAGGCAGAAAGAGAAGCACGGAAGAACAAGAGGCATTCCTCAAGAAGCTTTCCCCTGACCTGGCAAAGCAGTGCAGGGATGTCTTTTCCAACAGCACATCCAAGGCCCTTAGTACTCTTAAATATACACCTACTCTTCTGACGGATTGTGGTTTGCGAGAGCTCCCAGTGTTAATGATGCTCCTTGAAGTCACCGCAAATGCGGGACAGTCAATTGGAACGCTTATCGATCTTGCCTCAGACACCAACTACATAACTCACAGAGCTGCCAGTCAACTAAACCTCCGAAGCGAGGACATCACCCTTGTTGTGCACGGCGTTGGAGGAATGAAAATTCATGTTGAAACAAAAAGATACCTCCTAAAAATCAGGGTCAACACCTCAAGAGGCACGGTCAAAGCACACCAGATGGTTTGCTACGGTTTGGACACGATTGCTGATGTTCATAAAACAGCAACCCCCAAACAACTGCAAAAGTTCTTCCCAGACACCTCACTCGAAGAATTGAGGAGACCCAAAGAAGTAAGCCTCCTTATAAGTCACCGAGAGGGTTCACTAGCACCGCAACAAGTCAGAGCTGTGGGAGACCTTGTATTGTGGGATGGACCTCTCGGAAAGACAGTTGGGGGAACTCATCCAGAACTCTTTGAAGACATTCACGTCGCTACCCACATGTCCAAGACACATTTCGCGCGGTCGATGAGGGCAGCCGCCATGAAGTACGAGGAGCTCGTTGGAGGGCCCCATAGAGAATCTCTGCTAAGCCAGAAGATGTCAAGAAGTTTAACAAGTAAACGAGATTTCCTAAACTGGTGGAAGTGGGACAGCATTGGTGCAGCTTGTGAACCGAAGTGTGGAGGCTGCCGCTGTGGAAACTGCCAACCAGGTGGCAAAGAAATGACTCTTGCGGAGGAAAGGGAACTGGAATTTGTGAAAGCAGGCCTCACCTACATCACAGGGGATGACCACAGCAAGGAACCCCACTGGCATGCCAAATATCCTTGGTTGGAAGACCCAGCCTCCTTACCGAACAACAAGAGCGCTGTTGAGGCCACCTTTCTCCGAACAGAGAAACAATTGGCAAAAGAACCAGAATGGAAGGCTGCGTATGCTGAACAAGTGCATGAGATGGTCGCCCGCAAAGCTGCGATGGAGTTGACCAGGGAAGAGATCCACGCTTGGACTGGGCCCATCTGGTATGTAAGCCATCTCGTTGCACCAAACCCCCACTCGGTAACAACCCCGGTAAGACTCGTCTGGAACAGCAGTCAGAAATTTAGGGGCAGGAGCCTAAATGACCTGCTGATGAAAGGCCCAGACGTTCTAAACCAAATCCGTGCTGTCCTCCTCAGATTCAGGTGTGGAGCCTATGCTGCTCTCGGAGACGTTAAAAAGATGTATAACTCCGTCTGGTTGGAGGACCAGGAAGTACACCTACATCGATTCCTTTGGCGTGACTCTGAAAAGGAGGAACTCAAGGAATACGCAATCACCCGAGTGAACATAGGCGACAAACCAGCTGGGTGTATCGCGCAACTAGCAATGCGTGAAACTGCCAACCTTCCCCCTTTCGCGCACCTCAAAGAGGAGCAGCAGGTAATCCACAAAGACAGCTATGTTGACGACATTCTCACCTCTCATAACGACCCCGAACAGCTGGGAGCCATCACGGCCAATGTGCAGAAGATCTTAAAAGCAGGAGGATTTGAGCTGAAGCCTTGGGCCTTCTCGGGTCAAAGTGGGAGGAAGGACATCCATGCTGGCACAGAGGCGAGCACTGTGGAGACCTTGGTGTTGCCAAATCAGATGCGAGACGACGACAACAAGGCACTTGGGTTGGGCTACCTGGTGGAGGAAGACGAACTGCACGTGATGATGGGCATCAACTTTTCAAAGAGGAGGAGAAAAATGAGACTCGGCCAAGACCTTCTCCCCGAGCAAATTAAAGCTGAGACACCAAACCCTCTGACCAGAAGAGAGCTGCTCAGCCAGGTGTCGAGCTTATATGACCCACTGGGCCTAGTCACGCCGGCTAAACAGAAAGGTGCCATTCTTGTACGGAGGGCATTCCAAGAGGCAAAAAATGACAGTTGCCCCGTCAAGCTGACATGGGACCTGGCACTCTCAGATTGTCTCAGACAAGACGCAGTCCATCTCTTTGAAGAATATTCAAGACTCAACAGGATCAAATTCCCCAGAGCACTAACTCCCCCCGGCGTGTCTGGGAAACCACTGACAATTACATTCTCTGATGGCAGTGAGCACACTTACGGAGCAGTACTCTACCTAAGGTGGGAGGCCAGGCATTGTCCAATCATTAGACTAGTGGAGTCCAAGGCCAAATTAACTCCCCTGGACCACAAAGGGGACGCTGTAAAGGCAGAGGTATGTGGAGCTGTATTCGCCTCACGCCTGAAAAAATACTTTGAACGGCACAGCAAGATTGAGGTCGGAAGGTGGTACCATTTGGTTGACAGCCAAACTGTCCTTGGAGCAATACAGAGGGAAAGCTACGGCTACCAAACATTCTTTGCCAACAGGATTGGAGAAATTCAAAACACGACGCAGATCCAAGATTGGTGGTGGATTCCGGGCTCACAAAACATTGCCGACATAATCACCAGAGGTGCCGGCCCAGAAGACCTGGACAAAGACTCAAGATGGCAGAACGGGCCAAGGTTTCTCAGCCTACCGGTCAACGAATGGCCAACAAAAACTGCGAAAGATCTGGCCTCAACTGCCAGAGAAAACATCCAAAAGATGCAAAGGAAGGCATTCGCTGCGATAACAAGATCCAGTAAAGAGAAGCAGGCGCAAGAACCAACCCAAAGGAAGGAAACCACCAGTCACTCAAGACCACCTGCGCCAGCGTCAATCCAGTTAGTGGAAATCAAGCGATTCAGCAGTTTGACCCGACTAGTAAAAACAGTTGCATGGATGTGGAGGGCCGCTAAGAGGTTCAGAGGACAGAATCCAGCAGCAGGCAGTCCAAAGTGGGAGGCAATCCCCTCAACAGGCGTCATCTCTGCAAAAGAGCGAGAGGATGCCCTAAGACGTGGATGTGAAGGTCTTCCCAAGCTACTGTGTCCCCCTCGTCAAGGCCAAGAGAACCCATCCGACCTGCGACGGACTGAGAGAGAAGATGCACAGCACCATTCTTCATCGGGATGTCAGGCGACTGGTGGTGATACTACCTGTGGAGGAACAGACTATTCCAACTGACCCGCAGCTAAATGTTTGACTTCAAAAAACTGGCGATCTCCCCGATGTCCCTTGGGTAGATCGAGTGGGAGGTGTCAAGTCAAACCCTTGTCCAAAATAATTTAGATAAGGCAGACAGGAAAAAAAAATAAATAAAAAGATAAATAAAAATAAAAAATACTTTTCATAGCCCTCATTAAGGGAATAATAAATTTTCGTTGCAATTAGCACCTTATTTTACTAAATTAAACACGGGAGATCAGGTGGGGAAAATCTAAACCGGAAGTGGAATCAGTTTTAAGCGCACCTGGGAGCCTGCATTAGGGCACTTCCTTTCTCAGCAGGTAAGGCTGCAGACAAGTGGTATCGAGAAGGTAGTCAGAACTGCACCCCAAACCTTGCGCAAACTGGAGCTACACAACGCTGAAGAGGCAGCCGGTTTTCACCTATGCGTGCCATGCACTATGCGTGCTATGTGCTATGTGCTACAACACTGCTGAGCTACACTACGCTGTGCTGTACTGTGCTGTACATTGTCACAACAAGACTTGTGCCTCACTAAATAAAACCCAAAACAGCAAAAGCATTGAGTGGATCCAGTCTTTCCTCAGTGTGGTTACTCGGACCCCCTTTTTCAAGTTCAGGGGATGCGCAAGGCTAGAAGGAACTTGACAGTTGTGTACATAACCCGATAGTATAGTCGATATTCAGTCAAAATAGCTACGTAATGTTCATGATATATATAGTTCATGTATTACTATATCCTAATAGCTAATATCTGCATTGAGTGTGTAAAGCAAGCCTATCATGGCCTATCATGGCCCATCATGGCCCATCATGGCCCATCATGGCCCATCATGGCCTATCATGGCCTATCATGGCCTATCATGGCCTATCATGGCCTATCATGGCCTATCATCCAATGTTGTGTGTGCCAGGACAGTCAAGCCATCTCTCTGGTGTCAGTAGCTAATGTGTTGGGAGAGGTTCATCCCCACAGAGGCTTCCGCAGGCAGCCCTCCCACTCTGATGAGTTGGCTTGTGATAAAACCGATCCAGGTAAGGGAAGACAAAATGATTTTTCTCAAATGTGTATACATATAATGACATCTTCGCTTTTTGACATTTTTCTAACAGAAAAGAGCATCCTCTCTGACACGCCAAGTTCAAAATACAAGAAGTCTCGCTCTCTCTCTACACCAACGGCTCTTTCAGGTCATTTTATTTCACTTCATTTTATACCAGTTTCCTGTTCCTGTTCTGAGCTGGAGTCTATCCTAGTTGACTTTGGGTTGGGTTGACTTTCAATCAGATTTTATCAGAGTTTATTAATTAACTCAGTTAGCAACTATGTTTGAAATTTGCCCAAATACATAATATCACAAAGTTATTGTCGTAAAATTGCAATAAAAAAAAAGCATAGTCTTGGTGGGTGTAACTGTGATAGTTAGCAAAGAACTACATAGTTAATAGCGATGATGACATCATATTCAGGCGACAGAGCTGACTTTGGCGAACTGATACGGACATTTTGTGATAAAAAATATATTCTGAAAACACATTGTACGTGCGCAGTGTATTAATAACACGACAACACACACTGCATATTCTACACCAGGGGTCTCAAACTCAATTTACTTGGGGGGGGGGCACTGGAGCTCGGGTCTGGGTGAGACTGGGCCGCATCAAAAAAACAAAACAAAAACACATTTATTAAAAACTTCGCCTTGGTTCCAATTTTCTACAATAAAAGCTCTGATAAAACATTCCACTGTTCTCAAATATCTTAATTTTTATTTTTCTACACAAAATAAGATGAAAAATAAATAAACAAATCAAGAATAAAGAAAATCAATCAATCAGTAATAAATAAATATAATAATAATAATAATAAAAGGGCAAATAATAAAAACTTAAGAAAGCACATATAGTTGGTGGGTAGACAAATGATTTTTTTCAGATTAAAATGAACAAAGCATTATTAGAGCCCTGTAGACATGACAAAACACGACTATAGTCACATTTATACTCTTTTTATTTACAACATATTGCGCAACTGCAGGGTCTTGAGACACATGCTAACTCGCAAACTAGAGAGCTAGCCACCTAAACGGTAGCCTTCAAGTTATTTCCTTTCAACTTAAATAGCCAAAAACTTACCACTTCCACACGGATAGGGAGGATAACTATTAACAGTTATTTAACCTTTAACATGAACATGAATCAAACGTAATAATTTTTTCTGGGTACATGATACCATACAGCATCCATATCAAACTTGCGCGGGCCGCACTGACATTAAACTTTCATATCAAGGCAGGGGCCTCAAACTAGTGTCCTGCGTGCCACATTTGGCCCGCGGGCCGCGTGTTTGAGACCCCTGTTCTACGCTAACTGTAAAATGTATGCAAACTGAGTCGACATTTGTGATTGGAATTGGACGTCCGCTTACCATGGCCTCCCTAAAAACCTCACCTCATTCCACTGATGGAAAATGTTGTTATGAAGGTAAGTCCAATAAACAAACCAAAGCCACTAGGATGATAAATGCCCATTGCTCAATGCTATTGTCACACAGATACAGATTAATACAGTGCAATACTACTATAAATACTACTAGTCCAACCCGAGATATGTTTGTGTGTGTCATGCAGGTGAAATGTGGCTGGATTTGAACAGAGTTTACGAACGTGCTAGAATTGCTACGGATGAAGTCGGTGGTCCTGTGAAGGTAATTTATTTATTTATTTTTTTTGGCAGCTTCAATCTCCTACATTGGTCTTCACAAAGCCCTGACCTCAACCCCATTGAACATTTGTGGGTTATGTGTGGAGTGTGTGCTGGGAAAGCAATCAATTGAGCCAATTATATATATATGTGGTATCAAATTATGGAATGTATTGAGTAAGGACCTCAAACAATGCACGACGATGAGCCAATTCAAGAAACAATACAAGCAAAAAAATAAATAAATAAATAAAAAACCTTACACCATATTAGGAAAGCAGGAAGTGAACAAATGTAACAGTTACCGATTGTACAGTTACTGAAATCTTGTGAGTAGTACATATAACCATAAAAGTACAAATATTCCAAAATATTCCATGATGTGCTATATATATCACTATATTGACACTTACTATGGTACCCATTATGGCATTGTATGCTCATATCACCGAGTACTTCGGTACAGGACAAAAATAAAATAAAATTAATTTTTTTTTTTAATTCATATTTCACAGTTTCAAAGTTTACTGGTAATCAAAATAGATGATATCATTCAATAATTCACAATTCAATTCAACATGGCAATAAAGATAATTACACATCGTACTTCGGTATGGGACAAAAAATTTTAAAAATTATAAAAAAAAAAAAAAACTTAAACTATATTAGGAAAGCAGGAAGTGGACAAATGTAACAGTTAGTGATTGTAAAAGTACCAGATGGAGGGGTAGGATTTAATAAGCTTTGCTTCTTCCTACTCCTTTTGGACATGTGGAACTGGGAACTGATTATGGGATGCACTCAATTGGAATCTGATGCATGTTTAAATGAAATTAAATCATTACTATTACCAATTATACCTAGAAGGTATAATCGTCAAATATTATGTCATTTATCCGAATATTAGTTGCTCTGGTATGTATATCTTTCAGTTTGTTTGTATGTGTCAATTAAAATAAAACTGTGTACATTAGAGACAATACAAAATAAATTAGTACATCAATATTTTTGTCTTCCCATATGAGTGCATGTAAGTTTATGGCTGTAAATACATAACTTTTTTTTATTGCATACAAGGTAAGATGAATACAAATATGTGTAATTCAAGTATAAAATAGGCTACTGTACCAGTTCTGAAATATCATACTTGTAATTAATTCAGTCTGTGTTCTTTGCAGTCAATTCTGAAGAAGAGCGTAACAATGCAGCAGACTCCTTCTGCAGTCCATCACTATGGTGACGCCGGAGGCGGGAAAGACCACCATAATAAAGTCAACGCCATTTTCCAAGCCGCCAAAAAGGACCTGCTACAAGTCATTCAGCTGCAGGTAGCACGTGAATGTAATGTTAGATACAGACAGGAGACTCGGTATTTATTCAGATCTATGTTCAACTTGGTCAGGATCCCAGTCTCCTGGAGGGCCGGGTGACTCTTCGCCAAGTGAAAGCCAATTCTGTTGTGGCCCACCAAGGAGACCAGGTACTGATGAACCCACGGTAGCAGTACTGTCATACTGCAAGGTTATCTAAGATAATACAGTACTTGGTCTTGTCATGGTCGATGGTTTGAAACCGCCTGTAATTTTGATCCCGAGCCCTTCTGCTAGCTTAATGTTGACATTTGCAACATTAAGCTTGCATTTAATGCAGTTATAAAATCCTGTTTTTATCATCTTCGGCTTTTATCTAAAATTAAATCTTTTTTATCTTTGCAACACTTTGAGCAAGTCATGCACGCTTTTATTTCATCACGTCTGGACTACCGTAATGCACTTTACTCCGGAATTAGCCAAAAGTCTCTCTCCCGCTTACAGTTAGTCCGGAACTCTGCGGCACGGCTTTTAACAGGAACCAAAAAGGGGGAGCACATCGCCCCAATTCTGGCCTCCCTTCATTGGTTGCCTGTTCGTTTTAGGATTGATTTTAAGATTTTATTGTTTGTTTTTAAGGCGTTGAATGTGCTGGCCCCGAAATACATCTCGGACCTCATCCAAGTTTACTCTCCAGCTCGGTCACTGAGGTCCGAGGGCCAGCTCCAACTTGTGGTGCCCAAGACGAGACTTAAGACCAGGGGGGACCAAGCCTTTTCTGTGGTCGGCCCCAAACTATGGAAGTCTCTGCCCTCCCAAGTAAAAAAGGCCCCCAATAAGTCTCGTCTTAAAACCCACTTTTATTCTCTGGCTTTTAACTCAGAGTGAGTCGTATGGTCCTGTGTCTTTTAGTTCTTTGTTTTTATTGTAATTGGTTCTATTTTTTTTATACTTTTATTGCTTTGTTTCTTGTTTTTAATATTTTAATATCTATTTTATTATTATTTTTTTTATTATTTTATTTCTTAAATGCTCTTTTAGTTTTGGATTATTACTTTTTATTTTTACTCGTCTGTGCAGCACTTTGGAAACTCTGTTTTATAAAATGTGCTATATAAATAAAGTGGATTGGATTGGATTGGATTTGACGTCCATACCCAGATCAGTTGACAGTATAGAGTTGCTCCACAGTTTTGAAAACCATACTACTACTACTCCTGAATCCGATAGTTGACGTGATGTCCTGTCAATCAACCACCTATTTTCTGAGAAAAAGAAATACATATTCAAAATATATTTTTCATGCATTTTCTGAAATTTAGACTTTCATAATTGTTTTCCTTTCTTCCACCTCCAGGACGTGAGCGTGGCATTTGTCATTTCAGGTTTGCTCCACGTTTACCAGCGCGTCATCGACCGAGAGGAGGAGACACTGCTTTTTGTCACCCACCCGGGTGAGATGGTTGGTCACCTTGCTGTGCTCACAGGGGAACCTCTTATCTTCAGCGTTCACGCTCACAGAGACTGCACCTTCTTGTCCATATCGAAGGCTCACTTTTACGAGTAGGACCAATCACTTGTATGTACCACAGCATTTATATTTTATCTGTTGCTTTAATTTGCGGCCTATTTTAACTTTGCAGGATCATGCGTGAGGAGCCGAGGGTGGTGTTGAACGTCGCTCACACTGTGGTGAGGAGAGTGTCGCCTTTTGTCAGGCAGATTGACTTTGCTTTGGACTGGATGGCTGTGGAGGCTGGCCGTGCTGTGTACAGGTACTCTACGTCAGTGTTTTTCAACCTTTTTCAGGGCTCGACAATAACGATATACCGATGGTCCGGGGCAAGTTAAAACAAAATTCAGGCACGTAAATCGAATCAGTGATATTCTCGTCGGGCAAGTGCACTTTGGCAAGAGTTTTTTTAAAAGCAGTTCTTGTTGGGTGTTGGTAAAACACGGACTGCGTAATTCCGGTGGTAATTTGCAAACCGATCCTTACAAATCTTGAAATGGACCAATCAGAATCGTTTATTTAGACCGCGGTCCGCGTTTTACCCACACCTGTTCTTGTTTGCGATCAACCAATCAGCGATCGTTTGACTACAAAAACATCCATCATGGCGTCCCTGCTAGCATGGTCTAATTCTTCAACAACTTCTGAAGGAAAACACCAAAAAGTGATGAAACAGTGCCTCCTAAACGAGTATTTTATTAGCGGCATCAAATCAAATGATGGCACAGGTGAGTGAATCACATCGAATCACCCAATAACTTGTGTTGTCATTTATTATTTAATAAGCACAATGTTTATTCAATCATGAATGTACTTTTATTTATCAAGGCAAAGTGCCGAGAAGTCTCTTGACAATCCAGATTTCCATGCAACGTTGTGATCTATGTAGGAAAACAACCACAAAAATTAATAATAATTAAATTTTTATTTGAGATTCTCATGTGATGCCACAAAAATTAGATGATACCATTATGGCAGTTTTTTCATTTTACATGGGGCAAGTTTGGGCAAGTAGTTCTCACCTTAAGGATTCCCCATGGGCAAGACATTTTTGTTTTTAATGTAGAGCCCTGCTTTTTTGAGCCACGGCACGTTTTTTTTTTTACATTGGAAAAATCTTGTGGCACACCACTAACCAAAAATGTTACAAAATGTCACCACGACATCAATAAGTCTATGGGAGGAACAAGGTAGGTGTTGCCACACGGACCAATATTACATTGCTATGCCGGTCTTTACACCACAGACACTCCACAGTAGCCACGTTTTTACATCACCACTTTTTCTCTTTCCCAATGACCTTTCAGGAAACAATGGTATCCATAGAAAGGAATATTCCAATCTCTTGTCTACATGCGCCGTGAAAATCAAACAGAATACTCAATAAGGCATGCCCAGTAAAACGAAAACATCAACATCACGTGATACCGACTTCCTGGAGTTTTTCTTTCACTTGTTGGAATAACTCCGTATTGCCAGTTTTTCGTCTGTCCGGTCTTGAAATTTAGTTTGAATCAAAAACAAACTTTGCTTAGCAGTCCAGTGCCAATTGCTGGCCTCCATTTTTAAAAGTGAAGAACGTCTGGATCTGCGTGTTACGTCATATCTGAGCATACGCTGAAAGAACGCACCCGGGATCAATTTAAACAGGAAAAGATCAAATTCAATCTCGCTAATATTTTATAATTAAACTCGGGACATGTTTTATATAGATATATATTTTCTTTTTTTAATAAAACTGCACTTATAGTATCTTAAAGTATAGAAGGGTTTAGATTCTGTTCCACAGATGGCGCTAATGCACACCAAAGCTGCTTGCCAACCGCCAATAAACAACAGAAGAAGAAGAAGAACGCAGTCTGACAAATTTCCGTTTGAGCGGGTACAAGATACCTCAATCGGATTGGTTAAAGGAATATTCCATCCCTGTTCAATTCTTTCCGTTTGAGCAAATATACCAAATGCAATTGGAATATTTGGGTCCATGTATACTATTGACATAATATTTGCAAATGATGATTAATCATTCATTCATTCATTTTCTACCGCTTTTTCCTCACGAGGGTCGTGGGGGGTGCTGGAGCCTATCCCAGCTGTCTTCGGGCGAGAGGCGGGGTACACCCTGGACTGGTGGCCAGCCAATCACAGGGCACATATAGACAAACAACCATTCACACTCACATTCATACCTATGGACAATTTGGAGTCACCAATTAACCTAGCATGTTTTTGGAATGTGGGAGGAAACCGGAGTACCCGGAGAAAACCCACGCATGCACGGGGAGAACATGCAAACTCCACACAGAGATGCCCGAGGGTGGAATTGAACCCTGGTCTCCTAGCTGTGAGGTCTGCGCGCTAACCACCAGACCGCCGTGCCGCGATGATTAATCAATGTTAACTATAAAAAGTGATATTGGATAATTCCTCACGGCACACCTGACGATTTCTAAAGGTACACTAGTGGTTGAAAATCACTGCTCTACATAACCATCAGATGGTTAGACCATAGACCTGCCTCAGACTGGAGCGGACTACAAGACCATAAGCAACATTGAATAAAACTAGCATGAAAGATGCTTTTCGTGATGGTGGAATTACGCTAAATGATCTTTTTTTTTTTCAAATCTGCAGGCAGGGAGACAAGTCTGATAGCACCTTCATCGTCCTCAGTGGCCGACTGCGCTCTGTCATCGCAAAGGATGATGGGAAGAAGGAACTTGCAGGAGAGTACGGTCGGGGGGATTTCATTGGTGTGGTGAGTGTTGACAAATCCTCCGTTATTGTCATCGTGTCGAACAATAAGTGAGTAATAAAATGGAAAACATTTGCTCAATTGTGTCCCACCAGGTCGAGGCTCTGACCCGCATGAACCGAGCCACGACGGTCCACGCCGTCAGGGACTCCGAGCTGGCCAAGCTGCCTGAAGGAGCTCTCAAGTCCATTAAAAGGAGGTACCCTCAGGTCGTCACCAGGCTCATTCATCTGCTGGGGCAGAAGATCTTGGGCAACATGCAGCAGGTCAATGGACCCCTGGCTGGTAAATTCACCACTCATACCTTCCGTTGTAGGACCGGGGTTCACAAAAACCTTCCATACACTAATGAATGAAAATTGACTGAAAATGTATAGGGCTGTTTGGTGGCCAAGTGGTTAGTGGCAGGCCACACAGCTAGGAGACCCGAGTTCAATTCCACCCTCGGCCATCTCTTGCATGTTCTCCCGTGCATGCGTGGGTTTTCTCCGGGTACTCCGGTTTCCTCCCACATTCCAAAAACATGCTAGGTTAATTGGCCATTCATAGGTATGAATGTGAGTGTGAATGGTTGTTTGTCTATATGTGCCCTGTGATTGGCTGGTGACCAAAAAACAGCTGGGATAGGCTCCAGCACCCCCAGCAACCCTCATGAGGATAACGAGTAGAAAATGAATGAATGAAAATGTATACAGTGGAACCTTGGTTAGTGTAGTTGGTTACCTTGGTTAGTGTTAGTGTAGTGGTTATTTGTCTATATGTGCTCTGTGATTGGCTGGTGACCAAAAAACAGCTGGGATAGGCTCCAGCACCCCCAGCAACCCTCGTGAGGATAACCAGTAGAAAAAGAATTATTAAAAATGTATACAGTGGAACCTTGGTTAGTGTAGTTGGTTACCTTGGTTAGTGTTAGTGTAGTGGTTGTTTGTCTATATGTGCCCTGTGATTGGCTGGCGACCAAAAAACAGCTGGGATAGGCTCCAGCACCCCCAGCAACCCTCGTGAGGATAACCAGTAGAAAATAAATGAATGAAAATGTATACCGTGGAACCTTGGTTAGTGTAGTTGGTTACCTTGGTTAGTGTTAGTGTAGTGGTTGTTTGTCTATATGTGCCCTGTGATTGGCTGGTGACCAAAAAACAGCTGGGATAGGCTCCAGCACCCCCAGCAACCCTCATGAGGATAACCAATAGAAAATAAATGAATGAAAATGTATACAGTGGAACCTTGGTTAGTGTAGTTGGTTACCTTGGTTAGTGTTAGTGTAGTGGTTGTTTGTCTATATGTGCCCTGTGATTGGCTGGTGACCAAAAAACAGCTGGGATAGGCTCCAGCACCCCTAGCAACCCTCGCGAGGATAACCAGTAGAAAAATAATTATTAAAAATGTATACAGTGGAACCTTGGTTAGTGTAGTTGGTTACCTTGGTTAGTGTTAGTGTAGTGGTTGTTTGTCTATATTTGCCCTGTGATTGGCTGGTGACCAAAAAACAGCTGGGATAGGCTCCAGCACCCCTAGCAACCCTCGCGAGGATAACCAGTAGAAAAATAATTATTAAAAATGTATACAGTGGAACCTTGGTTAGTGTAGTTGGTTACCTTGGTTAGTGTTAGTGTAGTGGTTGTTTGTCTATATTTGCCCTGTGATTGGCTGGTGACCAAAAAACAGCTGGGATAGGCTCCAGCACCCCTAGCAACCCTCGTGAGGATAACCAGTAGAAAATGAATGAATGAAAATGTATACAGTGGAACCTTGGTTAGTGTACACCTTTTTGGTTTAAATTTTGCCATGGTGTGCGTACAGTTTTTTTAGTTAGCATACAATATGATGCACTTCTTGTCATGTTAGTGATACACCGTGTGAGTCTGACTGTCTTCTTAATGTATTTTTAATGTATTTATATTTAATGTTCTTGCTAGCCGCACATTAGCTTAATACATGGAACCAGGAACCTCAAGTCAGTTTTATCGCCCGTTTATGATGTCATCAGCAGTTGACTCTGTAGTGCTTTGCTAATTAACACAGTTACGCCACACATGTCTTTTCTTGTGTTTGATTCTGTTACAGTATGTTTCAGATAGCGTCACTAACCAATTACACTAACCAAGGTTCCGCTGTAGTTAGTCAGTGGCTGACACAGCAGCTAGAATCTCTAAGCCGGACGTAATTTATGTCCTAATTAAACATTACTGTCTAAAATATGCCGTTTTTCAATCCACATACAGTAGGTATTATATATTTATAGTTGCACATTGATGATTTTGATGTTGTCGTGGCTGATGCAACCCGACTTGGATAACCACCAGTATGCCCCGCCCCGCTTTTACTCATGTTTTAACTGTGTATTAACCAATGAATTTTGTATTTTGGTGTGTCTTCTATTTTGTTTACTTGCTTTTATTCAACTCCATTCTTCTGTAAAGTGTCTTTGAGTATTTTGAAAAGCGCAATACAAATAAAATGTATTATTATTATTATTATTCGGCACGGCGGTCTGGTGGTTAGTGCGCAGACCTCACAGCTAGGAGACCAGGGTTCGGTCCCCGCCCTCGGCCATCTCTGTGTGGAGTTTGCATGTTCTCCCCCCGTGCATGCGTGGGTTTTCTCCGGGTACTCCGGTTTCCTCCCACATTCCAAAAACATGCTAGGTTAATTGGCCACTCCAAATTGTCCATAGGTATGAATGCGAGTGTGAATGGTTGTTTGTCTATATGTGCCCTGTGATTGGCTGGCGACCAGTCCAGCCCGAAGACAGCTGGGATAGGCTCCAGCACCCCCCGCGACCCTCGTGAGGAAAAAGCGGTAGAAAATGAATGAATGAATTATTATTATTATTATTATGTAGTCTGCCTTTTGCGGGAATAGACTACAGTAAAAAAAAATGGAAGCATGGACGCAAATACGATGAAATAGTGTGATGATCCTTTTGTCATCTATTGTATCAAATCGAAATCTCATGTGACTTTGTACTCCGTAGCTCAAAGTTTGGCCCTCCACACCACCAACAGTAAATGGGATGCCGGGAATCCTGCGGCCAACCTTTCCACTGTGACCATCCTTCCCGTGTCTGACGACGTTCCTCTCACCGCCTTCACTTTGGAGCTGCAACATGCGCTCAGTGGCATCGGTACGCTCGTACGACATACCTGCACACAAGTCATATATTGATATTTTTCCAAGATTTGGTTCACGTTTTTAGTTTGCTATATTTTACTGTACAAATTTGGCTACTGCAGGGGGGGGGGCCTGGGGGGTCTGAAATTGCTTTTTTTTTCAAATGGAAGATCAAGATTTGTATTCCTGTAGGGCCAACTCTCCTGCTGACAAGTGACATCATTAAACAGCGCCTGGGCTCAGCTGCTTTGGACAGGTGAGGTTTAGATGTGGGTCACATGGGTACGCTAGTTGCCATGTGACAAAGAAATACACAATACTCGTTTGAGCAGCATTATGAAATTGTTGTGTCGAAATAGAATTGACGTTTTAATATTTGGTGTATATAAATACAATACAACATGTCATCCCAGTCAACTTTATTGTTATGACGTATCGTCGTTCTCCTTTTCAAGTGTCCACGAGTACCGGTTGTCCAGTTGGCTCGGCCAGCAGGAAGACATCCACCGCATCGTCCTCTACCAGTCGGATTGTGGTCTCACGCCGTGGACACAGCGCTGCATCCGACAGGCTGATTGCATCATCATCGTGGGGCTGGGAGAAAACGAGCCCACCGTGGGAGAGGTCAGTTCAAGCGCTCCTAATCAAAATTTTAAAACCAGTTAAAAAAATAAGTAAGTAATTTACTGCAAACAACTATTTAACTGAAATTTTTTGTTTTTAAACTTTTTGTTCTTGCGATGCCGTATGATGGTTATTGGATTAACAAACTTCATTTGGGAGTATAAATCCAATCGGATCCTCCGGCTCAGGGCCAGTGCCCATTTATTTGGGTCTACCGTTTGTCTTTTTCCTGTAGTTGGAGCGAATGTTGGAGAGCAGTGCTGTTCGAGCCCAGAAGCAGCTGGTTCTGCTGCACAAGGAGGACGGTCCTCCACCCAAAGGGACGACTGAGTGGCTGAACATGCGGAGCTGGATCTCCCGACACCATCACCTCTCCTGCCCTCGCAGAGTGTTCTCAAAGAGGAGCTTACCTAAGCTGGTACTGCAAGTACACAATCCCACACTTTTATTCTGCTACTTGATATCAATTAGGGAACATGGATTCTTAGTACTATCATACAAAATGGCGCGTGTGTTTTGTTTTTTTTGTCACTATAGAGAGAGCTGTATCAACGTTTGTTCCAAAAGTGTCCAGATCGTCACTCAGACTTCTCACGCTTGGCCAGAATTCTAACTGGAAACTGCATTGCTCTCGTGCTGGGTGGAGGGGGGGCCAGGTACGCTGTCTTTTGACTTTTGATACTGGTAATCTAATACTGGTAATGGTTTTATTTCATTTGAACATGCATCAGATTCCAATTGAGTGCATCCCATAATCAGTTCCCAGTTCCACATGTCCAAAAGGAGTAGGAAGAAGCAAAGCTTATTAAATCCTACCCCTCCATCTGGTACTTTTACAATCAGTAACTGTTACATTTGTTCACTTCCTGCTTTCTGATATAATTTTTTTTAATTTTTCATATTTTTTAATATATTTTATATTTTTTACAATTTTATATTTTTAGAATTTTATATATTTTTTATATTTGTTATATTTGTTACATTTGTTCACTTCCTGCTTTCCTAATATAGTTTAAGTTAATTTTTAATTTTTAATTTTTAATTTTTAATTTTTAATTTTTAATTTTTAATTTTTAATTTTTAATTTTTAATTTTTAATTTTTAATTTTTAATTTTTTATTTTTTATTTTTTATTTTTTATTTTTTATTTTTTATTTTTTATTTTTTATTTTTTATTTTTTATTTATTTCTTTAAATTATATTTTTGTCAGACAATTTAACGATGCATTCGGTATCACTGAATCACTTCATCATCAGTAAGTTTACTCTTCACCGATGGCGTCCTTTTCAGGGGTTGCTCCCAGGTTGGCATTATTCGTGCACTGAACGAGGCAGGGATCCCTGTGGACATTGTGGGCGGCACCTCCATCGGTTCCTTCATGGGAGCGTTGTACGCTGAGGAGAAGAACAACAGTCGAATGAGAGTTCGGGCCCGCCAATGGGCCATGGTATGATGACAATATTTGCTATTGTTTTGGCCTTCATGTATTTTTCCCAACTATTTGTTATTCTTTTCTTGTTCCCTACAACGTCTACTTGTTGGGCATCTTTTTCAGGATATGACATCTGTCTTTAAGAAGATTGTGGACCTGACCTACCCTGTCACTTCCATGTTTTCTGGGGCTTCCTTCAACTCTGGCATTAGATCTGTTTTCAAAGGCAAGCAGATCGAGGTATGTTGAGGATATAAGGCAGGGGTCTCAAACACACGGCCCGCGGGCCAAATGTGGCCCGCAGGACACTAATTTGAGGCCCCTGCCTTGATATGAAAGTTTACTGATTGATTGATTTTCTTAATTCTTGATTTGTTTATTTTTTTTCATCTTATTTTGTGTAGAAAAATAAAAAGTAAGATATTTGAGAACAGTGGAATGTTTTATCAGAGCTTTTCTTGTAGAAAATTAGAACCAAAGCAAAGTTTTAAAAGTTGTTTTTTTTAATAAATGCGTTTTTTTGTTTGTTCGTTTTTTTGGAAAACCTGATGCGGGCCAGTCTCACCCAGATCCGAGCTCCAGTGGCTCCCAAATGTGGCCCGCAGGACACTAGTTTGAGGCCCCCGCCTTGATATGAAAGTTTAATGTTAGCGCGGCCCGCGCAAGTTTGATATGGATGCTGTATGGTATCATGTACCCAGAAAAAATTATTACGTTTGATTCATGTTCATGTTAAAGGTTAAATAACTGTTAATAGTTATCCTCCCTATCCGTGTGGAAGTGGTAAGTTTTTGGCTATTTAAGTTGAAAGGAAATAACTTGAAGGCTACCGTTTAGGTCGCTAGCTCTCTAGTTTGCGAGTTAGCATGTGTCTCAAGACCCTGCAGTTGCGCAATATGTTGTAAATAAAAAGAGTATAAATGTGACTATAGTCGTGTTTTGTCATGTCTACAGGGCTCTAATAATGCTTTGTTCATTTTAATATGAAAAAAATCATTTGTCTACCCACCAACTATATGTGCTTTCTTAAGTTTTTATTATTTGCCCTTTTATTATTATTATTATATTTATTTATTTATTACTGATTGATTGATTTTCTTTATTCTTGATTTGTTTATTTACTGTTTTATTATTATTATTATATTTATTTATTTATTACTGATTTTCTTTATTCTTGATTTGTTTATTTATTTTTCATCTTATTTTGTGTAGAAAAATAAAAAATAAGATATTTGAGAACAGTGGAATGTTTTATCAGAGCTTTTATTGTAGAAAATTAGAACCAAAGCGAAGTTTTTAAAATTTTTTTGTTTTTAATAAATGCGTTTTTTTTTTTTTTTTTTGGAAAACCTGATCCGAGCTCCAGTGGCCCCCTAGTAAATTGAGTTTGAGACCCCTGATTTAAGGCCTTAAGGACTTTTCTTATCATCTTTTGTCTGACAGGACTTGTGGCTACCGTACTTCAACATTACGACAGATATCACAGCTTCCTCCATGAGAGTTCACACCGATGGTCAGTAGAAGAACTTTTCACTGCATATATTATTGCTTCTGAGATAGAAGATAGAAATAATCATCATTTGAACCTGTGTGTTTTCCACGCAGGGTCACTGTGGCGGTACATCCGAGCCAGTATGTCACTGTCTGGTTACTTGCCCCCTCTCTGCGACCCCAAAGACGGACACCTCCTGATGGATGGGGGTTACATCAACAATCTGCCCGGTGAGAAGCGGAAACCATCAGCCGTGTCACATGACCTGCGACATCCATGTTCTAAAGTCCTACAACGCTTCTCGGTCTTGTCTCGGTGTTCCAGCTGATGTGGCTCGCTCCATGGGGGCCAAAGTTGTGATCGCTATCGATGTTGGGAGTCGGGATGAAACCAACCTGACCAACTATGGTGACTCCCTGAATGGCTGGTGGCTTCTTTGGAAGCGATTTAACCCTCTAGCTGAGAAAGTCAAGGTTTGTCAAGGCGCCGCGCTAATACGTATATGGAGTATTTAAGATACAACGGATATTATATGAAGTACCCGCAGGGAAAAATATGGACACAGAACTATATTTCCTTGATGTCTGTGTATGATTTTGCTGCATGCGCTTTTTGATGTGCTTGTGTCCGACGTAACCACGTTTAAAGGGGAAACAATGAATTAACATTTTTGGTTCCTTTCCCTTGTGTTTACTTTTTGGCATTATCTCATGATTGGAAATATGAAATTTGAAATATGAATTTCTAATTGAGGGCGGCACGGTGGTCTAGTGGTTAGCGCGCAGACCTCACAGCTAGGAGACCAGGGTTCAATCCCACCCTCGGGCATCTCTGTGTGGAGTTTGCATGTTCTCCCCGTGCATGCGTGGGTTTTCTCCGGGTACTCCGGTTTCCTCCCACATTCCAAAAACATGCTAGGTTAATTAGCGACTCCAAATTGTCCATAGGTATGAATGTGAGTGTGAATGGTTGTTTGTCTATATGTGCCCTGTGATTGGCTGGCGACCAGTCCAGGGTGTACCCCGCCTTACGCCCGAAGACAGCTGGGATAGGCTCCAGCACCCCCGTGACCCTCGTGAGGAAAAGCGGTAGAAAATGAATGAATGAATGAATTTCTAATTGAGTCTATTGCAACGTCTCAGGATATATTCTTCTCAACCAGGTACTGAATATGGCCGACATCCAAACACGCCTGGCTTACGTCTGCTGTGTCCGACAACTGCAACTGGTCAAAGACAGCGAGTACTGCGAGTACATCCGCCCCCCCATTGACCATTATGGAACGCTGGAGTTTGGAAAGTTTGATGAAATCGCTGTAAGTCGTCGCCATGGTTACCCGTCACCACGTTCTCCTCCAAACTCATCCTCCATGGTGCTGCAGGAGGTGGGCTACCAGCACGGCAAGACGCTGTTTGATGTTTGGCAGCGCAGTGGAGTAGTGGGGAGCATGTTGAAAGACACACATCAGGACCACTTCCACAAGACCAAAAGTAGTCATGTGAGTTTTTTTTTCATCTCTATTTATGCACAAGTTTTCAATTCCATGGTCCAAAAAAACCGAGGTACGGACCATACCATGATTTACCTGTATTAGGGGTGCAACAGATTCACGGTTACTTTTGTGTCACTGTCAATCTTACCTTAGAAATTATAATCAAATAAAACAAAAACAGCACCATGTAAAAAAAAAAAAAAAATCACAATTAAATTCAAATTATTAATCATTACATAATATGTATTCCTCCTTCTTCTGTCATTGTTTGCATGCTATCCTCATTAAAATATGAAAACCTACAAATGTTTGGGTGGTTTCAGTTAAAGCAGACACTGTTTTTTTCATCTGTGTGATTTTGACAAAGATCAAATCACATTTGATGGTGATTTTATGCAGAAATGTGAGAAATTCCAAAAGGTTCAGATAATTTTTCATACCACTGTACATAACACTAATCCATATTATAACATTATAACTTCTTCTGCAACCTATAAACCTTCCAAAAGTTTGTTTTTCATAATATGTTAATGTTCCTTAGGTGGTCACCTGTCCAAACGCTTCCTTCACTGACCTGGCAGAGATCGTATCAAGGATCGAACCCGTCCAGACTGCCCCAAATGAAGGTTTTTATCACATATATTTACTCACACTGAAGAAATTCCATGAGAAAAGAAATGTATGTTCCTTCAGAGGACCTCTCAGAAGAATGCCAGACAGACTATGATGACGACGCTGTAGAAAAGGTTCTGTCTGACTTGGAGACGTTCATGGCTGGCAGTGAACACACGGATGGAGAAGAAACGGTAAGAAAATCATTTCCATGATCCTCCACTAGGGGGTGTACTTGTACATGAACCCATTGAGTTTCTGTTTCAATTCAAGCGTCAATCGTTTTTTTAGTAAATTACTTATTATTGATTTTTTTTTTTTTTTTCACAGGATGAGGAAATTCAAACCAGAATGCGAAACCGGACAAGGTTTTCCCCAGAAAGTTGATAGGATTAAAATCCATCCAAAAGCACTAACCGGTCCTGCCATCTTGGGTGATACATTTATAGCAAAGAAGAAGAGTACATTTCATAAATCTGGCAAATATTTACTGAAACAACAATTTAGAAAACAATTTGTTTTGTATGATGGGAGAGAAATAGAATGATATTTTTGAATAGTTTCATGCATTTACTATTTATTTCTTTTCTGTAAACACTCTCTGCCTTCGTGTCACACAATTCTACCACAAGTAAGATTCCTTTTAATAAGGGCATAGACTATTTATTATATCGTATGCGTATTATATATAATACGTATTATCGTATTATATCGTATGCGTCTCATATCTTGCACATCGAATCAGCATCTGTTTTATACATTTCAAACATCTTTTCGTGCAAAAGATGTGTTTGCAACACTTGAATATTATGGGTATGAAGTAGGGGTGTAGAAGATGTGATTTATCATTCAGAAAATAATTTCTCCTGGGATATAATAATTAATCACACAATAAGTGAAAATGAACTGAATAATTTTGCCAACCTTAATATATTGCCATGTGTGTGTTGTCCTTGCCCCCCCCTTCAAACAGGCAGCGTATTGGTTATAGCACCTTGGCAAATTTGATCCATAGATCCATAATCAATAGGCATGAACAGTCTATTTGTCTCGGTGGGTGGAGGCAAGGTCGGTGCAATATATTGCCATACAGTATATATATATATTTTTTTAATTTTTCACTTTCGCCTCTTGTGAACTGAGTGACACCCTTAGTATTAAGTGAGGATTATTGAGTATCTATCTAGTGTATTTCTACAGCTGCATTACAATGCTATGTGTTATGTTCATATAAATTTTATGTGTGCAGTTCTAAAATATACGTTGACTACATATTATTTTGCCAATGACTTCATTTCAGGAAGTGACTCATATATGGTCCCAGCATGTGTTTGATGTGTTATTGGCATGTAGTTTTTTTTCATAATATATGACAGATGATGCTGTATGTACAAATCATGATAAATATTTGTGTCGAAATTAGATGTTTTTATCTGGGAAAGCTCTCAATTGACTGTTCGATCTACATTCCTACCCTCGCCTATGATGATTAGATGTAGGTCGCGACTCTTAGGGCTTAGGGATGAGAAGCACTATCACCTGGGAGAACTTCAAATAGTATTGTTTTGGATTACTGTGTGGTGCAGTTACATTGCGTGTTTAGGTTGAATGCATGCAGTCAGCCTATTTACATTAAAGCCCTATGCCATACCTGGTAAATGTATTCTCTGTGAATACATCCTTATAAAAAGCTGAAAAAATGCATCTCATAGTCGCTTTGGTAGGACGAAAGTTCTCATCAAGCACCCATGAGTCAATAAAACTCATGTTTAGCGGGTGAATCACTCCTTGTTCATTGTTTACTATTTATTTTGTTAATTATGTGTAATTAATTCCTTATTTGAAGTTTCTGTTATTTTTTTTTTTTTTATAAAATAAAAAAATAAAAAAATAAATAAAAAAAATAAAAAAAATAAAACATATATATTTATTTTTTTCATAAAAATAGAATATATTATAAATAATATAAAATATTATATTTTTTAATGTAATTTATTTATGTGATTATTATACAGTATAAAAAACCCTCTTCACTTTCGTGCTGGTATGGAATACTTTACTGCCCCCTACTGCTCTTCACTTGAATGACAGCCCAGAACTTCACACAATAATCCCGCCACTACAATACAAATACATAAAATACATACCTGACAATGTGTTTATTTTTGTGGTTGCATCACCTCATTAAACTTTTTTAAAAGTATATTTTATATTTTTATTCTTTCATGTAACAAAATAAGATAACCAACCAAAAAAAGTCAATTTGACAGTAATCGAAGAATGCAGTGTGTGGGCGATATTAGTCCAGAGGAGGGCAGTATAGAGTCAAAAACGGCATAACGGGAACCCACGAAGAAGAAAAAGCACCCAAACAAACTGTGGACAATGAACCTCATTATGACTTCCGATAGGAATAATTTCTCTGTTAAGGTTTTATTTTGAGGGTGACAATGATTTCAGTGAGCTACATCCTTTTGTGCGGACAGTTCTTCTTATTAGCATCGGTGATTCTTTTGCAGTGTTTGGAGGGAATCCACTCCCAAAACTCGACCACCTCCGATCCGGCTACCGCTTCCACCACCGGCGCTCCTGCCTCGACGGGCATTCCTTTCACCGGGCAGACCCCCGAAATCGTTAAATCCGAATTCCCGGTGGAAAGTAGGAATAACACAGACGCCTTTGAGTATAGAGCTCAGTCGCCGGTCGTACTCTGCAAGTATTTGTGAGTAACATTTCTAATTCCATTAAAGCTAACGCTAGCTTATTGGCTAAATATGCTAACAGCCATTACAGCAAACGTGCAAAAATATAGTAACGATAATTATTTATAATAACATAACTGTTTAAAAATATGGTTGTACCTTGCATTGAAGCACAGACTACTCCAAAAATAAAAGACAAGTCATTGTACATGAAATATACTTTATCGTTGTATTGTGATGTCGCTGGAGTACCTAGCATCCCGGCAATGCTAATTGCTGTACAACAGTTCAAGTTACGTGTTTGTTGTTCGCGTTTAGTCATTTTTACTCACAGAATTGTAGTTATTTATTGTTGCGTGTTAACTTACATTGTGTTGTGCTGTTTATTTTTGGGGTTTGCGTTGTAATTTCCTGTTTTTTTTTCCTATTTGATATCCGTCTGTACGTATGTTAGCACTGTGTTGTCATGCTAGCTGAAATGCCTCTGACAATGCAGTTACAGCGCCCTCTACTGGACGGAGTTGGAACAACCACCACAAATAAATTAATGTAAGGGAAAATAACATTATTTCCACATTTATGTGATGCAGACCAGAGGAGTTCATCTTCTGTCAAGACCCTGTAGACCATGCTGGAAATCACAGTGCCTTTCTGGATATGGGCTACGGATGTGTTGGGGTAAGTGGAACCCGCCATATTAGATGATTTTTAGATGATTTTTTTCCTCTACATTTCTAGCATCTGTTTTGACAATTTTTTAATTGACAGTGGGGAGGCCAGACTCAGAAAGAAGTGAACCACACACAAGTTCTCTGCACTGCACTTGATGATATCGAGTGTGCTGGGCCGAGAGAATTCCTGAGAGGGAACGTACCTTGCATCAAGTACGTCGGTGGGCAGATGATTAAATGCATGCATGATGATTGATTTTTAGCAATTCCAGCCTGGCCCTTACTTGTAAATAAGACAAAAAGAAAGTGAAAAGAGCACTATGCTACTTTCACATGTGCCCTGAATGCATCTTACACGATACTCGTCGTTTCCACAGATACACCGGACACTATTTCATCACCACTCTGCTGTACTCGTTCTTCCTCGGTTGTTTCGGCGTGGATCGTTTCTGCCTGGGCCACACGGGGACGGCCGTGGGGAAGTTGCTGACGCTCGGAGGCCTGGGAATCTGGTGGTTTGTGGATTTGATCCTGCTCATTACAGGCGGCTTGATGCCCAGCGATTACAGCAACTGGTGCACTTACTACTGACCGGGAACGCCACCCCTGGTTGGAAGACTTCTCAGAAGCGGAGAACTCCACAGAGACGCTAAAGCTGCCACACGATACTTGGATGTTTTTCTGGGGCTGCTGACAAGTACTGAGTTTATGCTAATATCCATGTCAAGTAAACATTGTTTGGACTCTTTATATGATAACTAAGTCAACGTACTTGACTTTGGTTGTCAGTGTTTATGTTACAAATACAGTTGTCCAAAAAGGAAAGACATACACTACATACCAGCTTAAGTAGTAGTAGTAGTACATGTTCAAAATATATGAATAAATCATGCAGTTTCATGATTGCATACAGCCTGTTATTAGGAAATAATTTATATTTAAAGGGGACCTAATGTGCTTTTTCAACTTTTCTGACCTGTAAATGTTGTATTATCATTTTAAATGAAGTTTCAGATAATGGGGTCAGTGACTTCTTTATATGGGCATGCCCGGGTACAAGCTGAGTGTGATCAATCTCAGTGGAGTGGGCGTGCCCGGAGGTGGGCCATTGTGGGGAATAAATTAAAACGGACCGTTTTGGAAATATAGGAATAGGTGCAGATTCTGGAGGGTCTAGAAAGCTTTTTGTGCGGTTTATTGTTGTAGTTGCTCTATAGGAGTCCACTACCTTTTAAGTACTTTTGATGTATTTTATGTGCCTAAATTAAGCATGTTCAAGTATACAAATGGCTAAAAAACAATACAATACAAATCAAGCTAGCTAAAACTCAACTCTGAACCCCAAACATCAGTTGCATCAACACACACGAGCACAAGTCTTATTTTCTCTTACTATGTCTTCTGTATTGGGTAATAGGAGTGTAAAGGAGACTATAGGGGTGTTATTTCATGTTGAGAGGACTCTATGCTCACTAGAAAAATATTCCTTTTCTAAATAAGGAATCTTATTTTGCGTAAATTCACTTATGGTCGGGTGTGGAACCAATTAACTGATAAACGAGGGATTACTGTAAACAAGTTTCACTAGTTTCAGTATTTAGACAAATGTAAACATTGTAAGGGTTTTAACAGTTTTACATGTAAAGTATACTATACATTTGACCTGTATCATCATGTATGTCTAAATTATTACCAACTACCCGCTTAGGGTGAATGAGATGTGCTTTCTGTGTCAGTGAAAACAAAAAACAAACAAAAAAAAGACAAAAATTGTGCAATTTTGCAGGGATCACATCAGCAGCTGGATTGCTGAAACCTTTCCGACCGGATCCCAAATATGTCAAAACAAGCTTTGGAAAGGCTAAAAATACTGTCAGTGCTTAAGGACTTGGTCTGTGTCAGTAAACCAACCAAATTAATTGAACCCTACCAATTCTGGCTACAAAAAGGTCTGTAGGTCGAGTTCAGGTGAAACTTGGAAAGGGTCATGAAGCAAATAAGTGGGAATGTATGTGTATGACTGTACCTGTATGTATATTGCAAAGTGTAAAAATGCAACTGAATCAAATGCAATGTGATATAGTACATAAACTATTTTTCAACAGGACGGTGCTGCCGTTCATAATGGTCGCCTGACTAAAAGGTCAAAGGTTATTCAGAGGAATAACCTCACTCTTTTGGACCATCCTGCTGGTTCCCCTGATCTGAATCCAACTGAGAACATTTAAGGATGGATGGCAAGGGAAGTTTACAGAAATGGATTTGCTTGTTTACGTATTTATTGTGTTGCTAATAAATATGCTGTTGTTGAATAAACGGTATATAAAAGCAAAACATAGCAAACTGTTTTCAGTGTATTTTTCTCTGTGCTATCACACATACACTTTTATGTATTTCTGTGCTAAATGAAAAATAACAGTGTTCAATTGAGTGAATAATCTTATTAACTTCTTAAATCATGACTAAGTGCATAACAGATTACTTTAGTGCAAGGGTCTCAAACTCAGTTTACTTGGGGGCCACTGGAGCTAGGGTCTGGGTGAGACTGGGCCGCATCAGGTTTTCAAAAAAAAAAACGCATTCATTAAAAACAAATTTTTTTTTAAAAAACTTCAAATTTTCTACAATAAAAGCTCTGATAAAACATTCCACTGTTCTCAAATATCTTACTTTTTATTTTTCTACACAAAATAAGATGAAAAATAAATAAACAAATCAAGAATAAAGAAAATCAATCAGTAATAAATAAATAAATATAATAATAATAAAAGGGCAAATAATAAAAAGTTAAGAAAGCACATATAGTTGGTGGGTAGACAAATGATTTTTTTTCAGATTAAAATGAACAAAGCATTATTAGAGCCCTGTAGACATGACAAAACACGACTATAGTCACATTTATACTCTTTTTATTTACAACATATTGCGCAACTGCAGGGTCTTGAGACACATGCTAACTCGCAAACTAGAGCGCTAGCGACCTAAACGGTAGCCTTCAAGTTATTTCCTTTCAACTTAAATAGCCAAAAAACGTACCACTTCCACACAGCTAGGGAGGATAACTATTAACAGTTATTTAACCTTTAACATGAACATGAATCAAACGTAATATTTTTTTCTGGGTACATGATACCATACAGCATCCATATCAAACTTGCGCGGGCCGCACTAACATTAAACTTTCATATCAAGGCGGGGGCCTCAAACTAGTGTTTTTGTCGATTTGGTGGCACTTTTTTTTTGCAAAGTTGTGATTTGAGGCTTATTTTCTTTAGTAAGATTGCATCAGCTTGTGATTGTACGAGTTTGATATCAATGTTTTAACCTTTGTAATACAATTAGAAGGGTTAATCTAATAGAGTTAACCTACTTATACCTTAATATCAAAAAGAACTAGAAGTATTTCAACAAATCTAATAAAATGAAAAAAATAGTGAATTAATGAAATTAGTTATTAGTTGCAATAAAATGCACTAAAAGTAACTAAAAAACTTGCTATAATGATCTGCTTGAGCATCGTGTCTCCTGTCATGAACTGATTCAAATGGCCTTGGTTGTCTCGGCATGTGAGTCTGCCCTTAATTGTCTCTGTCCCTTCACAGATTTCCCCTTGAAAATCTTGTATACACAACAAAACTGAGGGAAAAATATCCAAATAGATGATTAAAAGCCCAGAATGAAATATGACATTGACATGGTGAGTTTGTACGCGGCCGTGCTTTGTGTAGAAATGAATGCCAGCATCGTGACAATGTAAGATTTTACCGCGCCGGTGGTGTTCATTATCAGCGTGAGTCTCTTAATACGGTATGCGATGGCCTCGCTACTTCATAATTTCACCTCACTTCCGTCACTCACACACACCCATCTTCATTTCCTAATTCAATAGCCAGCGGTAATATAAAAGTGTGGAGTGAGTGTTTCTTTTATTTATATATTATACATTTGCAATCCATTACCTAGTAACGAGTCATGGAAATGGCCATGAAAATGTCATTTTGATGCTCTTAACACAAACCGACACGAGGTCATCGAGTCGCCTTCACTGTGCGACCAAACATGATACAAAAGTCAGTGACGACATAACTGAAATGTTTCATTTTCAAAATGAAACATTTTCAATGTGAGAAAGGAAATCCATTCATTGATATCTATCAAAAGCTTTGGGACTCCAGCAAACCACAGCGAGAGCCATTATCTACAAATTGCGAAAACATGGAACAGTGACGAACTTTCCCAAGAGTGGCCACCCAACCAAAATGACCCAGAGAGCGCGGCGATGACTCATCGAGGTCACAAAAGACCCCACAACAAAATCCCAAAGAACTAGAGGCCTGACTAGTCTCTGTTAAGGTCAGCGTTCATGACTCTACCATAAGAAAGGGCAAAAACTGCAAAAAAATATTTTTGCTTAAATATAATTTCTTTACCAAAAATATTCAAATTCAACCACAAAACAGTATAATTTATTAATTCATATATTAAAAAAAAAAGATGTCTGTAATGATTAATTTAATGGCTTTGCAGCATGAGGTTTATTTAGCCCTGTGGAAAAAAAGTGGTTACCTCCCCGTTAAAACATAATTTAACTGCTATTCATTGCTATCTATCAAAAGCTTTGGGACTCCAGCAAACCACAGCGAGAGCCATTATCTACAAATTGCGAAAACATGGAACAGTGACAAACTTTCCCAAGAGTGGCCACCCAACCAAAATGACCCAGAGAGCGCGGCGATGACTCATCGAGGTCACAAAAGACCCCACAACAACATCCCAAAGAACTAAAGGTCTGACTAGTCTGTTAAGGTCAGTGTTCATGACTCTACCATAAGAAAGGGCAAAAACAGCAAAAAAAATTTTGCTTAAATATAATTTTTTTTTAGCAAAAATGTGCAATTTTCAAATTCAACCACAAAACAGTATAATTTATTAATTCATATATTTAAAAAAAAAACATGATGTCTGTAATGATTACTGTAATGGCTTTGCAGCATGGGGCTTATTTAGCACAGCAAACTAAACTCAGGCCTTAGCGTGTCTCGGCCTGCTTCCTCCAGGCTCCAACCATTTATCTCGTCGCAATGCTTGGCTGAATTTGTCGCCAAAGCTCCCAGTGAATTGAAACTTATGTCAGGACAAATTTGCCTTTTAGGGAGGCTTCAAAAAAGCCTGCATTCACTGTAACACACGGCAGCGTCATACAGCTGCCGCAGCTCCGGTGCTGTAAAAAGATGCATTTCTTCTCTCGTGGTCGTCAAGGACAGAGACACTTTAGCCTTGTGTTGGTCAACTGGTCTCAGTCCAGTACATAAGAGATTGTGTGGAAGTACATGTGTGAGAAATATTATTATTGTCATACAATTACATGTTCAAGACCAGGGGTCAGCAACCCGCGGCTCCAGAGCCGCATGTGGCTCTCCAGCCTCTTTGTTGCGGCTCCCTTTGCAATGCTTGAATATTTTTTAGCACCCGTGTGGTGAAAATGCACGTCTTTGTTATGAGTTTACAAAAATCCAACTTTGTGTGAGACCATGAATGCATCCTGACTGAGTTCTGACTGGTGACTGAATGAGCAGACAGGATGCTATCCAGTTCTCTCTGACAGGTTAACATGAAGGGAAATGAGTAATACTTTGAGTTATTTGAGTTATTAATTATTATTAATGAGTTATTTGACGATTCTAAAAAATAAATTATAGCTCATTTAAAAACAAAAGTTTATCTCCAGTACTAGCAAGAGTACTCCAACTCGTCTTTTTTTTTCCCTCCAATGTTGTTTTAAACATACAACGTTTTGCGGCTCCAGGCTATTTTTCTTTAGTGGGCAAGTGGGTGAAATGGCTCTTTTCATAGTAAAGGTTGCCGACCCCTGTTCAAGACGCTCAATGAAAATAGAATATGTTAGGCTTTGGTAATGGTAATGGTTTCATTTCATTTGAACATGCATTAGATTAAGATTTAATGCATCCCATAATCAGTTCCCAGTTCCACATGTCCAAAAGGAGTAGGAAGAAGCAGAGCTTATCAAATCCTACCCCTTCATCTGGTACTTTTATAATCAGTAATTGTTACATTTGTTCACTTCTTGCTTTCTGATATAATTTTATTTTTTTATTTTTCATATTTTTAATATATTTTATAATTTTATATTTTGATATTTTTTATATATATTTTTTATTTTTATATATTTTTTATATTATATATATTTATATTTTTTATATTTGTATTATTTTTATGTTATTTATTTATTTTTTGTCACATACCGAAGTAGGAAGTGATATGAGCATCCAGTGACATAATGGGTACCATAGTATGTGTCAATATAGTGATATTGTGATCCTTCATCAGATTACAATTGAATGCATCACATAATCAGTTCCCAGTTCCACATGTCCAAAAGGAGTAGGAAGAAGCAGAGCTTATTAAATCCTACCCCTCCATCTGGTACTTTTACAATCAGTAACTGTTACATTTGTTCACTTCCTGCTTTCTGATATAATTTTTTTTTATTTTTCATATTTTTAATATATTTTATTTTTTTATATATATTTTTTATATTTTTTATATTTGTGTTATTTTTAAATGTTTTTATTTTTTATTTTTGACCCATAGTGAAGTACTCGGTGATATGAGCATCCAATGCCATAATGGGTACCATAGTGCGTGTCAATATAGTGATATATATATAGCACATCATGACTGGTTCAAGACTCTTCATTCTTCATCAGATTAAAATTGAATGCATCCCATAATCAGTTCACTTCCTGCTTTCTGATATAATTTTTTTTAATTTTTCATATATTTTAATATATTTTATATTTTTATATATTTTTTATATTTTTAATATTTGTATATTTTTTATATTTGTATTATTTTTTTAATTTAATTTCATTTTTTTTTTGTCACATACCAAAGTACTCGGTGATATGAGCATCCAATGCCATAATGGGTACCATAGTACGTGTCAATATAGTGATATATATAGCACATCATGACTGGTTCAAGACTCTTCATCCTTGTATTTAGCAAACATCAACTGCTTGTATTGTTTCTTGAATTGGCTCATCGTTGTGCATTGTTTGATTTCCTTACTCAATCCATTCCACAGTTTGATTCCAAGATTTTTAACGTAGTCGTAGCATAATAAGTGTTTCACATTTAGTTCTTCCCTGAGATCCTATTTCTCCTCTCTTGTAGAGAAATATGATTTTTACTACTAATGACCAAATACTGTATCCCCCAAGTGGATTACAATGAACAAACCAAATAAAGCCATGTTCTAATTCTGGTGGCCCTGACATCTTTTTCTCCCTGAACTATATGCCCCACATTCTGTGCATGATTAAACAACAAGTTGCCAGGCGGGTTAAAACACACTAGAATAAAGTACAAACTGTCAGAGCTAAAGTGAAAACAGCAGAAACTCTTCGGGTTGGTTGTTATGACATTTAGGTAAGACAAAAACGACACTAAGATCGTCCACCATCGTGTTGGATTTCATGTCAAATATGAATATTTTGGACCAAAAAAACAACAAAACAACAGTATGTCGCATGTGTACATCAAACATAACGCCAACATCAACCCAATGTCAAAACAACTGAAAACAACAACATCTCCTCCTAGCTATATACCGTTTGACGCCCCTGCACAACATGAGTAATCCCTCGTTTATCCCAGTTAATTGGTTCCACATCCGACCATAAGTGTTTTTATGCAAAATAAGATTCCTTATTTAGAAAAAGGAATATTTTTTCTAGTGAGCATAGAGTCCTCTCAACATGAAATAACACCCCTATAGTCTTCTATAGTCCCCTATTGCTGGAGCCTATCCCAGCTGTCTTCGAACAAGAGGCGGGACTGTACACCTTGGACTGACCAATCTCAGTGGAGTGGGCGTGCCCGGAGGCGGGCCGTTGGGGGAATAAATTAAAACGGACTGTTTTGGAAATACGGGAATAGGTGCAGATTCTGGAGGATCTAGAAAGCTTTTTGTGCGGTTTATCGTAGTAGTTGCTCTATAGGAGTCCACGACCTTTAAGTACATTTGATGTATTTTATTTGTCTAAATTAAGCATGTATACAAATGGCTAAAAAAAAACAATACAATACAAATCAAGCTAGCTAAAACTCAACTCTGAACCCCAAACATCAGTTGCAGCAACACACACGAGCACAAGTCTTATTTTCTCTTACTATGTCTTCTGTATTGGGTAATAGGAGTGTAATGGAGACTATAGGGGTGTTATTTCATGTTGAGAGGACTCTATGCTCACTAGAAAAATATTCCTTTTCTAAATAAGGAATCTTATTTTGCGTAAATTCACTTATGGTCGGGTGTGGAACCAATTAACTGTGATAAACGAGGGATTACTGTAAACAAGTTTCAGTAGTTTCAGTATTTAGATAAAATGTTGAGTAGGTCCTTATCAGAATAAGAGTTGAAAAAAGACAGAAATTGAAGTTTACTTTAGAGCAGGGGTCTCAAACTCAATTTACCTGGGGGCCACTGGAGCTAGGGTCCGGGCAAGGCTGGGCCGCATCAGGTTTTCCCTCAAAAAAAACAAAAACGCATTTATTAAAAACAGAAAAATATACAAACTTTTTCAGTGCTTTGGTTCCGATTTTCTACAATAAAAGCTCTTATAAAATATTCCACTGTTCTCAAATATCTTACTTTTTTTTTTCTACACAAAATAAGATGAAAAATAAATAAACAAATCAAGAATAAAGAAAATCAATCAATCAGTAATAAATAAACAAATATAATAATAATAATAAAACGGCAAATAATAAAAAGTTAAGAAAGCACATATAGTTGGTGGGTAGACAAATGATTTTTTTCATATTAAAATGAACAAAGCATTATTAGAGCCCTGTAGACATGACAAAACACGACTATAGTCACATTTATACTCTTTTTATTTACAACATATTGCGCAACTGCAGGGTCTTGGGACACATGCTAACTCGCAAACTAGAGCGCTAGCGACCTAAACGGTAGCCTTCGAGTTATTTCCTTTCAACTTAAATAGCCAAAAACTTACCACTTCCACACGGATAGGGAGGATAACTATTAACAGTTATTTAACCTTTAACATGAACATGAATCAAACGTAATAATTTTTTCTGGGTACATGATACCATACAGCATCCATATCAAACTTGCGCGGGCCGCACTAATATTAAACTTTCATATCAAGGCGGGGGCCTCAAAGTAGTGTCCTGCGGGCCACGTTTGGCCCGCGGGCCGCGTGTTTGCGACCCCTGCAAATGTCACCGATTGAGTGGAGTGGCCCACATAACACATAACTGCTGGTGAAATGCGTTAAGATGATTTAATAATGCCAAGTGTAGCAAATGGACCAGACGACTCGGCCTATGCAACATTCCTCAAGGTGTCAGGATAATAGCTAAAGTGAGTCATAATAATGACAGAGTATGATGGAATTCAATTTCCTGATAATTTTGTTATGACTGTAATTACGCTTGCGAGCAAATAATGGATTACCTTTCCACGGGAGTCCTGCTAAGAATCCCAACATTAGAGGCAAAAAAGAAATGACCTGACACGTCCATAATGGCTGACTTGAACTGTCATTTTTTTCATTTTTAGTGGCTGTCATCGCGTGCGCTCCTTCGGCGGGCATATCCATTACTTCATCGGGAAAACTCATAATTCATAATCTCATTAGAGTAGCTGTGAATTAAATAGGCTATGCGGTTCTTTGGTGCAATTTCCTGATCAAGAGTGGCCTAGTTTTGAAAGTCAAGAACTGTCTCAAACGCTGTTGTCACTTTTCGGAAAAACATGCACCGACTTTGAAAGGACTCGTCTTTTTTTTAGGGGGGGGTACTGTTTTGAGTTTTCAGTCATTTCCACAAAGCCATTATGTGTCATACCTTCTTCCATGCATCCATTTTCCTCCGCTTATCCGGGTCCGGGTCGCGGGAGCAGCAGTCTTAGTAGGGAAGCCCAGACTTCCCGGTCCCCGACCACCTCCTCCAGCTCCACCGGGAGGACACCAAGGCGTTCCCAGGCCAGCTGTGAGACATAGTCCCTCCAGCGTGTGCTAGGTCTGCCCGGAACACTTCACCATGGAGGCGTCCGGGCATGTCCCAAGAACCAGATTTTGCCGCCGAAGACCAGGTCGCCGACGCACCCGCCCTTGACCGACCACCCAACACACAAAGCACCGGACCCTTATGCTTGCCCCCGTAGGTGGTGGGTCTACGAGGGGGAGATCCTGTGTGGCTTCTTCGGGCTGGGCCCGGCCGGGCTCCACGGGTGACGGCCCGACCACCAGGGGCTCCAGGGTGAGGCCCCGGTATCCCACATCCGTGCGATGTACGGTTCCTCCTCTTGTTCTTGTTCATATGGGTCTTCTGAATCACTCTTGGTCTGTCCCGTCACCTCGGACCTGTTGGGAGACCCTACCCGGGGGCATATAGCCCCAGACAACATAGCTCCTCGGATCACCCGGGCACCCAAAACCCCTCCACCACGATAAGGTGGTGATTCACGGAGATACCTTCTTTTAGTGGTGGATATTCGCTCCTGCCAGCAGGGGGCAGGAGTGCCCTATACTTCAGTATTTGTACCGACTAAGGTCCTCTTTGTAAACTGGGGCCACCAACCAAATTCAGGGCAGAAGCTACAGCAGGGGACAAAGCCTTCCCACCTCTTCCTCTCCAGACCTCGATGCAGACAGAGACGGTCTGCCGCTCCCAAGGTCAGCTACCCGAGGACCAGCCCCCGACCACAGCCGCTCTCCTCTTTCACTGATGACCGCTGGACTAATTGGCGATGGGTTGCTTCTGTGACAGCCCCCGTGGACCACAAGAGATGCAGCTTTTTAAAGATCCCATATGGTGACTGTCAAAGATGGGGCTGTGTGTGTAGGGCGGTTCGGGGGGGGTATCCATATCCTCTTTCATTAGCCTTGTCTGCTGTAATAGATTAGATGTAATGTGGTGGCAAAGTGCATATCAAAATCCTCTCTTTGGTGGTTGCCATCACAACACGTGGAAGTGGAATCATCTCTCACTGGTTTCTGTGTTCTCACTGATGGTGCGTAAATCTATTAAGGGGATTTGTTTCAAATTGAGGTCAGAGGAATCTTGAGAATTAGCGACCATAGCTTTTAGGGAATGCTCTAAAACGCTACTACAGTAAACCTGGGATATATCGGATTCAATTGTTCCCACTGGTTTTGTCCGATATAAGCGAAATCCGTTATATGCGTATACCGGAAAATGTCCGTTTTAAGCATATATGGGATTTACAGTGAAGAAAATAAGTATTTGAACACCCTGCTATTTTGCTATTTCTCCCACTTAGAAATCATGGAGGGGTCTGAAATTTTCATCGTAGGTGCATGTCCACTGTGAGAGAGATAAACTAAAAAGAAAAATCCAGAAATCACAATGCATGATTTTTTAACAATTTATTTGTGTGATACAGCTGCAAATAAGTATTTGAACACCTGTGTATCATCTAGAATTCTGACCCTGAAAGACCTGTTAGTCTGCCCATTAGAAGTCCACCTGCACTCCATGTATCATCCTGAATCAGATGCACCTGTTTGAGGTCGTTAGCTGCATAAAGACACCTGTCCACCCCATACAATCAGTAAGACTTTAACTTGTAACATGGCGAAGACCAAAGAGCTGTCCAAAGACACCAGAGACAAAATTGTACACCTCCACAAGGCTGGAAAGGGCTACGGAGCAATTACCAAGCAGCTTGGTGAAAAAAGGTCCACTGTTGGAGCTATCATTAGAAAATGGAAGAAGCTAAACATGACGGTCAATCTCAATCGGAGTGGAGCCCCATGCAAGATATCACCTCGTGGGGTCTCAATGATTCTAAGAAAGGTGAGGAATCAGCCCAGAACTACACGACAGGACTTGGTCAATGACCTGAAAAGAGCTGGGACCACCGTTTCCAAGGTTACTGTAGGTAATACACTAAGACGTCATGATGTGAAATCATGCATGGCACGAAAGGTTCCCCTGCTTAAACCAGCACATGTCAAGGCCCGTCTTAAGTTTGCATATGACCATTTGGATGATACAGAGGAGTCATGGGAGAAAGTTTTATGGTCAGATGAGACCAAAATAGAACTTTTTGGTCATAATTCCAATAAGCGTGTTTGGAGGAAGAAGAATGAAGAGTACAATCCGAAGAACACCATCCCTACTGTGAAGCATGGGGGTGGTAGCATCATGCTTTGGGGGTGTTTTTCTGCACATGGGACAGGACGAGTGCACTGCATTAAAGAGAGGATGACTGGGGCCGTGTATTGTGAGATTTTGGGGAACAACCTCCTTCCCTCTGTCAGAGCATTGAAGATGGGTCGTGGCTGGGTCTTCCAACACGACAACGACCCGAAGCACACAGCCAGGAAAACCAAGGAGTGGCTCCGTAAGAAGCATATCAAGGTTCTAGCATGGCCCAGCCAGTCTCCAGACCTGAACCCAATCGAAAATCTTTGGAGGGAGCTCAAACTCCGTGTTTCTCAGCGACAGCCCAGAAACCTGACTGATCTAGAGAAGATCTGTGTGGAGGAGTGGGCCAAGATCCCTCCTGCAGTGTGTGCAAACCTGGTGAAAAACTACAGGAAACGTTTGACCTCTGTAATAGCAAACAAAGGCTACTGTACCAAATATTAACATTCATTTTCTCAGGTGTTCAAATACTTATTAGCAGCTGTATCACACAAATAAATTGTTAAAAAATCATGCATTGTGATTTCTGGATTTTTCTTTTTAGTTTATCTCTCTCACAGTGGACATGCACCTACGATGAAAATTTCAGACCCCTCCATGATTTCTAAGTGGGAGAAATAGCAAAATAGCAGGGTGTTCAAATACTTATTTTCTTCACTGTATATGCGGTATATGCGTAAATGGGATTTTATCCGTTATAAAAAGGCACTTCCTTGACTATGTTTCCAATGTACCTGGACGCGCAGGCAACGCTGCAAACGCTGCAAATGACGTCGTATAGCGGCCTGTCACGATTCGGCGAATCGGAGTGCCACGATGCGGCCATGCGATATATGCGAGGGAAATTTCATGGAAATGCATTGGAACGGGACTGGAGATTTTGTCCGAAATAGGCGAAATCCGTTATAAAAAATCCGATATATGCAATGAATTTTTATTGGAAATGCATTACAGAAAAATCGGTTCTTTTTTATCTGTCCGTTGTGAGCGAATTTCCGATATATCCGAGGTTTACTGTATTATAGAGGATGTGCATACTGTTGCTCTTGCCAAACTTCTCAGATTTTGGATCAACGTTTGCAATAATATTAATTTTTTTGGACGTGAGGTGAGAGAGAAAGGGAATTTATGAGGGGAAAAGTTGTAGATTTTAGACCGATTATGATGATATCAGACGTGTCACAGTTTAACTTGTGTGTGTTGCAATAAATGTGTTCTGAACGTGTAACATTTATCCCTTTTATTTGTCATTTATATGTATTTAGATGCATTTTGAATTGTTTTCGGCATGTAAAACTACAATTTCATTCATTCATTTTCTACCGCTTTTTCCTCACAAGGGTGGCGGAGGGTGCTGGAGCCTATCCCAGCTGTCTTCGGGCGAGAGGCGGGGTACACCCTGGACTGGTCGCCAGCCAATCACAGGGCACATATAGACAAACAACCATTCACACTCACATTCATACCTATGGACAATTTGGAGTGGCTAATTAACCTAGCATGTTTTTGGAATGTGGGAGGAAACCGGAGTACCCGGAGAAAACCCACGCATGCACGGGGAGAACATGCAAACTCCACACAGAGATGGCCGAGGGTGGAATTGAACCCCGGTCTCCAAGCTGTGAGGTCTGCGTGCTAAACACTATACCACCGTGTCGCTCAAAACTAGCTTTTGTGACACAATTTTTGTCTTTCTGCAATATATTTATTGGATTTACATATTTTTTAATGGGAAAATTGTATTTGCTTAGAGCAGGGGTGCTCACACTTTTTCAGCATGCGAGCTACTTTTAAAATGACCGAGTCAAAATGATCTACCCACTACAAAAATGCAAAACATCTATTTATTTTCAAATGTATTGAGGATTATTTGTACGTACAATGTATGTTGATGTACCTTACATAACCAAATGAGCCAATATTGCAAAACACACATAATTAACTATTAACATTTTTTGTAATTACCTGAGTTTACTTTGATGACTTGCACTGAATTGAACCAGCCAGGGATGCATAGTCCGGACAGTAGCTGCTGATAGCCAGCCTCAAGCACACTTCCAAATGTTTATCAGTCATGGATAATATCCGTATCATAATATCCGTATAATATTCCATATCCGTATGGAAGTGATATGTTTTTTGCCTTTTTACTTGGTCCAGTTTTTGCCTTTTTACTTGGTCCAGCTCCTTCACTCATTTTAGTGACCATAAACTTTAGCGAGGGCTTAAAATCTGACGCAATTCGCCGACTAGCTTAGCACTTTGCATCACTGTTTACGCATGAGCGGTGACCTAAAGGTCAAAATTCAGTTGTCATCTGACTGGTTGTCCTGTATGTCAATCAAGTAACGGGGATGGATGATAGGCTGACATCGTAAGTTCTGCTGCACTTAGAGACGTTGTTTGATTTGATTGGTCGCCCGAAGGGCAACATTCAGTTGTCATCTGAATGGCTGCCCTGTATGTCAATCAAGTGACGGCATTGATGCTGGGATGATATTTTTTTAATGTCACGCCGCGATCGACCAGCGATCGACCAGTACCACCTCCGCGATCGACCGGTAGATCGCGATCGACTTAATGAGCACCCCTGGCTTAGAGTATGTTTTAGTTAAAGTTGGACTTCTTTAAGTGAATTAATGATGCCAACCAATTAATTCTGTTTGGCAACTGTCCTACCATATACTAATACAGTTAATACAGTAATACCCTTCAAAGTATGTTTCCACTGTAAATTATCTGTTCAAAATGTTATATATAAAATATATATTTTTGTATAAACCTCATGTATCCTCTGGTAGCAGCCATTGAACTATTTCCTTAGGCGAAACTCCCAATGTGATGTTGTCATCTTACCTTTTCTAAAGGTTATCCAACTGGTGCGTATTCCATACTGCTGAATAGAACTGGATGTATGTATGCACCGATGTCCCTTCACCCTGGTGTTGTTTATGCGTCTCTCCTTGGTGCGTCCCCCTCGGGAGTGGTCACAACAGGTTCTTGTGGTGGTTGGTGTGGCCTTTGAATGATCCTGTCGCAAAACAAAAGATTGCTCACCGACTTTTGCTGGCGGCAAAACAACATCTCAGCGGCCATTGTTCCAGTAGAAGATGACAATCGTTGGGGGATGGATTGTAAACAGATGATAGGTGATGATAGGTGATCTCCTCCTCTGTTCCGCCACAGTAGCAAGCCAGTGTGACCCCCCCCTCCACCCCCAGGAGACAAACTCACCAGGGACACAGAAAGAAGGGCACTCCGCACTTTGAGTTTAGAACACAAGAGAACGTTTGATTTAAAGGTGATTAATTATCTTAGTTATTTTATGTCTGCTATATCGGATAATCGGAGTGTAAAGAGTACCTTGTGAACCTGAACAGGATTCATTCATTCATTTTCTGACGCGGGGTCCACCCCAGACTGGTGGCCAGCCAATCACAGGGCACATAAAAGACAAACAACCATTCACACTCACATTCATACCTATGGACAATTTGGAGGGAGGAAACCGGAGTACCCGGAGAAAACCCACGTATGCACAGGGAGAACATGCAAACTCCACACAGAGCTGTGAGGTCTGCGCGCTAACCACTCGTCCACCGTGCAGCGCCTGAACAGAATGAGCAGTAGAAAACGAGTGGATGAATGTGAAGTGGTGTCCAAGAGTTCGGTATCTTAGATAAACAAGTGCAATCAACTCACCTCTCATGAAAAAGGACAAGAGTGTTTATGTCAATGAGACATGCTGAAGGTCAGGGCGAGTATTGTAGGATTGGTTATTATAAAACGCTTTCAGAGCAATTCTGCAAAGACACAACATACTTGTTCTACTTTGGAAGAGTTTTTACGTATCTGGAAGAGTTACGTATCTAACGTGCATCATGGAAGTTGTTAAATCGTAAAAAAAAACATCAGTTTGTCTGTGTAATTCTACTGTCAACACAGCAGAATGTGTTTTTGACTGAAAAACACGCTAACCGGGGCGGGGCGCTAACCGGGGCAGAGGCTATTTTATGATCAAATATCCATTGTAATCTTATTTTGATCATGACCAGTGGTATTGCGTATAACAATAATGCATATTATAATTAGTTTATATATTAAACACAGCATAATCAGTTTTTGACTGAAAAACATGATAACCGGGGCAGACGCTAACCGGGGCGGAGTCTATTTTTATGATCAAATATCCATTGTAATCTTATTTTGACCATGACCAGTGGTATTGCGTATAATAATAATGCATATTATAATTAGTATACAGTGGAGATCATACAGTATGTTGGATCTTGGAACTTGGCCATTTTTGTTATTTTAACAGTATAAACACAGCATAATCTGTTTTTGACTGAAAAACACGCTAACCGGGGCGGACGCTAACCGGGGCGGACGCTAACCGAGGCGGAGGCTATTTTTATGATCAAATATCCATTGTAATCTTATTTTGACCATGACCAGTGGTATTGCGTATAATAATAATGCATATTATAATTAGTTTATATATAAAACACAGCATAATCTGTTTTTGACTGAAAAACACGCTAACCGGGGCGGACGCTAACCGGGGCGGAGGCTATTTTTATGATCAAATATCCATTATAATCTTATTTTGACCATGACCAGTAGTATTGCGTATAATAATAATGCATATTATAATTAGTATACAGTGGAGATCATACAGTATGTTGGATCTTGGAACTTCGCCTTTTAACAGTATAAACACAGCATAATCTGTTTTTGACTGAAAAATATGCTAACCGGGGCGGACACTAACCGGGGCGGACACTAACCGAGGCGGAAGCTATTTTTATGATCAAATATCAATTGTAATCTTATTTTGACCATGACCAGTGGTATTGCGTATAATAATAATGAATATTATGATTAGTATTTAGTGGAGATCATACAATATGTTGGATCTTGGAACTTGGCCATTTTGTTATTTTAACAGTATAAACACAGCATAATCTGTTTTTGACTGAAAAACATGCTAACCGGGGCAGACACTAACCGGGGCGGACGCTAACCGGGGCGGAGGCTATTTTTATGATCAAATATCCATTGTAATCTTATTTTGACCATGACCAGTGGTATTGCATATAATAATGATGCATATTATAATTAGTATACAGTGGAGATCATACAGTATGTTGGATCTTGGAACTTGGCCATTTTGTTATTTTAACAGTATAAACACAGCATAATCTGTTTTTGACTGAAAAACATGCTAACCGGGGCGGACACTAACCGGGGCGGACACTAACCGAGGCGGATGCTATTTTTATGATCAAATAGCCATTGTAATCTTATTTTGACCATGAATAATAATAATAATGCATATTATAATTAGTATACAGTGAAGAAACTGAGAAGAAAACGTTATTTGTCTTCTTTACTATGGGTTTTAGTCCCTTGACGTCATCATTGCATTGGGGGAACATTAGAATTTTTAGCGCTTGCGTTGTTTGGCCTTACCTTGACCATCGGTTCAAGAGCATGGTGCACTCAAATAAACCCCAAATCACTGAAAGTGCTGCACTGGAGTGCACAGCGTGACTAAAATATTCTGTTCACACAACCCGCAGAGGAGTGTAGATTATTGTAATCAGCAGGACTCATTTCAAATCAGAGGAACATGTTAGTTTCCAGGGTTGTCTGAATCCTCTGGCGTGTATCAGGAGACCAGGGAATGCTTCCCTACCGTCTAAGAAGTACACTCCTGAACACAATCTTAAGACTTGGGGAGAATGAACACATTTGTGGGAGTGGATTGTAACCTGATTGTAAGTACTAGAGTGACAAAATCCAAAAAGGAGAAACCGAGAGATCAAAAATGGAAACATTTAAACTTTAGACCCCCAAAAAGCAGGTTCCTGTTCCTACGCTTTTGTACTTTTGTACTTTTGTACTTTTTTTGAGTAATTAGATATGCAAATTAAAGTGTGCTTTTGTCCCCCAACAGCAGCGCAGTCCATGAACAATGACTTACCCATCACTTGGACCCCTAAGTTCTTGTCGGGTTCTGGTGATGAAGAACGCAGTTCCAGGTATTCACAAAACAGGGTTACAAAACAAAACAATATGCGTTCAAAAGAGTAATACATTTGCATCACAAAAAAACCTCATCAAAGAAAATCAGACCCGTCCAATCGAAATTCAAACTGAGATCTTCCACATCTCCTGGTTGTGTGGCCAGTATTCTGACCACTATACCACCGTGCAGCCTAGGATCAAAATTTCAGAAGAAAAAAAGATAAATATTGAAATTTGCAATTATGATTGTTTATTGACTTAAGAAAAAAAAGCCATGATGACCTGTCATATTGTGCCTCGGATTAGAACGTTGAATTCTAAGAGCGGTGAGTTGTTTTCAAATTCTATTCATTCTGTTTATTATTTTTTATTTTTAGCCTCGATCTAAGAATACTAAAGAGATAATAGGAGTTCAAGTAGCAATCATGCTGCTTGGTCATCCTGCTTATCCTCGACAAAAGGGTAAGCGGACACAGGAGCCCCAACAATTAAGCAGTGGTACTTCAATGGGTGTCACAGCCGGGTCAGGGTAACTGTAGAATGTGCATTCAGTTAGAACACCAGTTAGAACACCGGTCATATGCGTCAATCCGTAATATTGCTAACAAAAACCACAGCACAGAATCCGCGTTATTGAAAGTAAACAATGGTATTCTCGCAGCCTCGATGATAAAAAGTCTGCTTTTCATACCGGGGACCACTCAGTCCTCATCTCCCGCTTGGAACACCGCGTTGGCCTACGTGGTTCTGTACTTAAATGACTTATGTTGTGTCTCAATAATAGGACTTTTCCTCCAAAACCACTCCCCCTCTCATGTGGCGTACCTCAAGGTTCCATGCTTGGGCCTACCTTATTTTCACTATATATGCTACCATTAGGATTCATCATCTCTGTGTATAATATCAAGTTTCATTTCTATACCGATGATGTACAGCTCTATGTAGTATACTATACCAGTAGCTGCCTGCACGGCATCAAACAGTGACTCAGAATTGACTTCACTTAAATCAGGGGTCTCAAACTCAATTTACTTGGGGGCCACTGGAGCTAGGGTCTGGGCAAGGCTGGGCCGCATCAGGTTTTCAAAAAAAAAAAAAACGCATTTATTAAAAACAGAAAAATATACAAACTTTTTCAGTGCTTTGGTTCCGATTTTCTACAAGAAAAGCTCTGATAAAACATTCCACTGTTCTCAAATATCTTATTTTTTATTTTTATTTTTTTTTTAATAATAATAATAAAACGGCAAATAATAAAAACTTAAGAAACCACATATAGTTGGTGGGTAGACAAATTATTTTTTTTACATTAAAATGAACAAAGCATTATTAGAGCCCTGTAGACATGACAAAACACGACTATAGTCACATTTATACTCTTTTTATTTACAACATATTGCGCAACTGCAGGGTCTTGAGACACATGCTAACTCGCAAACTAGAGAGCTAGCGACCTACACGGTAGCCTTCAAGTTATTTCCTTTCAACTTAAATAGCCAAAAACTTACCACTTCCACACGGATAGGGAGGATAACTATTAACAGTTATTTAACCTTTAACATGAACATGAATCAAACGTAATAATTTTTTCTGGGTACATGATACCATACAGCATCCATATCAAACTTGCGCGGGCCGTACTAATATTAAACTTTCATATCAAGGCGGGGGCCTCAAACTAGTATCCTGCGGGCCACATTTGGCCCGTGGGCCGCATGTTTGAGACCCCTGACTTAAATGAAGGAAAAACGGAAATTTGATAAGCAAATTAGTTCTGTGGTCAGAGAAAGGTTTTTTTTCCCCCTGACAAAGCTAAAGCCCTTTTTATCCAAGACAGATATTGAAAAAGCGATTCATACTCCATCAGCTCGAGGCTTGATTATTGCAATGCCCTCCACTTTGGAATAAATCAGTCCCTCCTCTGTAGGCTCCAGTTGATTCAAAACGTGGCCGCTCGCCTCCTTACTAATTCTCCAAAACACTTCAATTGGCTCCTGGTACAGTTTAGAAACCATTTTAAAGTCCTTTTATTTGTTTTCAAGGCCATTAATGGCCTCGCTCCAAAATACTTGGCTGAGCTTTTAAGTGTCGGTCCAACACACAACGCCGGAAGTCGCCATGATGAAATACAAATAACGGGGGGGGGATCACATTATTGCATGTTTGCCCCCAAGCTTTGGAACTCCCTTCCAGCGACTCTTAAGTGTCAGTTTTGAAATCTCATTTAACAAGTCATTTATTCAGACTGGCTTTTGACATGATGATTATAGCTATTTTAGATATATTTTAGTTGTTTTGATCTTATTTGATTCTTATTTATGACCAGTTGAATAATAACTAGGGATGAGGCGGACTTAGATGAAGAACCCAAATCCCCATTCTCCCAACATAAACATGTTAAGTAGTTTTCTTCCATGAAATTGGAGAACCATGTGTTCCACATCGCAGATAACAGATAATCGGGTCTTTGTAAAAACAGTACAGAACTCCCAACCGAGCTATTTGTGAGTTCTGGTGAGATCCGTCAAGGGTTTACAATTTCTCGCTTTTTTTCTGTATTCTACTTTTGAACAGTATTCTAGTATTTTCTCGGATCTCACTTGAATCATGTTTTTTTCTGTGTGTGTGTCCATTCTTAAATTTAAAAAAGGTTAGAATCGGTTAGAATATACTTTCTTAATATAAGATAAAGGGTCAGGCAAAAATGATCTGACACATTTGTAGGTTAAATAAAAGGCAAATAAGTAAAAAAATAAAAAAGACTGCGACTTATACTCCAGAGCGACTTATAAATGAAAAAACTGTTAATGTTCCATAAACACTGGACTCCTTTTCTGTTCATGTTTATTTTTTGCGTAGCTGAATAAGCATTGTGTTAGCATATCTTACACCTATTCAGTCAGTTGTCTATTCTTTTATTATTTTTTAGAACTTGCCTTGGTCGAGTAGTTTGTAAAATAAATTACCCGTAAAAATGTGATTTATACTCCTATGCGACTTATGTATGTTTTTTTCTACCTACAGTAAAGTCTCGTTATATCGATATCGGTTATATCGATAGTACTGCTTATTACGATACTATTTTCATTTCCCGGCAAATTTCTAGTCTTTTATGATATAACTAGTTCCGGTTAGTACGATAATCCGGTTATTACGATAATCCGGTTACTACAATGCCCTTTTCATCTCCCGCCAGCCAATTTGGTCTGCTTATATCGATACAAAAGCAGCTTAAAGCTGAATCGATATTTGCTTAAGGATTTCAATTAGAGGATTACAGGTAATTAATATGAGGTAAGTATTAAACAATCTTTTGAAGTAAAGGAGTACATATTTGTATCATTTAGAGCAGGGGTGCTCATTAAGTCGATCGCAAGCTACCGGTCGATCGCGGAGGTGGTACTGGTCGATCGCTGGTCGATCGCGGCGTGACATTAAAAAAATATCATCCCAGCATCAATGCCGTCACTTGATTGACATACAGGGCAGCCATTCAGATGACAACTGAATGTTGCCCTTCGGGCGACCAATCAAATCAAACGACGTCTCTAAGTGCAGCAGAACTTACGATGTCAGCCTATCATCCATCCCCGTTACTTGATTGACATACAGGACAACCAGTCAGATGACAACTGAATTTTGACCTTTAGGTCACCGCTCATGCGTAAACAACGATGCAAAGTGCTAAGCTAGTCGGCGAATTGCGAGATTTTAAAGCCCTCGCTAAAGTTTATGGTCACTAAAATGAGTGAAGGAGCTGGACCAAGTAAAAAGGCAAAAACTGGACCAAGTAAAAAGGCAAAAAACATATCACTTCCATACGGATATGGAATATTATACGGATATTATGATACGGATATTATCCATGACTGATAAACATTTGGAAGTGTGCTTGAGGCTGGCTATCAGCAGCTACTGTCCGGACTATGCATCCCTGGCTGGTTCAATTCAGTGCAAGTCATCAAAGTAAACTCAGGTAATTACAAAAAATGTTAATAGTTAATTATGTGTGTTTTGCAATATTGGCTCATTTGGTTATGTAAGGTACATCAACATACATTGTACGTACAAATAATCCTCAATACATTTGAAAATAAATAGATGTTTTGCATTTTTGTAGTGGGTAGATCATTTTGACTCGGTCATTTTAAAAGTAGCTCGCATGCTGAAAAAGTGTGAGCACCCCTGGACTAGAGGGAAGATTCAGTGAATAGACTTAGTGTTTTCAGACGTGTTCAATATTCTTGGCACTAGCTTTACTGATAAATTATGAAAGTAAACTTACGGTATTGCTTGATCAAAGAAGCAATCTCTTGTTGTTTGAAATAAATCAATACACTTGTATCTTAAAGATGAATATGATAAGTAAATCTACAATACTAGTAAACATCAAAAGGGATGAAAGCAGGAATAAATTGGAGTTGTGAAGCTCGTGAAGCGAGGTTTTTTTTAAAGTATTGCAGAATAAGTAATGTAAACGTTGCAGTTTTTGTTTTCCATACATGTATTTAATTGTGTTGTATTCAGATATCTTTTTATCGCTTGCAATAATCAATGTTTTTCATATGTACATGCTGGCGTTTGTGGTTTCTCTCGTGTGTATAGAACAATGTCGAGTGCATTATTGAATATTTACTCAGAGTCACTATTACTAGAGTGCGTTATGAAAATAATAAATGTTGACTTTTAATGCAGTTCGGCGCAGGATCGGATATATCGATAGTCCGGTGATATCGATATTTTTTCCGATTCCCGAGAATCTCGATATAACGAGACTTTACTGTAAATATGCATTTTTGGCCTTGTGCGACTTATACTCCGGAGTGATTTATAGTCCAAAAAATACGTTAATTCTTCATGGGAAATCGACAAAACGAGGCTTTGAAAATCGTGGCTTACTTTTTGCCTGAATGATGCGAGGCTTGATACACGCTTCACTTTAGCAAAGGCTAAATGCCTCCATTGCTTTCTTTGGTTAAGAAACAACAATCTAAATGTGTTTTTAGGTATTAGCAGATCATAGTCGCAGGTTCGGATTTAACTTTCCTTCCTCCCATCAAACATCTACTGCCTTCTTTTTCATCCCCGATTCTGCAGAAAATCTGCACTGCCGCTGCTTCTTTGAAGAAATTTGTCAACATTAAAAAGAGGCTTTGACCCTTTTTGTTCTGATTCGTGAGGAGCTTCATAAAAGCTACCGTGGCAGGTAGGCAGAAGGTATTTCATGAAGACGCGCTTATTTCCTAATACCTGCTAGGAGTATGGTATTGTCACTTTTTTTACATTTGCATATAAATGCTTTCGATTTTACTTTTGTATTTGGCAGAGGATTTATTTGAAGTGGTTCGGCATACAGATTTAAAAGGTCTCACTCTATTATAGTATTGCTTTCATCAACATCGAAAAACCCAAACACGACTCAATAACATGTTAAGCAAGCTGCCGCTAGTGGCACAAATGTACTTTACATGTGTATGTACCTTTATATTCCAGGTGGAAATATAATTCTGTTCATTAAGAACATTCATGCAAGATGCTGAGGACAAGCAACACTTCCTCTCAACTCAAGAAGTTTCTCCTCAAATGTCACCTTAACCAGAACCAGAAGAATAGCTCACTGCATTGGTTAAGTGATACAGTAAACCTGGGATATATCGGATTCAATTGTTCCCACTGGTTTTGTCCGATATAAGCGAAATCCGTTATATGCGTATACCGGAAAATGTCCGTTTTACGCATATATGGGATTTATATCCGGTATATGCGTAAATGGGATTTTATCCGTTATAAAAAGGCACTTCCTTGACTATGTTTCCAATGTACCTGGACGCGCAGGCAACGCTGCAAACGCTGCAAATGACGTCGTATAGCGGCCTGTCACCATTCGGCGAATCGGAGCGCCACGATGCGGCCATCCGATATATGCCAGGGAAATTTCATGGAAATGCATTGGAACGGGACTGGAGATTTTGTCCGAAATAGGCGAAATCCGATATATGCAATGAATTTTTATTGGAAATGCATTACAGAAAAATCGGTTCTTTTTTATCTGTCCGTTGTGAGCGAATTTCCGATATATCCGAGTCCGATATATATCCGAGGTTTACTGTATGACTTTTTTGTGATGCAAATTTATTATGCTTTTGAGAAGCCAAACTATTTACTAAACTGGCCCCAGTAACTACCTGGAACTACTTTCCCCAGCACCGAAATCTGACCAGAACTCGGCTCAGGACACGATGTGGGGAGTGAGTCGCTGTTAACGGACTGCTGATGGGGGTGTCATACAAACTATCCCTTTAATTGAAATTCAGTGTCCAGGTTGCTTTGATCTCCAACGTTCATCGCCATTAAAGCGGTCAACTATTTTATTTATGACTGGTTATGATTGGAGTAGCATGTGACTAGTTCAATACCAGACGCATCATTTTCATGGCAACCGTACATAACACAACAGATATAGGATTTGTCACCACATGCCGATCGCTTTATCTGCATTTATCGGCCTATCATGTGTTTTTTTGGTCAGAAATCGGACGATATTGGTCGGTGATCAAGCGGAGCATCCATATTCTGTTGTGGAACCAATGTTATGTAAGATAATTTATAAGGTTTGAATTATTTTGCCACAAAGAACAACAGTAAAAATGCAAAAATATCATGAAAATTACTTTGAATTTTGGAAGATGGCAAATTTTCTCGTTAACCTTTTAGATAGGGAACTGCGTAAAAAAAAGTAAATTTGAAATCAGTGTGTGGCAAGTCTACAGATAGAGCAGCGGATCAGTCGGTCTTGCAGCTACATTTTGCCACGGTCATGGTAAATTAGTTGTAACCCACTTTTGTAGATGTCAGAGGAAGCAATTTCCAACCAAAATATAAAATATAATCGACTGTTTGTCCACTTTTTAAACGTGAAAAGGCCTCATAACTCGGCGCCGCTGTATAAGATATATAAGATGAAGCAAACGCTGTCATCGTGAGGACAAGGACCGTTCGTGTATGGATGTATTTACTCGGCAGACCGCTCAATCTCATCAATTAGTCAACACTGAATATTCCCCTCCCCCCGACCCAATGGTGATAAACGATGATAAATATATTTTATATAAGAAGCGCCACAATCGCACAGTCATCTGCAAATTATAGGATATGAAGTCTGGCACTCATTAGTGTAAGACATATAAAAGAGGGGAGAGGACGCATCCCTGTGGTGACCCAGTGGAAGAAAAAGGAAAAATCAGATAAAACACTGTTTACTCGCACACGCTGCGACCTCCCAGATATGAGGCCGGGCTCAATGCTGCGGATGCTGTTCAGTAGGGATGAGCTGGATACTCATTATAAACGAGTATCCGTTACCGATAATGTATTTTTGACTATTACGAATATGAAGCAAGTACATCTGTCAGTTATGCAAGAATTATTATTTGGATGTAGTGAAATACATTTTTGGGGGGGAACGATCAAGCTTTCACAAAAGTAACATATGAACAAACTGTTTCCTGACAGTTCACCCAAATTGACACAGGCTGGAGACACTGAATTGACTCCTTTGATCAAACCGGAATCGATCTTGGTTCCGGTTTGTCTCTTTGTTTATGTGACCGAATAAAATAAACCGGAGGGATTTAGGTTGTGGCAATAAGCTGGAGAGTCGGTCAACTTTGAGATTCCACAAGCAACCGACAAAACAACGGGACAGACCGAAGCATTGGGTACCGACTCTCAACTTCGACTCGACGACATTGCTATGAAGACTAAGAAGTGTTTTTTTTTTACCTGACTATTTTGAACTTACTAGCACATACTTGTGCTGGAAGATACAGCTATTCCATGAGTCGACATCCCAATGTGTGACATGTGGGTAAGGATTTTGATGTTTTGATTCACGGTGCTGACACAATGGCATGATGCATTTTGGGGCTCTAACAATTTATATACGATTTTAATTCTAACCACTAACCAAGATGCTAACCAAGGTTCCATAGGTTGGGGATTACGGTACATATATACAACGAATCCGCTCACGGTCCGGGATTTTTGTTAAAAATAAAAGTTTATTTCGATTTATTTCTTCATCGACGCGCAAAACGCAGGATCTAGTGTACTTTCCTGTAGGGCACTTCAGATGTGTAAAGTCCATTATATGGTAATTTGATAGAAATGTGTATACATAGACACATCATACATATTATACAGTAAACCTCAGATATATCGGACTCGGATATATCGGAAATTCGCTCACAACGGACAGATAAAAAAGAACCGATTTTTCTGTAATGCATTTCCAATAAAAATTCATTGCATATATTGGATTTTTTATAACGGATTTCGCCCATTTCGGACAAAATCTCCAGTCCCGTTCCAATGCATTTCCATGAAATTTCCCTCGCATATATCGGATGGCCGCATCGTGGCGCTCCGATTCGCCGAATCGTGACAGGCCGCTATACGACGTCATTTGCAGCGTTGCCTGCGCGTCCAGGTACATTGGAAACATAGTCAAGGAAGTGCCTTTTTATAACGGATAAAATCCCATTTACGCATATACCGGATATAAATCCCATATATGCGTAAAACGGACATTTTCCGGTATACGCATATAACGGATTTCGCTTATATCGGACAAAACCAGTGGGAACAATTGAATCCGATATATCCCAGGTTTACTGTAATAAAAAAACGGAACATTTTGCACACCACATTCACTTCCAAAGAGGAAATGGTCTTTTTCCAACAACAGCGAAAGGCATCTTGCCCTGTCGTTTGAATGTCGCCTGGTGGGGAAAGGATATTCTTACGCACCAGGATGGTTCATAGATCAATACCCGCACTCAGTGGATGTGCTCAAATGAATCAGCGAGAGTCTCCGTGATGCATTACTTCACCCAACATAAGTCTCCTGTGAGACGGTGATGCAGTATATGGACACGGTGCTCTTTTGGGTCATCACCCAACTGGAGGTAAAGGTGCCAGCCAGCCTGGGATATAAAGTGACCGAGTTCCCCGAGTCTATGAAAGTATTTCATGTACGCATACCTGTATCTCTACTGTTTGATATTCCACAGCGACACAAATGACGTGTGGGCGTTTGGGGCTTTGTCAAGCTACAATGTCTATTTGTTATGTATTCTAGTATAAGAGCACAATGTCCTGTAACCACGCCGACTCCCCCACAATACAACAAAAGGTACTTTTGTACCCATTGTTGTAGCGGCAAAGCTTTTTTGAAGTCAGTGAAATCAATCACACTGTAGTAGATAATTTGACACAGAATGGTTTGAAACCGGTTGTCCGTCCAAAGACCAACATCATGCCACAACTTTGTCCATTTTCCAAAAAAAACATTAAAACCATCTTACCTTTTGAGCTGAATAGCTCTTCCTTTTGTTGCTTTTGTTTGCTTGCTCGATTTTATCGAGTCTGAAAAGCAGAACAAAATCATATGAAATTTTGACCATGCGACTCGAGCGCGTACAAAATGCCGCATGGGTTCACGTGTCACGTACGGTAGATGATGATGTGCACGTGAGAGTGAGCGCCTGTCTGTCTGTATTTGTGTCCCGTGTGACAAATCAATACAACCTGAAAAGATGGCTTGTAGAGAAAATGACCGAGTATACTAGCATGTTAGGAAATCACATATGCTAGAGGGGGGGGGGGGGCAGGAATCTCCCCCTCCTAATGTTTTTGAATAGCGGCAGTGAAGGGCAGACTCCCATGCCTACACAACCAAGGTTATTTGACTCAGGGGATAAGCATGTGGAGGACTTGTTTTCAAAAGAAGAGTCCTCTAACCTTGAATAGTTGAAATTAAATGGTATAATATTTTTTAAGGGCAATAACTAACCGTAATTTTTCCGACAGATTCATATTGAACTTCTACAGATACCAACTTATGTATGGCAATGAATCGATTGATTGGGAATTATTATGTCCAAATTTATTGACTGTATCATTCCCATATATGCTATATATAAAACACATACAGGAAGAAAATTAAGCTTCACAACAGTTTGATATGACTCATGGAACAATACTGACTGTTGTCACTCACTTTAACACAAAATTTACTTTCACTTTAGAGGTACACAAGTTTGTTTCAACTTTCTAGAAGGGTACAACAACTGCTATATATATACATTCTATGTATTTTAATTTGAGCTCTTCCTCGACTTTCCTAATGAATTCAGTACTGTAACCAAATATATTGCTCTTATTTTTTGGCAACGTGGTCCATTTCCATTGGAGGTCCAAAGAGACGAACTATGTCAAAAAAAAACATGCCCCGCCCCGCTTTTACTCATGTTTTAACTGTGTATTAACGAATGAATGTTGTATTTTGGTGTGTCTTCTACTCTGTTACTTGCTTTATTCAACTCCATTCTTCTGTAAAGTGTCTTTGAGTATTTTGAAAAGCGCTATACAAATAAAATGTATTATTATTATTATTGTATTTTTCTTCCATGTTGTCACTGGGCACTGTAAAAAATTCCTTATGTTAAAGCCGTACAACGCAACGTGGTGAAAATATACTCTTCGAGCCCAAGTAGTACACACACAACCACACAAGCTAACCCTGCTAGCTTCCACTCATGCTCAGTAATAGCAGATTCAGCCAATTCTGTCACAGTTCTGTTCCTGCCTTCTCCTGGTCTGCTTCTCCGTATTTTCCAGATCGCCAGGAGCGGGCTGGAGGCGGGAGGACTGGGCACACCTGAAGCCCATTCAATCAACTGCCCTTTTTAAGGCCGCCGCTTGCAGCGACTATCGCTGGTTCCTCACATCGTTTCCTGCGACCGGTGCTTCGGGCTTCCCAGCACTCCCTAGCCTTCCAGCCAGCATCTAGAGATTACCATTTGGAACTTTATGTTAGCTGTGTTTTGTGGCAAGATTTTTGTTTATTCTTCGAGTTTTTCTTTGCCACCTCCCTGTGTTGCCCCTTGGGCCTATTTTGTTTCTTGGACCTTGCTAATTAAAGAACTGAAACCGAACTCCTGTTGGCCGTCCTCTGCATCTGGGGTCCAACCCTCGACACCCCCGTGACAGAAGGAACCAGCCATCCCTCGCGGACGCCTTCTTCCTGGGCCTGTCGGACGACATCCGGGAACGAATGATCCCTCTGCAGACTCCATCCAACCTCGACGAGCTCATCGCCTGGGCCATCGGGATCGAGAGGCGCAGCAACGACCACAAGGAGGACCGCCTCCTCCAGCAAGGACGTCACCCTCCCGGAAGCCATCTCCGCGAGTACGGGGACCGCTCACCGCCGTCGTCGCTGCGGCCCCTCCCCGCCGTCGAGCCAGCATCTGCACCGAGATACGACGAGCCCATGCAGCTGGGAGGAAGTCGCCTCCCCTCGGCCGAGAGGGACCGTCGTCGAAGGATGCGGCTCTGCATCTACTGTGGTCAGGCGGGCCACACTATCTCTCGCTGCCCGGTCCGACCAGATCGCCCACACTCTCAAGCATCGCCTCCTCGTGGCGCAACGGTGGAACAACCTGCTGGGATGACGTCATTAGCAGCCCCGGCAGTCAACAGACTACAACTCCCAGGTACGCTCTCCTGGTGCGGCAGACATGTTGACATTTCAGCCTTTATTGACTCTGGAGCGGATGATAGCTTTGTGGACGAGTCGTTTGTTAAACGCCTCGCCATTCCTGTTATCAAATTGTCTGCGGCTCAAGTTGTACACTCCCTCGACGGGCGTCACCTGGCCACGGTTACTCACCAGACCGCGCCACTCTCACTACGTGTGTCCGGTAACCACCACGAATCCATGAGTTTTTTTGTGTTCCCGTCTCGCTCCGCTCCGGTCGTATTAGGGCTTACCTGGTTACTCAAGCACAACCCGCACATTGATTGGGTCAAATCCTCCATCCTTAATTGGAGTGTGTTCTGCCACACACACTGCCTCAAATCGGCGTGGCCTCGTACCACGTCCCCCCGCTCGGCCCCTCCCGAGGAGATCGACCTCTCCTCCGTTCCTGACGCCTACCACGATTTGCGGGAGGTTTTTAGTAAGGATCGCGCCCAATCCCTCCCGCCTCATCGGCCGTATGATTGCGCCATTAATCTGCTCCCAGGGGCAGTGCTGCCGTCGTCACGGCTGTACAATGTCTCCCGGCCTGAGAGGGAGGCACTGGAACAATATATTTCCTCGTCCCTCGCGTCTGGTCTCATCCGGCCCTCCTCGTCACCGTTAGCCGCAGGATTCTTTTTCATTGAAAAGAAGGATAAATCACTGCGTCCCTGTGTAGACTACCGTGCGCTCAACGACATTACAGTTAAAAATAAGTACCCGCTGCCACTTATGGATTCCGCGTTCAACCTGCTTCACTCTGCCAAGTTCTTTTCCAAGCTCGACCTGCGTAGCGCCTATCACCTGGTCCGCATACGGGAGGGGGATGAGTGGAAGACCGCGTTCAATACTCCCCTCGGGCACTTTGAGTACCTAGTCATGCCCTTCGGCCTTACCAATGCCCCTGCCGTTTTTCAAAATTTGATAAACGATGTCCTACGGGACATGTTGGGTCGGTTTGTCTTCGTGTACCTAGACGACATACTCATTTTCTCCTCCTCCCTGACCGAGCACATACAACAAGTCCGGTTGGTCCTCCAGAGACTCTTTGAAAATAGGCTATTCATCAAGGCTGAGAAGTGTGCCTTTCATACTACCTCTGTCGCGTTCTTGGGGTTTATCGTGGAGCGGGGTCAGATTAAACCCGACCCAGCCAAGATCCAGGCTGTGGCCGACTGGCCGGCTCCTACAACCCGGAAGCACCTTCAACGGTTCCTGGGCTTTGCCAATTTCTACCGGCGATTCATTCGGGATTTTAGTCGGGTCGCTGGACCCCTCACCAAGCTAACATCGGTGAAGGAGTCATTTAATTGGACCTCCGAGGCCGAGTCGGCTTTCAATCGGCTCAAAGGGTTATTCACCTCCGCTCCGGTACTCATTCACCCTAACCCCGCTGCCCAATTCTTTGTCGAGGTTGACGCTTCTAATACTGGCGTTGGGGCGGTCCTCTCCCAGCGCTCCACCTCCGACCAGAAACTGCACCCCTGCGCCTTCTTCTCTCGTCGCCTGACCCCGGCCGAACAGAACTATGACATCGGCAACAGAGAATTGCTGGCCGTGGTACTCGCCCTGCAGGAATGGAGGCACTGGCTGGAGGGTGCGGAACCACCTTTCGTCGTGCACACGGACCACAAGAACCTGGCCTACCTCCGCTCTGCCCAGAGGCTCAACCCCCGACAGGCACGGTGGGCGCTCTTTCTCGCACGGTTCAATTTCACCCTGACGTTTCGTCCAGGCTCCCAGAACAGCAAGCCGGACGCCCTCTCGAGACTCCACGCTTCACCCACGGAGGAGTCCCCCCCGGAGACCATCATCCCACAGTCCCGGATTCTGGGTGCCCTCCAGTGGGACGTGGAAAGGCAAGTGGCCGACGCTATGGAGAGGGTCACCCCGCCCATCGGTTGCCCGTCTGGGCGCCTGTTCGTCGTCCCAGGACTCCGACCTGACGTCCTCCGCTGGGCACACGAGTCCAAGCTGGCGTGCCATCCGGGGGCGTCGCGCACCGCCTTCCTCTTGGCACAGCGTTTCTGGTGGCCGTCCTTCAGAGCTGACGTCCGGGAGTTTGTGGCAGCCTGTCCCACCTGTGCTCGGAACAAGTCCTCCCATCAGCCTCCAGCGGGGTTGCTGCAACCACTGCCCATTCCCTCCCGCCCGTGGTCCCACGTGGCCCTGGACTTCGTCACTGGCCTCCCTCCATCCAATGGCAACACTGTCATACTCACGCTGGTCGACAGGTTCTCTAAGATGGCTCATTTCGTCGCCCTCCCCAAACTCCCGTCTGCCCTGGAGACGGCCGACCTGCTGGTTCTCCATGTCTTCCGACTGCATGGTATCCCCTTGGACATCGTCTCGGACAGGGGCCCCCAATTCACGTCAGCAGTCTGGAAGGCTTTTTGCAAGTCCCTTGGGGCGTCACCCAGTCTGTCCTCGGGTTACCACCCCCAGACCAACGGCCAAACGGAGAGAGCCAACCAGGACCTGGAGGCCGCCATCCGCTGCGTCTGCCACCAGCAACCCGCCTCCTGGTCCTTTAATCTCCCGTGGATTGAATACGCTCGCAACTCGCTGGTCAGCTCTGCCACAGGCCTTTCACCCTTCCATGTGGCGTACGGATACCAACCCCAGGCGTTCCCCTCACTGGAGTCAGAGTCATCCGTCCCCTCAGTGGCAGCTCACCTCAGACGTGCTCGCCGGGCTTGGCACAACACCCGGGCCGCGCTGGGCCGCACCTCCGAGCGGAACCAGCGGTTGGCCAACCGCCACCGTTCGGCCGCACCGGAGTACAAGATTGGTCAGAGGGTGTGGCTCTCGTCCCGGGACCTACCGCTCCACACGGACTCTAAGAAGCTCCAACCCAAGTATATCGGCCCATACCCAATAGTACGTGTCTTTAGCCCTTCCTCGGTGCAGCTCCGTCTCCCCGAATCGCTCCGTATACACCCCGCCTTCCACGTCTCCCTCCTCAAGCCAGTTGCCTCCAGTACCCTCAGCCCCCCGGAAGTTCCTCCCCCTCCGCCCAGACTGGTCGATGGCCACCCCGCTTTTTCAGTCAAGGCCATTTTAGACGTGAGAAGAAGGGGCAGGGGTTTCCAGTACTTGGTGGATTGGGAGGGGTACGGGCCGGAGGAACGTTCCTGGATCTCCCGCTCCCTCATTCTTGACCCCACCCTCCTTTCGGACTTCTATAGATCTTTCCCTGAGAAGCCAGGTAAGCCGCCAGGTGGCGACCTTTAGAGGGAGGGGTACTGTCACAGTTCTGTTCCTGCCTTCTCCTGGTCTGCTTCTCCGTATTTTCCAGATCGCCAGGAGCGGGCTGGAGGCGGGAGGACTGGGCACACCTGAAGCCCATTCAATCAACTGCCCTTTTTAAGGCCGCCGCTTGCAGCGACTATCGCTGGTTCCTCACATCGTTTCCTGCGACCGGTGCTTCGGGCTTCCCAGCACTCCCTAGCCTTCCAGCCAGCATCTAGAGATTACCATTTGGAACTTTATGTTAGCTGTGTTTTGTGGCAAGATTTTTGTTTATTCTTCGAGTTTTTCTTTGCCACCTCCCTGTGTTGCCCCTTGGGCCTATTTTGTTTCTTGGACCTTGCTAATTAAAGAACTGAAACCGAACTCCTGTTGGCCGTCCTCTGCATCTGGGGTCCAACCCTCGACACCCCCGTGACAAATTCAACCAGTTTCGGTCGGGAGGGGATTGTTCAGTGTTTATAATTAATTTGTTAACGACTGAGTGTTCTGCTCTACGAACGTTCCTTCTAATTCCGATGACAGCATTTCATTCTTATATATCCGCCGCGACGCACAGTCATCAACTGGGTTTGTTTACAATTTATCATTCATCCTGATAAGTAATTTTTTTTATCATTGGAAGAATCATCTATACTATGTACACTGGAACATAAAAATACTGTGTATTTACTTTCACTTTCTTCAGTTTAGACCTCAAGAACGACATGACGTCAATTATGGCCGACAATAACAACTGTGTCACTAACTGTGTTGTTGACGTATGCCGCTGTTTGTATTTCAAGAAGGTTGGCTGGTGGTTTTCAAAAGTAGTCTGGAGTTGGTTGGTTATTGTCAATGAGTTTGGAGTAGTGCACCGATCCGGCCTTGAACAATGCTCTGCAGTGTGCTTTGTAATGTGTCTGGTTAGCCAATTCATGCCCATGGCCGGTTCGATTCATCTGCTTAAATTTGGATAAATGGAGCGTGGTTTGCACGTCGTGCACATGGAGATCAGTTGTGTGGCAGTGACGACCAGGTCCAGTGTGTGTGCTCGCTGTTGTGTGTTGAGACGCAAACAATACGCCAGAGTCCTGCTGGGAACAAAAATAATAATTGCAACTAGCTGAGATTATGGTCTGCTTCCTGACTCCGAGCACGGAACCGCCACAAAACTCACCAGTTCATGGGCGCCATCTCAGTTGTCTTCAAGTCTTCACCCATGCAGAAACTGCAGTACCAGGAACTGATGCAGAAAGGACAAACAGACAATAAGGTGTTGCACATGTTGCACAGACTATGTCTACGTGCCTCAGGATCCGCCTAGGAGGAGCTGGATGAAGCAGCCGAGGAGATGGACGCCCGGGCTTCTCATCTTGGCTGCTGCCCCTGTGACCCGTCCCTGCATAAGCAGAAGAAAATGGATGGTTGGCTTTGCAAGATCAACAGTCATCCACTATTTTGGTAGCGGTCACATTGGCAGGCACGTTGTCTAGTGCACCGACATCTTTATTCACCCAGGTCATTTTAAATCTCAGGGCATTGAATCGATTGCAACTCGGCTGTCGATTCAATGCCCTGAGAACATCGACTGAACATGCATTTTTAATAATGTACTTTTAAAAAATGTATAATTTATAATAAATTATGAATATTATTGCTTAAATTGTAAATGGATGTTGCAAAAAATGTTGTAGCAAAAAGCACAGCTTTCCCTAGCCTTGAGACAATGTACTGTATATCAACGCTTTCAATCTATTAGTAGCAGTAATCAATGTAGTAGCAACTGAACTCAATGAATGAATGAATTTAATTGCCAAGATGGGGATTATATACGCAGTCTTTTACAGGGTAAAGTACCAAGAACATTTCCTGGAGAAGAAGACGATGCGTGTATTTCATATACAGATAAAAAGGTAAGGACAACATAAATAAATTGGACTAAAAACAGTTGGAAAACATGTTTTTTCTTGATTAACCGATTAATGTTTAACCTGCACTAACACAAAAAAACAGCCAAAAACCGCATAGGTCATCACTGTTACTCATGATAATGGGCTTGGCGAGCTACTACAGGCTGTATGTTCAGGATTTCTCCCACACAATTGAAGGCACCAATCTGACACGGAACCCAAGACAAGCCATTGGAAAAAGAAGAAGTGGACCATCACATAAACCAATTGTGTGGACAGGGACGCATCAACGCGTGTGGTTGAACCACCCATCCTTGTGTCCCCAGGCTTATCACAACCATTTTTTTTCTCCAGACAGATGCTTCAAATCAAGACCTCTGGGCCGTCCTTTATCAATGACAAAGATAGCGAGCCGGCGTATGATGGCTCTCAAACACTGACTGTTGCTGAACACCATTACCTTTTTCCATCCAGGAAGGTTGTCACATAAGAAAATCTGATATTAATTACTGTGCCCCCACGTCTTGATATGAAAGTTTAATGTTAGTGCGGCCCGCGCAAGTTTGATATGGATGCTGTATGGTATCATGTACCCAGAAAAAATTATTACGTTTGATTCATGTTCATGTTAAAGGTTAAATAACTGTTAATAGTTATCCTCCCTATCCGTGTGGAAGTGGTAAGTTTTTGGCTATTTAAGTTTCAAGGAAATAATTTGAAGGCTACCGTTTAAGTCGCTAGCTCTCTAGTTTGCGAGTTAGCATGTGTCTCAAAACCCTGCAGTTGCGCAATATGTTGTAAATAAAAAAAAGTATAAATGTGACTATAGTCGTGTTTTGTCATGTCTACAGGGCTCTAATAATGCTTTGTTCATTTTAATCTGAAAAAAAAACATGTAATGTTCCTCTGGTACTCGTTCCTGATCCTATCCATCATGGTCACTCCCAATGAGAACCTCAGAATCCGCATCTCTGCTACCTCCAGTTCTGCTTCCTGTCTTTTCCTCAGTGGCACTGTCTGTGGACCAAACAACATGGCTGGTCTCACCACAGTTTTATAGCCTCAAAGGATTGCAGAAGAATAATTTGATAAAGTGCAAACCTTTCCTGACACAAACACATCTAGCCTTAAAAAAACACACACACTCTAATCCTGCAAGTTGTGACTCAAGAAGTGTGTACATGGGTACAATGCCGCTGGTAAAGAAGATGACATTTTAGATCCGTTGTCAACTAATCCATCAGGGTAAGGACACTACATGATCGGTGAACTTGGAACTTTGAGGGAGTTTGAGGGAGGCTTTAGAAATGCCACAAGTAATGAAAGATTCCACATAAAGCGACATATAGTATCGCGTCTTGTACTTGGACAATCACATCGCCGGGGATCAAATGCAGTGCCTGGCAACCCCGAAAGATATGCTGATCTTACAACTGTGAACACTACAAACATCATAGAGGCAGGAGGTGTTCAGGGCATGGTAAAATGGCAGGAGACCTCAGGGAAGACCCAGGACACTTTGGAAAAACTGTCTCTCAACTGGCCTGGGAACGCCTCAGCATCAACCAGTAGTGGGCTTCCCTGCTTAGGCAGAAGAAAATGGATGGATGGAACCTTCTAGTTTTAATACTTGACACCTGAGAACATCTACATTGGTAGAAATGTATCGTACTTTAGTTCTATATACACAGTCAAAGGGATGTGTGGTTGTGTGTGTGCTTTATTTGCAGATAACGAATTAACAAAATTAAAAAAAAAAATCAATCTCAATAATTAAAGACAGTCATTATTGCTCTTCAAATATACTGCGCCTTTTGTTGAAGCAGATTGAATTAAACTAAATTAGCTGCTTGAAAACGGGGATTTAATCAACCGGATCTTCTTATTCAAATTTATACGCAAACATCTTAATTAAAATAACCTTATCTTGAGAAACGATGACCACTTCTCCCACTAATGCTCTGCTTGCGGAAATTCAATATTGCAATTGGGGGGTGTGTGTAAAATGCTGCGTAAATTGATTCATTTATGAGTAGCATGATCAAAATCCTGTTATTGCAAACAATACAAATTCAATGTATAAACAAACAGTTTCCCGTATAATCCCATATAATATAAATACCGTATGATTGAGTCCAAGTTCACTTTTGGTTTGTTTTGAAGGAACCTGATCTCGATAATAGACGCTCGTGAAGTAAACACTGATGTAAATCTCAGCGACAGTGAAGATGAACTGCTGCTCTCTTAAAGTAAGACGGCTGTAGTTTTAGAGAACGATAGCATGTGCGTGGGAGATGATTCATACAATTTAATCAGTTTGCAGCATGACGCAAAAGTGCTCGACAGAATTAAACGGGCGATACTCAACACATAACACATAACGCTCTTTTCTACTGGCGTGGCTTAGATGAGCTGAACCTTAAAATGCGATGATGAAACACTGATTCAAGTCGGTAAGGAACGATTTAAGGTGATGACAGTGAACTGTACAATCACATAAGTTATATTCAATGCTGCCTCGTCTGCTTGGACTGGTGAGATTTAGCTCAGGAATAAAATTGCAAAGTTCATTGGGTGTTTTTTTTTCTCATTTTAGTGCCATCCATCCACTTTCTATGCTGCTTACCCTGACGGGGGTCGCGGTTATGCTGGAGCCTATCCTAGCTGCCGCCCATCTTGGACAATAAGGTGAATTAATGTCAGATACGCTGTGTCGAGCTGTCATGGAGAACCAGAGTGGACAACTGGAAGACATTGTACAAAATGGGCTTTAATTTTGTAGACCGCAGTCTGGCGCAGCATTGCGCACCCACGCCTCTGTCCCTCCCACTGGCGCAAGGTCTGTGGGGTCAGGATTCTTGTTTGGTAAGAGAATCAAATATTTATTTCATTCAAAGACAAATTGATTTCTAACCTTAAGTAGTTTAAAAACTCTGTCTGTTAAAATAAACTTAACCAAAATGGACTGATTGATGCTTTTTTGAAAAATTAGAAATTAAAAAAAAACGTCTTTGGGGCTCATATAGTTTTTGTGTACCATGTGTGTACCATTTGTGTACTCGCAAGACAAGGTCTGAAAGTACAGTAAACCTCGGATATATCGGATTCAATTGTTCCCACTGGTTTTGTCCGATATAAGCGAAATCCGGTATATGCGTATACCGGAAAATGTCCGTTTTACGCATATATGGGATTTATATCCGGTATATGCGTAAATGGGATTTTATCCATTATAAAAAGGCACTTCCTTGACTATGTTTCCAATGTACCTGGACGCGCAGGCAACGCTGCAAACGCTGCAAATGACGTCGTATAGCGGCCTGTCACGATTTGGCGAATCGGAGCGCCACGATGCGGCCATCCGATATATGCGAGGGAAATTTCATGGAAATGCATTGGAACGGGACTGGAGATTTTGTCCGAAATAGGCGAAATCCGTTATAAAAAATCCGATATATGCAATGAATTTTTATTGGAAATGCATTACAGAAAAATCGGTTTATTTTTTATCTGTCCGTTGTGAGCGAATTTCCGATATATCCGAGGTTTACTGTAGTGACTGTACATTACTTTTTATGGCATCATTGAGATATATGAAAAAAAAACATTTCAGGCAAATGATCATACACAAAATCAGCTGGCGAGCCAGTTATTATTTCCTTCACTGTAAATGAGGCGACCATGGTAATGTTCCCCTCCCCACAGGAGATGTGAAAGCTGGATGGTGACTCAGACCAGCAAGAGAATAATAAAAAAAATATATTTTTTTTTTATGAAAATACAACACTAACGATGCAAACATTGCAGAAAATACTGTATAATATTTTTTTATGACTTGCTGTTTATCCAGTTTCCTTTAGTTCATTTCATGTTCAACCGCTACTGTACTCCCAGAACGCAATAAGGCACCCCCCGTAAATGTATTCCTTTCCCCAGTGGGCCAGACACCGAGAGCCCAATATAAAGGATCTGCAGCCAGTTCTTATCAATTGTAGATCAAGGTTTGCCTTATCAGTGAGCTTTGCCGTCCAACTTAGATTCACGACTATTCAATACTATCAGTCTATTTCTTTTTACAGCGTAGACCTCATAGTGGCAAACCTTAGAAAATATCGTCGGCCTAGACTTTAGACTTACTATACGTTGAATTGAAGGGAACGAACAAAGCTATGAACTGTTACAAAATGTTGAAAAGGTCGAAAGCATATTTCCAGAGAGGAGAGATTGCCAATCAGGATCCGCGTCTGTGACATCAGAAGGTCTGCCACGTTTTTCAGAAGTCTAATTAAAACTACGGATAGGTTTAATGAAACCTGCTAAATTAGAAGAAGTGATCAGTGAAAGCTGTACTTCTGTCCATGTTTCCGCTGAAGCACCATTAATTGCAGCAGGCTTTGATTATTCACAAGGGTTAATAATTAGGATGGAGTCATGGGTGTTTTATGCCGGGTAATTACATACATCTCTACCCAGCACCATTTAGCTGGGGAGCAGCAATCTTTAGTACCTTTAGTTACTGTACATCACGTCGACGCTCTTTTAAACCATGCTCATTTAAAATTGATTTAGAAACAGTCACCGCACAGATTGCTTTTGGTTGACATCAATCTTCCATAATTTCATAGATTCTTGTGTTGTTTGTGCCGCACGGCTATTGTAATGTTCTGTTGACAGAACATTGGGCGTAGCGGTCCACAGTGAAGACTACAAAACAGGCCATTTCTCTATGAAGACATTAGTGTCTCCCCTAGGTTTACAGCATTTTCATTAAAGATAAATGAATAAATAAATAAGTCTAATAATGCAATAATGCATGCTATCATGGCGTCACTTCAGGTTGGATGCTTTTCACCTCCAGGTTTTGCCTCTTTGGCTTACTTAGTGGATACTTAGCTCTCCATTTCATTACAAAGAGTCAACAAGACAAAGTGGACATCGTTAAGTGTTGTTGACGCTATTGTTGTTGACAGAACTAGCATAAGTATGCGTATGAATGCGGCGATAAAAGAGGTTTCGGTAGTGTTTTAAATCATCAAAATAGGGCAGGATACTGCAACTATTACATGTTATCATTAGTGTACGTCTTAATGCACGATCACAGCATGTATATCAAACCAGGCAAAGTTTTTTTTTTTGAGAGATTCATAGTCGAAATAGGTTGACAACCCGTTTTTTTTTGTGTTGCAGTAAATATATCGCAAATTCGATCACAACGGACAGATAAAAAAGAACCGATTTTTCTGTAATGCATTTCCAATAAAAATTCATTGCATATATCGGATTTTTTATAACGGATTTCGCCTATTTCGGACAAAATCTCCAGTCCCGTTCCAATGCATTTCCATGAAATTTCCCTCGCATATATCGGATGGCCGCATCGTGGCGCTCCGATTCGCCGAATCGTGACAGGCCGCTATACGACGTCATTTGCAGCGTTTGCAGCGTTGCCTGCGCGTCCAGGTACATTGGAAACATAGTCAAGGAAGTGCCTTTTTATAACGGATAAAATCCCATTTACGCATATACCGGATATAAAGCCGATATATGCGTAAAATGGACATTTTCCGGTATACGCATATAACGGATTTTGCTTATATCGGACAAAACCAGTGGGAACAATTGAATCCGATATATCCGAGGTTTACTGTATAATGCACAGAAAAGGGAAAGAAATCCATGTTCATGTTATGTTTCACATAAGGATTGGGAATGATGGGCAAAATAAATAAAAAATGTGCCTCATAAACCCATTAAATTAACAGTTTTGCAATGTTCTCCGTTCATTGTCTACTGGTGGTTGAAAACTGATAAATAAATGAGTCATTAAAAAAAATTGTAGACATAGCAACGGCACGTCGCAGTGGCACCACCACCACCCACTTCAGAAAATCCTAGAGGAAACCTTGATTTAACACCATGAAAATATTAGCTATATTGTAATTATTTCATGAGGAACTAATGTATCTCATTTTAAAGCGCAATGGCCCTGACACTATCCACACAAATGGCCTCGCATGGTAAATAAACGTTGCTATCGATCACATAGGCAATGAACAAATCTCATTTTTTATATTATTTAAGAACAATTTAAGTTATTTTTTTTAATTAATATTAATGGAAGTGAAAAGCATATATTTGACGAGCACCTTTGTTTTGTTTTTGCCCGGATCACCAGGTCAAATGTCATAGTGAGTTTGACGAAAGCCATGTGGAAGTGTTGACACTTTACTTGCAGTTGGTGGATGAAGAAGCTCATGACAATGGTTAATCGGCCAAAGCGGAAGCGGAACCTCACAAGGCCTTGGAGAACACACTATTGGCCAGCTCTTGGAAGTTCTGGGAATTTCAAAGACTTTGCTCACTCCACTGAGCAGCGAAAGCCCGCAATAATTGTTGCAGGCCATGCAGACTTTGTTGTTTTTTTGTAAAGAGCGATGATCTTTACATCAAGTATGGTTTTCAGTACTTGTCCTTCTCTCTAGCACTTGATAAGGAGGTCACGGAAGGGGTGTCATTAGTGTTGTTTTGCAGCGGTCGAGGACTTTGGGAGGGAATCCGTGTTCAACAGGGGCCTTGTTGCACTTCAGGGCATCAATGGCCTTCTCCAGCCAGCTCTTCAAGGGAGGGCTCTGTGTCAAGACGGGAGGATCAGGGCAGCTGGTGAGCGCTCTGGCTGAGACAGTGTTGCAACCAGAGTAGACCCACGGGTCAAGTTTCTTGCTCTTTTCATTGATGGTGTTGTCCCTCCGCAGCCTGGAGAGGGGTAGGAATTGAAATCCTGTGGTACAGAATAAGGAAGACAATCCATGGTGACTTTACGTGTATTCACCATCGGGATTTATTCTTCCTCTGAGAACAATAACAACACTTCAGATCTCATAAGATGACTACATCAACAGTCGGCCATTTGTTTCCAGCATTATTGGTTAAACAAACATATGAACAGCTAAACATTTGTGATGACATTGTCTTTAAATGTCAATCTAGTAACAATTTCCACAGCTAATGTACACTTTTCACATATCTTTAGTTCAATACTATCAGTAACACATTTCACATATTGCAATTAGCCTGCTTAATGCTATTCACCATACACTGAGGCCTGCTAGCATTAGCCGTTAGCTATTATACATGTGTTCAAATGCTCTACAAAACATTTCATTGCTACTTATAGCTACTTTCTACACTCTTTACAGCCGTTTGTATAAATTATTTCTACTTTGTACTAACCTGTGGTACAGAATGAGGAAGACAATCCACGATGACTTGATGTGTATTTACCATCAGGATTTATTCTTCCTCTGTTGTTTTAGTACCTACTCTATACCACCATTGCTGCTTAGCAGCCCCTAGTGGACGTTGCGGTATTACACCCAAACGCCAACAATGAAGATTTGATTATTTTAGACGCAAACATATTAAAAAATAGTAGGGTGTCTGTTTTTACAACTGAATTTTATACATCAGACATGAATTATTACTTTTACTTGCTTTGAACATATTTATGCATTTTTAACCATGTTAACTTATTGTATCTTTTTATGTACCTTTTTATGCTTCACAACAATGCGTCTTTACAGGTTCAGGTCTTGTATTTGACATAAATGCTCAGCATTCACCAAATCCTCGATGATGGTCGCTCTCTACAGGTTTGATACCAAACGTGATCAAACGTGATCACACAATGTGATGTGGATGTTTTGGAAAAGGGGGCGGGTGCCGCTGGGGCTCAGCCTTCAGGTTAATTATAAGGTAAAATATGGACCTTTGACATTTAATTATAAATATTATACATTTTCTGTACCGTTTATCCTCACTGGGGTTTGCGGGCATTCTGGAGCCAATCACAGGGCACATATAGACAAACAACCATTCACACTCATATTCATACCTATGGACAATTTGGAGTGGCTAATTAACCTAGCATGTTTTTGGAATGTGGGAGGAAACCGGAGTATGCATGCAAACTGGGGTGGGATCAGGGTGGAATCGAACATGCAAATGGAAATTTGAGTCAATATGAGTTTAGCCTTGGTTGCTAATTGAGTAACAGTAATAGATAATAATAATAACGCTGTTAATATGTGTCAACAAAACATGGAAAAGACTCCATGAATGCCATGAGGTGCACAACTTAAGGTGAGAAAACGTCAAAAATATACAATAGCGTCGATCCCGCCCAGGACGACATTCAAGCCAGAACCACCACTGACTAGTTGTCGGCACAATCCTTGCCATGTCTCTGCGCTGTGTCTGCAAGTTGGTGGCCATCTTGTGTTTAGTAAAAAAGTAAACACAGTGATATCAGATATGAGACACTTTAAATGTACTGTACTTGTAAATAGCCTGCCAAAAAAAAAAAAAAAAAAAAATGATATATGTGCGACATCGGAATTGGGCACTTAGACTCGAAGTATAAATCCAGCCTGTGTGCCCATATTGATTGGGAATCAATCCTTTTGCATACAGTCAGTATAAGAGTATATGGATGGAAGGAATCATGACATGTATTTAAGTCAACTTGTGTAAGCAGTATAAGATATAAAATATTATTATATAAATAATCCATGTAGTCATTGCTTTGCTTATGTAAAATGGTCGACCTTTTCAGTATTTCACCGCCAACAACAAAAAAGGAAACAGTAGGGATATTAATAAAAGATATGAATAAAGTAATCAGTTCATATCTTTTGTGAAGTAGAATAAGTTTGATTACTCGTTATGAGATGTGGTATACATGTATATTAAAGATTTTTGTATTTCAGCAATGTGTTTTCATGCGGAAAATGTTGATTTTTTTTTAGGCTTACTTTATTTTTTCTGTGTACTTACTCTTAAGCGGCACAGCTCTATGTTCTCTCTAAATATTGTAGACCCAAGTCAGGAATGGATCATCAGTACCATCAATTATTGTCAAGATCCTGTATAATGCAGTATACTGAAAATAATGGGTGCAGAGAAAGGATACACTGATTTTTTTCTGCATTTCTTGTTCTAAATATAACTTTTTTTTAATACATTTTGATAATTCTGGTCTATTTTTAAGAGGTCTACTGCAGTGATTCTTAACCATAGGCCAGCGGGCCAAATTTGGGCCTCAAGCGCCACCTATAGGGCCGCAAAAAACGTTGAGTTTTGCACTGCGGACTGTCGGACTGCGTAGTACAGGGGTGGGCAAACTTTTTGACTCGCGGGCCGCATTGATATAACAAAATTTCCGTGGGGGGGGCAGACTATATATTTGACACGTAACAGTCCACCTGGTTTTATTGTATCTGTAAAATTGTCATGCAATCTGCTATTATTATTTATTATTTTATATTTATATTTAAATATTTTAAAAATAATAAAATATTATAATTAAAATAAAATTAAAATAATAATTATTATATTATTATTATGTAAAATATGCAAATATAACAATATTATTATATATGTTGAGTTTAAATGAAATACTTTGGAAAGATTGGGCGGGCCGTATTCAAACACTTGGCGGGCCGGATGTGGCCCCCGGGCCGTAGTTTGCCCACCCCTGGCGTAGTAGGTTATGAACTGAAGACATCATAAATATAGGCTAGCCGCTATGCTACTGTATGTTATCCGTGAGACGCTCAGTTACAGTGCAGCTTCCGACCAGATGGTGGCGGTAATGTCTCATTCAGTTGTTTAACAAGCTCACGGAAGATCAATAGAAGACATTCAACTACAACTAGCAATGGAGTTTTTAAAATGAAAAAATCAAAACAAAAGTGGTGCCAAAACACAAAATTTTTACGTGAATACGATCCTGACTTCATCAAGAACGGATTTTTATCACTAACTTTTTAGCGCGTGGTTAGCGTGCAGGCCTCACAGCTTGGAGACCCGAGTTCGATTCCACCCTCGGCTGACTGTGTGTGGAGTTTGCATGTACTCCGGTTTCCTCCCACATTCCAAAAACATGCTAGGTTAATTAGCCACTCCAAATTGTCCATAGGTATGAATGTGAGTGTGAATGGTTGTTTGTCCATATGTGCCCTGTGATTGGCTCCAGAATGCCCGCAACCCCAGTGAGGATAAGCGGTACAGAAAATGTATAATATTTATAATGAAATGTATAAGGTCCATATTTTACCTTATAATTAACCTGAAGGCTAGAATGTGAGTGTGAATGGTTGTTTGTCTATATGTGCCCTGTGATTGGCTGGCCACCAGTCCTTGCCCGAAGACAGTTGTGATTGGCTCCAGCACCAACACAACCCTCGTGAGGATAAGCAATACAAAATGAATGATTTTTATTAATATTAATAATTATTTAATTAATTCATATTCTACCGCTTATCCTCACGAGTGTTGTATTAATTTATTATTAATAAACCTGACTTTACATTTTTTTCTCGCTTGATTTGTTCCATGAATTATTCGCAAAAGTTAAGATAAAATTGATAAAAATCTTTGTGATGATCACTTTTGATCATGTCATTATTCATTAAACTTTATTCAGGTTTTAGCTCGTTAGCTTGTTAAACTGTGAGTGGATTTGATTTATTATTGAAAACAAATTAATGAGAGAAATTAAATCCATACAGTGTTAATATTTAATGGATCCCGGGATACTCTGCACTGAAAAAACTGGACCTGAACGTCAAAAAGGTTAAGAACCCTGAACGACCGTATGTACCGTAAGTTGGACGTTAGACTTAAGTCAACATCTAAGTCACTCAAGAGGCATTGCATGGGGGGGGGGGGGGGGGGGGGGGGGATTATTGGGAGGAGGAGAGCACTTTTAGTTATCACTGTCGGAGCAATTCCTTTCACATGTTCGAAGATACCATCTTGGTCCTTTAGAACCCTCGTGAAGTTTGAAGTTTGAGTCCAAAGCTGCAAAGTCTGAGCATTTGTCAATGCGTTATTTCACTTCAATTTTCTTATTCTTGGGAGATATAAGGGAAAAAAGGGATATCCTTCATCAGTGTAGCAATTAGGAAATACATTTTTTCATTTTTTACAATATTTAAAACTTGATGGGACGGCATCGTAAACCTTGTAACACGAGGACTGCCTGTAGCGTTGAAAGAATTCAATGACATTATGCATAAAATCAACCACTTGGACACTACTTTATCAAACTATACAATAATATTATTGGCAAACCAGCACATATGTTCACATAAATAGACCAGTCTGCTAGGAACGGTATTGATTATGCAGTATTCCAGACAACTGCCAAGTCATAAATCTGACTTCCAACTAGGAAAAGTGCATGGAGTAGGACTTGGAAAAAATAAGTTTGGCTAGTCGTCACCTCATCTACCGATTTCATTGCAAACTCTTTTTACATTATTGCATTAATAATTTTACATTAATAATGTAAAAAAAAAGTCCTATTGATACATATTTGTATCTTTGTATATACGTATATGCCTTTTGAGTATTAAGTTGATGTGTGATGAATTTACTGCCGTTAGTAAAGTGTTAGAAAAATGACACAGTGAATCAGACTGTGATGTTGCTATATTGGGGTATATCAGGGGTCTCAAACACGCGGCCCGCAGGACACTACTTTGAGGCCCCCGCCTTGATATGAAAGTTTAACGTTAGTGCGGCCCGCGCAAGTTTGATATGGATGCTGTATGGTATCATGTACCCAGAAAAAATGATTACGTTTGATTCATGTTCATGTTAAAGGTTAAATAACTGTTAATAGTTATCCTCCCTATCCGTGTGGAAGTGGTAAGTTTTTGGCTATTTAAGTTGAAAGGAAATAACTTGAAGGCTACCGTTTAGGTCGCTAGCTCTCTAGTTTGCGAGTTAGCATGCGTCTCAAGACCCTGCAGTTGCGCAATATGTTGTAAATAAAAAGAGTATAAATGTGACTATAGTCGTGTTTTGTCATGTCTACAGGGCTCTAATAATGCTTTGTTCATTTTAATCTGAAAAAAATCATTTGTCTACCCACCAACTATATGTGCTTTCTTAACTTTTTATTATTTGCCGTTTTATTATTATTATTATTATATTTATTTATTACTGATTGATTGATTTTCTTTATTCTTGATTTGTTTATTTATTTTTCATCTTATTTTGTGTAGAAAAATAAAAATTAAGATATTTGAGAACAGTGGAATGTTTTATCAGAGCTTTTATTGTAGAAAATCGGAACCAAAGCACTGAAAAAGTTTGTATATTTTTCTGTTTTTAATAAATGCGTTTTTTTTTTGTGTTTTTTTTGGAAAACCTGATGCAACCCAGCCTTGCCCAGACCCTAGCTCCAGTGGCCCCCAGGTAAATTGAGTTTGAGACCCCTGCTTTAAGGTGATGCAATGATGCTTTCATTTTATGCACATGGTGTTGACTAATAGAAGACTAAGTCAAAAATCTCCTCATACGATATTTTGAGTTTCTCCCCGATAACAATGCTTCTCGCTCGATCTCTAAGGGTAATCCCAGACACCCAACGGTGAAAACTCGTTTTTGTAGCTTGCACCGTTTTCGGTCACTCCCCGATGCTCATGACCATAGGTGAGAATCACATCATATATTGTGTTGCACTCTTAACATGTTAGGGCATTTATGACTTATACACAACATTTCTGTTAAATAGATTGAGAAAAAAGGACATTTTAAATGTGAGTTACAGCGAATTTAAATGATCTGATCTCACATTAAAGGCAGTTGGTACACTGCGGCACATCACCAATCCTACTCTCTGGTATATATATTTAACAGGGCATGGAGAAGTACCTAATTAGGAGTGAATAGTATCAAAAGAAGGAATGAATACACTTTAGCTAATGATTATCATTCAAGTATGCACACTGAATAATCCCACTGCAAAAGGTTTCCTGTCTGGGGGGGGTATTTTATTTAGGAGGTTACTAATTAAAATCCATACAAAATCCATACCCTTAATGAGTTTTTGGTTAACATGATTACTAAAGATAAGATTAGTAAATTGAAGTCCATTTAATGAAGTGTAAAATTTACAACTGTTTTTTTTTTGTAGCTTTAAATTAACTTTTTTTTTTTTCCTTCTGCCGAGTGGCCTTCAGGGACGCTGCAGTCATAAGAAAACCAGAAAACTAACAGACATTTGCCAAACCATGACATGTTTGTGTTTGGTTTATATTGATTTGGTCTGTTTGGAGCGGATTACTCAGTTAATCCAAACAACAAGCTTCAGATTAATCGACTGAGAAAATATTTTTTAGTTAAAGACCTAGTTCACAATATAAACTATTTCCTCTCCTGTCGCTGCAGTGAAGAACATTCAACTGGGATTTCTACTTATTGGGTCATTCATTGCAAGGGCTGCATGGTGGAATAGTGGTTAGCATGTCAGCCACACGTGTCAGGAAATTGGAAAAATGTAGGTTTGATTCCAAAATGGAACGTTTTTTCCAAAAACATGCATGTTTGTTTTCTTCCAGGTTTGGTCCAGTACATGCACAGATCCAGAGGTGTGGACTCTGGATGTGACTTGAGTCAAAAAGAGGAGAGCTGACGTCATCGCAGCACCACAATGAATGGGTTGGACAGATGCAATGCCTTATGGGAAACCTTAATAATGTAAAAAAAAAAATCCTATTGATACATATTTGTATCTTTGTATATATATGCCTTTTGAGTATTAAGTTGAAGTGTGATGAATTTACTGCCGTTTAATAAAGTGTTCTTTGAAAAATGACACCGTGAATCAGACTGTGATGTTGCTATATTGGTGTATCTCAGTGGTCTCAAACACAGAGGCCTCAATTTGAGGCCCCCGCCTTGATATGAAAGTTTAATGTTAGTGCGGCCCGCTCAAGTTTGATATGGATGCTGTATGGTATCATGTACCCAGAAAAAATTATTACGTTTGATTCATGTTCATGTTAAAGGTTAAATAACTGTTAATAGTTATCCTCCCTATCCGTGTGGAAGTGGTAAGTTTTTGGATATTTAAGTTGAAAGGAAATAACTTGAAAGCTACCGTTTAGGTCGCTAGCGCTCTCGTCTAGTCATGTCTACAGGGCTCTAATAATGCTTTGTTCATTTTAATTTGAAAAAAATCATTTGTCTACACACCAACTATATGTGCTTTCTTAAGTTTTTATTATTTGCCGTGGTTACTGCCAAAGAAAGCTATTGTTTCCTCAGTGACGCACAAGCGGAACAGTTTTACACAATTCTGAAGTAGTTGATCAGATCAAGATCAGAATCTACATAAATTATCCATGCCACTTTATAAGCCATAAGGCTTAAAGTTTTAAGAACAATTTAGCGGCTTATACACTGAAGTTTGCAGACTTGATACTAGCAAAACACTGACTTTGTCACATCTCAACACAGAGTGTCAACTTTTGGTACAGAGCTCAGATGGATTCAAGTCTGGAAACTTGAAATGTAGTGAAATAAAGTGCCAGAAATTTGTAAAAAAAACAAACAAAATTAACAGTAACAAAGTGGAAATAAAATATAAATTATTGGCAATGTCAAATCCTTCACTTTAAGATGACATTAACTTTCTAACTTAATTCCACGATGTTGTGGCTGGACTGTTAAATTTAATTAAACAAGCAGTGAAAACACGTTTTATAAAGACATGTTTACACGTATCTAAAGTCATTTTGTCCTTCAAAAAAAATTGACTTCTGCTTTAGACAACACCTCCTCAATTCACTTTGTATTGGAGATGAATGCTGAAGAGGAAAGCCAATTAAACCAAGAGTCAATAACCTTGGATTATGAATGTATTACTGTATTATTGTATAATTAATGTTTTAAGCAGACAATCGACAGCATCGTATAGCTGAATTGCTCATGAGCTTGCTCTCCCATTGTGATAAGAGACAAACAACGACAAAGTGAGTAAATATCCTAATATTTTGATACATCATCAATATATAGTATTATTACACAATGGAAGACAAACTTGTAAAAATCGCACTTTTTTATCGAGGTGGCGAAACAACAACGCAAATAGGGAGGTGGCGGGCGAACCAGATACAAAAATACAAAAAAAAAAATACAAATAGAAAATACAAATTTGTCTCCAATGTGGCAGTTTAATTACACCAAATTATTTTTTTGAATATAAATTATATAAAAAAAATATATATATATAAAATATATATAAAAATATATTTATAAAATTATATTTATAAAACTCAGCTATATAAATATATAAATAAAATATAAAATTACACAGGTGGCGGGCAAACCAGATACAAAAATACAAAAAAAAAATACAAATAGAAAATACAAATTTGTCTCCAATGTGGCAGTTTAAATACACCAAATTATTTTTTTTAAATATAAATTATATAAAAAAAAAATATATATATAAAATATAAAATATATATAAAAATATATTTATAAAATTATATTTATAAAACTCAGCTATATAAATATATAAATAAAATATAAAATTACACAGGTGGCGGGCGAACCAGATACAAAAATACAAAAAAAAAAATACAAATAGAAAATACAAATTTGTCTCCAATGTGGCAGTTTAATTACACCAAATTATTTTTTATGAATATAAATTATATATATTTAAAAAAAATATATATATATAAAATATAAAATATATAAAATTATATATAAAAAAAATATATATAAAACTATATTCATGAAACTCAGCTACGTATATATATGAATGTGGTACCAGCCCAGAAACCTATACAGACTTTGCTGGATCCACTTCCACCGCTTTCCCAGAAACCAGGTATCCCAGCAAGGTGAGCGGACGTTGAATTCGGCAGCACTTTTTCCACATTGAGTGTCAGTTTTGCTTGACGGTTTTCCAAAAACATGCATGCTAGGTTAATTGGTGACTCCAAAATATGTTTTTTTTGCAACCCTTCCTCTCGCCAGAAATCTGCTTGTGTAGGCTCCAGAATGACCTCGACGCTCGTGAGGAGAAGCAACACTAAAGATGGATGAATGGCATCGTTCCAAACCACAAGTGACAACGCATTTTTTTTTTCTTCCAGGTTTGGTCCAGTACATGCACAGATCCAGAGGTGTGAACTCTGGACGTGACTTGAGTCAAAAAGAGGAGAGCTGACGTCATCGCAGCACCTCAATGAATGGGTTGGTCAGATGCAATGCCTTATGGGAAACCTTAATAATGTAAAAAAAAAAAGTCCTATTGATACATATATGTATCTTTGTATATATATGCCTTTTGAGTATTAAGTTGATGTGTGATGAATTTACTGCCGTTAGTAAAGTGTTCTTTGAAAAATGACACCGTGAATCAGACTGTGATGTTGCTATATTGGTGTATATCAGGGGTCTCAACATAAAATATAAAAAATTATATATAAAATTACATGTCATTTATGTCATCAAACGCTGGAAGGTAGCCTCAGCATTATGCGGTCCCAAAGGTATATTCTTAAATTAAAACAGGCCCAGCTGGGTGGTCATGGCAGTCTTTGGCTCGCCTCATGCATGGACACTTGCCAGTATCCACACTGCAAGTCCAGAGACCTAAAATTGGTAGCACCCTGCAAGGAGTCCGGTATCTTGTGGACAAGGTGCTTGGGATACGCATCATGCGGTGTCTTGGCATTAAAGCCCCTGTAATCCGTCCTTAATGTGTCCTTAATGTGTTCCGTCCTTTTTGAGGAATCAGCACCATAGAGGAGGCCCACAGTGATGTTGATGGTTCAATCACCCATTCGCTCTTGATCTGTTCTTCAATTATTTGTTGTTTTTGGCAGGGCGGCCCTCCGTTTTGCTGGCACCTCATCAGTTGTCCTGATTTTATGGGTAATGACCTTGGTGGTGCCAGTGGTCCAAACGGCCTCTTCTGCAGCAGCGGTTGCACAAATTCTTTTTTCCAGGAGGACTAAGGAGCAATGACATGATAATATATGCACATATGTACATATCTATATATTAAATCAAATCAACTTTATTTGTATAGCACTTTTCCTGCAAAGACATGTAACACAAAGTGCTTTACAGCCCCCAGTGTGGAGGACCCCCTTATGGAAAAAAAAATATTGCAGTATATTGGCAAATATAATGCTATGTATTAGGAAATATATTTCCATATATGGGATCTTATGTTTATATTTTCCAATATATTGCAATATATGCATAGATCATATATGTGTATATATTGATACATATACAAAATATCTTGCGATCAAGACCAAAAAAGGACTATATTTTTACATATATAAAATTGCATATCATTTGGGATATATAAACGCATATATTATATATTTGGATTTAATATATTTCAATATATTGAAAGCGGCAATCATTTGTATATTCTGCAATATTTTGACATATATTACATGAATATATAATATATTGTATAATATATGTACAAAAATATATGATTCCATGTATTTAGAATATATAATGTATTGGAAAGTATAATGGAAAAATAATATATTATAATATAATACAATATATTTGAAGTAATATATTGATAAATACATTTTCTTTTCGGGGGTTGATATGGTAAAAGCAGATCAGATAAATAAGAAGGTGCAGACAGACAGAAGACATTTAAAAACCAGTAAGAAAATCTTAAAATCTGTAAATATGTATATGTATATGTAAATAAAACCTGAAAACAGAATGTTTTCTTCCAGCTGAGTTTTATAAATAGTGACATGCTTACGGACGCCACTAAACCCTACAAATGGACTTACAGGTGTATGGCCATTACAAACTGTGCCCTACCTCAAGAAGTATTGTTAAATATCCAGCACTCTAACCAAATATATTGCTCTTATTTTTTAATCCAATTTGCCAACCTTTTAAACTGCTAAAAAAAATAAAAAAAACTACATAAAAGAGCTTTTACAGTATCAATGTTCCACCATTTGAGCAGATGGTAAATCAGTTCAGAGAAATACTGTTCACAGTTGCAGTAAAGATGGACGACATTAGACGATAAACAAACAGAAGGAAAAAAAAAAGCCTACTTTACAATTTGGAAAAGCAAAATGAGACCACTGTGGGAAGCCACGACAAACAAAATGAAAGGGGAAGTAAGAGTCTGCACAATGTGCCGTGATTAATGACCAAATGACTACATGAAGTGAAATAATTTACCTCCAGCCCAACAACATGGACGCTGTAAACAAGCCTGTCATTATTATTCTTTCCAGCACCATGCAGCCGTGCTCATGTTCTATTCAGGAGCTTTTGCTAAACATACAAAGCTGGGAAAAAATAACATTCATCCATTTTCAATGCCGCTTATCCTCACTAGGGTCATTGGGGGTATGTATGCTGGAGCCTATCCCAGCTGAATTAATTGGTTAATTGGTGACTCCAAATTGTCCATAGGTATGAATGTGAGTGTGAATGGTTGTTTGTCTAAAGTATGTGCCCTGTGATTGGCTGGCCACCAGTCCAGGGTGTACCCCGTCTCTCGCCCAAAGACAGCTGGGATAGGCTCCAGCACCTCCCCGCGACCCTCATGAGGATGGGGAAGTGGTAGAAAATGAATGAATGAAAAAATATACCTATTTATATATATGTATATATACGTATATATGTATATACATATATACGTATATTTACATTTATTTATATTTAAATATAAATAAATATTTTATTTAAATTTTAAATAAATAAAATTTTTAAAATATTTTATTTAAATTTATTTATATTTTTTATATGTATATATACGTATATATGTATATACATATATACGTATATTTACATATGTATATGTGGTATCCACAACTCATATTTTATATTTCATAACGCATTTATTTCTAGTCTTCTCACATTATTATCTGAAAACTAAAGAAAATAAAAATAAAAAATTAAATAAATAAAAAATTAAAAATAAAAATATATATTTTCAGAAAGACAGGAAGTGAACAAATGTAACAGTTACTGATTGTAAAAGTACCAGATGGAGGGGGTAGGATTTAATAAGCTTTGCTTCTTCCTACTCCTTTTGGACATGTGGAACTGGGAACTGATTATGGGATGCACTCAATTGTAATCTGATGCATGTTCAAATGAAATAAAACCATTACCATTACCAAAACCTGAATAAAAAAGCAGGTTTGCCCAACTTTGCTGGGCCCCTCCAGCCACATCCACTGCATCGACACCCTCTTCTGTGCTCTCTGCGTCCCAATGAGGAGACAGAATTCCGGTACTAATTTGTCAGCTTGACACACGGAGGAGGGGGCTCTGGTATTTAAAGCAAGCATCGGTCGATATCGATGAGATGCTTTTTCACTGATCTCGGTTTATACCGATTGGTGGCCGAATACACCAATCTACATGAAGGTCCAGCCTACCACAGGAGGGACAAGCTTGTCCCAGAACAGGTTGCCTAGCCTGCTCCCTAAAATGTTCCAACACGGGAGGAATATTTGTTTTGACGAGCAACTGTTATCTGTCACTGCTACCTGCCAACTGCTTACTAGTTCATATACCTGGAAATTACAAATATATACGTCGCTGATGGCTGACGACTGACGACTAATCATTATTTTTACATTTTTCCCTCTGGCTGCAGAGTTGCATAAGAGGATGATGGAGCTGGCGGGAACAGTTAAAAAAGAACAAAATAGCGCTTGAACCACGGATGCCGAAAATCACAGACAGAAAGGTGTTGTCCTCCTTGTTTGCCTTTACTTCCAACAATATTTCTTTTATGTCGTAAAAAAAAAAATCACGAGCCACACGCCCAGTACGCTTCAAGATAAATAACTCAAATAAAACAATTATACGTATATAATTGCGGCTGTTAATAATAAACAGCTGCAAAGGGATTGTTGACCTATGAACCGTGTAAGCATAGTTTTGCATCAATTACTGTGGAAAATGGACCTGTGTTCAGTCACGCATGCAATTATGCAATACTTTTTGGTATGGACCAAAGTTGATACCGTCCATACCGACGTATCCCAATAAAGACATTTCATTTTAGTATTGACAGTTCCATTATTTACTGTCAATGTGTGCGTTGGTCTATACATGAATACACTCACATATCTTTCACATATGCATGTTGCATTCAGGTGGTGCGTTCAAAGGATGCATCAAGCAATCACAGCCTACGACAGATCCCAGCCTATGCTCCAATCTCTTGTAGATTGTTCATTTTTACGTTAGCTTCTGTGCCAGCTGCGCATCAACAAGATGCCAAAAATGTCCCATGGACAGGTCGAGTCCATGTCCGTCTCCCATTTCCTTTATAATAAACGGCCATTAGAGTTTACCACCTTGTCTCTGCCGCTACGATTTGACACATTTGACGGCCACATCCGTCAGACAGATTACAATATCATTCGCCGCTTTGTATTGCACAGCAGCAAGAGTATAGAGTCAGTTAAGCAGTACAAAATACACTATATAGAAAAATAAACAATATAAACAACCCAAGTATTAACAAAATCAACACTTTTTCCAGAGTTATATACAATACAGTATGTAGATAATATGAAACGAGATGAGATATATGACCAGTCTATACACTGACATCATGTTAGTGAGTTAATATGAGGCATTATGGAAATACTTTACATAGAACTTATTAGCATATTGCATTTAAAGCCCTTAATATTGCACATCATTAAACATTGATAACCTCTCTCTCTCGACGTTGCGGCAAGTGTAAAAATGTCCTCTTCTGTTCTGATTTAATAACAAATAGATTATGAGAATGTCATTTTAAATGTGGCTAGCACCGGCAAATACAAAATAAATAACAAAATAGCACCCTCACCTCAAAAATGTACTTTTTTGTACAGTAACCTCTTTTTTGATAGATGTGAAAATCACCACCTCCAAGTCCGAGTCCTTGGTTTTCCCCTGGAAGAGAGTGGAAGTGCCATTCAATATAAAAAGAACTTTTCACTCAAAGTATTAAAAAGGCTTAATCGTACCTCATTAGAGTCCAGTTTCAGTCTGAAAAAAACAAAATCATATTCTGCAGATTAGTAGAGAATTACACAGCTGAAAACGGTCATCAAGCAGTAGAAACAAAGTTTGGGGTGAACGAGAAACTTGCGAGGGACTGGCAAAAAAATGGCGGGTGCTCAAACTGCAATGAGGAAAATAAAAAAAAAGCTAATAGTGGTCTAAAAGCTAGATGGCCGCAGCTTGAGGAACAAGTTCATAAATGGGTGCTTGAACAACGTGCTGCCAGGAGAGGCTTGTCAACAGTGCAGTTACTTCTCCATGCCCTGGTAGTTTCCAAGGCAATGAATATAAATGACTTAGCGCGGGGAGTGTGGGGGGGGGGGGTTCTTGGTGTTACCACTTTTCAATCAGAAAGGCCGGAATAAGAACTGAAAGTGATGCTGAGCCTGACGATAACAACGTAGGAGAGGAAGCACGGCGCCATCTACTTCCGGGGTTGGCAGAGATGCTCAGAAGTGACACCAAAGATGAAGAATTCAGTTGATTCGGAGTGAGATTGAGAGTTTGGTGAATCGGTTATGTTATGTTTAGGCTATAGTTATGTGAAAAAACATGTTATTTACCTTTTTAGTCTTTTGTTCCTGGTATTCCTCTACTTTTTCTTCTGCAACTCTTGTCTTATTTTATTTTTATTGTTTGTCTGCTAACTCCTCCTACACTCCTACATTTCTCAACCTATTAAAACCAATCCAACAGCAAAATGTTCAGCTCATCCAGGACACATAAGCTATCTATCAGCACAAAAAAATCGCATATTTGCTGTTTGATATTTTGTGTGACAACTTTCCCGATGAAAATGAATTTATTGGACACCCCTACTGGTGGAAACTCATTTCCATTTTCCATTAATGTATCAAATTCTATACAGGGTGACAGGAGGTATCGTGATTGTTTCCCAACACAGTGGTTGCTGGTTCAATCCTTCACCTCAATTCAGCAATAGGAATTCTGGAAGCAAGGAATCACGAGGAAAATGGCATGGAGACGTTCCGATAAAAGAAGACCGGCCAGTGGTGGTTCTGGCTTGACTGATGGTCAAAATGTATTTGATCTTATGTAATGTGGTATACATAAAGTGATGCTAAAGCTACATATCTTAAGAGAATCACGATATGATATAAAATTTTAATTCATAAGAAAAAAAAAACCCAAACAACAAAAAAACAAAAACAAACGAAAAAAAAAAATTCATAAGAGCTACAAACCTTAACACTTGTCTCAAATTGTAAAGCATATTTATTAAATTATTATTAAATTAGGGTGATTACCTGGTGATAGCTGGGTCGATTCTCATTTTAACTTTTTTTTTGTCCGCTAACTATTCCGACATTTCCTAACTACTACAAACCATTGCAACATCGAAATCTTAAGACTACCTTAAAAAAAATCCCAAATGTTCCATAATTGAATATTTTCTGTGACATTTTCCAATTTAAAATGAATGGACTATTTCAGGCTGCACGGCGGTCGAGTGGTTAGCACGCAGACCTCACAGCTAGGAGACCAGGGTTCAATCCCACCCTCGGCCATCTCTGTGTGGAGTTTGCATGTTCTCCCCGTGCATGCGTGGGTTTTCTCCGGGTACTCCGGTTTCCTCCCACATTCCGAAAACACGCTAGGTTAATTGCCCCTCGGTGGAAATTCATTTCACATTGAACACATTTTGCTTTTTAATAATTAATTTCAATGTGTATGTCTATTCTGTGCGAGGCGGCATGGTTCAGGTCGGAGAGTGGTCTTATGCCACGATGATGGTTGTTGGTTCGATCCTCAGTCGGTGAATAGATTTCATTCTACATTTCCGTTCAGCTTCAAAATTCACACACAATTTCAACTAAATGGCTAAAAAGTCACATCATAAGAAGCCTTTCTCAATTCATACTGTATGTTAAACTGTATGTTGCCTCTCCTGATGTCTAAGGTTAACATGGACTCTTATAGATAAGCTTGTACACTTTGACAAAATATCCCTTATTTTCCTGTATTATGGATGTGTGAATTTCACGGCAAATGACAGGCCGTTATTGATTGGACTTCAGTTACAAGAAAATATTCTGAATATATTTCCCAGCACGTCCATCAACATTTGACTTGTATTGTATTTTTGACATCTAATTCATTAACTCTCGGTAACAACTGTCAAAGCCAACCACTCGTTTCATCCACCAAGATACGTGCAGGCTTTGAGATGATTATTTGTCATGTGCGGTTTCATATGTCTCCGGGAGCCTTGCGATGTGATTGTTTGTTCCTTTGTGTACGCCGGCAGGAAAGGTAAAAGCCATCTAATAAATGCTGAGCCTAATCATGTGTGAAGGATTCACAAATAAGATGATTGTAGAAATGAAAAGATTTACTTGTGACGTGTGGTGTTTGCATCGACGATAAGCAGAAGACACAAGCATGCATAGTAGGATATGAAACCAAGTACGGCCATGGATTAACACTTGAAAATACATATTTGTATATGTTTTAAATTACAGTTTGGAAAGTATTATTATTGGACAGGGGACTTTGATCAAATGCAATACTGGGGATCCAGTATCCCAGCTGACTTGGCTATATACTATGTCAGTAGACTGTATACTGCTTCTAGTACAACCCCTGGCAAAAATGATGGAATCACCAGTCTTGGAGGATGTTCAAAAGCAGATTACAGAAATGCCACAAAACTAAAGAAATCAAGAAAAAAAAGTTGTGATAGTCAAAAACAAATTCTTTTTTAGATCAAGCAGTAGGAAAAAATGATGGAATCATGAAAAACAAACAAACAAAAAATGGAAATTTACAGGGTGATTCCATATTTTTTTCCTCTGAATTGAGTGATTCCATATTTTTTCCTACTGCTTGATCTAAAAAAAGAATTTGTTTTTGGCTATCCCAACTTTTTTCTTGATTTCTTTAGTTTTGTGGCATTTCTGTAATCTGCTTTTTTCCTACAAAATTAGTGATTCCATCATTTTTGCCAGGGGTTGTACATCTAATAATAAGAAATGGAATAATAAGAAATGGAATAATAAGAAATGGATCACAATAGAAGAAGCTGTAAGATTACAGAAATGCCACAAAACTAAAGAAATCAAGAAAAAAAGTTGTGATAGTCAAAAACAAATTCTTTTTTAGATCAAGCAGTAGGAAAAAATTATGGAATCATGAAAAACAAACAAACAAAAAATGGAAATGGAAATTTACAGGGTGATTCCATATTTTTTTCCTCTGAATTGAGTGATTCCATATTTTTTCCTACTGCTTGATCTAAAAAAAGAATTTGTTTTTGGCTATCCCAACTTTTTTCTTGATTTCTTTAGTTTTGTGGCATTTCTGTAATCTGCTTTTTCCCTACAAAATTAGTGATTCCATCATTTTTGCCAGGGGTTGTACTTCTAATAATAAGAAATGGAATAATAAGAAATGGATCACAATAGAAGAAGCTGTAAGATTACAGAAATGCCACAAAACTAAAGAAATCAAGAAAAAAAGTTGTGATAGTCAAAAACAAATTCTTTTTTAGATCAAGCAGTAGGAAAAAAAATATGGAATCATGAAAAACAAACAAACAAAAAACGGAAATGGAAATTTACAGGATGATTCCTTGATTTTTTCCTCTGAATTGAGTGATTCCATATTTTTTCCTACTATTTGATCTAAAAAAAGAATTTGTTTTTGACTATCACAACTTTTTTTCTTTATTTTTTTTAGTGTTTCTTCTAAGACTTTAGTTTTGTGGCATTTCTGTAATCTGCTTTTTTTTCTACAAAATTAAACAACTGAATTAACATCCTCCAAAACTGATGATTCCATCATTTTTGCCAGGGGTTGTACATCTAAGTGTATGTTAGATGTTTTTGTCTAATCAAATTTCAGCTTCTTCCATTGTAATTGATTGACAGCCCTAATTTTTCCATTTCTTATTATTGCACCTTCATTGAGTCTACTCGCTCAGTGCATTCTCAGTCGAATATTCTCATAGAAGGCCTTCTTGACACTCACACACACAGACTCAATCAGAGTTGTGCAACACTTAGACACGACTCATGGAAAAATATTAGGAGACAATAGAGGCATTGTTCTCACTTACACAATATTAGCTCTCACTTCTACACAGACTTTTCATTTTCGAGAGCATCGCGCACTCACACGCGTGCTTTAATTTGGCCACAATAAAAGGCCACTCCACAACATGTTTAAATGTTTGTTGGCCCTAATATGTTTGTCTGCCCGTTCCATAATCCCACTTCCATCTACTGAATTGATGGAATTTTGAATGCACAGAGATACTGTGACGAGAACCTTAGGCACATTGTTGTGTCCTTCATTTGCTAGCATCACCTTATAATAATGCATGGCGCCATGTTGCAATGATCTGTACACAAGATGCTGAAAACATCCCAGCACTTGCATTGCCATTGTTTTTACCTCAGAATCCATCCCCAATACCTTTCAACTGCACATTGTGGAGTGACCTTTTATTGTGGCCAAGTGGATAGTCCAGCTTTACGCATGTTCACAAAACAGTTCTATAGTTTTGTCTTACTGGTCAGGAATCCGCAACTGAAGAAATATCTCCTGGAAACCATTGCCCCGTGCTAACACGGTGAAATCTTCGACAAATAGCAGCGTGGGAATTGAGCAGGCCTATAGCTCTATAAGCCTATAGCATACCAAAATAAGGAAGTCTCTGAAAACCGAGCGTTCAGAGCCATCCCAAACTTTTTTCAGGGCTCCCCTCCAAATCGGCAAACCTCATTATCTGAAACTTTGGCATCGTTTGGCACTTTTTTGGCATCGTAATAATACAACAATAATACAATGTGTGGCCAACATGCTAACCACTCGGCCACTCTGCGGCCTAAATTAAACTAAACCACATGAAATTAAATGAAGCTGCTTGAGATGGGCCAATACACATTTTAATAGCTCAATATTTAATTTTTAATTCAATAACCGAGGTATCACTATCCTGAAACGGTCAATAGCCAGTTTCCTGATTGTCTTGTTAATAGTCTCATAAGCTTAACAACACACAGCATTTTTTTTAATTATGACTAGAGAAGAAAATTAACATTCTTGGGAGCTCACCTGTTTTATGATGACCTCATGGAATAAGACCAAAATACATTTCAAGGAAAATAGCAAGCCTGCGTACAAGCCCACGTACGTTATGAGACAAGTTTACCAAGTAACTTTAAATACAAAACGAAATAGAGGCCAGAAAATCTAATAAATTGGAGGCAGTGTGACCAACGCAACACAAGCTGTTATACAAGCTGTACTTCCCCAAAGAAAGGCAAGGGAATTGCTACAATTAAAGTGTAATCGTAACTATAAAATAATCATTATGATTAAAATGTTGGAATCATTAAGGGATCTCAGACGAATTAACATGTGACATTAGTGTATTTGAACAAGAATTATTAGTATTTCTTGTGTTGCCCCTCCACCACCTTGGAGGGGTTGTATGCCTTGAAAATCCTGTGGTACAGAATGAGGAAGACAATCCACGATGACTTGACGTATATTCTCCCTCTGAGAACAATAATAAGAAATGGAAAAATTAGGGCTGTCAATCGATTACAATGGAAGAAGCTGAAATCTGATTAAACAAAAACATCTAACATACACTTAGATGTACAACCCCTGGCAAAAATGATGGAATCACCAGTCTTGGAGGATGTTCATTCAATTTTGTAGAAAAAAAGCAGATTACAAAAATACCACAAAACTAAAGAAATCAAGAAAAAAAGTTGTGATAGTCAAAAACAAATTCTTTTTTAGATCAAGCAGCAGGAAAAAATTATGGAATCATGAAAAACAAACAAACAAAAAACGGAAATGGAAATTTACAGGGTGATTCCATAATTTTTTCCTCTGAATTGAGTGATTCCATATTTTTTTTCCTACTACTTGATCTAAAAATAGAATTTGTTTTGGACTATCACAACTTTTTTTCTTGATTTCTTTTAGTGTTTCCTAAACCAGAAAGTTGCTGTTTTAAATGACTTCATGACTGTTTGTTTTTCATGATTCCATATTTTTTTTCCTACTGCTTGATCTAAAAAAGAATTTGTTTTTGACTATCACAAAATTAAACAACTGAATGAACATCCTCCAAGACTGGTGATTCCATCATTTCATCATCAGACTTGACGTATATTCTCCCTCTGAGAACAATAACAACACTTCAGATCTCATAAGATGACTACATCAACAGTCGGCCATTTGTTTCCAGCATTATTGGTTAAACAAACATTTGAACAGCTAAACATTTGTGATGATAAGACATTGTCTTTACATGTCAATCTAGTAACAATTTCCACGGCCGATGTATACTTTTCACATATCTTTAGTACAATACTATCAGTAACACATTTCACATATTTCAATTAGCCTGCTTAATGCTATTCACCATACATTAAGGCCTGCTAGCATTAGCCGTTAGCCATTTCACATGTGCTCAAATGCTCTACAAAACATTTATAACAAACCACTTTGCAGTCAGCTGTTTACTTTAGCAACTTTCTACACTCTTTACAGTCGTTTGTGTAAATTATTTCTACTTTAAACTAACCTGTGGTACAGAATAAGGAAGACAATCCACGATGACTTGACGTATATTCACCATCAGGATTTATTCTTCCTCTGTCGTTTTGTCACCTACTCTATACCACTATTGCTGCTAGCACCGCCTAGTGGACGTTGCGGTATTACACCCAAACGCCAACAATGGAGATTTGGTTATTTTAGACACAAACATATAAAAAAATAGTAGGGTGTCTTTTTTTCTTTAACTTAATTAAAGAAAAAAATTAAATTAAATAAAAAAAAACTTAATTTAATTTTATATATCAGACATGAATTATTACTACTCTTACATGCTCTAACCATATTTATACATTTTAAACTGTTATACAACTTGCATTGTATTTTAATAATTAATATTAGTACTTAATTTTCTACTTTATTTTGTTGGTTCCATCCATGAAAACAATAATGCCTCGTCTCTTTATTACATTGGAGCAAATTAAATGATCTGCTGCATCACATTTGGTGAACCTTTTTCAAATCCAGGTTCACTAGTAAAAATAACATATGCGTTTAATATTCTTGCGATAAAAACAAAAGGCATACTTTCATCATGCAGAGTATTTACAACAAACAAACAAACCGGGTAGTTATTATGATGAAAGTAATATGCAACAAAAAGCTGTTCATCCACCCGCTTACGAGACAAACTTTTCCCGTGTTCTGACCCAGCTTAGTTTCTGTCCCTCAGCCTCTGAAAATGACAAAAGGTATGGAAGAGACTTCCGCATAGAAATCTCCAGTGATGAATTTTCCATGAAAGAGAGGGATATATTGTGATAGATGAGCGGGCCCCTTGAACCATTTCTCAGATGTCTCCGGCGCCAGGGCTGTGCTGCGCTAAGCACGATGCTTTTTACAAAACACATACAGTTGGTAGACTTGTACCAAAGTCAACATTTAGGTCACCTTTGTCAGGCATCAAGGGTGTGAAGAAATTTCATAAAAGCTGATTATGGGTTATGGCAGTTAATTGGCTCCAGATTTGATTACAAAAAGTGAATTTAAGTTCTATATTTTCATAGTTACGGTATAGAAACGCTGATACGACGACAAATACAACTATTTGTGATGCAAATGTGTTGTGCTTTTGAGCGCATATTTTATCGCTTTTTACTTAATTCACCCCAGAAAGTAGCTGGAACTACTTTCCTCAGCACCGAAATCTGACCAGAACTCGGCTCAGGATATTTAGTGGGCAGTGAGTCGCAGTTGACGGACTTCGCTGCTTATGGGGGTGTCATACAACTTCCTGTCAAAAAATCAGAACTATCCCTTTAACATACAGCCATATGTGTTGGATCCTCAATCCGATCCGGAAGTGGAGACTATATAGTCTGAAGTTATTTATTATTATTTTTTTATTAATTAATTAATTAATTTATTTTTTAAATCAATTAAAATTAATTTATTTATTTTTTAAATTAATTAATTAATTTATTTTTTTATTTTATTTATTTTTTCATTATTATTATTTTTTTCTGAAGTCTGAAGTTTTTTACGAAAAGAGGTTACTTCCAAACGTCTCGCAATGGTAAGTAGCTTTAGCATTTTAGCGCTACATTTTCTAAAGCATCGGTAACGTGTTTTGTGGAACTAGCATTGTGTAAAAAACTCGGGTAGCTTTTAGCTATTAGCTATTAGAAACCCTGTCTCTATGCTATAATGCTATAATGCTACACAGACAAAACACTTTTGCTCCATGACTTACACAAAATAAACACAGTTTGGACACCGATAAACTGTTACTTACTGCTTGCTCATATGACTCTTCCACACGACCGAACGTTGGAAAAGTGTGGGGTTTGTCGGCTAGTCCAGTTGCATACTGGCCCATGTTAACAAAACAGTCCAGTATGAAATACTGGTAGGGAATCAGGAACTCAAACCACTTGTGCCTGACAGTGGCGTCTTTAGGAATTGTAAACAAATGTGGCGTTCACTTTCGAGGCATTGCTAAAAAAGTAAACAAGCAAAGCAAAGAGTTTATACATGAGGAAGTCCACCCCTCTGTGATGTCACAAAGGAACAGTTTTACCACGCCTTTTGAAACGGAGCGTTTTGAGCCATCCCAAACTTTTTTCAGGGCTCACTTCCAAATGCGCAAACCTCATTATGTGAAACTTTGGCATCGTTTAACACGGGAATACAACATTCTAACCACATTTATAGGTCAGAAAAGTGGAAAAAGCATAATAGGTCCTCTTTTAGAGTATTGTTACTTTACAGTGCTTCCCAAATATTGGGGCAGGCATCCTACTCTTTGATTCGTGATTTACTAAAAGCCTTGTCCTATCGTTGTAGACCTCCTTACCGATGGATTTCTTCAGCTTCTCCTGCTCCTCTACTAGAAGAGAAAATACTTGATACTTGGAAGATCATGTATCAGACTTAAAAGGTAAAAATGCACTTAACACAATTGTCGATTATTGTTTCGGAGTAGTGTGTGGAGTTCCCTAAGCATATAATGAAACCCGATATCACCAGAGGTACCCAGATGGAGGTGATGAAGGAAGATATTCACTTAAGGAAAATGACACGTTTGAACTGACATCCTTACCTGAGGGTAAAAACACAGCAAGTAGAAAATGGATTTATGCATTCAAAGAAAATGAAAGAGAAAGGATGAAAGACAGAAAAGGCCAGATATGGCACCAGGACATCCTAGGCCGCAGGTCTATGATCGACTTTGTCGTCGTATCATCAGACTTTTGTCCACATGTTCTGGACACACGGGTTAAAATGTATATCATATTTGATATTTCTTCCAATAGCAAACATTCATTCATATTACATTCATATCCGGATTTGAAAGTACTTTAGACACAGGCGGTAACCTTCCAGAATCTGCATCGATTCCAGCTGTATTTCCTTCAATTTCCAAAATTCTTCCGAAGCTCCGGAGTACTTCCGGAACACTGCCGAACCCCATTTTCTAATTTTGTCGGTATAGGAGTTGATAAATGAATAAATGAATTAACCCTCTGGGGAGCTACTTAAAAAAGTGGTGGGGGGCTACTGGTAGCTCATGAGCTACTGGTTGGAGACCCCTGACTTACCGTGTATGAGCGGTTTTCCAGAAATACATTACTTAGTAAATCATGCAGTTTTAATTATATTAATAGTCCAAAAATGTGCACATTTAAGCACTTTTTTATTTATTTTGCCCAAGTCCGTGATTCTCAAATAGTGGGGCGACCCCCCTAGGGGTGTGGGTAACTGTCAGGGGGGAGCGAGAGGATTTCATTTCAATGCAGACCTACCAACATGTACACATTTATAGTACTCAACATGCAAATTTTGTTGAAATTTTGTTGAAATAGATTCAGTCTGTACAGTACAAATAAGCATAAAAATGGCTGAATGAACTAAAATATAAATATAAGGCATTCAGAGGACGCATTCAAAGATGTTCCGATATGTAGTACTCTACACTGGTCACCAGGTGTCACTGATGTTACTGTTTGGTGTGACACACAAGCACCAGACTTGATTGCTGGAACAACCATCCTTTATTGCAGGTTTGAATAATCTCACAATAATCATTAACACAATAAAAACTTCATCCATTGTCTTTGAGTTTGAGTCCAGCCACGCTACTGAGGAAACCCATTTCAGCAATCTCGTTCTTTTTGGTCATGACCCAAAGCTCATGACCATAGGTGAAGGTGGCAACATAGATCCATCTGTAAATTGAGAGCTTTGTCGTTCGGCTCGGCTCTCTTTTCACCACAACGGTGCGGTACAGGGACTCCATTACTGCAGACGCTACGCCGATCCATCCGTCGAACCTCACACTCCAACCTTCCCTCGAAATACTCGAACTCCTCCATCTGGGACAAGACCTTGCTCCTTACCCTCAGGATGCAATCCACCCTTTTCCGACAGAGAACCACGGGACCCGGGATTTGGAGGTGCTGTGTCTCATCCCAGAAGCTTCACACTGAGCCGTAATCACCCCAAGTCAACGTTGAAGGTCACAGCCTGATGAGGTCATGAGGACCACATCGTCTGCAAATAGCAGAGAAGACATGAACATAATCGGTGGCAAAGGGCGAACTTGATGGAGGCCAACTCCTCAGTGAGAAAAGTAGCTACTGGCTGCTCGTTGGCTAATTTACATATAATATGCATATGACGGGCGGCACGGCGGTCGAGTGGTTAGCGCGCAGACCTCACAGCTAGGAAACCAGGGTTCAATTCCCACCCTCGGCACATCTCTGTGTGGAGTTTGCATGTTCTCCCCGTGCATGCGTGGGTTTTCTCCGGGTACTCCGGTTTCCTCCCACATTCCAAAAACATGCTAGGTTAATTAGCCACTCCAAATTGTCCATAGGTATGAATGTGAGTGTGAATGGTTGTTTGTCTATGTGTGCCCTGTGATTGGCTGGCGACCAGTCCAGGGTGTACCCCGCCTCTCGCCCGAAGACAGCTGGGATAGGCTCCAGCACCCCCGCGACCCTCGTGAGGAAAAGCGGTAGAAAATGAATGAATGAATGAATGAATGCATATGACGGTGTAACAGATGTAAATAAAATAACACATAAAAGTGAATAAAAACACCTTATGTTTAGAACCACAAACAAACTGGACGTTTGGTTTGTCAATTTAAAACTGACCATCACTTTATCAAAATAAATATTTTTAATATTTTATCTTGGCCAGTGCCTGTCAAAGTCCAGACAGCGTAATAATTACATCCAGCCGCCACCCTTTATCTTGTAGTTGGGACTACTTGTTTAATTTGCCACACAACTTTTTTTTTTTTTTTTCCATCGCACGTTCTGACACACTGACAGGTAAGTCACCGAGTCCGCATGAGACGTGAATGTAATGAATAGCAGTTTAATGATGATGAAGAAACATTTACGCTTTGGATGCCCGTGACATCCGCCCTGGCGGCTTTGCGCCTCAGACATGCATGATTTATGGATACATAGAGCTCCGCTATGATCTCACTGCGCCGTGGAAGCTTCTGACTGCTGTGAGGCGGGGGGGGGGGGGGGGGGGGGGGGGGGGTCCTCTTGGTTGCACGGAAACTGCAGAAAAATACGTGCTTTCACTGTTAAGTCCGGCAGGAAAAAGTCACTACATTTATTGCTAGTTGATTTTGAGAATTTATGTTGTCAAGATTTGGAGTCGCAACATTAATGCTGAGTCTCTAAAAAGTTCACAAATCTGTCTAAATCTGTGTGAGTGAGCAACCAGAAGAAGAAAAAAAAAACAATTTAACAGAGATCCCCAACATTTTTTTTTGGTACATTTTGTGGGCCTCTTGGTAGCAGAGAAACTGCAGAAAAATACATGCTTTCACTGTTAAGTCCCCAAAACTCTAAAAATTTCACAAATCTGTCTAAATGTACCAGAAGAAGAGCAATCAGAAGAAGAAAAAAAAACAATTTAACATTTTTTTTGGTGCATATTGTCAATGGTATATCCTCTTTGCAGTTTGAATGACATCTTTATTGTTTTCATTTAATCTTCCTGTAATTGTTAGTTCCAAGTAAGGCACTTTTACTACTCGATGCAGTTACACAGTTACGCCACAGGGGGCGTTGCGGCTTGGTTGTTTGGGAAGGCAGCACAGCACAGCAGTGGAGAAGAAAAAGTAAACTCCTGCTGTGGAAGTTTCTGACTGCCGTGGGGCGGGCTGGTCCTCTTGGTAGCACAGAAACTGCAGAAAAATACGTGCTTTCACTGTTAAGTCCGGCAGGAAAAAGTCACTACATTTATTGCTAGTTGATTTTGAGAATTTATGTTGTCAAGATTTGGAGTCGCAACATTAATGCTGAGTCTCTAAAAAGTTCACAAATCTGTCTAAATCTGTGTGAGTGAGCAACCAGAAGAAGAAAAAAAAAACAATTTAACAGAGATCCCCAACATTTTTTTTTTGGTACATTTTGTGGGCCTCTTGGTAGCAGAGAAACTGCAGAAAAATACATGCTTTCACTGTTAAGTCCCCAAAACTCGAAAAATTTCACAAATCTGTCTAAATGTACCAGAAGAAGAACAACCAGAAGAAGAAAAAAAAACAATTTAACATTTTTTTTGGTACATATTGTCAATGGTATATCCTCTTAGCAGTTTGAATGACATCTTTATTGTTTTCATTTAATTTTCCTGTAATTGTTAGTTCCAAGTAAGGCACTTTTACTACTCGATGCAGTTACACAGTTACGCCACAGGGGGCGTTGCGGCGTGGTTGGTTGGGAAGGCAGCACAGCACAGCAGTGAAGAAGAAAAAGTAAACTCCTGCTGTGTTGGAAAGACGACCAACTGTTCCCGTTCTTTCCTGTGTTTCAAGTTGGTAAAAAATAAGTTTTTTGAAGTGAACCATGATTTGTAATATAGTATGTAGAGTGACTTTTGATACATAGTAAGTGATGTTTGGAGTTGTTTATGTGAAGAACAGCCTTGATGTAAATTAGCTAATGCTAACAGGCCTATTAACGGTGAGAAACGAAGCCTAGCTTGCTAACGGCCTTGACTAGCACCCATTCAATTGCTTTAAAATGCTTATTTTACACTAATGTTGATTAAAAAATTCAATAAAAAGGTTTAGTCACGGGTAAAATAATAATAATAATAATACATTTTATTTGTATAGCGCTTTTCAGAGTACTCAAAGACGCTTTACAGTCGAGAAAAAAATTAATAAAAATACAGTTGAGTAAAAACAGAGTAAATGATGCATTAAAATACAATATCCAAACATTCATTCAGTCAGGTATAAAAAGTTAGACATTAAAAAAGGATTTAAAGAGGTGGGTTTTTAGTTGTTTTTTGAAACTGGGAAGGTCAGGGCAAGCACGGAGCGAATGGGGCAAATAGTTCCAGAAAGTGGGGGCAGCAATGGAGAAGGCTCTGTCTCCCCAGGTTCGGAGCTTGGTCTTACAGGGGAGTGCCAGGAGTTTGGAGTCTGAGGAGCGAAGGGGACGCGGGGGATTGTGTGGATGAAGGAGGTCTGTGAGGTATGGGGGGGGGGGGGGGGGGGGGCAGATTGTGGAGATCTTTGTAAATGGATACGTTGGGGGGGACGGGAAGCCAATGGAGGTTTTTAAGGACCAAGGTAATGTGTTGACGGGCGCGGGTGGAGGTGAGGAGGCGGGCAGTGGAGTTTTGAATATATTGTAGTTTGTTGAGGGTTTTGGATGTAGTACCGTAGAGAATACTGTTGCAGTAGTCCATTCTGGTTGTGATAAATGCGTGGATCAGGGTTATGATGAGAATGAAAGTGATGGACGGAGTCCGGCTATGTTCTTAAGATGCAAAAATGCTGTCCGGGTTAATTTTTTGACGTGAGGTCATTTCAATTAATTTGGTAGAATATGCTGTAAACCTGGAAAAAGTTGTGAGTCAGATATATATATATATTGTATATTGGTACAGTATGATGCTTGCACTATGTTTTATGTTGTTGTTGATTGTTTGGAATTGGTGAAGGACCAAAATGGAGAATGTACATTATTTATTTTTATATATTATATTATATTTTGATATGACTATTTCCTGGAAAATAACAGAGCACGCCTGAATAAATAATAAATGGTTATGGTTGTATATCTGTGCAGTGAAGAAGAAAAATAAACTCCTGCTGTGTTGGAAAGAAGACCAACTGTTCCTGTTCTTTCCTGTGTTTCAGGTTGAGAACATCTGACAGCTCGGAGTAAACAATAACTGTGTATTTCCCTGAGCTTAGTTTAGGGAGGTAATTAATATCGGTACAGATTAAAAATGCTATGTCTCTTGTAGATATGATGATATATGACGATCACAGAGGGAAACAATGACGCTTTGCCATGAGACGGATGGCTACGGATTTGCCTACCAGACACAACTATTGCCCTCTATTCAGTTTATGACAAGCATCCTGACCTGGATGGATAGCAATTTGCTCAGAAATCATACAGTTTGCTGTAATGTGATGGCTACTTTATTACCTTTCAGAGTCCAACCGCTTCGTCATTAACTAACGGTAGACACTGTTTGTCAGTTGTCCTCCACATTCATGAGCGCTCGCCATCAATTTAGATCAGGGGTCTCAAACACGTGGCCCGCGGGCCAATTGTGGCCCGCAGGACACTACTTTGAGGCCCCCGCCTTGATATGAAAGTTTGATGTCAGTGCGGCCCGCGCAAGTTTGATATGGATGCTGTATGGTATCATGTACCCAGAAAAAATGATTACGTTTCATTAATGTTCATGTTAAAGGTTAAATAACTGTTAATAGTTATCCTCCCTATCCGTGTGGAAGTGGTAAGTTTTTGGCTATTTAAGTTGAAAGGAAATAACTTGAAGGCTACCGTTTAGGTCGCTAGCGCTCTAGTTTGCGAGTTAGCATGTGTCTCAAGACCCTGCAGTTGCGCAATATGTTGTAAATAAAAAGAGTATAAATGTGACTATAGTCGTGTTTTGTCATGTCTACAGGGCTCTAATAATGCTTTGTTCATTTTAATCTGAAAAAAATCATTTGTCTACCCACCAACTATATGTGGTTTCTTAAGTTTTTATTATTTGCGTTTTATTATTATTATTATATTTATTTATTACTGATTGATTTTATTTATTCTTGATTTGTTTATTTATTTTTTCATCTTATTTTGTGTAGAAAAATAAAAATTAAGATATTTGAGAACAGTGGAATGTTTTATCAGAGCTTTTCTTGTACAAAATCGAAACCAAAGCAAAGTTTATTCATTTTTCCGTTTTAAATAAATGCGTTTTTTGGGGGTTTTTTTTGGAAAACCTGATGAGGCCCAGTCTCGCCCAGACCCAAGCTCCAGTGGCCCCCAAGTAAATTGAGTTTGAGACCGCTGATTTTGATCAAAGCAAAAGAAACAATCAATGAACATTGACTCATATTACCTTGAATGGGTACTAGCAATGTGAATACAGAGAACATTTAGCAATTTCTGTCAAATAATGAGCCACTTGGACGCAATTAATTCTGGAATACATTCTGCCGTGGAGACTGGTGAGTGTGCAAAGCACTTTCTCCGCTCCGGTAGAACATGCATGCATGAGAGAACCAGTTTTTAATCGCATCATCTTAGTATGTTAATCACATCTTTAAAAAGCCAAATCTAATTTAGGTGTGAGTTTAAATGCACACAAAATATTTCATCGAAGGATGGGAGCGCTACATCACCAAAACACATTTATAATGTTAAAATAAACCAATATTTCTGAGAAAGATTTCCCTTTGTTGCAAAAAATACATACAGTGTTATATTGCAGCAATATTGCATCTACATTCTAAAGCAATAGAAAAAGATGATTGAGTTAAAGAGGAAAAACAACCTTTTTAAAGGAATATAAAAGTAGAGATGATATTACTAAACATCCTAATAAAATATAACACCACCAACCTTCAGGACCGGAGTTTAATTTATAACAGTTTCAGAAAAAAAAATCAAAAAATGCAAATTGACCCAACATATTTCTGTTCTGTTTTTTATGCTTTATTGCACGGAGCTCAATAAAGGTGCTAGTGTAGCTCCGGTGGTGCGAAGGCGGCCACTGTTTACTGGAATACGAAGGGAACTATTCGCAAATATCATAAGTATGAGCAGCGTTTATGTCATGAATATAGAGCAGGCCTTGAGGCTCCACATTTAATATTTCTGGGAGTAGGTAGGGACCATGAAAAAAAAACATTACTGTGTTTTGTACAACAGTAATCCGGCGAGGACGCTATATGACACAGATTATTATCTTTATAGGTTTACTGCGTTAATATTGGATCTTGATTCGGAAAATACACCTCCCTGGGTAGCGTTTGCATTTTATGGACATTTCTAACAGCTTTTATAACATAAGGAATAAAGGAAATCATTGCATTGAATAAGTGAGGTAATATTTAATAATTGCTGGAAACATTGCTGTTTGGTGTTCCCAAATGTATGTGAGGCTCCGTCATGAATAATGCAAATAAAAACATTTTTGTCCCGTTCATCCTAATTACATTTAAGCATGCAAGACTTACATTATTACATTGTTTGAATATTCCCTTTGGAAAAAAAAAACAACATTTCTAAGAGTAAAAGCAAAAACCATGTGAATCCTAGTGAATCCACGAGACTAAAACCTTACAAAAAAAAAACAAGATTACACAGTTTAGATCACCTAATCCAATTTTGATTTTGAGCCGGATCAAGTTTTCAGTTTGGGATTTTCAGAACTTTTTAGTAGAAATAGAATCACTTTAATCCAAAAAAAATCTGTATTTGTAATCTGTAAATGTGACCATGTCGTAAAGTTTAGTAGAAGCAGAAATACACAAAAATGTGATGAATAATTTTAGTTTATTGGATGAGTACAAGACCATAATTTTGGGAAATATTGGGCCAAATGTGGCCCGCAGGACACTAGTTTGAGGCCCCCGCCTTGATATGAAAGTTTAATGTTAGTGCGGCCCGCGCAAGTTTGATATGGATGCTGTATGGTATCATGTACCCAGAAAAAATTATTACGTTTGATTCATGTTCATGTTAAAGGTTAAATAACTGTTAATAGTTATCCTCCCTATCCGTGTGGAAGTGGTAAGTTTTTGGCTATTTAAGTTGAAAGGAAATTTAATGGAATTTAAATGTGACTATAGTCGTGTTTTGTCATGTCTACAGGGCTCTAATAATGCTTTGTTCATTTTAATCTGAAAAAAATAATTTGTCTACCCAACAAATATATGTGCTTTCTTAAGTTTTTATTATTTGCCCTTTTATTATTATTATTATATTTATTTATTACTGATTGATTTATTTTCTTTATTCTTGATTTGTTTATTTATTTTTCATCTTATTTTGTGCAGAAAAATAAAAAGTAAGATATTTGAGAACAGTGGAATGTTTTATCAGAGCTTTTATTGTAGAAAATCGGAAACAAAACACTGAAAAAGTTTGTATATTTTTCTGTTTTTTTTTTGGGGGGGGGGGGGGACCTGATGCGGCCCAGTCTCACGCAGACCCTTCAGAAAAAAAAACAACATTTCTAAGAGTAAAAGCAAAAACCATGTGAATCCTAGTGAATCCACGAGACTAAAACCTTACAAAAAAAAAAAACCATTTAAGATTTGCTGGCTGCTAACCAAATCATTGCTTTTTCGCTTGTAATGGCGTAGTGTCTCCATCCTCCCGAGATGAGGTGCCAATGATATGCTAATGCTCTCTTCATGTGCCTTTCACTCATGCACCAGTGTACCTTTGCTGAGAAACTAATCTAAGTTTTATTGGCCTGCCGGAGAGAATTTATTCATAACTATTATATTACAGAGGTTGGCAGGTGTACACTGCATATCGGGTGTATTCTGTCACTGATTGTGTGTGTAGACGTTATAAACTCGGGAGAAACATAACCAAGGGAGAGGATCCTTGGTTGTCGTTATGAAGCGGGGACATAGAACATCAAGCAAGTCATTTAAAAACAATACAAGGTTCAAAACATTGACTTGTCACGAGTAAAGGCGTCACCAAATGAAGTGCATGGGGGGGGGGTTCATTCGATATTTCAGTGCTTGTATGCAACTTATTATCTTATTTCCACACGTATTACTGACTTCTATGAGAAGCTATTAGGCTGCATCTACAGGTGTAATAATACTATCCATAACTACAACTATAACTCGCTACATCACGGTTCAAAAATCACACTTCCCCACAAGTTTGTGACTTGTGGAGGTTTCAAATGTCATACTTTAACATTCCGTTCAGACTAAGCCATGAAAGAGATGTACTAGATGTGGAAACCGAATGCTAACTGGCTGCTTAAGTTCTTTACAGTGCATTTAAAGTATGTCATAATAAAACTAAATAAAAGAAAATGTACATTTTCACAATATTATGTGCTTGTACTCATCCAATAAACTAAAATTATTCATCACATTTTTGTGTATTTCTGCTTCTACTAAACTTTATGACTTGGTTCACATTTACAGATTACAAATACAGATTTTTTTGGATTAAAGTGATTCTAATTCTACTAAAAAGTTCTGAAAATCCCAAACTGAAAACTTGATCCGGCTCAAAATCAAGATTGGATTATTATGTCCATAGGTATGAATGTGAGTGTGAATGGTTGTTTGTCTATATGTGTGCCCTGTGATTGGCTGGCCACCAGTCCGGGGTGTACCCCGCCTCTCGCCCCGAGACAGCTGGGATAGGCTCCAGCATACCATGAAACATCGTGAAAATGAATGAATGAATAAAAACTTATTTCTGTCTGCGATTAAATGTGATTAATTCCGAGTTAACTATGGACAATGCACTGTGATTGGCTGGCCACCAGTCAGAGACAGCTGGGATGGGCTCCAGCGGCCCCCTCGACCCTTGTGAGAAAAAGTGGTAGAAAATGATGAATGAATATATATATATATATATAATTAAATAATACAAGTACATATATAAAGTACACATACATATATAGCTGAATAATAAACATAGCTTTATACGGATAATTTAGATGGGTGAACAGATACAGGTAGTGATGTACTCGCTCATCCCTAGAAATGGTATTTATAAAATTAAATGAGATGTGACAGAGGTGAAGGGAGACATTTAATAAAATCAAAAAACGGTCAGATATGCGAATATCAACAACTGTGCATTTAGAAGGGGTGAGCCATGCAGCAGCAGCATATGGAAATTAATGTGAGTCGTGAATCAGCGAAGAAGTATTGAAGAAAACCAAAACCAAAACCAAAAAAAAGATTGGATTAGGTGATCTAAACTGTGTAATCGTTTTCTTTTGAAAAAAACATTTTCAGAATTTGATCCAATCTGTTATCCAAAAAATGATTTAAAAAAAATCAGGCAGATGACACATATTTCCCATTTCCCAAGTCTAATCCTACCTTTGATTTTACCTGAATGGTGGACTGTTCTACTTTCAACACATTTCTGGTCAAAAATTGGAGAAGAAATACGACCCGGCAATAAACCATCCATCATGAGGTCTTCTCAGACCTACAATAGGGGCTGTGCCCCTCTACCGGCAAAGGCTACTTACTCTTTTATATGTTGGACTTCGTACTTGTGTATTCATCACCAAGGCAACTGGACAGCATGTGATTCATGGAGTTCTACTACTACAGGATGCTGTTCTTGGGCAGGTGGGCTTTCATTCTTTGCTGCCGTAACCCTTTTCTTTCATTGCCCTCACAAAAATACTTCATACCTCTTTTTCTGGTGTTGCTATGCTCATAAAAGGGCTTATATCGGGATTTTCTTGCAGGTGGCCTAATAATCATGCCTGGTGATGTCCAACAGATAAAGTGGTGTGAAAAAGTATTTGCCTCGTTCCTGGGTTTGGCACTGTTACGATCCAGGGTCGTTAGATTGTGTTTATTGTTGTGTATAGTGGTGGGTGATGGCCCTAATGGGGTGCAGGTGTGTTTGGTTTGTTTGTTTTTTTGGAGGACCTTGGCTCCCTGGATTGGCTGCAGCATGGGAGGGTAACCACCTCCCATAAGGAACAGGAACCGAATGACTACATTACCACTCTCAGGGGTCTCTAACCAGTAGCTACCAGTAGCCCCCCACCACTTTTCAAGTAGCACTCTAGAGCAAGGGTCTCAAACACGCGGTCCGCGGGCCAAATGAGGCCCGCAGGACACTACTTTGAGGCCCCCGCCTTGATATGAAAGTTTAATGTCAGTGCGGCCCGCGCAAGTTTGATATGGATGCTGTATGGTATCATGTACCCAGAAAAAATTATTACGTTTGATTCATGTTCATGTTAAAGGTTAAATAACTGTTAATAGTTATCCTCCCTATCCGTGTGGAAGTGGTAAGTTTTTGGCTATTTAAGTTGAAAGGAAATAACTTGAAGGCTACCGTTTAGGTGGCTAGCTCTCTAGTTTGCGAGTTAGCATGTGTCTCAAGACCCTGCAGTTGCGCAATGTGTTGTAAATAAAAAGAGTATAAATGTGACTATAGTCGTGTTTTGTCATGTCTACAGGTCTCTAATAATGCTTTGTTCATTTTAATCTGAAAAAAATCATTTGTCTACCCACCAACTATATGTGCTTTCTTAAGTTTTTATTATTATTATTATATTTATTTATTACTGATTGATTGATTTTCTTTATTCTTGATTTGTTTATTTATTTTTCATCTTATTTTGTGCAGAAAAATAAAAATTAAGATATTTGAGAACAGTGGAATGTTTTATCAGAGCTTTTATTGTAGAAAATCGGAACCAAAGCACTGAAAAAGTTTGTATATTTTTTTAAATAAATGCGTTTTTTTTGGGGGGGGGGGAAACCTGATGCGGCCCAATCTCACCCAGACAAAAATTCAATTTTTGAATTGGGACAGTCTTTGGGCATCACAATGACATCATGCATGCTCTAAATGTAAACCTGAAGTACGCAGACCCCAAAATGGCACACAGGCCGCTCCTGAAATAAATCACACAACCAAATATTTTGCTATTGTTTTTTTAAGACAATGTGAAAACCTTTTAAATTGTGTGATCATTTAAAACAATGAACATAAAAAAACATACAGATCTATGAAGAAGGGCGGCACGGCGGACTAGTGGTTAGCGCGCAGACCTCACAGCTAGGAGACCAGGGTTCAATTCCCACCCTCGGCCATCTCTGTGTGGAGTTTGCATGTTCTCCCCGTGCATGCGTGGGTTTTCTCCGGGTACTCCGGTTTCCTCCCACATTCCAAAAACATGCTAGGTTAATTGGTGACTCCAAATTGTCCATAGGTATGAATGTGAGTGTGAATGGTTGTTTGTCTATATGTGCCCTGTGATTGGCTGGCAACCAGTCCAGGGTGTACCCCGCCTCTCGCCCGAAGACAGCTGGGATGGGCTCCAGCACCCTTGTGAGGAAAAGCGGTAGAAAATGAATGAATGAATCTATGAAGAAACAATAAAACACCAATACTGGCCTCTGTGATAGGTACAGGCCTCAGCTCACCCACGACCCTGACCAAGATAAGCGGTCAGGAAAATGAACGATTGACTAAAACGCTCCTCCTTTCAAGCGCCAACCAGAAATGAACGTAATTTTCAGTCCTCATGTAGATCTGCTGATTGTGATGTTAAAGGTGCACTTTGGGACAATGCTTGAAATGATTCACCTCTTGTCGCTTTTTTATTTAGAATCGTAGAGAATAATCAGCACAAGGATCTCCCGCCATGCAAATAAAGTGAAGTGGCCAACCCGTGCATGGTGCGTGCTAAAAAAGCCGTTTAGGACTGGTTCAATTCCACTTGACAGGAGAGGGATTTGAACTGATTAAAGCGCTGATTCATTATTTGAAGCATGGTCACAAACAAAGTAGTCGATATTTTTCCAAAACAATACCAAACGGGATGGTGGGATGGAGGAAGGTCTATTGAGGAAGATGGAGTGAGCAATTGCGTCGAAGGTCGCACTCAGATGGAGGAGGATCAGGACACAAGAGCGTGTATCACCATACATCGAATATTACTCCCCTCTCAATATGTTGCAGTATGGACCTTGCAATCTTAAACATGTTTCATTATATTACATTTTTTTAAGAAAACGGGCACGATTGTGCATCAGTCACTGACTGTGTTTTTTATGTTGGTTTGTTTCGGGTGGTGGCAGGCGATATGAAGTCATTTGGAAAACTTATTGTAGTACTGAACGCGGTACTTTTGAGAAAATACCGTCAGTAAGACAAATTATTGTTGTATTTATGTGTTTATGTTTATTGCCATGTTTGCATGAATATCACACTTCACACAGCTTATATATATGGAATAATGATAAAAAAAATATATATATATATATATATAGGGCTGCACGGCGGCCGTGTGGTTAGCGCGCAGACCTCACAGCTAGTAGGCCAATCACAGGGCACATAGTATAGACAAACAACCATTCACACTCTCATTCATACCAATGGACAATTTGGAGTGACTGAGTTCGATTTGGGGCGGCACAGTGGTCGAGTGGTTAGCGCGCAGACCTCACAGCTAGGAGACCCAGGCTCAATTCCAAACTCGGCCATCTCTGTGTGGAGTTTAATGTTTTCTCCGGGTACTCCGGTTTCCTCCCACATTCCAAAAACATGCTAGGTTAATTAGCCACTCCAAATTGTCCATAGGTATGAATGTGAGTGTGAATGGTTGTTTGTCTATACTATGTGCCCTGTGATTGGCTGGCCACCAGTCCGGGGTGTACCCCGCCTCTCGCCCGGAGACAGCTGGGATAGGCTCCAGCATCGTGAAAATGAATGAATGAATAAATACTTATTTCTGCCTGCGATTAAATGTGATTAATTCTGAGTTAACTATGTACAATGCCCTGTGATTGGCTGCCCACCAGTCCGAGGTGTACCCCGCCTCTCGCCCCGAGACAGCTGGGATAGGCTCCAGCATGCCATCAACCATCGTGAAAATGAATGAATTAATAAAAACTGATTTCTGTCTGCGATTAAATGTGATTAATTCTGAGTTAACTATGGACAATGCGCCTGTGATTGGCTGGCCACCAGTCAGAGACAGCTGGGATGGGCTCCAGCGGCCCCCTCGACCCTTGTGAGGAAAAGTGGTAGAAAATGAATGAATTAATATATATATGTAATTAAATAATAAAGTACATATATAAAGTACACATACATATATAGCTGAATAATAAACATAGCTTTATACGGATAGTTTAGATGGGTGAACAGATACAGGTAGTGATGCACTCGCTCATCCCTAGAAATGGTATTGATGAAATTAAATATTGTGGAGTTTTGACAGAGGTGAAGGGAGACATTTAATAAAATCAAAAAACGGTCAGATATGCGAATATCAACAGCTGTGCATTTAGAAGGGGTGAGCCATGCAGCAGCAGCATATGGAAATTAATGTGAGTCGTGAATCAGTAAAGAAGTATTGAAGAAAACCAAAACTGTCAAATCGTAATAAAAAAATCTGTTGTCAGACTGAGATTACCGTTGTCCAAGTGTATGTTGAAGTCACTTAGTCATCGAACACTCGGCGACTCCATTAGGAGTGGACAGGTGGGTGAGTAAAACTGTGAGGTCGTGAATGAAATTATTGTGTGGCTTAGGAGGGCAGTAAAATGTGGCAATGATGGTGGGAGTGGGGGCCAGACATCTTCCAAGCCACGTATTCAAATGAACTGAAGTCCATGGCAGAAATGGGCTGAACTTTATATACATAAAATATAGGAACATTTGCATAATAGGTCCCCTTTAACACTTCCATTGTTGAAAACATTCTGTTTCAAAACATTTTTTTCATACCTGCCTCATACATTTGCACATTACTGTATTTTTTTATATTATATAACTAGGACTGAACTCTGATTTCATCACTTCTTCGAGCGAGTTTGCTGCAAAAAGTAAGTGTGAAAAACACACGATGTCTGGAAGAAGATCACATGGAAGCTTAATAAACTTAAGGTGATTATTCTCCAAGTGCAATGTAATGGGTAGTCAAATATAACTGTTTAAATCAGGGGTCTAAATCTCAATTTACTTGGGGGCCACTGGAGCTCGGGTCTGGGTAAGACTGGGCCGCATCAGGTTTTCCAAAAAAAACGTATTTATTAAAAAAAAAATGTTTTTTTAAACTTCACTTTGGTTCCAATTTTTTACGAGAAAAGCTCTGATAAAACATTCCACTGTTCTCAAATATCTTACTTTTTATTTTTCTACACAAAATAAGATGAAAAATAAATAAACAAATCAAGAATAAAGAAAATCAATCAATCAGTAATAAATAAATACATATAATAATAATAATAAAAACTTAAGAAAGCACATATAGTTGGTGGGTAGACAAATGATTTTTTTTCATATTAAAATGAACAAAGCATTATTAGAGCCCTGTAGACATGACAAAACACGACTATAGTCACATTTATACTCTTTTTATTTACAACATATTGCGCAACTGCAGGGTCTTGAGACACATGCTAACTCGCAAACTAGAGAGCTAGCGACAGAAACGTTAGCCTTCAAGTTATTTCCTTTCAACTTAAATAGCCAAAAACTTACCACTTCCACACGGATAGGGAGGATAACTATTAACAGTTATTTAACCTTTAACATGAACATGAATCAAACGTAATAATTTTTTCTGGGTACATGATACCATACAGCATCCATATCAAACTTGCGCGGGCCGCACTGACATTAAACTTTCATATCAAGGCGGGGGGCCTCAAACTGGTGTCCTGCGGGCCACATTTGGCCCGCGGTCCGCATGTTTGAGACCACTGTTTTAAATCCTTAAAGCCTTTTTTTTTGTTTAGCCCGTACAGTGTTTTACCTCAGTTTGCTGCTTTTTGGGTGGAGGTCGCATATGGACAAAGGCACACATTTGGCCCGCGGGCCGCGTATTTGAGACCCCTGGTTTAAATCAATATAATTTCATAACAGAGGAAATCGCTTCATAGGGTTATTAAAACGGCCCCAAAGACCTTTGGCCGCCCTGCCCCATCTCTGAAGTGCACAGATCCCACTAAAGAAAACTAAGAACATTGCTAAGCACCGTGTCTGAGCTGCTGCTGCCGGGCATACGAGGCAGGAAAACAAAAACTAACAGCTTAAGAGACATTCCAGATGACTGAATTTCGGTGAAGGCGGATTCAGTATTAATAAATATAATTTTTTTTAGGTTAGACCCTAAAAAAACAGTTTGACTTTCTAAAATCCAATTTTTGCCATTATTAGAGCCGTGTACACGTGAAATAATAACATCTATAGTCATCTTTGCACTCCTATTATTGTTTGTTTACACCATGCGGGATCACTGCAGGGACACATAGCCGCCGCTTTAAACATAGCATGCTACCGAGCTAATTTGTTAGCCTGCAAAGGAAGTTTTTCAAACGGAGTGGGGGGGGGGGGGGGGGGGGGGGGTGGTCAAAGTAAGAAGCCAAAAACAATACTCCCACACAGGAGTCACTATGTCATGTTGGACATACCATGGATTATTACATACCTAAACGGTAGCCTCCAAGTTATTTCCTTTAAACTTAAATAGCCAAAAACTTACCACTTCCACACGGATAGGGAGGATAACTATTAACAGTTATTTAACCTTTAACATGAACATTAATCAAACGTAATATTTTTTTCTGGGTACATGATACCATACAGCATCCATATCAAACTTTGATTAAGTTCCAGAACCAGGTAAACTGATATCATGTAATAATACTAACAAATATAAATAATATCAACCAAAAATGAAACAACTGAATTTGTTTATTTTCTCACTGAAAATGTAGTTCTTTATAATATTTCTGCATTTTGTTTGAATAATTTAACAATTTCAAATACAGATTTAATATATCACTACGCTGGTTTACCATCAGCTTTCTCATCACTTATATGAATATGAAAAATAAGACTGGTGAAGTTTTTCAGCCAGAAGGTCTATCGTGGGCAGCGTCTTTGAAAAGTGAAATTTTGAGGTCACGAGCCAGATTCACATAAATATGGATTGCCAAACTGAATTAATACTTTTCCATCTTTACAAGCCAAGCATGAGAACTCCACCTGGTGGTCGATGAGCACTTCAGAACCTGGGGAACAAATGTTACTTATACTTCCATTGTTGACATGCATCTTATCCATTGGATTCAAATAATGGATGTATTTTAAGGACCCTCTAAGGCAGGGATCTCAAACACGTGGCCCGCGGGCCAAATGTGCCCTGCAGGACACTAGTTTGAGGCCCCCGCCTTGATATGAAAGTTTAATGTTAGTGCGGCCCGCGCAAGTTTGATATGGATGCTGTATGGTATCATGTACCCAGAAAAAATTATTACGTTTGATTCATGTTCATGTTAAAGGTTAAATAACTGTTAATAGTTATCCTCCCTATCCGTGTGGAAGTGGTAAGTTTTTGGCTATTTAAGTTGAAAGGAAATAACTTGAAGGCTACCGTTTAGGTCGCTAGCTCTCTAGTTTGCGAGTTAGCATGTGTCTCAAGACCCTGCAGTTGCGCAATATGTTGTAAATAAAAAGAGTATAAATGTGACTATAGTCGTGTTTTGTCATGTCTACAGGGCTCTAATAATGCTTTGTTCATTTTAATCTGAAAAAAAATCATTTGTCTACCCACCAACTATATGTGGTTTCTTAAGTTTTTATTATTTGCCCTTTTATTATTATTATATTTATTTATTACTGATTGATTGATTTTTTTTTATTCTTGATTTGTTTATTTATTTTTCATCTTATTTTGTGCAGAAAAATAAAAAGTAAGATATTTGAGAACAGTGGAATGTTTTATCAGAGCTTTTATTGTAGAAAATCGGAACCAAAGCACTGAAAAAGTTTGTATATTTTTCTGCTTTTAATAAATGCGTTTTTTTTTTTCCATTGTTGACATGCATCTTACCCATTGGATTAAAATAATGGATTATTATACCGGATATCCAAAGCACTTTACTTTGAAACCCATCATTCATTTCATAGTTCCACACTGGTGGAGTTGAACTACAGTACGTTGTTGGTCGTTGGGTATACTGACAGAAAGATGACCGCTAATTTGCGGCAACAGCCGAACATTCATTCACGTTTATTTATCAGTGGGGGTCGAACTGGAGGCCAGGTGGGTGAAGTGTCTTGCTTCAGTACGCAACAGCAGCGAGTAGAATGTGTTTGAACTGCCAACCCTTTGATTACCGGATGACCCGCTGTACGTCCTGATTCACTGTCCCCAAGATCGATGACTTAAAGATGTTTTCATACTTGTAGTATACTTTTTTCCGGTTCAAACTGCAAAAAGCCTGCTTGACAATGACCAATGACCAATGACCAATGACCAATGACCAATGAATACAACGACCTGGATGAATGACAATATTAGCAGGTATCTTACTGTACCAAAAATTAACTGAACTGTAACCTGAAAACCGAGGCATTGACCCAGTTGTGAGTATAGAACATGGTTCTTTTGACACCTGGAGAGGATCAAACGTAGGCTATTTCAAACCACAATTGACCAAATCAATCAACCTGGTCTTGAACGATTGGGCGGAACCTTGATTGCTGTGTTCACAATTGACCTAAGAACCTGCACCAATGGGACGAACCAACCAGAGTCAATTAAAACAAACTAAATGGTGCTAGAGTGTGAAAGCACCTGAAGACCGTTGGTACTCGCCATGATTCCACTGAGATCACAGAAGTCTAAGCATTTCCAGAACCCAACTAACCAGCTGCTCTGGAAGAAATCACTAAAAATGTTCCATCTTAATGGTTAAGTGTGATGTAATCGTTCTGTGGTTTACCGTACAGAAGCAATCCGCAGCCCCCAGAGCCTAGAACTAAACACTACCGCAAAGTACACATCGGTTCCAAAATCGGATCTCCGGATTCAGTATTATCCGTCATGTCGATCAAATGAATAATTAGCGTGGTCCGCACAACCCAACTGTTCATGACATCAGATGGCTTTCATACAGGCAGCCTGGTGGTCAGCCCAGCTGGAAGGTTCAGATCAACCGAGGAACACACAGCTGGGGGTCCGGCAAAATAAACCATCCATATCACAGCAGGGTTACCATAGTATCGTACTGTTCTCGATCTGAGCACAGGCGCATGTCAACTAACAGACATGTGTGGATTTTGGATCATAGTGAGCAGTTTTGCTGAATTCCATGCCCAGATATGTGATTTAGGTATTAGGTCATTTTCATAAATTTTGATTAGTTTCTCCCAGAGATAACAAAGAAGGGATAAAAATGCCATGCATTGACTACATGCCAATTTTTTTTTTTTTTTGCCAGGTGTACAAAGTCAGCCCTGTGGTCTCAGAGATAAAACCATTGTGGGTTTTTGTCACATCACTCTAAGCCCGTCAAAGGCTCCCTTTGGTTTTTTTGGCTTGGTTTTCCAAATGTGATATCCTCCCCTGTTATAGGCTTAGCTCCCCTCAAGGCTGGCATCGTGTAAAGCGCTCATTTGTATTTGCTTCCAGTCAAACATCTGGGAGTGTAAATACACTTAATCCCCATTATCACTGCAGTCTCTCCACTACGTTTTTTATTCTAGGCATAAATGCCAAATCAAGAAAGGGTACTCGCCAAAGCCACTATTTGAACAAAAACACGAGTCGGTGACATATTCATGAGTCCCGTCTAAAAATGTTTTCTCTGTCTAGAAAAAAAACAGATGAACTTAAAATGGAAAAAAAAAACAAGACATTGTCAGCCGTGCCCAAGCTTTTATTTAAGTTATTCAAAGCCAGATAAGAGAAGGGAATTTATGCTTTGTGGGGCAGAAACACTCTATTATCCTATTATCAAACACACTGCTGTTGGAACGGGATAAACAAAGTGTTGGGTATCCATTAGGAATAGATTTTGGTGCTCAGCCAATGTTTGATTATTCAACTTCGGTGGGAGTTTGTGTTCTACTGAGTCTAATTCTTGTCTTGTTCTTTTGCCAATTATTCTTTTGATTATGTACAGCACTCTAAAAGTGAGTATAATTTAATAAAAAAATGTAGATTCTCATCTTTTACCAGAAAAAAATGTTTGGATCTACCTTTTCCGGTTCTGTAGAAATCAGCGATAGAACATAGGTAAGTTTAAAATATCTCAAAAATATCGAAAATTATCTAAACACAAAAAATGAAAGAAAAGCAGCTTTTTTTGAAAAGATATATTTCAATAATAACTTTCACTTTGACACCAATTTAGCTATATATATTAGCCATACATATTGAGCCAAAATATGTAAACAGCAATGCCACAACATAAACAACACACCAAAATTTTGTTTGAAATTAAATAAATAGGCTGCACGATGACACAGTGGTTAGCGTGCAGGCCTCACAGCTAGGAGACCTGAGTTCGATTCCTTCCTCGACCATCTCTGTGTGGAGTTTGCATCTCCGGGTACTCCGGTTTCCTCCCACATTCCAAAAACATGCTAGGTTAATTAGCCACTCCAAATTGTCCATAGGTATGAATGTGAGTGTGAATGGTTGTTTGTCTATATGTGCCCTGTGATTGGCTGGCCACCAGTCCAGGGTGTACCCCGCCTCTCGCCCAAAGACAGCTGGGATAGGCTCCAGCACCCCCGCGACCCTCGTGAGGAAAAGCGGTAGAAAATGAATGAATGAATGAATGAATGAATGAACGAATGAATGAATTAGCCATACATATTGAACCAAAATATGTAAACAGCAATGCCACAACATAAACAACACACCAAAATTTTGTTTTAAATTAAATAAATAGGCTGCACGATGACACAGTGGTTAGCGCGCAGGCCTCACAGCTAGGAGACCTGAGTTCGATTCCTTCCTCGACCATCTCTGTGTGGAGTTTGCATGTTCTCCCCGTGCATGCGTGGCTTTTCTTCGGGTACTCCGGTTTCCTCCCACATTCCAAAAACATGCTAGGTTAATTAGCCACTCCAAATTGTCCATAGGTATGAATGTGAGTGTGAATGGTTGTTTGTCTATATGTGCCCTGTGATTGGCTGGCCACCAGTCCAGGGTGTACCCCGCCTCTCGTTATTGGTATCGGATCGGAAACTAAAAAAATTTGGATATGAACACCCCAAATGTGAAGCATTGGTACATTCTTAATTGGAATAATTTCATAATAAATCGATTAAAGGATTTTTGGAATATTACATTTATTTCCTCTGCTCACTCGGAAACAATGTATATGACATATTTGCACGCTGTCTCTATATGCATAATCAGAAGTATGAATTATTTGCAAGGTTAAATTGCTACTTGAGGGAACGCTTGCTTGGTTAAGTGTTTTTGTCTATTGTTGATATGGCAACCATGACAGCAAATCAAAGATGGCTCATCGACTGGCCTCCTTACTAGTACTAGTGTACCTTGAGAAACCGTCAGGTGTGCCGTGAGGAATTATCCAATATCACTTTTTATAATTAAAATTCATTAATCATCATTTACAAATATTATGTCAATAGCCATGAATATATGGACCCAAATATTCCAATTGCATTTGGTATATTTGCTCAAACGGAAAGAATTGAACAGGGATGGAATATTCCTTTAACCAATCCGATTGAGGTATCTTGTACCCGCTCAAAACGGAAATTTGTCAGACTGCGTTCTTCTTCTTCTTCTGTTGTTTATTGGCGGTTGGCAAGCAGCTTTGGTGTGCATTAGCGCCATCTGTGGAACAGAATCTAAACCCTTCTATACGCCATTCACAAGTCCAGTTTTACAGTAAACCGCGGATATATCGGATTCAATTGTTCCCACTGGTTTTGTCCGATACAAGCGAAATCCGTTATATGCGTATACCGGAAAATATAAATATATATGGGATTTATATCCGGTATATGCGTAAATGGGATTTTATCCGTTATAAAAAGGCACTTCCTTGACTATGTTTCCAATGTACCTGGACGCGCAGGCAACGCTGCAAACGCTGCAAATGACGTCGTATAGCGGCCATGTCACGATTCGGCGAATCGGAGCGCGACGATGCGGCCATCCGATATACGTATGCGAGGGAAATTTCATGGAAATGCATTGGAACGGGACTGGAGATTTTGTCCGAAATAGGCGAAATCCGTTATAAAAAATCCGATATATGCAATGAATTTTTATTGGAAATGCATTACAGAAAAATCGGTTCTTTTTTTATCTGTCCGTTGTGAGCGAATTTCCGATATATCCGAGTCCCATATCCCATTATATATTCATTGGGATTGACACTTTTATTTGGGAATGAGGTGTATACAAAGGTTACATTCTTTCCGTTTGAGCAAATAACCCGAATGGAATTGGAATATTTGGGTCCATGTAAACGTGGCTACTGTGTCAAGGAGACATTTCCGTTGTCCGTTTAAAAAAGGCCAAGCAAGGCCTCCGGATCCCGTTTCAGTCAGTCTTGCGTATGCAACCATGGTCAAGCATATATTTTGCTGCTTTGAGTGGAAGCTGCAGTGTTGCTAGCATCAATATCACTTTGATACACATCCTCTCAACACGACTCTCCTCTCAAGTAGGAAAGACGATTCAGACTAAATCACTTAAAGGATCATCAATCAAGAGCCGGGGGCCCGAGGCCTGGTTCTCTTCTTGCACATTGCATTGTTGTGCTGGAAAGTTGAGAAAGCATTAGCCTTCTTGTAGCGTATGGCACCACTGCGTACATGCAGTATTCCTCCCAGGCTGGAGACCACAAGTATTTTAAGACACAATGTCTTCCCCGTATCCATTGTCATTTTGGGGGTCCCGGAGACATTAGTTTCATGTTAATTTGAAAGACTAGAGTAGAAAACAATATCCATGTGCGTAAAAACCAAAGCATAATCATCGCCCTGGAGGCCCATTGTCTCCTCAAACCTTGCCAACTGATACTACAGTAAACCTGGGATATATCGGATTCAATTGTTCCCACTGGTTTTGTCCGATATAAGCGAAATCTGTTATATGCGTATACCGGAAAATGTCCGTTTTACGCATATATCGGATTTATATCCGGTATATGCGTAAATAGGGCGGCACGGTGGTCTAGGGGTTAGCGCGCAGACCTCACAGCTAGGAGACCAGGGTTCAATTCCACCCTCGGGCATCTCTGTGTGGAGTTTGCATGTTCTCCCCGTGCATGCGTGGGTTTTCTCCGGGTACTCCGGTTTCCTCCCACATTCCAAAAACATGCTAGGTTAATTGGCGACTCCAAATTGTCCATAGGTATGAATGTGAGTGTGAATGGTTGTTTGTCTATATGTGCCCTGTGATTGGCTGGCGACCAGTCTAGGGTGTACCCCGCCTTACGCCCGAAGACAGCTGGGATAGGCTCCAGCACCCCCCGCGACCCTCGTGAGGAAAAAGCAATGAATATGCGTAAATCGGATTTTACGATAAATCGTCGTATAGCGGCCTGTCACGATTCGACGAATCGGAGCACCACGATGCGGCCATCCGATATTCATTCATTTTCTACCGCTTTTCCTCACGAGGGTCGCGGGGGTGCTGGAGCCTATCCCAGCTGTCTTCGGGCGTAAGGCGGGGTACACCCTGGACTGGTCGCCAATCACAGGGCACACATAGACAAACAACCATTCACACTCACATTCATACCTATGGACAATTTGGAGTCGCCAATTAACCTAGCATGTTTTTGGAATGTGGGAGGAAACCGGAGTACCCGGAGAAAACCCACACATGCACGGGGAGAACATGCAAACTCCACACAGAGATGGCCGAGGGTGGAATTGAACCCTGGTCTCCTAGCTGTGAGGTCTGTGCGCTAACCCCTAGTCCACCGTGCCGCCCGCCATCCGATATATGCGAGGGAAATTTCATGGAAATGCATTGGAACGGGACTGGAGATTTTGTCCGAAATAGGCGAAATCCGTTATAAAAAAATCCGATATATGCAATGAATTTTTATTGGAAATGCATTACAGAAAAATCGGTTCTTTTTTATCTGTCCGTTGTGAGCGAATTTCCGATATATCCGAGTCCGATATATCCGAGGTTTACTGTATAACTATAAGAAGGCAAGAAATGGTTCAGAATAAAATAGCGGAAAGATATATTGCATTGGCATGGGGTAATGTTTTGCATAATAAACACAATTCCCAACCATAAATTGACAAAGAGTAATCCCACCAAGAAAGAAAAAATACAGACTTTTGGGCAGTGGTGTTTTTTTTTTTTTTTTTTTTTCTTTTTCACGAAGCCATGTGAGCCTTGGAATTACTGCACAGCAATGAAAGGGAAATTAGGCTCCTTTCTGCATGAGGACTATATTCAATCACTGACCTTTGCAGCTCAAAATGGTCGGGTTATACAAAGCTCATTCAAATGAAGCTGTAATGGAGAGCTATGCATAAATGATGGATGACATCTCCGAAGGAATCACATTGCCATAGGAAGCTATACTTTTGTTCATGCGGCTTCCAATTCAACTGCTAAGAGTCAAGGAACTCGAGTCCAATCCTTACGGCAGAAAGAAGAAAAATAAAATTTCAATATTTTGGGATATTCTGAAACCCTTTACAATGACTTTTGTTGGGTAACTTCTCTAAAGGGGAAAGAACATTCATAGATCTCAGCTTGCTTACGGCAAAGAAATGTATCACGGTCTGGTGGAAAAAAGACAGATGTTATCTCGCCTTCTGCTTGAAAGCGTAGAAAACATATTTTTGAAAAAATTTGGACACCATTTGTTGTATATGTCAAGGCTGTGAATATAAATCCTGAAGATGAAGAGGATGTGTAGCCATGGAGCTCCATGTAAAACATCTGAGATGTCTAGGCCTAACCTTCCTTTACAAGTACTGTATACACATTTTTACAGTACGTGGGATTTGAACTTTGAAAGAATTTGTATTAAGTGAAGCTTTCTTTTAATATTCTTGCATGAAAAAACTGAAAACGAACTGAAAAGAAATTATCGAAAAAAAAATCTTGAACATTGTCATGCCTCACACTCACCTAGCACAATCAGACTTGCTTGTGCAGAATTACTGTTGCGACGACACATCATCAGAAGGTAAAACAAACCTGTCTCACGACGGTCTAAACCCAGCTCACGTTCCCGATTAGTGGGTGAACAATCCAACGCACATTGTGCACAATCCAAAATGAACATTGTCATGCCTCACACTCACCTAGCACAATCAGACTTGCTTGTGCAGAATTACTGTTGCGACGACACATCATCAGTAGGGTAAAACTAACCTGTCTCACGACGGTCTAAACCCAGCTCACGTTCCCGATTAGTGGGTGAACAATCCAACGCACACTGTGCACAAGCTTGTTTGTGCACAATCCGACATGAACATTGTCATGCCTCACACTTACCTAGCACAATCAGACTTGCTTTACAAATTTTTTTTTGAGTCATAAGACTCAAAAAAAAAAAAACTCAAAAAACTCATGACTCAAAAAAAATTACTACGCATAATTGATGGGTTGTTCTCACTCACATTACCTCTCACACAGCCTTGGCTTTCACTTTTTGGGCACACATGCTTATGTTTCACTTTCTGGAAGGGTAATTTCACAGTCAGTGCTTTGCTATTGTAAGATGTCATTTATTGATTTCGGTGATTTTGATTCTCTGATCGGTGGAGGGGATCGGACGAAATTGATACTGTGCTTTTTCACTGATATCGGTCGAGACTGATCGATCGGAGCACCTCTAGCTAATAGTGTAATACTACATAAGAAAGTTGAAAAAAAAGCAAAATCCCTCAGACTGTCATCCCATGAGCAACGACATAGTGTACAATAGTTCCCTGAATTTATTTTTTTCCCCTTCCTCCTCGTCCACCAGCTCTCACACAGACTTGGCTTTCACTTTTTGGTGCACACAGGCTTATGTTTCACTTTCTGGAAGGGGTACAGCAACTGCTATTTACTCTAGACACTTTCCTCGATCTTTCTCATTAATGATAAAAGCCCAGCACTGTAACCAAATAAATTGCTCTTATTTTTTCATATATTTTGAAAAACATTCTAAATTGTTTGATAATTGATTATTACTCAGATAGCAAATTTTGGTGAAATCACCAAAAAGAATGACAAAAAAAATTAATTTAATAAATAAAATATTTTTTTAAATAAATAAAAGCCCAGGACTGTAACCAAATAAATTGCTCTTATTTTTTCATATGTTTTGAAAAACATTCTAAATTGTTTGATAATTGATTATTACTCAGATAGCAACAAGGGTCAAATCACCCTAATCGGTGGAGGGGATCGGACGAAATTGATACTGTGCTTTTTCACTGATATCGGTCGAGATCTCTAGCTAATAGTGTAATACTACATAAGAAAATCCCTCCGACTGTCATCCCATGAGCAACGACATAGTGTACAATAGTTCCCTGAATTTATTCTTTCCCCTTCCTCCTCGTCCACCAGCTCTCACAGACTTGGCTTTCACTTTTTGTGCACACAGGCTTATGTTTCACTTTCTGGAGTGTCTGCTTTTTCACTGATATCGGTCGAGACCTCTAGCTAATAGTGTAATACTACATAAGAAAATTCCTCCGACTGTCATCCCATGAGCAACGACATAGTGTACAATAGTTCCCTGAATTTAGTTTTTCCCCCTTCTTCCTCGTCCACCAGCTCTCACAGACTTAGCTTTCACTTTTTGGGCACACAGGCTTATGTTTCACTTTCTGGAGTGTCTGCTTTTTCACTGATATCGGTCGAGACCTCTAGCTAATAGTGTAATACTACATAAGAAAATTCCTCCGACTGTCATCCCATGAGCAACGACATAGTGTACAATAGTTCCCTGAATTTATTTTTTCCCCTTCTTCCTCGTCCACCAGCTCTCACAGACTTGGCTTTCACTTTTTGGGCACACAGGCTTATGTTTCACTTTCTGGAGTGTCTGCTTTTTCACTGATATCGGTCGAGATCTCTAACTAATAGTGTAATACTACATAAGAAAATTCCTCCGACTGTCATCCCACGAGCAACGACATGGTGTACAATAGTTCCCTGAATTTATTTTTTCCCCTTCCTGTTTGTCCACCAGCTCTCACAGAAATTTTTCCTCCCAGAAATTCCTCCTCGCCTGCCTCTGTATGTTTTTGTCCATTCACATGTGCCACCTGTGTACTCCATGCAGACCCTTTATCTTGTCCGTCGAGTCTGATCGCATCTTTAGAAATGTGTCTTCAATTGTGAGATGTTCCGTGTAAAAGACGACAGATGTGCTGGAGTTGCATTTGCATTTTTTTTTTCCAGTGTTTACAATTTGTGTATCACAGTGTGAAACGTGTTTAGTGAATAGGGATATGATTCATGTGCAGCCAAAAAAAGCGGATGAGTTTGGAAAAAATGTACCAAAGGTATCTATAAGTACCCCAATAGTGTTCATGGTTTGGCCAAATGTAGCCTCAATGGAGTACAAGCCAGTCCCAGGAAGGGCATCCGATGTAAAATTTTGCCAACACAAATATGCAAATCACCAACACGACTTCCATACAGGATCAGCCACATGTCTAAAAGGACCCTCGTGGTGAGGAAGATGAGGAGGGCAAAGGTGGGAACTGAAGAAGAGTGTTGTGGGATTTTTAGTCAGGAGTTAAGACAGGCTCTGGATGGTCAGGAGGTGCTTCCAGATGACTGGACAACTCCAGCCAATGTGATCAGGGAGACGGGTAGGAGAGTACTTGGTGTGTGTGGGACAGCATCAGGGATCATCTCTGAGCCCCTTCTTGTTTGCTATGGTGACGGACAGGCTGACAGATGAGGTTAGACAAGAATCTCCAAGGACTATGATGTTTGCAGATGACATTGTGATTTGGATTGAGAGTAGGTAGAGATGCTAGAAGAGTGGAGGTTTGCCTTGGAAAGGAGGAGTAGAAGAGCGAGGTTACGGGGAGAAGAGATATAGAAGGTGGAGAATTTGAAGTACTGGGGTCAACAGTTCAGAACAATGGAGGTGAAGAAGCGAGCAGAACAGGAGGTAGCTGTGAGGTCTTTTTCTCAGTGGCACTGTCTCTAGACCAGGGGTCTCAAACACGCGTCCCGTGTTTTGGAAGGTCTTTTTATTTACAACATATTGCGCAACTGCAGGGTCTTGAGACACATACCAACTCGCAAACTAGAGAGCTAGCGACCTAAACGGTAGCCTTCAAGTTATTTCCTTTCAACTTAAATAGCCCAAAACTTACCACTTCCACACGGATAGGGAGGATAACTATTAACAGTTATTTAACCTTTAACATGAACATGAATCAAACGTAATAATTTTTTCTGGGTACATGATACCATACAGCATCCATATCAAACTTGCGCGGGCCGCGCTAACATTAAACTTTCATATCAAGGCGGGGGCCTCAAACTAGTGTCATGCGGGCCACATTTGGCCCGCGGGTCGTGTGTTTGAGACCCCTGGTCTAGAAACAGTGCCACTGAGGAAAAGACGGAGAGGAGGATGCTGAGGTTCTCATTGGGAGTGACCAGGATGGATAGGATCAGGAATGAATCCATCAGAGCGACAAAGTGCTATACAAATAAAGTGTATTATTATTATTAATAATATGCAACCTGGGATCATGATCATAATTCCAGGTGGACTGTTACGTGTAAAATGTATAGTATGCCCCCCCCCCCCCCCCCCCTCGTCAATTTTGTTAAATCAATGCGGCCCGCGAGTCAAAAAGTTTGCCCACCCCTGCCCTAGACTGATTCCCCCGTGGAAACTGCACCCATGCCAACCGACTCTGAGAATACTATGTCCCGCTTGAAGCACCACAGCCAGCATTTTCACAGCTAAACTGCGAACTAACCTGTCATAGTCTACCCCTTACACGTTCCAAATATGATATCTGCCAATTGTAATTCAATGTAGGCTACCACACAGCTATGGAAGGTCATTGAAGATTTGACATGTATTATTGAACATCTTGGGTCGGAGCCCGTCTGCCTTAATGTATCGTCTCTGCAGAATGCCTACCAAATATAGAAAGCAGACTACGATTCTTTACATCTGAGGGGGAATACCAGGATGTACGCTACGCTTTGCAATGTTGGTAGTTTTAATAACAAAAATTAGATTATTGAGACGACTCGCTTTTCATCATCACTCATAATTTTGCAACCACAACAACAATTAATTAACATTCATTCATTTTCTGGAGCCTATCCCAGCTGTCTTTGGGGCGAGAGGCGGGGTACATCCCGAACTGGTGGCCAGCCAATCACAGGGCACATATAGACAAACAACCATTCACACTCACATTCATACCTATGGACAATTTGGAGTCGTTAATTAACCTAGCATGTTTTTGGAATGTGGGAGAGGAGAACATGCAAACTCCACACAGAGATGGCCGAGCGTGGAATTGAACCTCGCTGTGAGGTCTGCGCGCTAACCACTACACCACTACGTTTGATTAATGTTCATGTTAAAGGTTAAATAACTGTTAATAGTTATCCTCCCTATCCGTGTGGAAGTGGTAAGTTTTTGGCTATTTAAGTTGAAAGGAAATAACTTGAAGGCTACCGTTTAGGTCGCTAGCTCTCTAGTTTGCGAGTTAGCATGTGTCTCAAGACCCTGCAGTTGCGCAATATGTTGTAAATAAAAAGAGTATAAATGTGACTATAGTCGTGTTTTGTCATGTCTACAGGGCTCTAATAATGCTTTGTTCATTTTTATCTGAAAAAATATTTTGTGTACCCACCAACTATATGTGGTTTTTATTATTTGCCGTTTTATTATTATTATTATATTTATTTATTACTGATTGATTGATTTTCTTTATTCTTGATTTGTTTATTTATTTTTCATCTTATTTTGTGCAGAAAAATAAAAATTAAGATATTTGAGAACAGTGGAATGTTTTATCAGAGCTTTTATTGTAGAAAATCGGAACCAAAGCACTGAAAAAGTTTGTATATTTTTCTGTTTTTAATAAATGCGTTATCTTTTTTTTTTTTTTTTGGAAAACCTGATGCGGCCCAGCCTTGCCCAGACCCTAGCTCCAGTGGGCCCCAAATTGAGTAAATTGAGTTTGAGACCCCTGCTTTTGACCATTTGGGTTGAAATGGAGAGACAGGATTAGAGGGTAAAGCGAGGGAGAAAACAGAATAGATGGTTTGAGTGGTTGGTGGAAGAATGGCAAAATAACTACATGGTAGTTGTTATGATAGCATCAATAATGTTGATGGAGGTGTGCTTTTAACAGAAAAAGTGTGCTTTTTTTCCCAACAAAAATTGTTATACCGTGGAAGCAGGAGGGTCGACTGCAGTTTAGAGAGTGAGAGATTCCAAAGACTGAAAAGGTCATCCAGATAGACATGTAAGATAAAGATACTGAATGTAAGGGTTCTATAGACATTAAAACATTCCACTGTTCTCAAATATCTTACTTTTTATTTTTCTACACAAAATAAGATGAAAAATAAATAAACAAATCAAGAATAAAGAAAATCAATCAGTAATAAATAAATATAATAATAATAATAAAACGGCAAATAATAAAAACCTAAGAAACCACATATAATTGGTGGGTAGACAAATGATTTTTTTCAGATTAAAATGAACAAAGCATTATTAGAGCCCTGTAGACATGACAAAACACGACTATAGTCACATTTATACTCTTTTTATTTACAACATATTGCGCAACTGCAGGGTCTTGAGACACATGCTAACTCGCAAACTAGAGAGCTAGCGACCTAAACGGTAGCCTCCAAGTTATTTCCTTTCAACTTAAATAGCCAAAAAACTTACCACTTCCACACGGATAGGGAGGATAACTATTAACAGTTATTTAACCTTTAACATGAACATGAATCAAACGTAATAATTTTTTCTGGGTACATGATACCATACAGCATCCATATCAAACTTGCGCGGGCCGCACTAACATTAAATTTTCACATCAAGGCGGGGGCCTCAAACTAGTGTCCTGCGCGCCACATTTGGCCCGCGGGCCGCGTGTTTGAGACCCCTGCTCTAAATAAAATACAGTATATTGGCTTGTATGGTTTGGTAATAAGCAATCTCAGGAAACATCTCTGACACTACAAAGTGAATTAATTTGCATATTTTTCACTAACGTAATGACATAAACACTTAACTATTTACATTCATGAAAAAAAAAAAAGTCAATGAGTTCATAATTCAACTATATTGTGGTTAAAGTGGCTTGGAATATGTAAAAGGTAATGCGCCCAACACTGATATAGATCCTCCTTGATGGCACCTCCTCTCCTCCTCTCCTCCTCCCTCACTCCGCTGTTGGTAAGCATGATGGGTGCTCGGGATGCCGGAGCCGAGGGGAGGAACTCCGAGCGCTTGCCTTCATCGCTTGTGGTCACGGCGATAGAGAAGCGAAGATGCGTCTTCTCTTCCGTCCGGTAACGCAACCCTCAAGCTCCTTTATCTTCTCCCGAAGCCACAAACTCCTCCATTCCCGGCTTTCCGGAGAGGACTTCCAGGGTTCCCGATGGTCCACCGCGGAGGAGCCAGTCAAAGTACAAAGCAAAGCTCCTCCAACCGGGGACCGCTACACCGCGGCGGTATGGGTGCGCTGAGGAAAGGGCGTCACTTTACCACGGCTGGTCTCCTACTTCTTATTTGTTGCGCATCTGTCGCCTCCAAAGGTAAGAAAGATGCGTGGTTATGCGTGATGAATTATTATGTACAAACATGCTTCGGATAATGATGCGTTCACGGCACATTTGATTTGTGCAGTTTGTGTCCATCGCCGCCTTTTACTTGGGTGTCACAGTTTAAGCTTTGGAGTTGAGACACTGCCAAGTTTGTCTCCTCCACATCCCCGCACTCAATTCCACGCTAATTGTCAATTTTAACGGTGTCCTTATACATCATTAATAAGTCCATCATGCTGTGCAACAGGCATGCCCACATTTTTTCAGGGGGAATTCACAGAATCAATGTTTTTTTTTTTTTTTTTTTTAATCCATCCAGTGTTATTCCTTGAGGAAACTAGGATGTATGGTTTGTCCATATGTAGTACCCAAGTTCTTGTTGTTTTACATCTGCAATTTTACTCAAAAACTACATTTGAGTATTGTGGCCATTATTATTATTATTATTATTATTATTATTATTATTATTATTTATCTTTATTTACCCAGGCAAGCAATTTAAGAACAAATTCTTATTTACAAATGCAGTCTGAACAAAGAACAAAAGCACTTTGACCAGGGGGTCTCAAACATGCGGCCCGCGGGCCAATATTCCACTTCCTAGGCACATTTATTAGAGCGCTCTAGACATGAAATAACACCCCTATATTAACCTTAAAACTTGTATTACAGAATATAGTAGACATAATTAGAGAATGATGTTTTAAATCAGGGGTCTCAAAGTCAATTTACTTGGGGGCCACTGGAGCTCGGGTCTGGGTGAGACTGGGCCGCATCAGGTTTTCCAAAAAAAAAAAAAAAAATTAAAAAACTTTGCTTTGGTTCCGATTTTCTACAAGAAAAGCTCTGATGAAACATTCCACTGTTCTCAAATATCTTAATTTTTATTTTTCTACACAAAATAAGATGAAAAATAAATAAACAAATCAAGAATAAAGAAAATCAATCAATCAGTAATAAATAAATAAATATAATAATAATAATAAAAGGGCAAATAATAAAAACTTAAGAAACCACATATAGTTGGTGGGTAGACAAATTATTTTTTTTCATATTAAAATGAACAAAGCATTATTAGAGCCCTGTAGACATGACAAAACACGACTATAGTCACATTTATACTCTTTTTATTTACAACATATTGCGCAACTGCAGGGTCTTGAGACACATGCTAACTCGCAAACTAGAGAGCTAGCGACAGAAACGTTAGCCTTCAAGTTATTTCCTTTCAACTTAAATAGCCAAAAACTTACCACTTCCACACGGATAGGGAGGATAACTATTAACAGTTATTTAACCTTTAACATGAACATGAATCAAACGTAATAATTTTTTCTGGGTACATGATACCATACAGCATCCATATCAAACTTACGCGGGGCCGCGCTAACATTAAACTTTCATATCAAGGCGGGGGGCCTCAAACTGGTGTCCTGCGTGCCACATTTGGCCCGCGGTCCGCATGTTTGAGACCACTGTTTTAAATCCTTAAAGCCTTTTTTTTGTTTAGCCCGTACAGTGTTTTACCTGTAAAAGCACAAAGAGACCAATCATGGTGGTTCACATGTTTCTTTCATGGCAGCAGTCAGATTGAGCTAACATTTTCTGACACACGCTCTTTGTTTGCCTGGTGGGAGTCTGCACATATGTGTTGTATGTTTGTGTGTACACGCTTTGGGGCAGAACTCCACTGTACTCAGAGGGCTTATGTCCCGGGACCACCAGTGGATGGTGGATAATGTTCCATCAAAATGTCTATTTTTGACAGGCTAGCTCACAATAGCCACGTTTATATGAGGAGTTTTTGTCTTTCCGAATGGAATCTTTCTGAATGACCTTTCCGAAAATAATGGTATAAATGGAAAGGAATATTCCAATGGCGTGTCTACATGCGCCGCTATAATCAACCAGAATAGTCAACAGGGCATGCCCAGTAAAGCGTAAACACCAATATCATGTGATACCGACTTCCTGGAGTATTTCTTCCACTTGTTGGAATAACTCCGTATTGCCAGTTTTTCCTTCGTTCCAGTCTTGGAATTTAGTTTGAATCAAAAACAAACTTTCCTTAGCAGTCCAGTGCCGATTCTGTTCCACAGATGGCGCTAATGCACACCAAAGCTGCTTGCCAACCGCCAATAAACAAGAGAAGAAGAAGAAGAACGCAGTGTGACAACTTTCCGTTTTGAGCGGGTACAAGATACCTCAATCGGATTGGGGAAAGGAATATTCCACAATCTGGGAATCCCATTATATATTCATTGGGATTGGCACTTTTCTTTGGGAATGAGGTGTATACAAAGGTTACATTCTTTCCGTTGGAGCAAATAACCTGAATGGAATTGGAATATTTGGGTCCATGTAAACGTGGCTAGTGAGGATCTCCAAGTTGGAACGAACTTGTCAAAGCATTGTTATGTCAGATGCCTTCTTTAAGGAGAATTTGGATGGAAGATCAGCTTGATTGCGGAACCACCAGACAGTCCAACGAAAGCTGTGGTCGCCGGCACGTGGTGGGAGGCGGCGGGTGGCTGTGGCTGGTTGCATGGGTGGGCGACATGTTTGCATCCATTCACACCAGCTTCTTTTCCTCCTCGGAACTACTTTGATATCCCCAAATTCCCTTCACATCTGAAGGAGATTCCTACAATTCCAATGCTCTTTTTCACGGAAATCATCCGATACCGATGGGAGCCCCCCTGGTACAGATATTAGAGACTATGTTTCTGTTTCTGCAGGGGGGTGCTGGAGCCTATCCCAGCTGTCTTCTCCACCCTGGACTGGTGTCCAGCCAATCACAGGGCACATATAGACAAACAACCATTCACACTCACATTCATACCTATGGACAATTTGGAGTGGCTAATTAACCTAACATGTTTTTGGAATGTGGGAGGAAACCGGAGTACCCGGAGAAAACCCACGCATGCACGGGGAGAACATGCAAACTCCAAACAGAAATGGCCGGGGATGGAATTGAAACCGTGGTGTCTTAGCTGTGAGGTCTGTGCGCTAACCACACGACCACCGTGCAGCCTGCGTTTAGGTACTTTTGTACTTTTACTTTTATCGAATACGTGATGACGTGTTGACAAAGAGACAATATGGCGGCACAATCAACCGGAGCACCACGTTCGTGTTTTGTTATTTCTTGAATTCATAAGTGTCATAATAATTTTAATAATTTAATATAATAATTTTTCAGCCAAAATGGAGACAAAAAAGTTATACTAAGTTCCAGCGTTGTGGTCAAGAAGGTTGTTGCCAAATTGTGTTGTTGTCAACACATCATCACAGCTTCAATTAAGGTAAAAGAAACCTTAAATATCTCCTTAATTTGTCCTTTAGATGCATTTAGAAATGTTTTTGTATGTAAAGCTAGAATTGTAAAAGTATAAAAGCATGTTAATTTTTTTTTTTTTAGACTTGTGGCGTAACTGTGTTAGTTAGGAAAGAACTACAGAGGCAAACATTGATGACTTCATCGACTTCAATTTTCCCCACTCAGAACGTTCTGCTGCATGTGTATTATTTTGAACCGGATATTTATTTTGTATCTTTTTCAGGAAAAATATTTTTCATGGGTTAATTCTGCATATACAGTAAACCTCGGATATATCGGATTCAATTGTTCCCACTGGTTTTGTCCGATATAAGCGAAATCCGTTATATGCGTATACCGGAAAATGTCCGTTTGACGCATATATCGGATTTATATCCGGTATATGCGTAAATGGGATTTTATCCGTTATAAAAAGGCACTTCCTTGACTATGTTTCCAATGTACCTGGACGCGCAGGCAACGCTGCAAACGCTGCAAATGACGTCGTATAGCGGCCTGTCACCATTCGGCGAATCGGAGCGCCACAATGCGGCCATCCGATATATGCCAGGGAAATTTCATGGAAATGCATTGGAACAGGACTGGAGATTTTGTCCGAAATAGGCGAAATCCGTTATAAAAAATCCGATATATGCAATGAATTTTTATTGGAAATGCATTACAGAAAAATCGGTTCTTTTTTATCTGTCCGTTGTGAGCGAATTTCCGATATATCCGAGTCCGATATATCCGAGGTTTACTGTAGTACATTTAAACATCAGGATCCGTATTGGCAGCTTAAAACCCAGACATTCCTACGTACTTCCGACACACTGCACATAAAAAAATTCAGGAACTGCTGAACGTTGTCTTTGATGGTAGTCGAGGTACATTAGCCACGTTTACATGGACCCAAATATTTCAATTCCATTCGGTTTATTTGCTCAATCGGAAAGAATGTAACCTTTGTATACACCTCATTCCCAAAGAAAAGTGCCAATCCCAATGAATATATAATGGGATTCCCAGGGGTGGAATATTCCTTTAACCAATCCGATTGAGGTATCTTGTACCCGCTCAAACGGAAAGTTGTCAGATTGCGTTCTTCTTCTTCTTCTGTTGTTTATTGGCGCCAAATGACGTCGTATAGCGGCCTGTCACGATTCGGCGAATCAGAGCGCCACGATGCGGCCATCCGATATATGCCAGGGAAATTTCATGGAAATGCATTGGAACGGGACTGGAGATTTTGTCCGAAATAGGCGAAATCCGTTATAAAAAAATCCGATATATGCAATGAATTTTTATTGGAAATGCATTACAGAAAAATCGGTTCTTTTTTATGAGCGAATTTCCGATATATCCGAGTCCGATATATCCGAGGTTTACTGTACTTTCCACAGACTCTTTCTGTAATTTCACAATGTCTCTTGCTAAGTAGTGGAAGCAGATTTAGTTTTCACTAACAGCACAACACATGTCATTTGTGATTTCTGAAAAAAAAAAGTGTTCTGCCGCTACCCTTCGATGCACTTAAAATCTTCTTATTGAACCTCAAACGTTCATGCAAGAATCATCGTGACATTTTGGGCACCCCTACAAACTCCTTGTTCAAAACCAAACCACCTCTTGTGTTGCTATTTGTCTGCCTGTCACAGCCGTCTGAAAGGCCACGAATCTAACAACAGGTGACAACGCACACATTGACTCGATGAACCGCGCGGCAGCTCGGCTGTTACGGGAGTCACAAAGCTCGCCTGCACTCAGGAGAGATTTAAACTCTCAAGGAATCGATGGTAATGTTTGCACGCCGGCGGGTTGACAATGAGATTGCCGCAATGGGTCATGAATGGGGCTTCTCCTGTGTAACTTAGGGAAGCATTGCAAACGGCAGCACAGGAACGTCTTGTGCAAATTTACAGTCAACCCACTGAAGATATTTGCTATTTTTGTTACGTAGCAACTACAGTAATCCCTCGTTTATCGCTATGAATTGATTATAAGTAGAACTGCAAAGTAGGTTTCCTTAATTCCTTAATTTCCATGGAATATTTTTGTAGTTAGAACATAGAAAACCTGCTTATAACTTTCTGAATACGGTTTCAAACACCCCTATAGTCGCCTTTACTCAAGATAGTAGACATAATAAGCAATACTTCACTGATAATGTTTTTTTATGTTTCCGTTACAAAAGCACTGGCTTCAACAGTCAATACGGCGTCATAACTTGCATCAAAAATAGATATTTCTATGGGGTTAGATGTTTTTTTATACCTAGCATATAGGTTTGCATGTTTTTTGGTTAAAATAAAAAATTTACGCAAATATTTGGCTGCATCTTGTAGTGTTATTGGCTTGTCTTGTTAGTACAACTGTTTATTATTATATGCATAAAACAATTCTAATTGCATTTAAATGATGAATGGACGGGATAAATGGACGCTGGATCTCGGGTCTGGGTGAGACTGGGCCGCATCAGGTTTTACAAAAAAAAAACAAAAAAAAAACGCATTTATTAAAAACAAAAAAAATAAAAAAACTTTTTTTTATTTATTAGAGCGCTCTAGACATGAAATAACACCCCTATAATAACCTTAAAACTTGTATTACAGAATATAGTAGACATAATTAGAATGATGTTTTAAATCAGGGGTCTCAAACTCAATTTACTTGGGGGCCACTGGAGCTAGGGTCTGGGTGAGACTGGGCCGCATCAGGTTTTCAAAAAAAAAAAAAAAAAAAAATTAAAAAACTTCGCTTTGGTTCCAATTTTCTACAATAAAAGCTCTGATAAAACATTCCACTGTTCTCAAATATCTTACTTTTTATTTTTCTACACAAAATAAGATGAAAAATAAATAAACAAATCAAGAATAAAGAAAATCAATCAGTAATAAATAAATATAATAATAATAAAAGGGCAAATAATAAAAACTTAAGAAAGCACATATAGTCGGTGGGTAGACAAATGATTTTTTTCAGATTAAAATGAACAAAGCATTATTAGAGCCCTGTAGACATGACAAAACACGACTATAGTCACATTTATACTCTTTTTATTTACAACATATTGCGCAACTGCAGGGTCTTGAGACACATGCTAACTCGCAAACTAGAGAGCTAGCGACCTAAACGGTAGCCTTCAAGTTATTTCCTTTCAACTTAAATAGCCAAAAACTTACCACTTCCACACGGATAGGGAGGATAACTATTAACAGTTATTTAACCTTTAACATGAACATGAATCAAACGTAATCATTTTTTCTGGGTACATGATACCATACGGCATCCATATCAAACTTGCGCGGGCCGCACTGACATTAAACTTTCATATCAAGGCGGGGGCCTCAAACTGGTGTCCTGCGGGCCACATTTGGCCCGCGGGCCGCGTGTTTGAGACCCCTGATAAATCGACAAATGGATTTGGTTAGCGTACTTTTTGGTTTCGGCTACTCTGGAATGGATTCATGACACACACAAGATGTTCCACTTTAATTGGTTAGTTCATACTTTGTTTGCTTTAGTGGAGGTTTGTATTTGGGTACGGGGAAAGAAAAAGATGGGATTAGCTCATATTTATTTTCAGGATTATTGAAGTTTCTAGTAATTGGCAGTCATGCATTGCAAACGAGAGAAAACATTTGCCTTGTGCAATTAGTGGATTTTTTTTTTTTTTTTTTTTTTTTAGTTTGCATTGACATCACAGCAGAAATGTTCCATTTTAGTACCACAGCAAGTCGATTGTATTCAGAACACACATTCCAAATGTGTACTGTATTATTTTTCTTTCGCTGGAAAAAAAATGATGCTTAAAATTGTTGCATTATTTCTGGGAAAAAATAATTTTTTTTTCAGTTTTGCTGAGTCCAGCTTCTTTGAACACAGACGTCATTTATCGGTTATTCCCCATCACAGGCAGTCAGTAGCGTCGGCGTTGACTGAATCGACGACGTGCAGCTGCCACGGGTGACAATGTGTGCAGTTCAGCGCCCGGATTTACATTTAAATGAAACCAATGGCTATACATACATTCAGAAATGATATACTGTAATAATAATGATGGTAATAATGATAAGTAAAGTCCACTTTCATATTGGAACTAGTTCTCTATGAGTTATGCCTTTTTTCTGGTTTGGGGCTGTACCCTTTACATCTCAATGAGTGGATTAATCATTTTCCTCTCTATAAGTCCTAATGTAGTCTTCACTCACCCCTGGAGCTCATTTGGGTCGTCTGGCTGCGTGGCTCAATGGTACATGCATTATTATTATACAGCTATTCTATTCTCACTCATATCTGTAAATCTTTACAGCAAAAGGACAGTAGATATGGTATTAAAATATGTCATATTCCAGCAGCACGCTGGATACCAATGCTCTTTTTAAGAAATATATATGTAAAACGCTTACATGATTCTTTTGCTGCATGCTCATTACACTGACGACTGCTGTTTCCTAATGGGACTGACGCAGTCTTTAAGATGGCATTTAGTAGAGTTAATTACACGGCCAACTTTCTCTTGGATAGACAATGATGGAGTGGAGCAAGGCACTTTTAATCTGTACCATGTTCTTTTCATTTCTTCACAACTGGAAGCTAGGCATTTGAAATTTGGACGAGGACCAAATTGTTTACATTTACAAATATCCGCTTGATGCATTTTGCTGGCGAGAAAAACTCGGCATGGTAAGTGGAAAATGGGAAATTCTTGCATATATATATATATATATATATATATTTTTTTTTTTTTATTTTATTTTATACCTAGCATATATGTTTGCATGTTTTTTGGTTAAAATTAAAAATTTACGCACATATTTGGCACGTATGTTGTAGTGTTATTGGCTTGTATTGTTAGTACAGTAAACCTCGGATATATCGGACTCGGATATATATCGGAAATTCGCTCACAACGGACAGATAAAAAAGAACCGATTTTTCTGTAATGCATTTCCAATAAAAATTCATTGCATATATCGGAATTTTTATAACGGATTTCGCCTATTTCGGACAAAATCTCCAGTCCCGTTCCAATGCATTTCCATGAAATTTCCCTCGCATATATCGGATGGCCGCATCGTGGCGCTCCCGATTCGCCGAATCGTGACAGGCCGCTATACGACGTCATTTGCAGCGTTTGCAGCGTTGCCTGCGCGTCCAGGTACATTGGAAACATAGTCAAGGAAGTGCCTTTTTATAACGGATAAAATCCCATTTACGCATATACCGGATATAAATCCGATATATGCGTAAAACGGACATTTTCCGGTATACGCATATAACGGATTTTGCGTATATCGGACAAAACCAGTGGGAACAATTGAATCCGATATATCCCAGGTTTACTGTACAACTGTTTATTTTTATATGCATAAAACAATTCGAATTGCATTTAAATGATGAATGGAGGGGATAAATGGACAATTAAGGTTACTTTGACCTTCACCGAAGACATGATGATGTGTTGACAAAGATGTGATGTGGCAGCGAGATCAACACAGACAGCATGTTTGTGTTTTGCCATGAGTTTGTCACGGCTCGTCATGCAGGTGTTGCGATGCGACCCCAGGTTGCAGAGATGAGGAGAATGGTGCAGGAAAAAGCTTAGCCTTATTTTTAAAGTTCAGCGAATGCAGCACTGGCATGCGACACGCAATGAATAACAAACAAACAATGAACCAACAAAAGGCAACGCACACGGCTGAACTAAATAAGAAAATCAAATTAGAAACAGGTGCGCGTAGAAGGGAAAGTAAAAGTAACGGGACACAGGGCAGACCAACACAGGAAGAACAACAAAATAAAAGCATGCAAACAGGAACTAAGGCAAACTACGTGAAACACAAAAACTGTCACACAGGAGGCGAAGCGGATTGTGACAGAGTTGTTTCATGAATTGAGAATTCTTTTTTTTTTTTTTTATCAAACATGTTGGCACTTGCAGCATTCAAAAAAAAAAAACGCATTTATTAAAAACAAAAAAATTTAAAAAACTTCGCTTTGGTTTCAATTTTCTACAATAAAAGCTCTGATAAAACATTCAACTGTTCTCAAATATCTTAATTTTTTATTTTTCTACACAAAATAAGATGAAAAATAAATAAACAAATCAAGAATAAAGAAAAATCAATCAATCAGTAATAAATAAAGAAATATATTAATAATAATAAAACGGCAAATAATTAAAAAAAAACATGGTGGTTCGTTTTTCGGCAAAGTTCACTGCCGAACCACTGCCAGTTTTTAAGCAGGTAACAATTAAAATTAAATTACTTTTACCTTAAATTAAGTTGTGATTATTGCCAAAGGTACGATGTGGCAGAGAGATCAACAAAAGACACCACCTTCTTGTTTTGCCATGAGTTATTTCTTGAATTGTGTTTCTCACGTTCTGGCACTTGTAACTTTCCTTGGCTCCTAATACTTTATTTCTTATGGGAAAAATGTATTTGGTTAGGGTACGTTTCGGTTCCGGTAGGAACTTCCGGAACGGATTAATGACGATAACAAATTTTGAAATGTAAAAAATAAGTTGGCATTTTCACAAATGGTCGAAACATAACGAAAACATAATAGTAGTATAATTATCGTTTAATATTAGTGTTTGTTTCGTATTGAGTTTATCTGCCCAAGACCTAACTGATTACTCAATTAAATCATATAAAATAATTAATACTTGCAGCCATAAAAACCTGATATACAGTTTTTGATATGCCAACCCACATATGGTTCCTGGCGATTGTGTACCTACTCTTATGGCCTTGGGGTAGCTGTTCGAACATGCCGTCCCTTCATCGGTGGTGCACCGGCGCGCCCGCTGAGACACAATGGTGCTTCAGGACAAGTTGTGATGAATGGCGTTCCCGGCGCCCATTCCAGCATGCTGTGTCCTTCCCTATGTGGAGGGACTCATGGCCTTGCCGCTGGGTGGATGTGAATCATTGGCCTGTCCCCGTGACCAAAGGGTGACAAAAAAAGGGCTGCAGCAAATAAACAATAACCTGCAATTTTATGACATACTTTAATACTAACGAGGTCCAATATAAGAGTGACATCAAAGACCCCCAAGACCCCAAAGGTGTTTGACGGGGTCGAGCACCAGGTCAGTTGTTTATATTGGACATCTACAATCACTAGTTATTTTCTTAAGACAAAAAAAATGTTTGCTATGAAGTCAAACCTCGGTTACCACTTTTTTGCCAACATTTTCCAGTGGGAACAATTGAATCCGATATATCCCAGGTTTACTGTAACTGTTTTTTTTATACTTTGATTGCTTTGTTTCTTGTTTTTAATATTTTAATATCTATTTTACTATTTTATTTCTTAAATGATCTTTTAGTTTTGGATTCTTACTTTTTAATTTTACTAGTCTGTGCCGCATTTTGGAAACTCTGTTTATAAAATAAAATACTATATAAATAAAGTGGATTGGATTGGACCACAATTCTCAAAAAAAAAATGTTAACACAACACCTTATACATATAGTTATACAATTTTAATTTACATTCTATGTCCTGTATATACAGGCAAATGATAAATTAACATAATTAATGAACATTAATGAACATTTATTGGTTGGGACCAATAACCGTGCAGTTGACATGCCGGGAGGCAGGCGGGAATAAATTAAAACAGACCGTTTTGGAAATCCATGGAAATACAGATGGAATAGGTGCAGATTCCGGAAGCTCCAGAAAGCTTTCTGTGATAGTTATTGTGTGTAGCTGCTCTATAGGAGTCCACACTTCATTCATTCATTTTCTACCGCTTTTCCTCATGAGGGTGCTGGAGCCTATCCCAGCTGTCTTTGGGCGAGAGGCGGGGTACACCCTGGACTGGTGGCCAGCCAATCACAGGGCACATATAGACAAACAACCATTCACACTCACATTCATACCTATGGACAATTTGGAGTGGCTAATTAACCTAGCATGTTTTTGGAATGTGGGAGGAAACCGGAGTACCCGGAGAAAACCCATATGCAAACTCCACACAGAGATGGTCGAGGGTGGAATTGAACCTTAGTCTCCTAGCTGTGAGGTCTGCGTGCTAACCACTCGACCACCGTGCCGCCCCACTTCAGTACAAACGGCCGAAAATTTGGATAATCGGTCCTCTTGATGTTATTGTTGCCAAAGATGACAGCCGACTACACAAATACTTTTGTTATGTATTTATTTCTTGTATTCAATAGCGTTTCTGTTGATCAAAATGCGTCACTTGCAGCTTTCTTTGGTTCCATTATGCAGCGGCGATGAAAAGAAAAGCATATATTTAAAGGGAGAAACATTCAAGAAAAAAAACGGAATAACACAAAGGTGGTGTCTTTGTCGAGCTCGCTGCCACGTAGCGTCTTTGGCAGCAATCACGTCTTCAGATTCAGCTGCTTGTGTAAGGCATCTCTAATGGCAGCCACTGGGTCTTTGTCTGCCTTTTCAGAGATCCCCGAGGTGACTAAGTTGTTTCTCATTGTGCAAGTTTGTAAATCAATATATGCTTCTCTGAGAGATTTGTTTTCTTTCGTTGAGTCTTTTCCATGCCCCCGGTGAGAGATTTGACCGTGTCGGGGAGTGTTGTGGGATGCTAGCGCGGCATCACACAGCATTTGAAATTCTTTGTGCAGAGTTTCAACGAATGACAGTCTGGCGTGAAAAGCTCAAGAGTTTTTTTTTTCTTTATTGAGCCGAGAATGGGAGAAAAGTTGCTAGTTGCAGAGGTGCTGGGCAATGGTGAGTTCACTGACCAACTTTGCTCGGTGGACGCAGTGGCGGCGGCAGGGTTAAAAAAAAATGGAGTCTTATCAAATGGTCACTTTGTTCACTAAATGATTCATTTTAGCGGTATGTATTTGGTAAGCACGGCTTTTTGACATTTGATTGACAGAAGTTGCTCATCCTTGCATTACATATTCATCAAACAAGTATTCTGCGTGTTTGTTGAACAATTTAGACAGGGGTCTCAAACACGCGGCCCGTGGGCCAAATGTGGCACGCAGGACACTAGTTTGAGGCCCCCGCCTTGATATGAAAGTTTAATGTTAGTTTGATATGGATGCTGTATGGTATCATGTACCCAGAAAAAATGATTACGTTTGATTCATGTTCATGTTAAAGGTTAAATAACTGTTAATAGTTATCCTCCCTATCCGTGTGGAAGTGGTAAGTTTTTGGCTTTTTAAGTTGAAAGGAAATAACTTGGAGGCTACCGTTTAGGTCGCTAGCGATCTAGTTTGCGAGTTAGCATGTGTCTCGAGACCCTGCAGTTGCGCAATATGTTGTAAATAAAAAGAGTATAAATGTGACTATAGTCGTGTTTTGTCATGTCTACAGGGCTCTAATAATGCTTTGTTCATTTTAATATGAAAAAAATCATTTGTCTACCCACCAACTATATGTGGTTTCTTAATTTTTAATTATTTGTTTTATTATTATTATTATATTTATTTATTAGTGATTGATTGATTTTCTTTATTCTTGATTTGTTTATTTATTTTTCATCTTATTTGGTGTAGAAAAATAAAAAGTAAGATATTTGAGAACAGTGGAATGTTTTATCAGAGCTTTTATTGTAGAAAATCAGAACCAAAGCAAAGTTTATTCATTTTTCTGTTTTTAATAAATGCGTTTTTTTTTTTTTTTTTTGGAAAAAACAGATTTTCGTCAAAGGCACCTTCTTGTTCGCCTTTTTTTTTATTTTATGGCCTATTTTGAATCTGTTCTGTCCGTAGAACGGGCCATGCCATGCCTCTTTTATAACACTACTCACTGCTATCATCAACTTGGATTGACAAATGAACAGAACCACCCGTCACCACAACAGAGACATCAGACATGGTTTACCGCATGTGCCTTCGGAGAAGACAGATTGCGGACGGGGAAATGAGGCAACCGTCATGTTTTTGGGTCGAAAATGATGATGAAAACTCATAATGTCCTCAGCATTTAGTATATATTTGAATTTACTTTTTGTTTGGTCTTGGTGGGCAGCTTCTGTAACTCATCAGTTCCTCATCTGCCTGAGGCATACTCCCACTGCTTACTTTTTATGCTCGAGAATTTCACTGCTGAAAGTCCTTTTTGGCTTTTGATACAATCTCATAGTTCTCCAGGGTCAACACCCGAGTGGATTGCGTTTCCTTCTATGGAAACTGATGTTTACTCATCTCAACCTTGTGGGCAAAGCTGCCTCTTTACTGATTTGCTACGGCTTGTGCCTACACAACCTCCAAGGAAAACGCTTCTTTTGTTTTTTTTTTTTAAGTTTCTAAACTAATATGCCTTAGAATTTACAACAATGTGGTGTGCATTTCTACAGTGTTGGCTTAATTCAATGTTTCCGTCATTTATGGCATAAAAAAAACATCCAACATCAATTTTCTATGCCACGTTTTGAAAAAAAATCAAAATCAATGTTTACTTAATAACATACCAAAAATATAAAACCTTTTAAATCAAGCGATGTCAATGGCGGAACACGGCTTGTTCAAAAGTTCAACAAATCAAAAGATGGAATCTCAATTTACGTGGGGGCCACTGGAGCTCGGGTCTGGGTGAGACTGGGCCGCATCAGGTTTTCCAAAAAAAAAAACCCCAAAAAAACGCATTTATTAAAAACAAAAAAATTTAAAAAACTTCGCTTTGGTTCCAATTTTCTACAAGAAAAGCTCTGATAAAACATTCCACTGTTGTCAAATATCTTACTTTTTATTTTTCTACACAAAATAAGATGAAAAATAAATAAACAAATCAATCAATCAGTAATAAATAAATATAATAATAATAATAAAACGGCAAATAATAAAAACTTAAGAAAGCACATATAGTTGGTGGGTAGACAAATGATTTTTTTCATATTAAAATGAACAAAGCATTATTAGAGCCCTGTAGACATGACAAAACACGACTATAGTCACATTTATACTCTTTTTATTTACAACATATTGCGCAACTGCACTGTCTTAAGACACATGCTAACTCGCAAACTAGAGAGCTAGCCACCTGAACAGTAGCCTTCAAGTTATTTCCTTTCAACTTAAATAGCCAAAAACTTACCACTTCCACACGGATAGGGAGGATAACTATTAACAGTTATTTAACCTTTAACATGAACATGAATCAAACGTAATAATTTTTTCTGGGTACATGATACCATACAGCATCCGTATCAAACTTGCGCGGGCCGCACTAACATTAAACTTTCATATCAAGGCGGGGGCCTCAAACTAGTGTCCTGCGGGCCACATTTGGCCCGCGGGCCGCATGTTTGAGACCCCCGCCTTAAGATGAAATATGCATTGTGAGCACCATAAACGACCTCAACAAACGACTGAGTTCGGCTGTACCAATGTCAATAGTCGGGGGAAATTTTGGGGGTTTTGAGACCCCCCCAAAAGAGGGAAATATTGACAAATTAATCTTCCTGCACTCCAACGGCACAAAAGAAGAGGTTAACATAACTTTTTGTTTTCTCCCTCAAACTGCAGATGTGTCTTTGAACAGATTCTCGCTACTCCACAACGATATTTACCTACATGTCGTACATGCATGGCATGAAAATGAAAATACTTCATATCCAAAAATATATTAATATATAATATAACTATTAACAGTTATTTAACCTTTAACATGAACATGAATCAAACGTAATAATTTTTTCTGGGTACATGATACCATACAGCATCCGTATCAAACTTGCGCGGGCCGCACTAATATTAAACTTTCATATCAAGGCGGGGCCTCAAACTAGTGTCCTGCGGGCCTCATTTGGCCTGTGTGCCGCGTGTTTGAGACCCCTGCGATAGAACATCAATATGTTGGGAAAGTCATAAAATGAAAACTTGGTTGAATTATGAGCTGTATGATCTCAGAGGTGTTGGACTTTAGAGGTTGTGCTTCGTGTGATTGAAATCTTATGCCCAGTGACTTGTCTACACGACAAGACCCTTTTTTTTTTTTTTTTGGTCTTTAATATTTGCAGTTTAATATTGTGTCCTGACCAAAAGGGAGACATATTGAGTGAAAGCTTTCCTCACGATACCCCCGTCTACTCAGGGCATGTGAAATCCATATTCAGGCTTCAGGCCAACCATCCCCTGCGAAGTAACAACAAGTCACCTCCCAACACTGAAAAGCTTTTAACATCACTCACTTTTCGGATCAGGGGTACTCGACAAGCAGTCAGCACGGGAAGTTGCTGCAAGGTGGAGCAGGAGAAGCACTTTTACGTGATGTATGTTTCAGTATGGTTGATAGGCATTTGCACTAAACAAGCGGTTTAGATTTAGAATTCAGTACGATCAATGCCGGATAGTATTTTTAGAGCCTTCAACCGATCAAACAGTGTAACTCTGGTGGTTATTCACAAAAAAATGCAACAAATAAAAACTAAAAGAAATAAATAAAAACATCGATGGTGCTCAGTGGATGCCTCCTGTATGTGCAGATTGAGCGGAATAAATTGAAGTCATTCATCAGCACCGTGCGTTCTTGAGTAATGTGTAGCCCTCAGGGTTGTATGGGAAGGAGAATTGTAATTCAAAACTAAAAAAACAAAAAAAAATGTTCAAAAAGCATTTCTGTTGCATTTTATTGATATCTGGAAATATTTGTGTCTAGCTGCAGAAGAAGAGGCCAAAAGAAGTAAAGGAAGACAGACATAATAACTCAAATGGATTACATTAAATTAAAGCATAACACGTTTAATCCATGTCATTCCTTATAATCCTCAGGGACTGCTACTGCTTAAATTACTATGTGAAGCACTGCTTTACTGTTTGCGGTATTTAAAATGTGTCTGTAATCAGTTTATCATATATGACCGTACAAGCAAAATGTACAGCATATACTGCATGTACCACTGTTAAAAAGCCCACCATTTGTACACGCTTATGTTGTTGTTTTTTTTTATCGAGTGTTAAATTTTGCACTTCCTTCGGAGGTTCTTGAAATCACCACAGTGAGATTGCAGAAGCGAAGCTTTTATTTAATTTCAGATTCCATCTGTTCATGGCTCATCTTACATTATTAATCATTAGAGGTGAGCGCCTATACATTTTACATGCATTTGGATTGTGCATTGCGCTTGATAGATTCTGTGTTTATGAACAATTGAAATTAAAGCGAGGGGGCTCTGGAACTTAACACTGTAACTGCAATTTTTGTTCACTTTAATTGCAAATGTTGATCCAAAATCAGGGGAAAAACATGGAAATTTAACTCTTTTTGGGAGTGGCTTAAAGCGAGGTGGTTCTGGAACTTAATCAAATATTATAACACTGTAACTGCAATTTCTGGTCACTTTTATTGCAAAAGTTGATCCAAAATCAGTGGAAAAATATGGAAATGTAACTCTTTTTGGGAGTGGCTTAAAGCGAGGTGGTTCTGGAACTTAATCAAATATAATAACGCTGTAACTGCAATTTTTGTTCACTTTTATTGCAAATGTTGATCCAAAATCAGGGGAAAACATGGAAATGTAACTCTTTTTGGGAGTGGCTTAAAACGAGGTGGTTCTGGAACTTAATCAAATATAATAACGCTGTAACTGCAATTTTTGGTCACTTTAATTGCAAATGTTGATCCAAAATCAGGGGAAAACATGGAAATTTAGCTCTTATTGGGAGTGGCTTAAAGCGAGGTGGTTCTGGAACTTCATCAAATATTATAACACAGTAACTGCAGTTTTTGCTCACTTTAATTGTAAATGTTGATCCAAAATCAGGGGGAAAATATGGAAATTTAACTCTTTTTGGGAGTGGCTTAAAGCGAGGTGGTTCTGGAAGTTAATCAAATATAATAACACTGTAACTGCAATTTCTGGTCACTTTTATTGCAAATGTTGATCCAAAATCAGGGGAAAACATGGAAATTTAACTCTTTTTGGGAGTGGCTTAAAGCGAGGTGGTTCTGGAAGTTAATTAAATATAATAACACTGTAACTGCAGTTTTTTGTCACTTTTATTGCAAATGTTGATCCAAAATCAGGGGAAAACATGGAAATTTAACTCTTTTTGGGGGTGGCTTTAAAGCGAGGTGGTTCTGGAACTTAATCAAATATAATAACACTGTAACTGCAATTTTTGCTCACTTTTATTGCAAATGTTGATCCAAAATCAGGGGGAAAACATGGAAATTTAACTCTTTTTGGGAGTGGCTTAAAGCGAGGTGGTTCTGGAACTTCATCAAATATAATAACACTGTAACTGCAATTTTTGGTCACTTTTATTGCAAATGTTGATCCAAAATCAGGGGAAAACCTGGAAATGTAACTCTTTTTGGGAGTGGCTTAAAGCGAGGTGGTTCTGGAACTTACTCAAATATAATAACGCTGTAACTGCAATTTTTGGTCACTTTAATTGCAAATGTTGATCCAAAATCAAGGGAAAACATGGAAATGTAACGCTTTTAGGGAGTGGCTTAAAGCGAGGTGGTTCTGGAACTTAATCAAATATTATAACACTGTAACTGCAGTTTTTGGTCACTTTAATTGCAAAAGTTGATCCAAAATCAGTGGAAAAATATGGAAATGTAACTCTTTTTGGGAGTGGCTTAAAGCGAGGTGGTTCTGGAACTTAATCAAATATAATAACGCTGTAACTGCAATTTTTACTCACTTTTATTGCAAATGTTGATCCAAAATCAGGGGGAAAACATGGAAATTTAACTCTTTTTGGGAGTGGCTTAAAGCGAGGTGGTTCTGGAAGTTAATTAAATATAATAACACTGTAACTGCAGTTTTTTGTCACTTTTATTGCAAATGTTGATCCAAAATCAGGGGAAAAATATTGAAATTTAACTCTTTTTGTGGTTCTGGAACTGAATCAAATATTATAACACAGTAACTGCAATTTTTGCTCACTTTAATTGTAAATGTTGATCCAAAATCAGGGGGAAAATATGGAAATTTAACTCTTTTTGGGAGTGGCTTAAAGCGAGGTGGTTCTGGAAGTTAATCAAATATAATAACACTGTAACTGCAATTTCTGGTCACTTTTATTGCAAATGTTGATCCAAAATCAGGGGAAAACATGGAAATGTAACTCTTTCTGGGAGTGGCTTAAAGCGAGGTGGTTCTGGAACTTAATCAAATATAATAACGCTGTAACTGCAATTTTTGTTCACTTTAATTGCAAATGTTGATCCAAAATCAGGGGAAAAGATTGAAATGTAACTCTTTTTGGGAGTGGCTTAAAGCGAGGTGGTTCTGGAAGTTAATCAAATATTATAACACTGTAACTTTAATTTTTGCTCACTTTTATTGCAAATGTTGATCCAAAATCAGAAGAAAACATGGAAATTTTACTCTTTTTGGGAGTGGCTTAAAGCGAGGTGGTTCTGGAACTTAATCAAATATAATAACGCTGTAACTGCAATTTCTGGTCACTTTAATTGTAAATGTTGATCCAAAATCAGGGGAAAACATGGAAATGTAACTCTTTTTGGGAGTGGCTTAAAGCGAGGTGGTTGTGGAACTTAATCAAATATAATAACACGGTAACTGCAATTTTTGGTCACTTTAATTGCAAATGTTGATCCAAAATCAGGGGAAAACATGGAAATTTAACTCTTTTTGGGAGTGGCTTAAAGCGAGGTGGTTCTGGAACTTAATCAAATATAATAACGCTGTAACTGCAATTTTTGGGCACTTTAATTGCAAATGTTGATCCAAAATCAGGGGAAAACATGGAAATTTAACTCTTTTTGGGAGTGGCTTAAAGCGAGGTGGTTCTGGAACTTAATCAAATATAATAACGCTGTAACTGCAATTTTTACTCACTTTTATTGCAAATGTTGATCCAAAATCAGGGGAAAAATATGGAAATGTAACTCTTTTTGGGAGTGGCTTAAAGCGAGGTGGTTCTGGAACTTAATCAAATATAATAACGCTGTAACTGCAATTTTTGGTCACTTTAATTGCAAATGTTGATCCAAAATCAAGGGAAAACATGGAAATGTAACTCTTTTTGGGAGTGGCTTAAAGCGAGGTGGTTCTGGAACTTCATCAAATATAATAACACTGTAACTGCAATTTTTGGTCACTTTAATTGCAAATGTTGATCCAAAATCAGGGGAAAACATGGAAATGTAACTCTTTGTGGGAGTGGCTTAAAGCGAGGTGGTTCTGGAACTTAATCAAATATAATAACGCTGTAACTGCAATTTTTGGCCACTTTTATTGCAAATGTTGATCCAAAATCAGGGGAAAAGATGGAAATGTAACTCTTTTTGGGAGTGGCTTAAAGCGAGGTGGTTCTGGAACTTAATCAAATATAATAACGCTGTATCTGCAATTTTTGGTCACTTTTATTGCAAATGTTGATCCAAAATCAGGGGAAAACATGGAAATTTTACTCTTTTTGGGAGTGGCTTAAAGCGAGGTGGTTCTGGAAGTTAATTAAATATAATAACACTGTAACTGCAGTTTTTTGTCACTTTTATTGCAAATGTTGATCCAAAATCAGGGGAAAACATGGAAATTTAACTCTTTTTGGGGGTGGCTTTAAAGCGAGGTGGTTCTGGAACTGAATCAAATATTATAACACTGTAACTGCAATTTTTGCTCACTTTAATTGCAAATGTTGATCCAAAATCAGAGGAAAACATGGAAATTTAACTCTTTTTGTGAGTGGCTTAAAGCGAGTTGGTTCTGGAACTTAATCAAATATAATAACACTGTAACTGCAATTTCTGGTCACTTTTATTGTAAATGTTGATCCAAAATCAGGGGAAAACGTGGAAATTTTACTCTTTTTGGGAGTGGCTTAAAGCGAGGTGGTTCTGGAACTTAATCAAATATAATAACACTGTAACTGCAATGTTTGGTCACTTTTATTGCAAATGTTGATCCAAAATCAGGGGAAAAATATTGAAATTTAACTCTTTTTGGGAGTGGCTTAAAGCGAGGTGGTTCTGGAACTTAATCAAATATAATAACGCTGTAACTGCAATTTTTGGTCACTTTAATTGCAAATGTTGATCCAAAATCAGGGGAAAACATGGAAATTTAACTCTTTTTGGGAGTGGCTTAAAGCGAGGTGGTTCTGGAACTTAATATAATAACACTGTAACTGCAATTTTTGGTCACTTTTATTGCAAATGTTGATCCAAAATCAGGAGAAAACATGGAAATGTAACTTTTTTTTACGAGTGGCTCTTTCAAAAGTCATGTTTGTCATAATCAAGCCTTGGAAATGTACCAAAACATGCTCATAGGGGCCGGGCAAGATCTTATATGTCAGCCACAGCCCAGACAGGAAGCTACTACAGTTTTGCGAGAATGTCTTGTGCGGTTCTCTTTTTGCAGACGGATACTTGAGTAGTAATTGCCTTTTAGCGCCTCTGTAGTTGGAAGCCATAGTGACTGTAAATATGATCAAATGAGATTCTGATGGTGGCCTTGGAGGCGGATGGCGTAAAAAGCAATAAGGAGGAATGATATCACAGGACACAGCAAAATGCAGTGATTACATTTATTTCCACTTGCTTATTACAGGAGGTGAAAATGAGCACTACCCCCCCCCCACCCCCTAGCCCCCTCCCATACATGACATATTAGGAAAACAGTGTCCTTTGATAGAGGTCTTGGATCATTATGACTGAATTAATTTGCATGAAAAAAATCACTTTTTGGCTTATAAATGCAATTTCTAAATCAAACATCTTACTGTATGCCGGCAAAGGACGGGTTTTCAGCTTTTACTGCAAATTGCCCCTTTTTTCTGTCATCACATCTGACAGCCGGATGGATACTTGTCATGTATTCCCTCCTGCAGCTGAAATAGCCTGTTTTCATCTCCGTCTGGACCACGACTTCAAAGACCCAAGGTAAAGCTATACTCAGCATGCTGTGTAGTATAAAATGAATATGGAGTATTTGTGTGTGTGTTCAAGGGGAATTCTATTAAGGCATCATCTTTTGGCTGGAAAATATTTTTTTGGATAAGTATTTTCAATGCCATGCATGTACGACATGTAGGTAAATATCATTGTGGAGTACCGAGAATCTGTTCAAAGGCACATCTGCAGTTTGAGGGAGAAAAAAAAAGTTATGTTAACCTCTTCTTTTGTGCCGTTGGAGTGCAGTAAGATTAATTTCTCAATATTTCCCTCTTTTGGGGGTCTCAAAACCCCCCAAATTTCCCCGACTATTGACATTGGTACAGCTGAACTCAGTCGTTTCTTGAGGTCGTTTATGGTGCTCACAATGCATATTTCATACTAAGGCAGGGGGTCTCAAACATGCGGCCCGCGGGCCAAATGTGGCCCGCAGGACACTACTTTGAGGCCCCCGCCTTGATATGAAAGTTTAATGTTAGTGCGGCCCGCGCAAGTTTGATATGGATGCTGTATGGTATCATGTACCCAGAAAAAATTCATACGTTTGATTCATGTTCATGTTAAAGGTTAAATAACTGTTAATAGTTATCCTCCCTATCCGTGTGGAAGTGGTAAGTTTTTGGCTATTTAAGTTGAAAGGAAATAACTCGAAGGCTACCGTTTAGGTCGCTAGCTCTCTAGTTTGCGAGTTAGCATGTGTCTCAAGACCCTGCAGTTGCGCAATATGTTGTAAATAAAAAGAGTATAAATGTGACTATAGTCGTGTTTTGTCATGTCTACAGGGCTCTAATAATGCTTTGTTCATTTTCATCTGAAAAAAATCATTTGTCTACCCACCAACTATATGTGCTTTCTTAAGTTTTTATTATTTGCCGTTTTATTATTATTATTATATTTATTTATTTATTACTGATTGATTGATTTGTTTATTTATTTTTCATCTATTCTTGTAGAAAATTGGAACCAAGGCAAAGTAAAAAATTTTTATTTTTTTTTAATAAATGCGTTTTTTTTGTTTTTTTTGGAAAACCTGATGCGGCCCAGTCTCACCCAGACCCGAGCTCCAGTGGCCCCCAAGTAAATTGAGTTTGAGACCCCTGTCCTAAGGAAATATTGTGAGCAATGTTGCAGCTTCCATTGTCACAACCCAGAGGATTTTTGAGCCTGTGTGTTGGCAATCATCCCTTACGTAGATCATCTGCTGATGATCAGCATGATATCATCTGGAGGAACTCTTTAGTGATGATGAGGTTCCTTTGTTGAGACAGGTTATCGACTTGGCACGTCACATGATAGGGAAGGGTGCTCATCTCGCCTCTTCCTCGTCGGCAGCTTCCTCGATGGATGCCATCTTCTCTCACACCGGCTCCTTCCTCAAATGCGACTTTATGGATGGTTCGTTTCAGCTGTTAATGGTACTTTGAGGGTAGATACACCCAAGGGACACAATCATACGCATGTCCCTCGCCGCTTTGCGGTTCAAACATTGCATGCTCGTTATTGTGGTCTTTCAAAAATTAATGAATGAGCATAAAAATTACAAAATGAACTAAAATTACTGAGTAAGGGATTGAAGTCTACACTGGTCACTTGGTGTCACTAGTAACCCACACACTTACGATAATAATAATCATCATCATAATCATACTAATAACACAGTTATTACTTTTGTGGCCATGCTCCCAACTAAAACTCGATTCTTAATCACACGTGCAGAAGACTAATCGATTCATCAAAAGACAAAAGTATGCGTCTTATTTATGTTTTAAATGGCTTATTTCTCTGTTTACACTCATGCTACCAAATTAAGTCGATACAAAGGTGACTATAGGGGTGTTATTCTATGTCTAGAGGGCTCTAAAAAGTGTTTGTAGGAAGTTGTCAACACATTTTCTATGCTCCAACAATGGAAATATTTGATTTATTTATAGGAATCCTACTTCACGGAAATTAATTTATTGTGGTCGGGTCTGAAACCAATGAACTGCAATAAACGAGGGACAAGCTAATACCTAATTTTTGCATATTTCAGTGCCACTTAATTATTACTTTATTTTCAAAATTTTAGTTTTTTGTTCTGATTACGGGCGGCACGGTGGTCTAGGGGTTAGCGCACAGACCTCACAGCTAGGAGACCAGGGTTCAATTCCACCCTCGGGCATCTCTGTGTGGAGTTTGCATGTTCTCCCCGTGAATGCGTGGGTTTTCTCCGGGTACTCCGGTTTCCTCCCACATTCCAAAAACATGCTAGGTTAATTGGCCACTCCAAATTGTCCATAGGTATGAATGTGAGTGTGAATGGTTGTTTGTCTATATGTGCCCTGTGATTGGCTGGCAACCAGTCCAGGGTGTACCCCGCCTTACGCCCGAAGACAGCTGGGATAGGCTCCAGCACCCCCGCGACCCTCGTGAGGAAAAAGCGGTAGAAAATGAATGAATGAATGAATGAATGTTCTGATTACAACCCTTTATGTCAGCACCTATGCTATTTCGAAACCAAGTTTCGGAACGCATCTCTTGGCGTAATGGATTGAATGGATTGAATTTCACAGTGGAGCGTGAGAATGATTCATTCATTTCAAGTTCCGGCGTCATGATATGGAAGTTAATCAAGCATCTTCGTTTATCGTAGACCATCATTCCCAGATGTTCCCTGCGTCGTCTCTTTTAGCCACCGTTGACGTTGTCACGCACATCATGAGCTCGAGTGGCGGTGGCGGTGTCCTCACTGGCAGACATGATGGATCCCCTTCCATTATCAGTGTACGCTTCTGTCACCCTGTGGGACTCAGCCAGTATGACATTTATTAATTGACTGCAGGTTAATAAATCAGCTGACATGCCGATGCTGCACAACTGAGCTCTAAACTGGTATACATTTGGACTTTTTTTTTTAAAGTGCATAGTTGTGGACTTGAGCAGCTACACAAAAACCAGCACAGAAAGACTTCTAGCCTCTTTTTGCAATGTTTCCATGGACTTCCTGCTTCGGACCCAAACGGTCTGTTTAATTTACTCCACTCCTGGCCCTCCTCGAGGTACGCCCACTGCGCTGTGATTGGTCACACTCCCGAGTGCTCCCGAGGACTTCTGGATACTGGTAATCTGCAGGCCATATAAGGAAATCCGGATCATAATTGATGTCGGTGTTAGAAAAAACTCTCTAAGAGCCCCCAAAAACGTCTTTCAGGGCTCATCTTTCAAGTGCAAGCATTTTGATCAACAGAAACGCAATTGAATTCAAGAAATACTACATAACAAAACATAAAGTTTTTGTGTTGTCTGCTGTCGTCCTTGGCAACAATAACATCAAGAGGACCTATTATCCAATTTTTTGGCCCTTTTATTGAAGTGTGGACTCCTATAGAGCGGCTACACACAATAACTGTCACAGAAAGCTTTCTAGAGCTTCCAGAATCTGCACCTATTCCAGCTGTAACAAACAATACAACATCGGAACAACATTTATGTCTTTAAGTCGCTGAATTATTATGTCTTAGCCATTTTTGTCATATTTCAATTATATGAGAAAGTATGATGCCTTCAGAGGCCTGACACATGTAATCACTTCTCTACTCTGATTTTTTCAGCTATTGGATTGCCATGATTTCCTGATATAAATAAAATAAAACATTAATGTTTAAAACAACAGTAGTACAATAATACCTCACCACTTTGTGCTTAGATTTTTGCGGCAGTTTTTCAACACTATGCTAATTACTAAATGACGCTGTTTCATGTGCGGAATAGAACAAGGATGGATGAACTGATGCTGTTTTCAGCTTGGATAGGAATGTATAATACATAATTTAAAGAGGAACTGCACTTTTTTGGAATCTGCATTTTAACGAAAGACAACAAGTTAATATGAGCTAGCTAACAAGGCACATCATTGGGCGGTACCTATGTAGACAATGAGGCCCTTTGACCAAAAAACCTCGAACATCGTTTGATGTATATGCTGTCATCATGCATTAACACGTATACTGATAATGTATGATGTATGTATGTATGTATGTTTTACATACACAGTACGATAGATACCCAGGCGACTCCTCTGCAAAAAGTACAGAAAACAGAAAGATAGATATGAGCTGAAAATACAATGACTTGGATGAATGAGATGATTCATAGGCATAATAGATAGATACAGTAAACCTGGGATATATCGGATTCAATTGTTCCCACTGGTTTTGTCCGATATAAGCGAAATCCGTTATATGTGTATACCGGAAAATGTCCGTTTTACGCATATATGGGATTTATATCCGGTATATGCGTAAATGGGATTTTATCCGTTATAAAAAGGCACTTCCTTGACTATGTTTCCAATGTACCTGGACGCGCAGGCAACGCTGCAAACGCTGCAAATGACGTCGTATAGCGGCCTGTCACGATTCGGCGAATCGGAGCGCCACGATGCGGCCATCCGATATATGCGAGGGAAATTTCATGGAAATGCATTGGAACGGGACTGGAGATTTTGTCCGAAATAGGCGAAATCCGTTATAAAAAAATCCGATATATGCAATGAATTTTTATTGGAAATGCATTACAGAAAAATCGGTTCTTTTTTATCTGTCCGTTGTGAGCAAATTTCCGATATATCCGAGGTTTACTGTAGATAGATAATATATATATCTATCTAATAGAAGTAATGACAGCTGTTGAGGCAGCAGTGGTGTTCAAGATTCCGCAGTAAATAATGATGGTGATTGCTGGGTTTGCTTGAGAGATGAGGAAGAGAACCACAAGTGGATCAGACATTTTGATGAGCTGGTACCATGGAGACAGGGAGCTCACAGATTAAATTCTGACCGGGTGATGTCATAATATATAGATTATTTGAGTATATTTGTGCTTATTACATTTGGTCATACTCATACATATTTTTATCATTTACAGTATGTCTTTATCTGTAAATATTTTCAAGGTACAACCTTTTGAAATAGTGATGTCATAACCGGAAAAAAAGTCACAGATAGTCTTGTGGTTGACTCGTTTTATGGGCTCAGTTATTGCTCAGTGTATGTGAGTATGAAATATGGGCATGCCCTATGATTGACTGGCAACCGGTCTATCAAAAAATAGGTTAAAAGAGTGTCTCTAAATTTTTTTCACTACAAGTCACATACACGCTGACTCAAATCTTGGTGATTTTGGAAGAAAAAATAAGTCTTATTTCCCGGGGAGGTGAACCAATTAATCAGTGACAGGATTTAGTGGATCTTGGATTTAATCAGAGCTGATGGCTACACTTCCTTGAGCTATCTGCTATCTGCTTTTGAACACACACCAAGCCGCCGTGGTTGTCCTAGTGAGAGTGAGTGGGATCTACAGTATCTTGTTTTGGCTCACTGTGGTTTCTTGGGTTTGGCCGACTGCCTCAGTCAACAATTGACTTTTCGTATGCTGGAGCTGTGCTTGCAATTTATTGAGCTTGCCTCCATCAAGGCAAATAAGGCAAACGTGATGCTCGACTGGGAGGACATTGTGTCGGAGTTGCTTTGCTCAAGGGCACTTTGGCAGTAGTCATGGAGAAGACCAAGATAAATAAGATCCTTCGTCGTTATTTGGTTCGTTTTTGTCAGACACATTTGTCCTTGAGTAGCGCTCCAATGTCAACTATGTAACCATTTAAATGCGACTGTAGACTGGAGTTCTTTTGTCTTTCCGAATGGAACCTTTTCCGAATGACTTTTCCAAAAACATGGTATCCATGGAAAGGAATATTCCAATCTTTTCTCTACATGCGGCGCTATAATCAAACAGAATAGTCAATGGGGCATGCGCAGTAAAACGTAAACATCAACATCACCTGATACCGACTTCCCCGATTTGTTGGAATAACTCCGTATTACAAGTTTTTTGTTCGTCCAGTCCGAAAAAACAAACTTTCGGGCGGATACAAGATACCTCAATCGGATTGGGGAAAGGAATATTCCACCCATGTGAATCCGATTATATGTTCATTCGGATTGGCACTTATCTTTCGGAATGAGGTGTATACAAAGGTTACATTCTTTCCGTTTGAGCAAATAAACCGAATGGAATTGGAATATTTGGGTCCATGTATACGTGGTTTATGTACTTCAACTACCATCAAAGACAACGTTCAGCAGTTCCTGAATGTTTTTGATCAAAACAGCAATGTGCAGTGTGTCGGAAGTACGTAGGAATGTCAGGATTTTTAGCTGACAATACCGATCCCCATGTCTAAATGTACTTTGGGTCACCAAAGTTTTTTCTTGTGGGAAGTACTTTTGCAAAATGAACATGGCCAAGAAGTACTCTAGAGAGTAGAGACATGTAAAAAAAAAAAAAAAAAAAAACACTGGTTAAGTTGGGACACTCTTATGCCAAGGTAGCTCCTTTTTTGTCTTGCTACAAGAGCCATCTTCCAGGTCTTTGAAGCTAACTTTACCAATCAGAATGCTCTTTTCTTTTTTCCATTTTTGCTCAATATTTGTTCCAGTTTGTGGCTAAAGAGTTACCGTGCTTCAATCACACTACGGTGTGGGCCGAGGGTCAAACAGGAGGAGCGCACGTTAATAGCCCGTCAAAAAAATTAACAGCCGTTAAAGGAAACGTCCGTTAACGCATCATTAACGGATTAACTTTGACAGCCCAATATATCTATATCTATGTATATACAGTAAACCTCAGATATATCGGATTCAATTGTTCCCACTGGTTTTGTCCGATATAAGCGAAATCCGTTATATGCGTATACCGGAAAATGTCCGTTTTACGCATATATGGGATTTATATCCGGTATATGCGTAAATGGGATTTTATCCGTTATAAAAAGGCACTTCCTTGACTATGTTTCCAATGTACCTGGACGCGCAGGCAACGCTGCAAACGCTGCAAATGACGTCGTATAGCGGCCTGTCACGATTCGGCGAATTGGAGCGCCACGATGCGGCCATCCGATATATGCCAGGGAAATTTCATGGAAATGCATTGGAACGGGACTGGAGATTTTGTCCGAAATAGGCGAAATCCGTTATAAAAAATCCGATACATGCAATGAATTTTTATTGGAAATGCATTACAGAAAAATCGGTTCTTTTTTATCTGTCCGTTGTGAGCGAATTTCCGATATATCCGAGTCCGATATATCCGAGGTTTACTGTAGATAGATAATATATATATATCTATCTAATAGAAGTAATGACAGCTGTTGAGGCAGCAGTGGTGTTCAAGATTCTGCTGTAAATAATGATGGTGATTGCTGGGTTTGCTTGAGAGATGAGGAAGAGAACCACAAGTGGATCAGACATTTTGATGAGCTGGTACCATGGAGACAGGGAGCTCACAGATTAAATTCTGACCCGGTGATGTCATAATATGTACATTGGAAATGCATTACAGAAAAATCGATTCTTTTTTATCTGTCCGTTGTGAGCGAATTTCCGATATATCCGAGTCCGATATATCCGAGGTTTACTGTATATATATGAACAGATTTTTCATGCAATGCATTTCACTTTTACTCATTGTTTTCTCCACAAGCTTGCACACATCGGAGAGTCTGCTCTATTTTTTTTTTTTACAAGTGGAATTTCATTTTGCAGCTTTGTGCTGTGAAATAGTAGATACAAGGCAGCACACGAAATTGGACCGCAACCAGGAACGGAAAGAGCTTTTCATTAGTCTAATATTACTCTTGTGTATTGGCTGCTTTATTATTCTTTCAGTTCCAGAGAGAGCGATAGAGGCAACACTGTAGCAAGCTTATTATTAAATAATTTTAAAAGACTCTCTGGTCCAGTGACGGTAAATGCGTGTTCAGTTGTTGGCTGTTTAAAGTGCTTTTATTTAAAAACATTTTTATGCGGTGTATCTGGAATGTATTCACAGCACTTCCCCTTTTCCGTATTTTATGTGATAGCCTTATTCGTTATTATTATTATTATTGTCAAGTTCTGTTTACCTACATGACACACATTATATGATAATAGGAGGTTATATAAAGTAAATGTATGTTGTATAATCATTCCACCATTGAGCACATGCAGACTTCTAAAAGGGACTGTATATTTGTTTTAATGTGTAGTATTTTGCCCAGGGAACTAAAGTGTGGTAATATTCTTTATAGATTGTGCCTACTTTACTATGTCCATTGAGACTTAATTAAAATAGATTCATTCTACTTCCCAGCAGCTTTGGTGCTTGTGAATCTAGAAACGTTAAAACATAGTCCGATATTAAGTGTATTATGAACAAAAATTGCAGCATTTATTTATTAGCTTATGATAAATTAGCCGCAATCTGAACATGTTTTGTAAACAACATTAAAGGATACCGATTATGCTCATTTCCGGCCTTTTGTATTGAGTTGTGGTAAACTAACAAACTTTATAGGTTAGAAAAAACGGAAAAAGTATAATAAAATTTTTTGGCAGAGACTATATATCCAACAATCGTTAATCAAGGTTAACGCAGGTTGTAAATAACACCTCAACCAAAAGTGATTTGACTTTGTCGATAGTTCCAAATGACATCTTCAAATCAGAAGAAATAATTTTTTTTACCATCCTTTGACACAGCAAAGCTTTGTGACCTTTACTTTCAGAGCAACCTTGAGGTAATTTTTTTACACCGCAACTTTACCGTCTAAGCCCTTAAACTGCAGAATTCATCACTTTTTTTTTACAGTTAGGCATATATAGGATGTACAGGAGGTACGGAAGTATTCACCTCTCTTGGATGTGTCAGCGTTTTATTGCTTATGGGGTTGCACTAACGATTATTTTCTTTTTTCGATTCGGCCTTTGACTAGTGGTTCTCAACTGGTTTGGCTGACAGAGCCACAATCGTTCGATGTTCTTCCCCTCAGACAAGAACTTGAGGTGCATTCACGGACATCAAGTTTTTTTTTTTTCTGCAGAGAAAAAGACTCTGCAACCCACTTTTGGGTCATGGACATATATTTGGTCATATTTTTTTTTTTGTGTAAAACAAAAAGGTAATAGGCTTGTGTTTATGCATGAGTAACGAAATTAAAAATTATTCATATTTAAGAGGCTGAAATCAGAGGATATGTAAATGTTTTAATCTGAAAAAAAGATTATTGAAATACCAAAAATTATTGCCATTACCAAGTTGATAGTTGATGAGTGCTATTGTTGCCCTATAAGAGGGTAAATTCCAAAGTCCCCTGACTGCCAGGGGACCCAAAAATAGGTACAGTAAATTGATTGGTGATTATGATTATTTCATTTGATGTCATTTTGTGGCTTGATGAGAGAGATCCTTGGCTGTGGAACTGTAGCAATTTCATTTCAAAGGAGAAGGAAAATAAACTTGAATAAATTGAAATACATTTTTCACATTTGGAAACACTGATTTTGCCAAATAATTCTCAGGAATGGTATTTAGTGATTTAGACAGATCCAAATGGGTTGATATAGCAGAAGAAATTAACCCTTTGGGTTTAATTAACATTTTGTCGATTAGCATAATATTTTCCACAGAGGTGTCACCCCTACTTGGCTCTCTTTTTTAAAAAAGAAAATCTTCAAAGCAATATTGGCTTGAAGATATCCCAAGTCTCCCAGTTTAGCTGTGCAGATGCGGACCCTGCAGACCAACATCACAGAAAATGAAGTCAAGCATAATGAGAAGCAGAGGCTATCAGAAGAATCTGCACTGGGAGATTATTTCTCCAGTGGCACTGCCTCAACACCATGCACTCCACTTTTAATCCTTCGGTCGTACAGTGTTGGGGGGGTAACAGCGTCACTAACGGCGTTGATGTTTTCTAGTAGCGGATAATCTGCCGGACCTCTTTAACGGGGGGCAGCTGTGTTGCATCTGCGTTGCTATGGTAGTTGACACACAACACAATGTCGTTAGAATGTTGTATTTTCGTGTTAAATGATGACAAACTTTCAGATAATGAGGTTTGTGCATTTTGGAAGTGAGCCCTGAAAGAACTTTGGAAACGCTTGGTTTCAGAGAGTTTTTTTCTGGTTAGAGTGCCGGTCTTCCTTATATGGGCGTATGTTGTAGGCCACGTACTGTTTACGGTGTTAGCATTGTCACCCAGGAACTGTTTCTTTGAGTGTAAGGGAAAGCTAAATTTATTTACAATTCACAACGAGGCAAACATCAGGCACGAGTGGTTGGAGTTCCTGATTCCGGACCAGCAAAAGAAAAATATTTTAATCTGTCAACTGCATTTTACACCGGACTGTTTTATGAACATGGGCCAGCATGCAGCTGGATTAGCCGACAAACTGTTGCCAAAGCCAAATACCTTTCCAACGCAGGCCACGTACTGTTTACGGTGTTAGCATTGTCACCCAGGAACTGTTTCTTTGGGTGTAAGGGAAAGCTAAATTTATTTACAATTCATAACGAGGCAAACATCAGGCACGAGTGGTTGGAGTTCCTGATTCCAGACCAGCAAAAGAAAAATATTTTAGTCAAAAATATTTTTACACCGGACTGTTTTATGAACATGGGCCACCATGCAGCTGGATTAGCCGACAAACTGTTGCCAAAGCCAAATACCTTTCCAACGCAGGCCACGTACTGTTTACGGTGTTAGCATTGTCACCCAGGAACTGTTTCTTTGGGTGTAAGGGAAAGCTAAATTTATTTACAATTCATAACGAGGCAAACATCAGGCACGAGTGGTTGGAGTTCCTGATTCCAGACCAGCAAAAGAAAAATATTTTAGTCAAAAATATTTTTACACCGGACTGTTTTATGAACATGGGCCACCATGCAGCTGGATTAGCCGACAAACTGTTGCCAAAGCCAAATACCTTTCCAACGCAGGCCACGTACTGTTTACGGTGTTAGCATTGTCACCCAGGAACTGTTTCTTTGGGTGTAAGGGAAAGCTAAATTTATTTACAATTCATAACGAGGCAAACATCAGGCACGAGTGGTTGGAGTTCCTGATTCCAGACCAGCAAAAGAAAAATATTTTAGTCAAAAATATTTTTACACCGGACTGTTTTATGAACATGGGCCACCATGCAGCTGGATTAGCCGACAAACTGTTGCCAAAGCCAAATACCTTTCCAACGCAGGCCACGTACTGTTTACGGTGTTAGCATTGTCACCCAGGAACTGTTTCTTTGAGTGTAAGGGAAAGCTACATTTATTTACAATTCATAACGAGGCAAACATCAGGCATGAGTGGTTGGAGTTCCTGATTTCTGACCAGCAAAAGAAAAATATTTTAGTCAAAAATATTTTTACACCGTACTGTTTTATGAACATGGGCCAGCATGCAGCTGGATTAGCCGACAAACTGTTGCTAAAGCCCAATACCTTTCCGACGCTACTCGGTTATGTCGAAGAGTCAGAACAGCAAGCAGTAAAGTGCCTTAATTGTATTTATTTTGTGTAAGTAATGGAACAAAAGCGCTTCTCTGTATAGAATGTATACAACTCCGATAAAGTTCGGCAGCTATCCAGAAGTCCTCCTGAGTACTCGGGAGTGTGACCGACCACAGCAGAGTGAGCATTCCTGGAAGCGGGCCATGGGTGGACCTGAGTCGTGGGCGGACAGGGGTTGAAGTTGGGTGTTCAGAGTTGGATTTTAGCTTGGTGTGGGCATGCATGTTGCATGTTCTCCCCGTGCATGCGTTGGTTTTCTCCGGGTACTCCGGTTTCCTCCCACATTCCAAAAACATGCTAGGTTAATTAGCCACTCCAAATTGTCCATAGGTATGAATGTGAGTGTGAATGGTTGTTTGTCTATATGTGACCTGTGATTGGCTGGTGACCAGTCCAGGGTGTACCCCGCCTCTCGGCTGAAGACAGCTGGGATAGGCTCCAGCATGCAGTAATTTGCACTGTTGTGGCTGAAATATATGATTTAATTTCTGGGGGAAGAATGCTTTTGTCCACAGCCAATGTTACTGAATATTATTGATTAATTAATTGCATATTTGTTCTGTATATGGCAACATTTTTTTTTTTGCATATGATGGTTTAGTGTCAGTGAACCTCCACCGTTTAAGTGGACCAATCAGAGCCGCTAATCGAATTCTTCCCCTATATTTATTGGCCAATATGAGCAGTTTCTACTCAAGTTTTTTTTGTATAGCAATTTATTATGTGGGGCGGCACGGCGGTCTAGTGGTTAGCGCACAGACCTCACAGCTAGGAGACCAGGGTTCAATTCCCACCCTCGGGCCATCTCTGTGTGGAGTTTGCATGTTCTCCCCGTGCATGTGTGGGTTTTCTCCGGGTACTCCGGTTTCCTCCCACATTCCAAAAACATGCTAGGTTAATTAGCCACTCCAAATTGTCCATAGGTATGAATGTGAGTGTGAATGGTTGTTTGTCTATATGTGCCCTGTGATTGGCTGGCGACCAGTCCAGGGTGTACCCCGCCTCTCGCCCGAAGACAGCTGGGATAGGCTCCAGCACCCCCGCGACCCTTGTGAGGAAAAAGCGGTAGAAAATGAATGAATGAATGAATTTATTATGTTTCTGCAAGTGAAAATAATAAAAAAAAAACTTCCACCCAATGTTTGCATCTGATAGACTTCCCACTGACAACCAGCAAAGAAATAGAGCTATTATGGTGGTTGAGTAGGATCAATCCATATCCAGCTTTTTTTGATGTCTCTATTTGAAGCAGCCAAGGGTGATTTTTTTTTTTATGCCTGTGGTTTTAGAAGCCTGTTTCAAATTCTGCTGTTCTATCAAATTGACCAGTCAATTTTTTTTTCCCAGCTATACTTTCTCATTACCAGTGCATTTAGGTCAGGGGTGGGCAAACTGCGGCCCGGGGGCCACATGCGGCCCACCAAGCATTTGAATCCGGCCCTCCAGTTACTTTCGGAGTATTTCAACTTTTAACATGATGTCTTATTCAGTAAAAAAAATAATTAATTTCATTGTTTGAGGGAAATGAGAACATATAGGTGATAGTATATCATTTTTACAAATAAAATTAGACTAATATTTCAAGGCGGACTGTTGAATTATAAGCGTAAAATAGTGTGTGTGTTAAATATTTGTTCTGCCCCCCCACCCCCGCACAATTTTGTTAACTCAACGTGGCCCACTAGTCAAAAAGTTTGCCCACCCCTGATTTAGGTGATGGAAAAAGGAAGGAAAGGCAAAGCTGCATGTCATTCACAAGATTGATTAACTTGGTGTTTAAAAAAATCTGGACTGTTGTTGTAAATTTAAGCTTATTTTATGGACGGAATTAATGTGAAATTATAACACATTGCAAGTCAGCATCACAGGATATTTTTTGCAGTTTGGTGCCTGCACTACAAGACTATGAACACATGGGTTCCGTGGGATGCTGTCGCTTGGATGGACGTTGTATTTCTGCTGAGAAAGCATCTTCCTCTAACACAGAGGTAGGGAACCTATGGCTCGGGAGCCAGGTAGGGCTCTTTTGATGACTGTATCTGGCTCTCAAGCATTTCTTACCACAATAAAAATGCATTTTTGCTAACATTTTAAAGTAAACCATCACAGAAATCACTGTTAAAAATAATCAACAACTTTCTTATGCATTTTAATGCGTCCATCTATTTTCTACTGCAATACGGCCAACCATATCCATCTTTCTTGATGATATTTTCCAGGTCAAACACCAAAACTCGATTATTACTGGGTAATGCGGTAGTGTACCTCGGTCATTGAGATGTCATCATGTAAATGCAAACTTTCCTCCTTTAGTCAAATAGTCGCCTAGCTAAAGCTTCAGAACCAAGCCTTCTGACAAAGATGGCCAAAAGAATGAAATATGTGTACGGAGTATGGTGCAAAACTATGCAGCAGCAGAAGTTGTATTAATGGCAACAAGTGTTTGATTTATTATTAGACACTGCGCTGCTCACGAAAGTGTGCTGGCCACACCCCATTGGCGTGGGGTAGTGTGTCTGGTCTACGTAATTAGAGCCCATTATATCTAAAACTGTTGGTCTTACATAAAAATGCACACATTTTATTGCATTCAATGTTTAAAAAAATGTATATGGCTCTCACAGATACACATTTTAAAATATCTGGTCCTCATGGCTCTCTTAGCCAAAAAGGTTCCCGACCCCTGCTCTAACACGTAAAATCATCTTTGTGCCGTGCTCTCAACCAAACCGTGTTGTTCCATTTAGTTTGCAGGATCGGTCAGCCCCAATCTCTGAAGCAATAGCAGTTATTTGTATTCGTTTGTTTGTCACCGTCCCATTTTCTGGCACACTGAACCAGAACCGAAGCAATACAGCCCACTGCCAAATGCCACTGAATGTTTTATTTTACTGTTGTATTAGGCCATACTTTTTTCAGATCAGTGATCTATATCAGGGATTTCTGCTTTACCATATTTCAAATTTCAGAGCAAGACCACATTATGAAAATTATGGTTTTGAAATATTATTATTATAAATTATTTAAAAAAACTCTAAATAGGTAGCAAACTTGTCCTGACTGAGCATTTAGATTCATTCATTCATTTTCTACCGCTTTTCCTCACGAGGGTCGCGGGGGGGTGCTGGAGCCTACCCCGTAAGGCGGGGTACACCCTAGACTGGTGGCCAGCCAATCACAGGGCACATATAGACAAACAACCATTCACACTCACATTCATACCTATGGACAATTTGGAGTGGCTAATTAACCTAGCATGTTTTTGGAATGTGGGAGGAAACCGGAGTACCCGGAGAAAACCCACGCATGCACGGGGAGAACATGCAAACTCCACACAGAGATGCCCGAGGGTGGAATTGAACCCTGGTCTAACCCTAGACCACCGTGCCGCCCCTGAATATTTAGATGTTAATATTAATTGGTTAAAAAAATAGATGAGGAATAAGAAGAGATAGGAAGAATAGGACTCAATAGATGAATAAATATTTTTCAGTGTCGCACTGGGACCTCATTAGTAATCTATTACGGTAAATATTTTGCATCAGGAAGGGCAAAACCTTTGTAAAAACAAAGTTAAAATCACTCATGTAATTGACTTGTTGTGGCGGTCCATGAAAGTGGGGAAAATAAGGTGTTGAACCCGCCTTGCTCGGTCGGATGCATCTCATGGAGCTCAATGGAGCTCTGTGATGAAGGTGAAGTGTATCGTGACGAGCCGGGGTTTGGAGGTTTGGTGAATGTGTGAGCGCTGTCGAATAAATGCTGTCGGTGTACATTAATCCCTCATATAGTAATGTTGGTTATTAGCCACGTTTACATGAGGAGTTTTTCTCTTTCCGAATGAGCTTTCCGGAAGCAATGGTATAAATGGAAAGGAATATTCCAATGGCGTGTCTCCATGCGCCGCTATAATCAACCAGAATAGTCAATTATCTATATTAGGGGTCACCAAAGTTTTTTCTTGTGAGAAGTACTTTTGCAAAATGAACATGACCAAGAAGTACTCTAGAGAGTAGAGACATGTAAAAATGTAAAAAAAAAAAAAAAAAAAACACTGGTTAAGTTGGGACACTCTTATGCCAAGGTAGCTCCTTTTTTGTCTTGCTACAAGAGCCATCTTCCAGGTCTTTGAAGCTAACTTTACCAATCAGAATGCTCTTTTCTTTTTCCGTTTTTGAGCAAATAACCCCAATGGAATTGGAATATTTGGATATTTGGGTCCATGTAAACGTGGCTATTGATTCCAGGGAATTTCTGCAAATTTATAATTACAGTATTTTTGTAGTTTGAGTGTGTTTAAATTGCAGAAAACCTCTTAATTCCCGACTCCTTGATTGTATGAATGCGAGTGTGAATGATTGTCTGTGCACTGCGATTGGTTACTGGGATAGGCTCCAGTATACCCGCGACCCTCGTGAGGATAATTTTGACTAATAATTGTATATTTGAAAATGAAATTTCAATGCAGACAGGATTTGCAAGAGATTCTCATAAGAAATGTGTTATTATACCAGTGAGTTGAGAGATGAATTATTGATAAGAACTCAGTGGTGACCTGCCACTGAGAAAGGTGCAAATGTTCAATGCTGCAAATCCGTGACAGAACTCATTACAAGGCTGAGGCAGCTGCAACAATGTGTCCCTCAGTTGCCGTTGTCGCTCTACTCCAGGAATTGCTCTTCAAATGTTATTGGGTGCCAGATGGTGGAGCCACGGTGTGACAACAGGTGTCAAAAGTAAGAGCAGCTACAAAACCGTCATCTGTAGTGCAAATTGCTTCACAAAAAGCTGAACTCCAATGTCTAATCGCACTTGGAGATGTGATTTCCTCGGGGAGTTAAGGTGCTTGTACAAGTAACTTGGTGTTCATATAACTCAGGGGGAGATCTCCGTCGGAGTATTACCCTGAATGATGCGTTCAAAAGGGTTTTTTTTTGTTAAATTATTTTATTTTATTCATGTTTTTATCCGGTTTTAGAACAGCACATCTTTTTAAAGCTAACAACCCATGTCGTGAACAAAATGCTGATGTGTATGAGTGTACATCAGTGGTCTCAAACACGCGGCCCGCGGGCCAAATGTGGCCCGCAGGACACTAGTTTGAGTCCCCCGCCTTGATATGAAAGTTTAATGTTTGATATGGATGCTGTATGGTGTCATGTACCCAGAAAAAATTATTACGTTTGATTCATGTTCATGGTTAAATAACTGTTAATAGTTATCCTCACTATCCGTGTGGAAGTGGTAAGTTTTTGTTTTTTTTTAAGTTTAAAGGAAATAACTTGGAGGCTACCGTTTAGGTCGCTAGCTCTCTAGTTTGCGAGTTAGCATGTGTCTCAAGACCCTGCAGTTGCGCAATATGTTGTAAATAAAAAGAGTATAAATGTGACTATAGTCGTGTTTTGTCATGTCTACAGGGCTCTAATAATGTTTTGTTCATTTTAATCTGAAAAAAATAATTTGTCTACCCACCAACTATATGTGCTTTCTTAATTTTTAATTATTTGCTGTTTTATTATTATTATTATTACATTTATTTATTACTGATTGATTGATTTTCTTTATTCTTGATCTTATTTTGTGTAGAAAAATAAAAAGTAAGATATTTGAGAACAGTGGAATGTTTTATCAGAGCTTTTCTTGTAGAAAATTGGAACCAAAGCAAAGTTTTTTAAATTTTTTTGTTTTTTTTTTGGAAAACCTGATGCGGCCCAGTCTCACCCAGACCCTAGCTCCAGTGGCCCCCAAGTAAATTGAGTTTGAGACCCCTGATTTAAAACATCATTCTCTAATTATGTCTGCTATATTCTGTAATACAAGTTTTAAGGTTATTATAGGGGTGTTATTTCATGTCTAGAGGGCTCTAATAAATGTGCCTAGGAAGTGGAATGTTGGCCCGCTGGCCGCATGTTTGAGACCCCTGGTCAAAGTGCTTTTGTTCTTTGTTCAGACTGCATTTGTAAATAAGAATTTGTTCTTAAATTGCTTGCCTGGGTAAATAAAGATAAATAATAATAATAATAATAATGGCCACAATACTCAAATGTAGTTTTTGAGTCAATTTTCCAGATGTAAAACTTGGGTACTACATATGGACAAACCATACATCCTGGTTTCCTCAGGGAAAAACACTGGATGGATTAAAAAAAAACAAAAAACATTGATTCTGTGAATTCCCCCAGAAAAAATGTGGGCATGCCTGTTGCACAGCATGATGGACTTATTAATGATGTATAAGGACATTTTTCTGTTCTTAATAAATGCATTTTTTGGGGGGAAAACCCAGTCTCGCCCAGACCCTAGCTCCAGTGGCCCCCAAGTAAATTGAGTTTGAGACCCCTTGGTGTACATATAAAGCCCCCTTAACATTTCTGACATTTTGGCAACATTTTTGTCACCGTAATAATAATAAACTTTCTGACTGTGTCTTGCTAATAACTCAACTTTAAAGACAATTCTTGATTCTTGGACTGTATCGGTTTCTCCTTGTGTTTGTTGTGCTTTTTTTTTTTATACATGCTAGAAGAACATAATAATAAGGAAATCATTTGTGGATATTAATATTTAGGAGGAGTTCCCCAAATCCCAGAAGTGTCTCGACAAGCTATCCATTCCAAGACAGACTTGCTCTGTTGTGGATTTGTTACAAGTAATTGAACTTGATAACAAGTCATCACCGTGTACTTTGACGTGACTTTAGGTGAACTTGACATAAACGGAGTTGCTTTGGGATTTTCCCAGTTGCATTCATCGTCCGTTTGTCCCAGAAGAGATGCTATAATAAAGAATGAGACAGGAACAGTATTTGACGTTCATCTATGTCACCGTAATAAGCTCTGAATCAGAATTTCAGCCTCTGTGCAGACGGTCGGCCTCGGTTGTAACATCATTTTTCATGAAAGCCACGGCCTCCCGGGATCTTTCCCCGCTGAAAAAGATGTCAGCGGAGATGAAAAGGCGCGGCGCACAGACGCAAAGTTGTTAACTATAAACAGGAATCGGGGTCTTGCATTAGCTACTGTGGGTTAACCTTTTTCAAACCGCCGGACGTGTGTCGCTATGGTAACTGCTACGCTGAGCTTGAACTTCAATATATGCATGCCCGTAAAGCCGTACAGGAAGAATGTCAGCCGAAAGTCTCAACGGGAAGCATTTTCGAAACGAAGATTATCAAAGCATAAGCACTTAAAATGAGCGAATGCCAGAAATTATCATTTTATAAAATAATACAGTAATGAGACAAATGCTTTTCAATCACCATGACAACATACACCATTGTTTCTTTTTTTACTCGCACTATGATGACCGTCCAACCCCGTGACCACTTGGCCACCCGGAAACAAAGGAAAGGCCAAGTTGCACAGGCAATTAAACGGCCATGCTTGAATTATTTCCTAAGTGACTCAGGTGATGTATGGAAAAAAAAACCCAACTTTCTCTTTGTCCTCTCGAATAAACTGCAGTCATCACTGAATAATTTAGCGTTTTTTTTTTTTTCCTGGTTCTTAGGACCATATTGATTTTTAAATTCATTCATTCCTTCACTTTCTTATTCGCTTATCCTCACAAAAGTTGTGGGCGGTGCTGGAGCCTATCCCAGCTGTCTTCGGACGAGAGGCGGGGTACACCCTAGACCAGGGGTGGGCAAACTTTTTGACTCGCGGGCCGCATTGATTTAACAAAACGGGGGGGGGGGGGGCAGACTATATATTTTACACGTAACAGTCCACCTGGTATTATTGTATCTGTAAAAGTGTCATGCAATCTGCTATTATTATTTATTATTTTATATTTATATTGAAATATTTTATATTGAAATATTTTTATATTTAAATATTTTATATTTAAATATTTTAAAATTTATTATTATTATTTTTTTTTTTTTTTTTTCATTATTATTATCATCATTATGCTTGTGTCCCTTTTTTCAGGAGCACTTTGTAAACAACAGACCACATCAAATAACAAAATTGATAAAACCATCAAAAGGTTGGCTCAAGCCATGATGCCAGTTCGTATGTTGAGTTTAAATGAAATACTTTGGAAAGAACGGACGGGCCGTATTCAAACACTTGGCGGGCCGGATGTGGCCCCCGGGCCGTAGTTTGCCCACCCCTGCCCTAAACTGATCACCAGCCAATCACAGGGCACATATAGACAAACAACCATTCACACTCACATTCATACCTATGGACAATTTGGAGTCGCTAATTAACCTAGCATGTTTTTGGAATGTCGCAAATTAACCTAGCATGTTTTTGGAATGTCACGCAGGTGCTGGAGCCTATCCCCGCTGTCTTCGGACGAGAGGCGGGGTACACCCTGGACTGGTGGCCAGCCAATCACAGGGCACATATAGACAAACAACCATTCACACTCACATTCATACCTATGGACAATTTGGAGTCGCCAATTAACCTAGCATGTTTTTGGAATGTGGGAGGAAACCGGAGTACCCGGAGCATGCAAACTCCACACAGAGATGGCCGAGGGTGGAATTGAACCCTGGTCTCCTAGCTGTGAGGTCTGCGCGCTAACCACTCGACCGCCGTGCAGCCCCCATTTGAAACAATAATATCAAAAGTGAATTTATAAAAACTAAGGATGTACAATTTTCTTCCTGGAAATTACACTTAAAACACTTAAAATGAAAAAAAAAAGTACCTTAAATGATGTGATGTCTGTGAACACAACAACTCATTATGCTCACAATAAAAGTTGTGATCAAAATAAATATTCTACTATTATTACAGACACTAGTTTTGTCCTTAGATAGATAGAAATATTTTTTTTTTTCAATTGTGCTTGTACTTGTGTGTATCTTTTAGCTTGATTGACATATTCAGTTCATTTGGAGCTGTTAATACATATGAATATATTTATATATATCCTGTACTGTCGTTTATCTTTTGCTTCGTTAAATAGAGTAAAAATGATCATATTTCCGACATAGTTGCTAATGATTAATTTGTTAAAAACTGTGATTAATCAGATTTTTTTTTATCATTTGATAGCCCTAATTTATATGCAATTGCTTTCACTAAGAGTATATTTCAGTTCGGGTTGTAACAGATTAATTTCCATGAGATTTAAACGCCACATCCTGGACATCCTACTGTAGGATCTGAAAAAAAAAATACTTACGTTAGCAAATTTCGCTGTTATCTATGACGAGATTTAAGAAGAGATATCAAAATATAAACGCAAAAGTGCGGCATCAGCTGCCTTTATTGTGGGCCGAGTGAAAAGCAGGCTGCTCACCGCTCAGCCAACACAGATGCTCAGCGTAATTAGATGTGCTTTGTTTCTTGCTTTTTGCATAAAATCTCAACACAAAATGATTTTATCCACTTGTCTTAGGTTCATGCGGGGCTTATAAAAGCAGGAAAAAAAAAAAAAGAGCTGGCGTGTGGGAAAGCTGCGTGATTAAGTCCCATTAAGTCCTCAAGCGAATTAGCTATGTTGTGGCTGCATTGCCTTTGACTCGGTTCACTTTTAATGAGCAATTCTCTATGTAATTTTCACTTGACATGTTCTTATCTAACTTAGTCAAAGGTGCAGAATGAAGTGTTAGGAGGAGCTTGTCTAATTAGCCAGCCACTCACAAAGGTCTGGCAGGCATTAGCGTGAAAGCAAAGCAATGCAATGCAAGGTGCTGATTGTGGTAGTAAACACCTAACACAGCGTTTCCGCATTACCACTCAGCAGGTAGCTGCTGTGTGTGGAGATCCGAGTTGACCTGCGCATCGCTAATACTGATGGATGAAATATTGCACACATGCAAATTTACCTGAGCTATTATTCATTCACTAATATCATAAAACATTTTATTCAGTATTAGGATTAAAAACGTGATGATGTCGCATTTATTCGGTTACATACTCGGGTTTCAAAGTGTCATATCCATCCATTTTCGATGCAGCTTATCCTCAATAGAGTCGCGGATATGCTGGAGCCTATCCCAGCTGTCTTTAGGCGAGAAAAATTGGACCCTGGCACATTTTTAAGCTTAATTAAGGCAAAGAAAATACATATTTGCTTCAATATGATTTTTTTAAAATTAATAATAGGCCATAGTCAAGCACAAAACATTCATTCATTCATTCATTTTCTACCGCTTTTTCCTCACGAGAGTCGCGGATATGCTGGAGCCTATCCCAGCTGTCTTTAGGCGAGAAAAAGTGGACTCTGGCACATTTTTAAGCTTAATTAATGCAAAGAAAATACATATTTGCTTCAATATGATTAAAAAAAACTAATAATAGACATTCATTCATTCATTTTCTACCACTTTTTCCTCACAAGAGTGGCGGATATGCTGGAGCCTATCCCAGCTGTCTTTAGGCGAGAAAAATTGGACCCTGGCACATTTTTATGCTTAATTAAGACAAAGAAAATACATATTTGCTTCAATATGATTTTTAAAAAAAACTAATAATAGGCCATAGTCAAGCACAAAACATTCATTCATTAATTCATTCATTTTCTACCGCTTTTTCCTCACGAGAGTCGCTGATATGCTGGAGCCTATCCCAGCTGTCTTTAGGCGAGAAAAATTGGACCCTGGCACATTTTTATGCTTAATTAAGGCAAAGAAAATACATATTTGCTTCAATATGATTTTTAAAAAACTAATAATAGGCCATAATCAAACACAAAACATTCATTCATTCATTTTCTACCACTTTTTCCTCACAAGAGTCGCGGATATGCTGGAGCCTATCCCAGCTGTCTTTAGGCGAGAAAAAGTGGACTCTGGCACATTTTTAAGCTTAATTAAGACAAAGAAAATACATATTTGCTTCAATATGATTTTTTTAAAACTAATAATAGGCCATAGTCAAACACAAAACAGTGATCTATTAATTCACTGAGAGCTCACTTAGCTCTCATTTTCCAGGCACACAAGCTTAAGTTTCACTTTCTAGAGGGGTGCAGACACTCAGTATATATTTATTCTGGGATCTTTCGTCATTCTTCCTCATTGATACTCAGAGACCAACATTGTTCTTATTTTTTAATACAATTAAAAAAAAACGCGGCTACACGGTGGATGAGTGGGTGGCGCCCAGGTCTCACAGCTAGGAGACCGGAGTTCGATTCCACCCTTGGCCATCTCTGTGTGGAGTTTGCATGTTCTCCCCGTGCATGCGTGGGTTTTCTCCGGGTACTCTGGTTTTCTCCCACATTCCAAAAACATGCTAGGTTAATTAGCCACTCCAAATTGTCCATAGGTATGAATGTGAGTGTGAATGGTTGTTTGTCTATATGTGCCCTGTGATTGGCTGGCCACCATGCAGTCCGAAGTCAGCTTAGATAGGCCTAGTTCAACCCTAGTTAGGATAAGTGGCATAGAAAATGAATGGATGGATAGTTTGTGATGGGAGTAAATTCATTCATCTAATGTACAAATTATGACATTACCAGGCTCAGAAGTAATCTGATCCTTGTGTCCACCATACCCAATAATCTAATCAAAAGGTCTGATCCACTTAGGATTCTCTTCTTCATTTAACAAATTACAAAAAAAAAAAAAAATTACTAAATCAAAGACATGATATGGCAGCAAGATCAACACAGACACCAATTTCACACAAACTGTTCCAATTCCAAGCTCTGTTCGGCAAAACAACCATACACAAAAACTGTTTTTTTCCTCTGATATTAACAGAAAAACACGCTAACCAATGGGGTACACGCAAAACCAACGTTGTACTATATATTATACCTATAACATAAATATAGTATATCTGCTAACAACGACACGGGAGACAGAAAGTACAGTAAACCTGGGATATATCGGATTCAATTGTTCCCACTGGTTTTGTCCGATATAAGCGAAATCCGTTATATGCGTATACCGGAAAATGTCCGTTTTACGCATATATGGGATTTATATCCGGTATATGCGTAAATGGGATTTTATCCGTTATAAAAAGGCACTTCCTTGACTATGTTTCCAATGTACCTGGACGCGCAGGCAACGCTGCAAACGCTGCAAATGACGTCGTATAGCGGCCTGTCACCATTCGGCGAATCGGAGCGCCACGATGCGGCCATCCGATATATGCGAGGGAAATTTCATGGAAATGCATTGGAACGGGACTGGAGATTTTGTCCGAAATAGGCGAAATCCGTTATAAAAAAATCCGATATATGCAATGAATTTTTATTGGAAATGCATTACAGAAAAATCGGTTCTTTTTTATCTGTCCGTTGTGAGCGAATTTCCGATATATCCGAGTCCGATATATCCGAGGTTTACTGTAACAAGAAAGTCAACATCATTGCATTTAACAACGTCTTCTTTAAACACTCCCAGGGACGTTTCAAAGTCAATTGAGTGTCTTCTGCAGAGTTCGGCCATTCTTGCTCCCAGCTCAATCTCCAAGGCTATTTTTATCCATCCGACTGACAGATCAAGTAGCACTGATCAGCACACCTGCTTCTCTGTGCTGAGGGGGAGAGGGAGCAAAAACTGGAGCTCATACATCAATGTGTCACCGGCCAGGACTGTCCAGCGGACACTTGGGACCAAACTCCCCGCACTTGGTCCTGACCGGAGTCCAGCCGAAAATCTTGCCAGCGTAGCGGGCAATTCTGAATGCCACTTCAAAAAAAAAATGTAGTCAATTAGGAGTGCTGGCTGGAGTAAACGTACAGCAGGCTTTGAATAATACATATTATGTTTTTTTATTACCTTTTCAGAAGAGCATGGTGATGGCGGTGGAGGTATTGTCGGGCAAAGCTTGGAATCGACACTTAAAAAAATGCCCTCAATACATATTTAATTTCATGTTAGTTTTTCCAATTGCACTTCCAAAAAATAAGTTTATAATACAGAACAGAATACTGTAAAAAAGTGTAGTAGCTATGGATTTTCCATTGCCTTGTGACCGTTCAGGGTACTGGGTCCTACCCGGCTGACATAGTTGAGTCAAGGCAACTTGCCTTTGACTCGGACAAACATTAAAAGTTGCTTCCCGACAGCCAATAAACAGCAGGAGAGGAAACTGAATTGCTTTCAACTCTACTGTATGTCAGCCAAATATAGAACAATATTAATATTAAGCCAGGAGGATGAAAACACTCTGGGGTGCTAACATAAGATGCTAGTAACTATTGTATTTGTTTTCTCAAGAAAGACGTTGTAATCAAGCCAGATTTTATTGAACGAGCCTTGCACGGTGGTTGAGTGGTTAGACACGAGTTCGATTCCCCGCTCGGGCATCTCTGTGTGGAGTTTGCATGTTCTCCCCGTGCATGCGTGGGTTTTTTTTTCCGGGTACTCCGGTTTCCTCCCACATTCCAAAAACATGCTAGGTTAATTAGCCACTCCAAATTGTCCTTAGGTATGGTATGGTGTGAGTGTGAATGGTTGTTTGTCTATATGTGCCCTGTGATTGGCTGGCCACCAGTCCAGGGTGTACACTGCCTCTCGCCCAAAGACAGCTGGGATAGGCTCCAGCATGAAAATAAATGTCGGATACTCGTTATTAATCAGTATTCATTACAAATAATGCATGAACATGAAAAGAGTACATCACATTATTATCCGTAATTGTGTATTCACTCGTCATGCTCTGTGATTGGTCGGTCATACACAGTGACCGCCCCTTCCAGGATGCAGGCAGCAGCCAAAGAGGAGCTGTGGTGCCTAATTTACATCCACGCCGCAATTGGAACATGTATCTGGAAGAGATACATTGGATTTACATCATTTCTAATGGGAAAACTTGTTAGATTTTGGTAATGGTAATGGTAATGGTAATGGTAATGGTTTCATTTCATTTAAACATGCATCAGATTACAATTGAATACATCCCATAATCAGTTCCCAGTTCCACATGTCCAAAAGGAGTAGGAAGAAGCACAGCTTATTAAATCCTACCCCTCCATCTGGTACTTTTATAATCAGTAACTGTTACATTTGTTCACTTCCTGCTTTCCTAATATAGTTTAATTTTTTTTGGGTGTATTTTTCAATTTTAATTTTAATTAATTAATTCATTCATTCATTTTCTACCGCTTTTTCCTAATTTTAATTTTAATTTTAATTTTAATTTTAATTTTAATTTTAATTTTAATTTTAATTTTAATTTTAATTTTAATTTTAATTTTAATTTTAATTTTAATTTTAATTTTAATTTTAATTTTTTTTTTGTCACGTAGCGAAGTACTCGGTGATATGAGCATCCAATGCCATAATGGGTACCATAGTGCGTGTCAATATAGTGATATATATAGCACATCATGACTGGTTCAAGACTCTTCATCCTTGTATTTAGCAAACATCAACTGCTTGTATTGTTTCTTGAATTGGCTCATCGTTGTGCATTGTTTGACAATCAGTAACTGTTATATTTGCTCACTTCCTGCTTTCATAATACAGTTTAAGATTTTTTGGTTTTTTTTTCATGTTTAGTTGTTTGTCGGCCCTTTTGGAATTGGATTAATGGTGATAACCGAGGTTCCACTGTATAGTAATAGATTGTTTTGGTTTCAATTTTGGTTTTCCACAAATGACAGTGTCAACATTGTCAGTCAGCCAGTCCAATCGAGTCAAAAAGGTTGGGGACCACCGGTTTATACCACGTAGGCTAGCAGTACCAGAAAACACTGTATATAAAATAATATAACACTATGTATATAATATAACACTATATGTAAAATGACCATAAAGGGCATTCCCTTCAGGGCATGCCCTTTATTGTCACTATATGTAAAATGACCATAAAGGGCATTCCCTTCAGGGCACGCCCTTTATTGTCACTATATGTAAAATTACAATAAAGGGCATTCCTGATATTCCCTGATACTGATATGTCTGTAACAAATCTTTAGATAACCTTTTAAGCAAATTGTCCCCATTGAAGGATGGGAACAAATGGACGATCTCTGAGTTTCTGACGTGCTTGGCAGAAAGAAAAAAATTCCCCTAATTGGAAAACAAAGCAGCGAAGCAGCTGAGTTGTCCGACCATCAGCGAAGCTGTCATACCACAACTAAGTACTGAGCGTAGCGACGGACAGAGCAGGGCAAAATATAACAACACGGCTTTTAAACCGTTGATACCAAGGACATAACAGCGCAAGCACAACATATGCTGTCTGGGACGACACTTTCGCCACTCTCCCGTTTATTTACCTCAACCAGTGTTACCAGTCTATTTGAGCAATTCATTGCTGAGAATTTGGGCCAGAGACCTGGTGGGGAACCTGCTTATTAAAATTGTGGCCATCTGTGCCACTAAGTGATCTGCGCCGGAAACACGATTGGGTTTATGCATGTGCGGAACGTGTCAACATCTGGCCGACCCGCTTTTTGGCAGTCGCATATTAGGCAAGCTCATTTGTTATTATTAATGTTATTAAATTACAACAATCTTTTTTTCTTATATCACGTAAGGAGATCAATTCTAAACCCTCTCTTGTTGGTTCAGGAGGAACTTTTGTTGTGTGCGGAGCTGTGTCAGACAATGAAAATAAAGCGTATTCCCTTCAGGGCATGCCCTTTATTGTCACTATATGTGAAATGACAATAAAGGGCATTCCCTTCAGGGCATGCCTTTTGTTGTCACTATATTTAAAATGACAATAAAGGGCATTCCCTTCAGGGCACGCCCTTTATTGTCACTATATGTAAAATTACAATAAAGGGCATTCCCTCCAGGGCACGCCCTTTATTGTCACTATATGTAAAATTACAATAAAGGGCATTCCCTTCAGGGCACGCCCTTTATTGTCACTATATGTAAAATTACAATAAAGGGCATTCCCTCCAGGGCACGCCCTTTATTGTCACTATATGTAAAATGACAATAAAGGGCATTCCCTTCAGGGCACGCCCTTTATTGTAACTATATGTAAAATTACAATAAAGGGCATTCCCTTCAGGGCACGCCCTTTATTGTCACTATATGTGAAATGAAAATAAAGGGCATTCCCTTCAGGGCACGCCCTTTATTGTCACTATATGTGAAATGAAAATAAAGGGCATTCCCTTCAGGGCACGCCCTTTATTGTCACTATATGTAAAATTAAAATAAAGGGCATTCCCTTCAGGGCACGCCCTTTATTGTCACTACATGTAAAATGACAATAAAGGGCATTCCCTTCAGGGCACGCCCTTTATTGTCACTACATGTAAAATGACAATAAAGGGCATTCCCTTCAGGGCACGCCCTTTATTGTCACTACATGTAAAATGACAATAAAGGGCATTCCCTTCAGGGCACGCCCTTTATTGTCACTATATGTAAAATGACAACAAAGGGCATTCCCTTCAGGGCACGCCCTTTATTGTCACTATATGTAAAATTACAATAAAGGGCATTCCCTTCAGGGCACGCCATTTATTGTCACTATATGTAAAATGACGATAAAGGTCATTCCCTTCAGGGCACGCCCTTTATTGTCACTATATGTAAAATGACGATAAAGGGCATTCCCTTCAGGGCACGCCCTTTATTGTCACTACATGTAAAATGACAATAAAGGGCATTCCCTTCAGGGCACGCCCTTTATTGTCACTATATGTGAAATGAAAATAAAGGGCATTCCCTTCAGGGCACGCCCTTTATTGTCACTATATGTAAAATGACAATAAAGGGCATTCCCTTCAGGGCACGCCCTTTATTGTCACTACATGTAAAATGACAGTAAAGGGCATTCCCTTCAGGGCACGCCCTTTATTGTCACTATATGTAAAATTAAAATAAAGGGCATTCCCTTCAGGGCACGCCCTTTATTGTCACTATATGTAAAATTAAAATAAAGGGCATTCCCTTCAGGGCACGCCCTTTATTGTCACTATATGTAAAATTAAAATAAAGGGCATTCCCTTCAGGGCACGCCCTTTATTGTCACTACATGTAAAATGACAATAAAGGGCATTCCCTTCAGGGCACGCCCTTTATTGTCACTATATGTAAAATGACAATAAAGGGCATTCCCATATAGTGACAATAAAGGGCATTGACGCAGCTCTGCACACAACAAAAGTTCCTCCTGCACGAAAAAGTGCTGCATTCCAAAATGTTGCCCTCACTTGCAAGTCCAGCGGGTTGTGACCGGGACTTTATAGTTGCCGGGGCTTCAGTCTATCACGGTGCTGTTTCACAGTGGAGATCACTAAAAGCAATCTTCAGCTTTTCAGTGTGTAAAGCCTTATACATTCTATTCCCATAGTTTATACTTTATTCTCAATGGTTTACTGTTGCAGCAACACACCATCAGCAGAGTAAAACTCACCCGTCTCCAGAAGGGCTTCTTTTAGAAGGCTTTTGTGGCCAATTCAGCCATGAGATAAGGTCAAACACTTTTCATCTGACATGATACTACTCAAACAAAAGCCACAATATAGAGTTCTCCTGGGTCAAGGTTCCACTGTTGTTACTGTTCATGTCTTCTTAGATGTACTGGTATAATAAACCCTGATCACCAAAAAAGGGAGCATAAAGTTGGACACGTAGCAATGACCTCGTAAAATTCATTTTATAGTTGAATAAATCCCATTCAATTGAAATATCAACATGTTCTTCTGAGCTTTATGTTAGGCAATGGATTCGCAAAAACTCCATCAACTGGTCTTTCACTTTTTAGACAATTGCCCATGTAATTTATCAATTTAATATATTGATATTAATGTAATTCGTGGGTCTCATGTTCTCGTGCAACGTTTTGGAACTCTGGTTTAAGTTAGTGTTGAGTCGGCAGATTAACACAGCACAATCACGAAACCAGGAAGTTCAAAACGTTCACAATACTTTGACATACTGTGACAAAATAAAGTGATTTTAGCGCTAAATTAAACAACTACACTCACGATATAATTCTTGACACAATATATTAATATCACAATAAATTAATAAAAATGTAATTTTGATGTAAAACAACCTTTTTTGTGTTGTTTATATATATATATATTTGAGGTGTCACAAAAGCAAAGGATTTGTGAAAGTTATGCCTCAAATGTATCTTCACAAAAAGCAGTTGGAAACTGATAGTTGGAAACTGATATTTCCCTGAAACGTACTCAACATCTACTGCTGGTTACAAAAAAACGGGAGGAAAAAAATTAGAAATAAATGTTTTTTTCTGATGAAAGTTGAGAGTATATATCTTATATCTTATATAGTAATATATCTTTTGATAGGTTCCATGTTTATATAGCAATAGAAAACATTCATTCATTCATTTTCTACCGCTTTTCCTCACAAGGGTCGCGGGGGTGCTGGAGCCTATCCCAGCTGCCTTCGGGCGAGAGGCGGGGTACACCCTGGACTGGTGGCCAGCCAATTACAGGGCACATATAGACAAACAACCATTCACACTCACATTCATACCTATGGACAATTTGGAGTGGCTAATTAACCTAGCATGTTTTTGGAATGTGGGAGGAAACCGGAGTACCCTGAGAAAACCCACGCATGCATGGGGAGAACATGCAAACTCCACACAGAGATGGCCGAGGGTGGGATTGAACCCTGGTCTCCGCAATAGAAAACATTCATTCATTCATTTTCTACCGCTTTTTCCTCACGAGGGTCGCGGGGGGGGGGGGGGGTGCTGGAGCCTATCCCAGCTGCCTTCGGGCAAGAGGCGGGGTACACCCTGGACTGGTCGCCAGCCAATCACAGGGCACATATAGACAAACAACCATTCACACTCACATTCATACCTATGGACAATTTGGAGTGGCTAATTAACCTAGCATGTTTTTGGAATGTGGGAGGAAACCGGAGTACCCGGAGAAACACGGGGAGAACATGCAACTTCCACACAGAGATGGCCGAGGGTGGAATTGAACCCTGGTCTCCGCAATAGAAAACATTAATTCATTCATTCATTCATTTTCTACCGCTTTTTCCTCACGAGGGTCGCGGGGGGGGGGGGGGGGGGTGCTGGAGCCTATCCCAGCTGCCTTTGGGCGAGAGGCGGGGTACACCCTGGACTGGTGGCCAGCCAATCACAGGGCACATATAGACAAACAACCATTCACACTCACATTCATACCTATGGACAATTTGGAGTGGCCAATTAGCCTAGCATGTTTTTTGGAATGTGGGAGGAAACCGGAGTACCCGGAGAAAACCCACGCATGCACGGGGAGAACATACAAACTCCACACAGAGATGCCCGAGCGGGGAATTGAACCATGGTCTCCGCAATAGAAAACAATATTCTTGAAAATCAGTCAAAATTGTCTGGGGTCTAACATAACAAAGTCAACAACCGAATGAACCAGTGAAGAAGAACAAGCCAAGACCCCACAGACTTACAACTCTGAAGTTGGCCACATCTTCAGAAACATGCCACAAATCCCCCGAACTCCCGATGAAAAAAAGAAAAGAGGTTGCCGCAGGAACAGCTGGATCAGAAGCGTCAAGGCAGAAATGTCAGAGCGTGGCCTCATCTGGCCACAGAATGTGTGAAATGGAGGACATTCATCAGCGGCCTATGCACCCAAGACGGCCAAAGGGCTTAAGTCAAGTAAGTCAATGAGTGCTAGAGCGTCCATGGACTCCATGAGCTGGTACCAAGAGATCTGGGAGAAGGAGGGGGGGGGGGGGGGGGGGGGGTTATCCTCCAGACTAACCTTGGACAATATTTTAAGATGGAAAGGCACACAAGGCAACCCCATGGATGAAAGTAAGGAGTTATAACAACATACACCAGGGGTCTCAAACAGGCGGGTCTCAAAACCCCCCAAAATTTCCCCGACTATTGACATTGGTACAGCTGAACTCAGTCGTTTCTTGAGGTCGTTTATGGTGCTCACAATGCATATTTCATACTAAGGCAGGGGTCTCAAACATGCGGCCCGCGGGCCAAATGTGGCCCGCATGACACTAGTTTGAGGCCCCCACCTTGATATGAAATTTTAATGTCAGTGCGGCCTGCGCAAGTTTGATATGGATGCTGTATGGTATCATGTACCCAGAAAAAATTATTACGTTTGATTCATGTTCATGTTAAAGGTTAAATAACTGTTAATAGTTATCCTCCCTATCCGTGTGGAAGTGGTAAGTTTTTGGCTATTTAAGTTGAAAGGAAATAACTTGAAGGCTACCGTTTAGGTCGCTAGCTCTCTAGTTTGCGAGTTAGCATGTGTCTCGAGACCCTGCAGTTGCGCAATATGTTGTAAATAAAAAGAGTATAAATGTGACTATAGTCGTGTTTTGTCATGTCTACAGGGCTCTAATAATGCTTTGTTCATTTTAATGTGAAAAAAATCATTTGTCTACCCACCAACTATATGTGGTTTCTTAAGTTTTTATTATTATTATTATATTTATTTAAGAGAATTTTGTATAAGAGTTAGTGTTTGTTTGAGAGCACCTTGCATTAAGCGTTAAGCGGCCACGACTACAAACACAAGCAAAGATTTCCGATTTTGTTGCCTTTTTACCGCATTGAGGATTTTGGCTCACAGAGACCGTTTGATAAATGCCTTGATCCATCTGTGACCATTTCAGAGCACTCCAGCAAAATCAATAGTGTTTTTCTGCGGCTGCCCGATGCAATGATACCCATGAATGCTTTATTTACCTCTTTGTGCGTGGAAATCCGACACATAATGTATTAACTTGCATGCCAAAAACACTACAACTATTCCTCAAAACAGTATCTAATCACCTCTAAATGTCACATTGACTCTTTCACATTCATTTCCATTTCTCATCAATAATACGGAAGGATTGAGCTCAGTGGAGACGAAAAAAAAAAAGGAAAATGTGCATTCCTGTGCCCCAATGAGGGGCCCACAGAGGCCCGGAGGCAAGGATGGTCTCCATCTTCCTCTGCTTGTTTCTTCAAGTTAATGAGGCAGATGTCAGTCAGGCCAAATGAGCTGCACCTCGGTGCCTCGTGTTCCGAACTAAATCATGGCCCACCTTCGTAATTGGCACCTGATGTGTCGGATGGGCTCGGTGCTGACATTCATTACACTTAATAATGCACTCCAGGCTCCTTGTGCTGCTTTATAACCAACCGTCTAATGCCATTAGACTTCAAAGCTGTTGTGTCGAGGTTTTGACACAAGTCCTTTGTGGTTGTGGCGCACGCAAGCAGAAGCTATCTGTCCTGCCCACTTGCCAAGTGGGTTGAGCCATGTTCGGCTGAAGAGTGATTTTTCTCTCGCTTGTGTAGAAAGGCAGCGTTTTTGAGAAGAATGTCTGAGCTAGTGGGTAGCGTCGAGACAGTCTTATCTGGTGGAACCTTGCTGTCATCAGGTGTGCTGTTAGTGAGCCATGTTGGCTTCTACTGCCAGTCAAAGCCCAGCGGACCGATGCCCCTGCCAGGACGCTGTTGCACGTGGCAAATCCCAAACACTGCTGGCATAAGAGGGCCGGTCTGTCCTCTCCAATCAGGATGGAGGTTGCCAGTATTGCTGCATGTGCGGGAAGCATGTCTATGGAGAGTAAAGCTCCTTCAGCACTTCTCTTCTGAATGAATAATAAAAAAAAAAAAAAAAAAAGAAATCCCAGCCGTCTCAAGATTATGGTACTTGCACACTTTCTGGGTAAAGTATGCAGATGGATTATGTGCTAATCATAACAATTATTGTCAAATGTGTATATTGACAGTTACTATGGTGCCCATTATGTCATCGTATGGTCATATCACCTTGTACTTCGGTGATATGAAAAAAAAAAATTCTAAAAAAAAAAATAAAAAACTTCAACTATATTAGGAAAGCAGGAAGTGAACAAATGTAACAGTCACTGATTGTAAAAGTACCAAATGGAGGGGTAGGATTTAATAAGCTTTGCTTCTTCCTACTCCTTTTGGACATGTACGTGGCAAAAAAAATAAAAAAAAAAAACTCAAAAAACCTTAAACTATATTAAGAAAGCAGGAAGTGAACAAATGTAACAGTTACTGATTGTAAAAGTACCAGATCGAAGGGTAGGATTTAATAAGTTTTGCTTCTTCCTACTCCTTTTGGACATGTACGTGACAAAAAATAAAAAAAAACTCAAAAAACCTTAAACTATATTAAGAAAGCAGGAAGTGAACAAATGTAACAGTTACGTACTGATTGTAAAAGTACCAAATGGAGGGGTAGGATTTAATAAGCTTTACTTCTTCCTACTCCTTTTGGACATGTACGTGACAAAAAAAAAAAAAAAAAAAAAACTTAAACTATATTAAGAAAGCAGGAAGTGAACAAATGTAACAGTTACTGATTGTAAAAGTACCAGATAAAAGGGTAGGATTTAATAAGCTTTGCTTCTTCCTACTCCTTTTGGACATGTACGTGACAAAAAATACAAAAAAAACCCTTCAAAAAACCTTAAACTATATTAAGAAAGCAGGAAGTGAACAAATGTAACAGTTACTGATTGTAAAAGTACCAGATGGAAGGGTAGGATTTAATAAGCTTTGCTTCTTCCTACTCCTTTTGGACATGTACGTGACAAAAAAAAAAAACCCCAAAAAACAAAAAAACCTTAAACTATATTAAGAAAGCAGGAAGTGAACAAATGTAACAGTTACTGATTGTAAAAGTACCAGATGGAGGGGTAGGATTTAATAAGCTTTGCTTCTTCCTACTCCTTTTGGACATGTACGTGACAAAAAAAACCTTAAACTATATTAAGAAAGCAGGAAGTGAACAAATGTAACAGTTACTGATTGTAAAAGTACCAGATGGAGGGGTAGGATTTAATAAGCTCTGCTTCTTCCTACTCTTTTTGGACACTGAATTAGACATTTGCAAAGATTCTTTGGGCAAGAATGATGTGTTTATTGGATGAGTTCAGGGTCAGACTGCAACATCTGCTTTTGGTACGATGAAAAACTAGCCATTGTTTCCATGACAACAAGGCCACTTATTTTCAATGTGTTTAAAATGTTGTTTTTTTTTTTCTCATGAGGATGAAGACAATATTGCTGTTAATGCTAAGCAGAGCCTTACAGGTCATAAAAAAATGGATAGTGAGAATAGATTATTCCTGCTTCTTCCTTCCTTCCTTCCTTCCTTCCTTCCTTCCTTCCTTCCGAGGAATGAAATCTTAAAGCAATAAAACCACCATTTGATTAGCAATTCATCGAATTTATATTCTGTGAAAACTTGTTACCAGGCCGAAAATTGTCTGGCCGATTATTGTGGCTGTTATTTGGAATTTTGACGTAAATTGATATTAGTCACTTATTATTATTATTATTTTGGCTCAGATACTTCCATCTCCAGCATTGCTCCACTCAAGGCGCCATCTGATTGGTTAAGCAAGTGACTTCAGCGTCGTCTTAGAACAAACAAGGTAAACGCAGGAAACTTTCTGGAAATTGTAATTAACATCCCAGTGCTCTCACAACTATCGCTAACGTTACAGTGAGCAGCAGAATAACATAAACATTAGCGCCGGTTCTGCTAGCTCGTAGCACCATCACGACTTGTCAGTGAATTACTTGAAAGAAGCCTGCTGATAATGTCGCCAGTCAGACAGTCCATAATAGGTCTGTTTACTCTGTAAACTTGTCTCGTAACGTACGCGGTGCATTTGACAAGACAGCGCTGTGTATGAGGCACGAGGGGTAAAATGACCGCTTTATTCATTGAAATGTGATTTTAGTCTTATGACATGAAGTCATCATAAAACAGGCTTGGTACTTACAATATAATAATTTTGTTAATTTACAGATGACATTAGAGAGTAACCAATCGACTGCCTCATTGACTGGCCACAACATTAGGCACACCTGCACAGTAGCTGCATCAAACATATTCATATATTCTACGTATATTCAAATATTACAAGAAAGTTTGTTATATTAATTTCCGACTGCTCTATTCTTATTTGGCTGGTGAGATAAAGTTGCTGGGAAAACTTTACTTGAAGTACTGAACGCGTTTTTATTTGACAGATTACTTCCCTGTTTGCCATCATTTTGCCATTGTTGCATGAATCGCCACGATCATAAAAAATAATTACATAATAAAGTCTTACAGATTACTTACACACATATAGAGAATTCATAATAAATATAGTAATTTCTGATCAATCCATGTTAATTTCAGACTTAAAATAATGTTCTGATGTAAGCCCCACACATTTATAGTTAAACCTGTAAAGTAATCGTACTCACTGATCTTTTTTTGCAGTACATTTAGCGAGTGAATGCATATCACCAGAACTTAAAAGATACTAAAGCGCCGAAGAACTGGAGTCTGAGGCGGAGTGTCGAATTTGGGAGAAAAATTTATTTTTCTTGCAAACATTAACGTGCACTCTTTGCTACGTAAAGGCATGAAAGCGCCGTTTCTCAACCACAATAGGAAGCCGAAAACTCCCCATCCCTTGCACCCACCCCTCCGGGTGGCAACCCCTCCAACTATCGATCATTCCGGGGTGAATTATGTAACCTACCGGTAACCTACCACTACCAAAGCCCCCCCAGAATTCACCCATAGTCAAAATCATCCGTGTGCAATTCTTGCGGCAGGGGAGAAGGGGTCGGGAGCCTACCCCGGCAAGGGGGCTCCGCCAGTGTCAAGGGTTGGGTGTCGTCCACCAGCGCAACCTTCAGCCGGTCCCCCGAGACAGTCATCACGTCGGGGTCAAAACTGGAGTCTGAGGCGGAGTGTCGAATTTGGGAGAAAACTTAATTTTTCTTGCAAACGTAAGACATGAAAGCGCCGTCTCTCAACCACAACAGGAAGCCGAAAACCCCCGTCCCTTGCGCCCACCCCTCCGGGCGGCAACCCCTTCCTTATTGATCGTCCCGGGGTGAATTATGTCCCGGTAACCTACCACTACAATATGTTATTTAGGAATAGTGGCCATTAAAAATCATATCAGTCGATCTCTAGTGAAAACATATCTACTAGAGTAGTAAAAATTAATGTATAAATACAGTAAACCTGGGATATATCGGATTCAATTGTTCCCACTGGTTTTGTTCAATATAAGCGAAATCCGTTATATGCGTATACCGGAAAATGTCCGTTTTACGCATATATGGGATTTATATCCGGTATATGCGTAAATGGGATTTTATCCGTTATAAAAAGGCACTTCCTTGACTATGTTTCCAATGTACCTGGACGCGCAGGCAACGCTGCAAACGCTGCAAATGACGTCGTATAGCGGCCTGTCACGATTCGGCGAATCGGGAGCGCCACGATGCGGCCATCCGATATATGCGAGGGAAATTTCACGGAACTGCATTGGAACGGGACTGGAGATTTTGTCCGAAATAGGCGAAATCCGTTATAAAAAAAATCCGATATATGCAATGAATTTTTATTGGAAATGCATTACAGAAAAATCGCTTCTTTTTTATCTGTCCGTTGTGAGCGAATTTCCGATATATCCGAGTCCGATATATCCGAGGTTTACTGTACGTACATTGACCCACAATATTTGATTAAACAGTTAGAAATACTTGACCGAAGTTCACTCACACAGACATACAGAAGCTGATTTTACTGTCCACTGTGGAACGAAACTGATTCTCCAACGATACTGTATATTTTTTTAACCCCCTTGTTAATATTCTGCTTATGATCTTTCAAAATGTACACGTTCTAGATGGGATTGGATGAGATGAGTGCCCTGAATAGGCGCACGCTATACGCCCAGTGTCCAACTTGGCAACATGCATCACTTTCAAGTCCAAAGTGAATGTGGGTCACACAGCGCTCTGCTTGTGGTCTCTGTGGTCATGCTTTGCATAAATAACAGCGCATCAGTAACAACTTCAAACAGGGTCCGTGGTGGGCCTGAGACCAGATTCATTGTGCCAAATGCTGGTGCGGAGTTTCTTCCTTAGTTGTGACCACCAAAGCATGAAGCCGGAGGGAGCGTGGGGGGGGTTTGAAGTCGAAGACAGACCTCTTTCATAGTTGAAATGAAATAAAGAACAGTACAGTTCTTACTATCATGGAGTTAATATTTATAAGATGTTATAATACCATTAAAAGTTTCTACAGCATCAGTAGTTGAAGAGGCTAAAGTGCGGTCCGGGGGGGACATTTGCACCCCACGAATGTCTTTTATTAAAGCAGGATTGGTCTGGCAGTAGACTACAAGAAGGTAGTATTAAGTTAATATTAAGTACTATTAAGTTAATATTTTTTTTTACATATTTTTCCTCGCTATTTTGCACTTTTGTCCACATTTTTGTGCACATTTTTTTTGCACTACCTGGAGAGTACAATGAACACCCTGAAAGTTATCTTTTCAACCTCGCTATTGTTTTCCTGTTTTTCAAACAAGGCAAACAAGACAACGAAAAAAAAACATAACAACAGCAATAATTTTAACAAAAATAAAGTAAAAAAATAAAAGTAAAAATATTGAGAGAAAAACAAACATTTCGGAATAGCGCTATAATACAATGACGAATAAAATCAAGTTGAAATTGACAACGAATATAAAAGTTATAATTTTTTTAAATGTTTTTTTTTGGAAAAACAGCAGAAATGGAAAAGGAATGTCAAAAAGTCAAATTATTAAGAGAAAAAAAAGTCATTCTAATGGGAAAGAAGTTACATTTTTTTAATAAATACATGCTTTTTCACCTAAATTACAAAGGTGAGATGCATTTTTTATATATACATAACTTTTTTTAGATCTATATGAAAACATATATAAATAATATATAAACATAAATATAAACAAATATAAACATAAATAACATAAATAAACATAAATAACATTCATTCATTCATTTTCTACCGCTTTTTCCTAAATAAAATAAAATAAATTAAAATTAAAATTAAAATTAAAATTAAAATTAAAATTAAAATTAAAATTAAAATTAAAATTAAAATTAAAATTAAAATTAAAATTAAAATTAAAATTAAAATTAAAAAAATAATAAAAATAAAAATAAAAATAAATACAAAAATCAAATATAAAAATTATATAATTATATATCATAACATCATTCATTCATTCATTTTCTACCGCTTTTTCCTAAATAAAAATAAAAATAAAAATAAAAATAAAAATAAAAATAAAAATAAAAATAAAAATGAAAATGAAAATGAAAATGAAAATGAAAATGAAAATGAAAATGAAAATGAAAATGAAAATGAAAATGAAAATGAAAATGAAAATGAAAATAAAAATAAAAATAAAAATAAAAAATATATAAATATATAAATTATATATCATCACTTTTTTGCATGTCTATGTGCTTTACAAAATATCAAAGTGACCCTTGCATCCTTTCATCTTTTGTGACCCTGAGTGGAACAAGTTTGGACACTCTTCTCAGCAAAAATGCATTATCCGTAATGGATACTCGTTTATAACGGGTATCCGGCTCATCCCGAGAGAATATACAGAAGAGAAGAGAAACACATTTGGAATGTATTTTTGAACCAGTCCGAAAACATGCACCATTTCAACTCACATAAGAATATCCAATAAGCTCATGCTTCAGTGTGCAATCGCCTTTTAAGAGATGATGAAGCTGCCAGTGATGAGGTTACATCGAGTGAATGGGCGCCAATCTTGGCTCTTTTTCTGCTGATATATAGCAAAACCTTTGACAAAGATGTGCACAATTACTTGAGGGGAAACTATTAAGGCCCATCTTGAGATCTTTGGAGCTGTCATTTCGGAGCGATATTATCCGCCTCCGAAACTAAACTCGACGAAAAGGACATCATACACTTTGGATTATGGTTGGGTATTATATATTATTCAAATCACACAAGATTGGCCCACAAGTCTTTTTGTTTTTTTACAGAATTAGGTACATGCAAGTTGAACGCCATTGTAATTTGAACACTTATGCAATTAAAACTTTGAAATTAAATCACCAATATACAATAAGATCCACATGCAAATTAATCCTACACGCAGTTGCGTATTCATTGAGCCAAGTGAAAATTGACCATGACCGTGATTGGTGGATCATCAGGAAGTGTTGTCTTGGTGTGGAAAATATTACCTTCAAGTACTTGTTGGCTTAATTTAGCACTGAAAAGAAGCAGCACCCAAAACCGGCGTCTTCATCGATAAGAAAGGCTTGTCAACCAGTCTGATGAATTCTATTTGATCTAGATCTATTCTATGCGTTTTAGAATAAGCAGCAATCACTGCTCACTGGTCTTATATTTTACAGTGTGCAAAGAGCTCTGAGTGTCAGTCACTGACATTCAAAAACACACAATATTTGTGTGTGTGTGTGTGTGTTATATCACAGTCATCCCAACACATTATCAGTGAATGTTATGGTGGGCAATATGTCACTTTCTTGGCTGTTAATGGCTGTGTTTGTTTGAATCTGGTTCCCGGAATGTGTTCTCATTCTGACATCCCACCCAATATGGCAGCAACTAATGAAATGAAAAAAAATGTTGACAAACATTTTGTTTTATGGTAATTTAGGGGACAATAAACATTTCAATAAAGTGTGTTTGAGTTTTTGCCTTTTTGGCTCTGTCGCTGGTCGGGTTGCATTTTGGAGGGGTTTATGCAGCTTTCAGACTGGCATTGCACGGTGATACTGCGGTGATGCACAATCAGAGGTGCAGCTCAATTCCTGTTTGCCTAATACCTGATCTTAGGTGACCGCTTGTATTGGGGGTTTTCCGCTTCCTGCTGTGGTTGAGAGACGGCGCTTTCATGTCTTACGTAGCAATGAGTGCAAGTTAATGTTTGCAAGAAAAAAATTTAAAAATAAAAATAAGTTTTCTCCCAAATTTTGAAAAAAAATAATATATTTTTCTTGCAAACATTAACTTTGAAAAAAAAATTTTTTTTCGAATTTGCAAGAAAAATAAAGTTTTCACCCAAATTCGAAAAAAAAAATTTCTTGCAAACATTAACTTTGAAAAAAATTTTTTTTTCGAATTTGCAAGAAAAATAAAGTTTTCTCCCAAATTAAAAAAAAAATAAAAAAATTTCTAGCAAACATTAACTTGCACTCTTTGCTACGTAAGACATGAAAGTGCGTTCAAGGGACAGCGGTTTTCCACTTCCTGTTGTGGTTGAGAGACGGCGCTTTCATGTCTTACGTAGCAAAGAGTGCAAGTTAATGTTTGCAAGAAAAAAAAATTTTTTGACTTTGCAAGAAATATAAAGTTTTCTCCCAAATTCGAAAAAATACATATTTTTCTTGCAAACATTAACTTTGAAAAAAAAATTTTTTTTTGAATTTGCAAGAAAAATAAAGTTTTCTCCCAAATTCGAAAAAAAAATATTTTTCTTGCAAACATTAACTTTTAAAATATTTTTTTTTCGAATTTGGGAGAAAACTTTATTTTTCTTGCAAATTCGAAAAAAACATTTTCGAAAAAAATTTGAAAAAAAAAATATTTTTCTTGCAAACATTAACTTTGAAAATATTTTTTTTCAAATTTGCAAGAAAAATAAAGTTTTTTCCCAAATTCGAAAAAAAAAAATTCTAGCAAACATTAACTTGCACTCTTTGCTACGTAAGACATGAAAGTGCCGTCAAGGGACAGGGGTTTTCCGCTTCCTGTTGTGGGTTGAGAGACGGCGCTTTCATGTCTTACGTAGCAAAGAGTGCAAGTTAATGTTTGCAAGAAAAATTTTTTTTTGAATTTGCAAGAAAAATAAAGTTTTCTCCTGTTTGCCTAATACCTTATCTTAGGTGACCGCTTGTATTTAATAATTGAATAAATGTATGACACAATAAACACTTCCTGTCTTTTACCCATCCATCCATTTTCTTTGCCGCTTATCCTCACTAGGGTTGGGGATATCCCAGCTGTCTTTGTGCGAGAGGCAGGGTACACCCTGGACTAGTCGCCAGCCAATAAAACAGCCAAACGTCATTGATTGACACTGATGCCGGGAATAGCAATATAGTTTGGATTGCAACGTGTGCAAAGTAACCCCAAAATGGAGCGTAGGAAAGTTGCAAGTGCATTTATTTAAATAAGGTGCCTGCAACTGAAGTCAGGCAAGTCAACCACGCGACCATTTGACAGCCACCCATAAATGTCCCTTTCCTAATTAGCATGAATCACTAACCTGTCATACGTGCCAATTATTAGTAATTACATACTATTGGCTGCTCCGGAGGGGACGTAGGTCAGGCCTGGACATTGTTCACGGGAGTCAGCATGGCGACAGCAATGAAATGAAAATTTCTCGACGTTTATGACGAGAAGCACTTAGAATTAACAACCCTAGCAATAACCACCACCAATGGCAGTGCCACTGACAGTAGCATGAACAGTGAGGCATGTAATTAGGGCTCATCTTTGAATAGGAAGTGACAATATGCAATAATATGCTTACAATTGCATTTTATTTGGAAAAGGTGGAATATGTTGGACTTTTGGTCCAAATAATTAGAAAATACAATTGAAATATATATATATTGTAGTGGTAGGTTACCGGGACATAATTCACCCCAGAACGATCGATAGGGGAGGGGTTGCGCAAGGGGCAAGGGACAGGGGTTTTCCGCTTCCTGTTGTGGTTGAGAGACGGCGCTTTCATGTCTTACGTAGCAAAGAGTGCAAGTTAATGTTTGCAAGAAAAAAAAAATCGAATTTGCAAGAAAAATAAAGTTTTCTCCCAAATTCAAAAAAAAATTTTTTTTTCGAATTTGCAAGAAAAATAAAGTTTTCTCCCAAATCCGAAAAAAAATATTTTTCTTGCAAACATTAACTTTTAATTTTTTTTTGAATTTTCAAGAAAAATAAAGTTTTCTCCCAAATTCGAAAAAAAATTATTTTTTAGAAAAAATTTTTTTTTTCGAATTTGCAAGAAAAAAAGTTTTCTCCCAAATTCGAAAAAAAAATATTTTTCTAGCAAACATTAACTTTGAAATGTTTTTTTTCGAATTTGCAAGAAAAATAAAGTTTTCTCCCAAATTTGAAAAAAAAATTCTTGCAAACATTAACTTTGAATTTTTTTTCGAATTTGCAAGAAAAATAAAGTTTTCTCCCAAATTTGAAAAATAAAATTTGAATTTGCAAGAAAAATAAAGTTTTCTCCCAAATTCGAAAAAAATATTTTTCTAGCAAACATTAACTTTGAAATATTTTTTTTCGAATTTGCAAGAAAAATAAAGTTTTCTCCCAAATTCGAAAACAAAAATTCTTGCAAACATTAACTTTGAATTTTTTTTTCGAATTTGCAAGAAAAATAAAGTTTTCTCCCAAATTCGAAAAAAAAATCAAATTTGCAAGAAAAATAAAGTTTTCTCCCAAATTCGAAAAAAAAAATTTTTTTCTTGCAAACATTAACTTGCACTCTTTGCTACGTAAGACATGAAAGCGCCGTCTCTCAACCACAACAGGAAGCGGAAAACCCCCGTCCCTTGCGCCCACCCCTCCGGATGGCAACCCCTCCCCTATGGATCGTTCCGGGGTGAATTATGTCCCGGTAACCTACCAATACAATATATATATATAAAGCACCATGTTAATGTTATCAAAACAGAACAATAACTGAACCAACTCAGGTCCACAGATCTGCCATTATAGCCACAGGATGGTTGTTTTTCAATTATGATTTAAAAAATTATGATTATGATTGTCAGTGTAGTCCTTCAAACAACTTCTGAGTAAGAAGCCATCTTTATCAGTGGTGCTATCCGGCCATTTTTTAAAATGTAAATTTTAGATTAATTGAAGTGACAAGTTTTCCTCTGTTTTTCCCGCTCCTCACCTTGCCCTCCCGACTTCTTTCAGGGCTCTCTTCCAAATCTACAAACATCGTTCAACATGACAATACAATATTTTAATTACATTTATAGGAAAAAAAAGCACAATAGTTCATCTTTAAGCTTTTGTTGTCAGAGTGCTGTCATTCTGTTTTTGGAACAATTTCGGAACTTTTTGTCCGAATCTCCTGGTTTTCGATAATCAAACTATTGTCAACTGACCCATAGAGAAAAAAAGATTACATATGATTGACAGCTGTTATTAGTAAGACATTTCAATCAGTGTTTCTTAAGAGGCTCCAACACCAGACTTGTGTATCACCAAGGCAACCATATGATTGGCATCATAATTCCATCAGAAATCATTAATCTGAGATGGCGTTTTATTGTAAACATTCTTTGTATTGGGTATCGTTTAAATATTGTGTATTATATCTGCCAAATGTAATTCATGACGTGCTTTAAAACACTGCAGAACCTCCGTGACCTTAATGAAGCGTAGCATTAAGGCTTCATGCTCATATCTGAGAAGCTTTTATTTGGCAGCATAAGGCAAAAAAAAAAAATGTCATAAATTCTAAACATGTTTTTCCATTCAATGAAATGTTGCTACTAATGTTTGAGCGAGGAAGAGAACTGTCAGTCATCTCGCTCTCTGTGTAAGGCCTCGCCAACATTATTTTTCTCTTGAGCAATGTGGTCATTCAGCTTGGGCAGAGTACAATAGCAAAGAGAAAATTGTAGGCTGCTGTTGCCAGGTGACAGTATTTTTCATTTTAGTGCTCACTTTTGCCTCAGTCCACCTCCATTTTCTATTGTGAAAAAGTAATAGGAATGGTACGTAGCTTATTTGTACGGGGGGTATGCATGTGTGAAGTCAAAAAATCCACTATATTCTAAATGTACTTATTTCCCTTAAATCAAATTGATGTTATTTTTCTCATTTCTTTTTGCATTCTCTGTAGCAGTCAACCAAAATAAAACTTTTTTCCTGGTTTTTCAGACTGCCTTTCAATCGGAGCAACAGCCTATGAGCACACATTTTAAAAGGTTTTCTTGTATTGAAAAAAGAAAAGTATTATATTTGGTCCCAAAGCTGGAACCTTATCATCCATGTGGAAGATCGAGGAGAGCCGAGAATGAATGCTGCACACCTCTGGAAAGAGAAACTTAAGCTTGTGTGCCTGGAAAGTAAAAGTTAAGCTGGTGTGTCTAATCTTTTTTTTTTTCCATGACTGTATGTTATGTCTCTGGTCCGGAACAACACTCCGATGCATTCATGGACACTCAGAACTATCACAATGATGTCTTATTATGCGGGTATATATGGTCTAAATCAGGGGTCTCAAACTCAATTTACCTGGGGGCCACTGGAGCTAGGGTCTGGGCGAGGCTGGGCCTTAAAAAACGCATATATTAAAAACAAAAAAATATACAAACTTTTTCAGTGCTTTGGTTCCGATTTTCTACAAGAAAAGCTCTGATAAAACATTCCACTGTTCTCAAATATCTTAATTTTTATTTTTCTGCACAAAATAAGATGAAAAATAAATAAACAAATCAAGAAAAAAATCAGTAATAAATGAATATAATAATAATAATAAAACAGCAAATAATAAAAACTTAAGAAAGCACATATAGTTGGTGGGTAGACAAATGATTTTTTTCAGATTAAAATGAACAAAGCATTATTAGAGCCCTGTAGACATGACAAAACACGACTATAGTCACATTTATACTCTTTTTATTTACAACATATTGCGCAACTGCAGGGTCTTGAGACACATGCTAACTCGCAAACTAGAGAGCTAGCGACCTAAACGGTAGCCTTCGAGTTATTTCCTTTCAACTTAAATAGCCAAAAACTTACCACTTCCACACGGATAGGGAGGATAACTATTAACAGTTATTTAACCTTTAACATGAACATTAATCAAACGTAATAATTTTTTCTGGGTACATGATACCATACAGCATCCATATCAAACTTGCGCGGGCCGCACTAACATTAAACTTTCATATCAAGGCGGGGGCCTCAAACTAGTGTCCTGCGGGCCACTTTTGTCCCGCGGACCGCATCTTTGAGACCCCTGGTCTAAATAAACAGAAAGTGGATATTCTTAGCACTCACTTTGCAGCTCTAAATGCAGAAGTAGAAGACAAGAAGACATATGTGCTTTTCTTTTAGTCAGTTAATGCTCATTTTTTTGGGGAGCACTCATTGTCGCACACACTTTGTCAGAAGCACCACCGGTGCCGTGGAGCTCAGGAGAACCGGGACATGATGGCGCTGCGTCCAACTCGCCTGCCACAGGAGGAGCACTCATTGTCGCACACACTTTGTCAGAAGCACCACCGGTGCCGTGGAGCTCAGGAGACTCACAAAGGAACACTTTTGCAACGCCCTCTGAAACCAAACTTTTGAGTCATCCCGGATGTCTTTTCACTTCCAAATGCTCAAACTTCATTATCTGAAACTTTTGGCATTGTTTAACATGAGAATACAACATTCCAACTACATTTATAAGTCAAAAAAATTAAAAAAAAAGCACAATAGGTCCACTTTAATTTGGAGCTGCTACGACATACAAATACAGTATATTATCACCGTGTACTGTCTTTTATCTTTCTTTCAATAAAATACAGTAAAAATGGTGATTAATTATACTTGAAAACTAATCTGACAACAAAAAATATGACATTTCTGTCAAAATTGAGAGTCTTTGTCATGTTTAGTTTCCACACACATTTAGCAGTGAACTTAAAATGTGCTTAACTTCTTATTAAACACACAAATAAAGAAAAATGCCCTCAATTAACGGCTATGTCGAAAAAAGGAAAAAAAACAAAGAAAATCTAAAGACGATTTGAAACTCATTTGCATTTGCACAATTGATTTATTGCTACCTCCGTGTCCAACGTGTCAGTCATTCCCTCTTTTGGGTTTTAATTAAATCCCTGACTGAGCTTAGTTGGAAATGTGTTATTTCAAGGTGCTGTCAATAAGACCAAAGTGTCCAAGGACAGTGACCAATAGGAGGAAAAGGTGTACAGCTAAGCAGATTCTCCCCCACTATGTAAACCTGTAAAACTGTGCACTTTCATTCAAAATACAGACATTGGGTGGAGCAGCCCCGAAATGCGGGCGATCCCCGTCAAATCCGGCTCTGGCTTCCTGAGGCTGCAATAAGTCCAGTATTACTACAGAATTAATAATTAGTATTATTACAGATAATGCACTTTTGAGTACTTCCCATTATCAATAATTGGGTATTCACTCTTCATGTAATGCAGGGGTCGGGAACCTTTTTGGCTAAGAGAGCCATGAAGGCCAGATATTTTAAAATGTGTATCTGTGAGAGCCATATACATTTTGAATGCAATAAAATGTGTGCATTTTTATGTAAGACCAACAGTTTTAGATATAATGGGCTCTAATTACGTAGACCAGGCACACTACCCCACGCCAATGGGGTGTGGCCAGCATACTTTCGTGAGCAGCGCAGTGTCTAATAATAAATCAAATACTTGCTGCCATTAATGCAACTTCTGCTGCTGCATAGTTTTGAACCGTATTCAGTATATTTCATTCTTTTGGCCATCTTCACCAGAAGGCTTGGTTCTGCAGCTTTAGCTATTTGACTAAAGGAGGAAAGTTTACATTTACATGTTTTTTTGACATCTCAATGACCGAGGTAGACTACAGCATTACCCAGTAATAATCAAGTTTTGGTGTTTGACCTGGAAAATATCATCAGGAAAGATAGATATGGTTGGCCGTATTGCAGTAGAAAATAGATGGACGAATTAAAATGCATAAGAAAGTTGTTGATTTTGAATATTATTTTTAACAGTCATTTCTGTGATGGTTTACTTTAAAATGTTGGTTTAAAATGGTAAGAAATGCTTGAGAGCCAGATACAGTCATCAAAAGAGCCCTACCTGGCTCCCGAGCCATAGGTTCCCTACCTCTGATGTAATGTATTAAAATGTATTTTTGTCTTATTCCATGAAATCATCATAACAACGGGCATTAGCAGGTGTGCTACCTGCATTGTAAGAATTTTGTCAATTTTCAGTTGGCAGTACACATCCGCATTGACTGAGCACAACATTAGGTACACCTGCACAGTAGTAAGTACAAAAGCTGCACCAAATATTCTGCCTGTATGGATACCATACTACATTATATACATTTTTTGCACCTCTCTCAATAAACTTCTTATGTAATGTATGCGGTGCATTTCGCAAGTCAGAGCTGTATAGGGCTTGTTATGTCACTGCTTGTTTTTTCACTTGTTTGCTTCTAATTTGGCTGGATTATTGTAGTACTGAATGTGTACTGTGCTTTTGAGAAAAATACAACGAAAAAGGCTGCCATGTTATTTCCCTGTTTGCTATTATTGCATGTTTGTATGATTAGCAACTTTACACAGATCAGTCATAAAAATGGATAGTAAAGTCTTACAGATCACTTATATACAGTTCACATATACGTAAATGAATAATAAACAACAAATATAGCAACTTCTGATCAATCCATGTCAATTTCAGACTTATAATTATGTACCGATGTTAGACCCACATAATTTTGTGTGTGTACGTCCATATCGGACTTTCTGATATGTGCATTACTCTATTCGACCTTTGACGGGTTGAATAGATGATGGGTACCACAGCATTATTAATATATACTACTTTTTAGTTACTTTCTGTTGTCAAATTTGTCACACCGTTATGCTAAAATATAACATAATTAAAAGACATGATTCATCCCTGATCTATATCATTGCTATACAGCCCTGATCAAAATCTTAAGACCAGTTGAAAAATAGCGAGAATTTCCTTTTTTCATATTTGGACGTTACCACACAGACGAAGACTCTCAGATATGACAGATACCTGCTGCAACATCTGCACGTAACCATCCACCGTTTGACGACCCTGCACAACATGAAGCTTCGGCGTTCTACTGAATGAAAAAGCACCACTTCCACACATCTCCGGAGGGTTTTCCTTGTCATGTTAGTAACGTTGGAATCCATTTGGAGCGTCGAGGTTCAATATTTTTCCTCATTAGACAATAAAACTTTTTTCCACCTTTCAATGTCCCATGTTTGATGCTCCCTGGTAAAGACTAAAGGTGCAGTTTTATGGCGTTGAAGGAGTCAAGGTCTTTGGATTTGTTATTTGTTTTTGACCGTCTGATGGGTGTTAATTTGCAGTCAGCACCAGTAAGGGCTTAATTTGGGTTAAGGACCGCCCTGTGTCTTGACGGACAGCCAATGGGATCATCCGGCTCAGCACAGGTGTAATAGTTTTAGGTCTACCAGGTCTTGACTTTTTTGTTCGGTAAAGCTCGGGATAGAATGACTGTCTAACCTCAGCAGTAACGGCACGCTGCGAGAGGCCCGACTTATGCAGCTCGACGATCCGACCACGTTCGGGAAGAAAGGGAGGAGGGCATGACCGTGTGAATGCCTGACAGAAAATGAGAATTTTGAGCAGATGTTGGCTTTTGTAGGCTGTGGTCTGAAACTTTTGATCAGGTGAAAAACAACTTTCAGTTTATTTGTTTATTTTGTAATGTTTTTTGTCTCACTCCCCCCTCTTGCTTTTCCATATTGTAGCTTTTAAAATGGATATTCTAGCAATTTTTTATACTTTTTTTTTTTTATACAACTGGATTTATATTTTGATCAGGCATGTATATTTCATTGTTTCGTCCTTATTTTCTGGATAATATTATAAATGTATGACATTTCTTTAGTCATTCCATTGCACCATTCACTCATCTTAAATGAACAGAAATCCTTCAGTGATGATTAGGAATCAGTCACCTATCTGATGGCTGACAATTTGAACCATTGAGACTGTTTAAATAGAAAATACACGCTGCAGCATCTGTCAGGCTCTGTAAAAAAAAAGAAGGACGAGGTGATTGAGGTCATTGATCAACAATAGCTTTATTGAACAAAACAGCTCGCTGTCGGCCACAACTATCAACAAGAACGTCACCTATCACTGTCCTTGATCTCGCCCACACACGAATGTAAAGCCCCTCGTCACACTTTCACTCAACACAACTCTTACCGTCACATACTGTAATGTCAGGGTTGCTACTCGGGATGAGCCGGAAAATTAATTTTTTCCCCGGATACGGTGTAATATGGTGTAATTGGGAATTTCAAAACGACTCTGCGTTTGTCACTAGGACTTCACATTATTAGGCGTTCTTAGGATTGCCTCTATTTTTTCATTTTTTTTTCTGTTTAGTCTCTATGTTTGCAGTATATTTTCTAGGGATGAAAAAAAAATAAGGCATCAAAGAGACGAATGTTTTTACACACAATTTGTACACTTTTTTGTACACATTCAGTTCATTTGAAGCTGTTAATACATGTTATACCTGTTTATACTGTATATTGTCCTGTCATTGATCCTTCTGCTCATCAAATACAGTATTTCAGACACAGTTGCATGAGGTGACCAATCATGATTAATTAATCTGACTAATTAATCACGATTAATAATGATTAATTAATCTAATTAATTAATCTAGCTGATGAGTCTGGTTAATTAATTAGATTAATTAATCTGATTAATTAATCTAATTAATCAGATTAATTAATCTAATTAAATTTACTATTTTCACATGGTTATGGCTTCAAATCACTATAGTGGCTGGACCAGGCTGCACGGTGGTTGAGTGGTTAGCGCACATGGCTCACAGCAAGGACACCCGAGTTCAATTCCACCATCGGCCATCTCTGTGCAGAGTTTGCATGTTCTCCTCCCACATTCCAAAAACATGCTAGGTTATCATCTGACATCATGTGGCATCATCTGAAACTCAGCAATGCCCACATTCATTCATTTTTCCCTCAGAAGAAAATAAATAACTGAGGTCTATAACATCGCTACTATACAATCATACATAATTATATGTAATAACAAATTCTCGGGCACCATGTCAACTTTGGGCAGATAAATTTGATTTGATACTCACAATGTCTGTCTGTGCCACTGACCCCAATTTAAAAATGGCGTGTACCAGACACCCCTGCCTCACCATGTCCCTCAATATACCTCAGGACCAGCGAGTCCTCAAATCACGAAGCAAGAGTGAGTCATACAGTTAGCACTTGGAAGATGGGGAGACGAGGTATGGTATCCCATGGTTTCATTTAATGTGAAAATATGTAAGCTACGGGTTACATATTATGTTACATATTGGAATACTTCACATTACAAATTCACAGTTCCACATCTCCGAAAAGTAGGCGGAAGGAAAGTTAATTTCATCCTTTCTTATATAGAAAAAAAACAATGTATATGTTATTTTTCTTTTGTTGTTGTCCTCTGATTATTTTCCAATACAATCCTTTGTGGAGTTTCTACTTCCAGGTCTTTCAGTCCTGCAGTTTTTTGTGTTGCATTGGAAATATCATTGGGGGTTGAAAAATTGGGTTCCCAATTCCGAGACTTCTTGTTGAGGAGGCCCTTTCAAGGTGGTATAGTGATATCAAAAGTTATCGTTATTGACATGATCCTACCAACTCATTGTTTGTGGGTTGGACAGATAAGTGTGGGTTTATTATACCTGTGTCAGGCTATCACTGTTTGTAATTTTCAGTAGGCAGGAATCAGACAGGTAGCTCTGATAGTTATTGACTTAGTTGGTCAGCCTGTCTTAGGGATGTTAACTTTCTGGAGGTCATATCAATCAATGTGCAACTTTATCTTTTATGGTTATACAGTCGTACGTTTTGATTTGATGATTTAAAATGCAAACACCAGTCAGCACAGATTTATTGTGTAAAATCCGACATATGCCAAAAGATAAACAATGTAGAATTTAATGATCACTTCTTATTCCTCTTGACTTAATTTTTTTTAGTGTTGAATCTCTGGCTGTTCTTCCTTTATATTATTATTTTCATTAGATGCTGTATTGTGATTAGTGTTTTGAAAGGCAACTGTATTATCATTTTAGTGGTAGTACTTGCAACAGTTAATTGATGATTAATCGATGATTCATCAATTAATTAATGAATTAATCAATTGGATTCCAGGCTATCAAATGTTTTTTAATTTTTTATAAATATGTGTGGGAACGCACGGTGGACAAGTGGTTAGCGAGCACAGCTAGGAGACTCCAAATCGAACTCAGTCACTCCAAATTGTCCATATAGGTATGAATGTGAGTGTGAATGGTTGTTTGTCTATATGTGCCCTGTGATTGGCTGGCCACCAGTCCAGGGTGGACCCCGCCTCTCGCACAAAGACAGCTGGGATGCCAAATGTGGCCCGCAGGACACTAGTTTGAGGCCCCCGCCTTGATATGAAAGTTTAATGTTAAGTTAAGTTTGATATGGATGCTGTATGGTATCATGTACCCAGAAAAAATGATTACGTTTGATTAATGTTCATGTTAAAGGTTAAATAACTGTTAATAGTTATCCTCCCTATCCGTGTGGAAGTGGTAAGTTTTTTGCTATTTAAGTTTAAAGGAAATAACTTGAAGGCTACCGTTTAGGTCGCTAGCTCTCTAGTTTGCGAGTTAGCATGTGTCTCAAGACCCTGCAGTTGCGCAATATGTTGTAAATAAAAAGAGTATAAATGTGACTATAGTCGTGTTTTGTCATGTCTACAGGGCTCTAATAATGCTTTGTTCATTTTAATCTGAAAAAAATCATTTGTCTACCCACCAACTATATGTGCTTTCTTAAGTTTTTATTATTTGCCGTTTTATTATTATTATTATATTTATTTATTTATTACTGATTGATTGATTTTCTTCATTCTTCTTTTGTTTAATTTATTTTTCATCTTATTTTGTGCAGAAAAATAAAAATTAAGATATTTGAGAACAGTGGAATGTTTTATCAGAGCTTTTCTTGTAGAAAATTGGAACCACATTTTTTTGTTTTTAATAAATGCGTTGGTTTTTTTTGGAAAACCTGATGCGGCCCAGCCTTGCCCAGACCCTAGCTCCAGTAGCCCCCAGGTAAATTGAGTTTGAGACCATGGGTTGTTGGTTATCTTGGTGAACCAAGGCGATAAACAACAAAAAAACACAGGATAATGAGTGTGTGCCAACGAGGTACACAGATGTTTTTTTTCAAATGCGACATCGGCCTCTTTTGCGATAAATCCGATGTGTATCCGATGCGACTGCAGCCTGGATGCTTGGGTCTTATATTTGACCTACCGTTATCTAAAGGTGTGTTTTCAACTTATTCACAAATATAATTGTTATTTTCCTCCAAAAATGATTTTAAATATCCGTTTCAGTGAATGTTCCACTACGCCTGGCTCCGACATCCACCCACACGCTCTTCAGAACAGATGTCTCAGCAAGTTCCCCACAAACTGCCATAGTCACAAGTCATACGTTCTTGCTTCTTAATCTCCAAGTTGAATAATTTGGTACAAAAATGTTGATTCTGCTTGCACAAAAGTTGCAAGTTTTTGGGTTTTTTTTTTTTTTTGGTAATGTGAACTATTACAGGCTGCATGACGACCGAGTGGTTAGCACGCATGCCTCACAGTTAGGAAACCCGAGTTCAATTCCACTCTCGGCCATCTCTGTGTGGAGTTTGCATGTTCTCCCCGTGCATGCGTGGGTTTTCTACGGGTACTCCGGTTTCCTCCCACATTCCAAAAACATGCTAGGTTAAATTGTCCATAGGTATGAATGTGAGTGTGAATGGTTGTTTGTCTATATGTGCCTTGTGAGGATAAGCGGTAGAAAATGAATGAATGAATGAATGAAGAATTCCATAAAAAGATCATATTTTTACAAAATGCGTATTTTCCGAGATGAGTCCAGACTCTCTTTGGCTATTTTGGAGCTCAGCACCAGGTGTTGGTGCTCGCTGGGGTTTCCAGATCAAAAGTTAAAAGTTCATGTGTTGAGTTGTTGAGACGATGACAGCAGCTCAACGGAGGCTGAAAGAAGGAGGAAGAAGGAGTAGAGGAGAAAGCAAGAACACTCAGCGGTATGGGTTTGTTCAGGTCGTACTGGGAAAGTGGGGTGCGGGAGGCAGACGCAGGTGGACCCGAATGAACTGAATTCAAGGGTAGCGACAGGTGAAGGTAGGAAACCAAATAATGAGACATGAGATGAGTGACAATACATCAGAGTAACACAGTCAACCTTCAGCATCGGTCAGTGCTTCCCAAAGAGCGGCTGAACTCTAAGGGGAGGCAGGGAGTACTTTCAATGTTACTGCAGACCTGCCAACATGTACACATTTAGTGTACTCATCATGAAATTTTACTCTTGAATATGCTCTCCATTTTGTTTCATTTTCCTGATTTCAGTTTGGATGTCAGTCTGTACATTACAGATAACTAAATAGATGTTAGTAGTTTCTCAAAAGTATTTCAAATCCAAAGTGTATCTTTTGTTATACCAGGCATTAGATTTGATCAATAAACTTAAGAAATATTTTTTTCCCATTACTGTATTTTCTCAAAAGCAACTTTTTGTAATGTCGCTGGGGAGCCTTTATTGTTCTGTTAAAGCCTTTGTTGTTCTGCATTTTGTGACACATTTCAGATTAATCCACTAGGAAAATAATCTTTAGTTGCAGCCCGAAATTAACCCACCCAAAATGTAATTGTGAAGTTAATTTCTTTAACATTTGGCATTTTAAAGCCATTCTTGTTCTGCATTTTGTGACACATTTCAGATTAATTCGCTGAGAAAATAATCTTTAGTTGCAGCCCGAAATTAATCCACCCAAAATGCAATTGTGAAGTTAATTTATTTAACATTTGGCATTTTAAAGCCATTCTTGTTCTGCATTTTGTGACACATTTCAGATTAATCCACTCGGAAAATAATCTTTAGTTGCAGCCTGAAATTAATCCACCCAAAAATGCAATTGTGAAGTTAATTTCTTTAACATTTGGCATTTTAAAGCCTTCATTGTTTTGCATTTTGTGACACATTTCAGATTAATCCACTAAGAAAATAATCTTTAGTTGCAGTCCCAAATTAATCCACCCAAAAAATGCAATTGTGAAGTTAATTTCTTTAACATTTGGCATTTTAAAGCCTTCATTGTTTTGCATTTTGTGACACATTTCAGATTAATCCACTAAGAAAATAATCTTTAATTGCAGCCTGAAATTAATCCACCCAAAAATGTAATTGTGAAGTTAATTTCTTTAATATTTAGCATTTTAAAGCCTTTATTGTTCTGCATTTTGTGACACATTTCAGATTAATCCACTAGGAAAATAATCTTTAGTTGCAGTCCAAAATTAATCCACCCAAAAATGTAATTGTGAAGGTAATTTCTTTAACATTTGACATTTTAAAGCCTTTATTGTTCTGCTTTTTGTGACACATTTCAGATTAATCCACTAAGAAAATAATCTTTAGTTGCAGCCCCAAATTAATCTACCCAAACATGTAATTGTGAAGTTAATTTCTTTAACATTTAGCATTTTAAAGCCTTTATTGTTCTGCATTTTGTGACACATTTCAGATTAATCCACTAAGAAAATAATCTTTAGTTGTAGCCCGAAATTAATCCACCCAAAAATGCAATTGTGAAGTTAATGTCTTTAACATTTGGCATTTTAAAGCCTTTATTGTTCTGCATTTTGTGACACATTTCAGATTAATCCACTATGAAAAATAATCTTTAGTTGCAGCCTGAAATTAATCCACCCAAAAATGCAATTATGAAGTTAATTTCTTTAACATTTACCATTTTAAAGCCTTTATTGTTCTGCTTTTTGTGACACATTTCAGATTAATCCACTGAGAAAATAATCTTTAGTTGCAGCCCGAAATGAACCCACCCAAAAATGTAATTGTGAAGTTAATTTCTTTAACATTCGGCATTTTAAAGCCTTTATTGTTCTGCATTTTGTGACACATTGCAGATTAATCCACTAAGAAAATAATCTTTAATTGCAGCCTGAAATTAATCCACCCAAAAATGTAATTGTGAAGTTAATTTCTTTAATATTTAGCATTTTAAAGCCTTTATTGTTCTGCATTTTGTGACACATTTCAGATTAATCCACTAAGAAAATAATCTTTAGTTGCAGTCCGAAATTAATCCACCCAAAAATGTAATTGTGAAGTTAATTTCTTTAACATTTAGCATTTTAAAGCCTTTATTGTTCTGCTTTTTGTGACACATTTCAGATTAATCCACTGGGAAAATAATCTTTAGTTGCAGCCTGAAATTAATCCACCCAAAAATGTAATTGTGAAGGTAATTTCTTTAACATTTGACATTTTAAAGCCTTTATTGTTCTGCATTTTGTGACACATTTCAGATTAATCCACTAAGAAAATAATCTTTAGTTGCAGCCCAAAATTAACTCACCCAAAAATGTAATTGTGAAGTTAATTTCTTTAACATTTGGCAATTTCAACATTTTGGACACATAGCAGTGAAAGCACATTGAAAGCATTGAGAGCAAAGTCATTATTTCTGGTTACTAGTGACTTTCCCAATAAAGTAATTTAATTAGTAACTAAGTAACTTAGTACACCTTGATATGGGTATTTAGTGACCAGGGAAGTTATCACTGTATTACTTTGCTGAAAAACTTTCAAGTATCTTAGCTTAACAGATAGAAGGATAGAAGGAGCTTGTATTTGATGTTGACATTTGGAGTTCTGATGTCCGTGAATGCACCTCGGTGCATTGGTGGAGAATGAGAAAATGTGGTTCGGGTGTAGCGAGGACACAGCGGGGGTGTGCTAGTTGGAGATATAGTCATCCCTCGTTTATCACGATTAATTGGTTCTTCATTTATAAATGGAACATTTTTGGAACCCTTCAGTCCTTGCAGATAAATCAGCCGATCTCACAAGATTGCATTACATAAATACAATTACAAGTTATTTTTCTACAAATAGAGGGCAGTTAACCGTAAAATCAAATAGATTTAAGAAACTCACACAACAATTTTTTTTTAATAACGTCTGCTAATTAAAAACAAACAAACAAGAAAACGATGTCAGCTATTACTACCAACGCTCACACAAGACAAGGTTCAAATGAATAAAGGTGACGTTAATCGAGATACAATCTATTCCATGATTGAGATGGGTTTTGTTGTAATATGTTAAACAGTATCATCAGTATTTTCTGCAAGAACATTGGCTCACAGACTTAAGTCTAATAAAAGGCAAATTGATTTAGCCGTGCTGTGAGGATTAGGGCAGCTGACGCCTCATGTTTATACATGAGAACAAAATGTAATGCTGATGAGAATGCGGTTACTTGCAAGACCTTCAGAATCCATTATAACAACAGACATTAATTAATAAATCATTTTGCAGTCACCTGCAGTCATGGCATTAATGACCTTTTAAAAAAAAAAAAAGTCATCAGACGAAACTGAAGAGAAGTAGTGTGAAATTGCATTTTCGTTTGGGTTTTCTTTGCAATAATGTGATTTTAATTTGTATTTTATTGTATTGTATCCACAACAAGACATCATGAATGGTTTTGATATGATCAAAATAATAATTACAATAGGTTGTGTTTTTAAAAATGGCTTTTCTATAGTCTTAGCCTATGAGTGATTAATAATACAATATTAAACATATTAATAAATCCTTGAAATGCATATTTTCATGAAACTTCTCATTACTGAAAACATCTGTGTGGCTTTGCGGGTAAAATGTTGTGTATGTTATTTGGCTGGACACACAAGCACCATACTTGACGGCCAGAACAACATGCTTTTATTGCAGTTTTGAATTATCTTACAATAGGAACAATAATAACATGGCGCCGGTTGTTTCTGTAATCCATGCCAAGCTAAAATTAAACTCTGAACCACCGATGTCGCTTCCTACGTCCAACATGATGAGGTAAAAAAAAAAAAAAAATCCCATTATGTGTGGAAGTGGTACATTTAATGTCAATAAATTTGACATTAACTGGTTAGCTCGTTAGCTAGTGGCCATCTCAAATTTCTGCAGTATAAGAATTAAATGATAGGAGTGTGAAGGTTACTTTTAGGGGTGCTATTGTCATGTCTGTAGGGCTCTAATCAGTTAAAAAAAAATGCTTTCATAAACAGGTTTTCTATGCTTTGCCTGTTTGTGTCTTTCGGATTTGTCCTTACGGAGTTGCCAAAGAATCTAAAAAAATCTTAATTGTTTGCAGTCAGGTGTAGAACCAATTAACTACTATAAAGGTCACTTCCTGTAAATGCGCCACTTGCATGTATCAATAAAGAAGTGGAGTCTCGCCACGCAAGTTGAAAAAAAATTGTGTTTAAATAGCGTTAGATGTGTTCCCTTGTAGTTTAGTGGTAATGATGACAGCACTGCAATATAACTTTATTACTTTCTCTCACGGGTTTGATTCCGGCTATTGCAGACACCCCTCCCGAACAGGGCTTGGGGATGTTTTTCCTTCCAAGTTATTGAAGCCTTTCGTTCCTTCATCATTATTGTTGTTTTCAGCATCCTAGTCTACGAAATATTGAGGGTTGTCTGCTTTCCTAGAGCCGTTGTTGATAGCATTGTTTATCATGTACTAATATGTCCATGTCTAATATTTTACTCGCAGGTTCTTTTCTGCATACCGGTAAATTGCTACTTAGCTTGTTTTTTATACCTATTTCCTGCTTCTGTAGTTTTTTTTTGTACATTCTAGTGTTACCCACATATATCGAAGTCCTTTTGACTGGCTTATCGACTTTGACATAAGTTTGGGATCACTTGCAAATTGGCTGCTAATCCAAGTTAACTACTCCCTTCAGAGGGACTAACAAGGACAGAAAAACGATTCAGAAGCAATTAAAATGAATGAGATCATTTTCAAAGAAGGATGTACATTTTTGCATAGAGGCCTACTATCAACAACTGTCAGTCCTCTGCATCAATCTCCTGGTATGGCTGCTAATCCAAGTTCATCATTTCATAAGGCTAATAGATTATTAGAAAACCCATCTAAAAATCGAAACTAAAACTAAAATCTCTTACCATGCAGTTAACTGCTGCCTTCAGAGAGCAGCACAAACTGGGTCTAACAAGGACACAAAAACGATTCACAAGAAATTAAAATGAATGAGATAATTTTCAAAGAAGGATGTACATTTTTGCATAGAGGCCTGCTATCAACAACTGTCAGTCCTCTGCATCAATCTCCTGGTATGGCTGCTAATCCAAGTCCATCATTTCATAAGGCTATTAAATTATTAGAAAACCTGTGTAAAAATCTAAACCTAAAACTAAAATCTCTTACCATGCAGTTAACTACTCCCTTCAGAGAGAAGCACAAACTGGGTCTAACAAGGACACAAAAACGATTCACAAGCAATTAAAATTAATCAGATAATTTTCAAAGAAGGATGTACATTTTTGCACAGAGGCCGACTGTCGACAACTGTCAGTCCTCTGCATCAATCTCCTGGTATGGCTGCTAATCCAAGTTCATCATTTTATACGACTAATCAGGGCTCTACGTTAAAAACCAAAATGACTTGCCCATAGGGAATCCTTAAGGTGAGAACTACTTGCCCGAACTTGCCCCATGTAAAATGAAAAGACTGCCATAATGATATCATATATCAATATATGCTGATAATTCATCAGATAATAGTACTGATGCATTGTATTTGGAGGAATGTCTGAAAAATTGTGGAGATGTATGTTAACATGGCAAGCCATGCTACCTTACACATGATAGTCGTAGTAAGCAGTGATATTTATAAGTTGTGCACCACAATGAAACATTTGACACATTTGTGTACTAGTAAAGTGTTTTTAATCCAGAAAAAAAAATGCTCAATGGTGAAACAATAATTTGTGAAGCAAAGGTGAGAAAAATACACAAAGAAATGGAAGCGCTAGATTTTGTAGCTTGTGCAAAATCAGCACTTGGTATTGGATCTAATGGGTGGTGTTTCATTGTGACCACTTCAAATTGTCACAGCAATGTGATTCACTCACCTGTGCCATCATTTGATTTGCTAACCGCTAATAAAATACTTGTTTAGGAGGCACTGCTTCATCACTTTTTGCTGTTTTCCTTCACAAGTTGTTGAATAATTAGACGATGTTAGCAGGGACGCCATGATGGATGTTTTCGTAGTCAAAGCATCGCTGATTGGTTGATCGCGAACAAGAACGGGTGTGGGTAAAACGCGGATTGTGGATTACGGACCGCGGTCTAAAAAAACGATTCTGATTGGTCCATTTCAAGATTTGCAAGGATTGCTTTGCAAATTACCACCGGAATTACGCAGTCCGTGTTTTACCAACACCCAACAAGAACCGCTTTAAAAAAAACTCTTGGCAGTATGGCATGCCTGACGGGAATATTAATGATTGGATTTACTTGCCCCAATTTTGTTTTAACTTGCCCCGGGCCATCGGTACATCGTTATTGTCGAGCCCTGCTAATAGATTATTAGAAAAGCCGTCTAAAAATCTAAACTAAAACTAAAATCTCTTACCATGCAGTTAACTACCCCCTTCAGAAAGCAACACAAACTGGGTCTAACAAGGACACAAAAACGATGCACAACTGTGCAAGAAGACAAAAATCTGAGACTGTGTAGTTTAAGACAAAAATGCCTCACAGCTGCACTAAATAGTAGCCGTCAAACACCAGTGTCAGTATCAACAGCGAAGCGGCGACTTCAGGATTCTGGACTTCATAGCAGGACTGCCAAGAAAAAGCCATATCTCAGACTGGCCGAAAAAATTTCCAAGTGCTCCCAAATTTTTCAGTGGTAATGTATGCAATTGCCAACATAAACTAAAACGAAGCATTGCTTGCATATTTATTCATGACTTTCACCAGAGATATCACGATGGGCGGTTTGCCGATTTGAGCACAAGGAATTCTGTCATCAGGGAAGAAAAAAAAACACATAGATGGAATAACCTGGTCATTCATTCTACTAGTTTTCAGTTAGTGAGCTAACTTTGCTGAACCTAGCCCGGATCAATTGCAGCAAACCCAACCGATTTGCAGAGTTAAATTCCGGTGATGACTTTCTTTTTCTGTACAAAGGTAGCCATTTTATCTGGAGACTAAGCAGAAACTTGCCTGCACTGACATGAGCATCTGCTTCTCCTCCCGATTCTCACTCTTCTCTTATCCCTTTCTGGGAAGTGCAACAGCTTGTCAATATCTGTCAGAGGCTGTCTCTGTCAATCGGATCCATAAGGCTGCTGGGGCCTTTGCTGTAGCGAGACCGTCTCACAGAAACAACCTATAACTGACAAAGCTCCAGATCTCTGCTCTGTAATCGCTGGGGGATCCCGCCTCTGAAACTGCAGCATCGCCACAACAGAGCGTGTAATTGCTTCCCGTTATTGCTCAACCTGTTAAAATTGATCACACTCCATGTAAGAAGCTTTAACTACAGCGTAGATTCAGGGAGTTAGAACATTGCTTGCCAATATCATGCAACACGGCTCTGTATCTGGAAACATTGTGTCACCCTGCTTGTAAAGCGACGGTCGTCCAGGACTGCAAACGCCTCGTTAACGAGCTTTGAAATGGATTCAGTTGTGACGACTGCCGTTGGTCAAGGATGTTAAACAGTGTACACACGCGCTTCTGGAATATAGATATCTGATTTCATTTTTATATTGGCTTTGTCATTCATGAAAGCAGCTTTGTTCATTCATTTATTCAAGGGTCGCAAGGGTGCTGGAGCCTATCCCAGCTGTCATTGGGCGATCATCAATTTTCTATACCGCTTATCCTCTTTAGGGTTGGGGGGTGCTGGAGCCTATCCCAGCTGTCTTCGGGCGAGCCAGCCAATCACAGGGCACATATAGACAAACAACCATTCACACTCACATTCATACCTATGGACAATTTGGAGTGGCTAATTAACCTAGCATGTTTTTGGAATGTGGGAGGAAACCGGAGTACCCGGAGAAAACCCACGCATGCACGGGGAGAACATGCAAACTCCACACAGAGATGGCCGAGGGTGGAATTGAACCCTGGTCTCCTAGCTGTGAGGTCTGCGCGCTAACCACTCTACCGCCGTGCAGGTATTATTTTTGTGTTTTAGGCTAACTCATTCATTAATTCATTCATTTTCTACCGCTTTTCCTCACGAGGGTCGCGGGGGGTGCTGGAGCCTATCCCAGCTGTCTTTGGGCGAGAGGCGGGGTACACCCTGGTGGCCAGCCAATCACAGGGCACATATAGACAAACAACCATTCACACTCACATTCATACCTATGGACAATTTGGAGTGGCTAATTAACCTAGCATGTTTTTGGAATGTGGGAGGAAACCGGAGTACCCGGAGAAAACCCACGCATGCACGGGGGCGACACAGAGATGGCCGAAGGTGGAATTGAACCCAGGTCCCCTAGCTGTGAGGTCTGCGCACTAACCACTTATCCACCATGCAGGTATTATCTTTGTGTTTTAGGCAAACTGACTTTGGAAAAGAGTGATGGACATTTTTGTGAAAAACTTCCCTATTTTGGACGTCCGGTCTGGTGTGTTGTGTTGTAAACCTTTCTGATTTGCTGTGCATCCCAGTAGCTGCTGGGCTTCACTCAGCTGTCTGTGCTGTGCAAAGCCTTTTGCATGCACTTTTTGCTTTGCCACAAGCTCTACCTCAGTGTCAAGGATTAGTCTGACACCTCCTGACTGGCCGCCTTTCAAATAAGATGGACTCCTGCTGAAACGCTGTGAGGGCGCTCACGATTTAAAGCCAATACTCATACTGCTGATGCTCTTCATCCTTGTACTCTGCCTATTGGTTTACTCCAGCAAAAATCCATGAGCGATCCCTAGTGAATTTGTGAATGTGAGCGGAAGAATGTGTGGTTTGAAAGGATTTTGGCTGTTGAGAAGCTCTATGAAATAATAATGGCCAGCACCATCAAAGATAGTGGCGAGGTGAGGAGGTTGGTGCTGTCAACTCAGATTTTCAGGAAGTTTCCCCACTGTCTGTTTTAGTCTGGTGCTCAAACTCATGGCACTCGTCACCACTCTGGTGTTCTTCTACATTTGTATGAACACATTGGAACCTTGGTTAGCATCGTTAAATCATTCCGGAGGATCTGACTGAACCAAAGAGTACCGTAACCGAAATTCTTAACCAACAAATATGGGTGACATTTGGGTGACTTTGAAGATACTAAGCAGTGTCTTCAAAGATCAAGTGCTCCATATTTAGAGTTTATTTTTCACTTAGCATCCTGATTTTCAAATACAAAATTTTCATGAATCCATCCATCCATTTTCTACCGCTTTTCCTCACGAGGGTCGCGGGGGGTGCTGGAGCCTATCCCAGCTGTCTTCGGACGAGAGACTGGGTCCACCCTGGACTGGTGGCCAGCCAATCACAGGGCACATATAGACAAACAACCATTCACACTCACATTCATACCTATGGACAATTTGGAGTCACCAATTAACCTAGCATGTTTTTGGAATGCCAGAATGCCGGAATGCCGGAACACCCCCCCAAAAAACCACAGAGATGCACAAGCAGAGAATCGAACCCACATCTCCTAGCTGTGTGGCCTGTGTGCTAACCACTCTGCACGGTGCGGCCAGATGTATCGGTATTGGGTTGATATTTTTCAGTTATCTATGTTTTTTTTAAAAAATCTTTTTCTTTCATTCTGTTGTATTCATAATGTATATATTTTGTATCTGGACCAATTAATTGATTAATCAACAATTAATCGACTATCCAACTAATCAACAACAAGTTTGGCAGTCCATTATTTATTTTCATGCACAGGCAGAACATGCAAACTCTACACAGAGATGGCCGAGGGTGGGATTGAACCCCTGGTCCCCTGGCTGTGTGGCCTGTGTGCTAACCACTCTGCACGGTGCGGCCAGATGTATCGGTATTGGGTTGATATTTTTCAGTTATCTATGTTTTTTTTTAATCTTTTTCTTTCATTCTGTTGTATTCATAATGTATATATTTTGTATCTGGACCAATTAATTGATTAATCAACAATTAATCAACTATCCAAGTAATCAACAACAAGTTTGGCAGTCCATTATTTATTTTTATGCACAGGCAGAACATGCAAACTCCACACAGAGATGGCCGAGGGTGGGATTGAACCCCTGGTCTCCTAGCTGTGAGGTCTGTGCGCTAACCACTCAACCACCGTGCAGCCAGTAGCGTTTTAAATGATAATTTTTTTTTTTTTAAAGTGCGGTTCACCTTTACAGAGACTCCTTGCATTTCCGACTAAAATTACTACATTGAATCCAGCTTTTATTCTAAACATAAAACATATATAAACATATTGTGAAACGCTTGAAGCATCCGTTTATTGTTTGTAATCTGTCACAGAGTCCTGCATCATGAACAAAAAGAGCCCCAACATGTCCAAGTCCGCACATGCTGCCCTTTTCTTCACATAGAACAACAACAACAACTGGTGATGTACCGTGTACTGTCACTTTCAAAGGTACTGGATAATTGGAACACGGTAGCAAACTACGCCCCATAAACCCGCATTGTGTCCCATTGGATGGCGGATACTCATAAATATCATTCTTAATGAAGAAAGTGACTGCGCCGTCAATAAGTCACTAATTTCCTCATTAGACTGATTAATTTTAACAGCGGCTCTGATGCTCCTCCAGTTCCAGATTTCCACCTGACTTCACATGCGGCTGATGAATGCGTTGTGTTTAAATCTGCATACGGGGACGCCGGCGACATGTCGACTCGTTGACGACGACTGAGAGTCAGGGGAGCATGTCGAAACAAAACATTCAAATCATCAGTCATTTATCATGTCAGGGCAACATGACCTGAGCTTGTACTTGCTTGGGTAATGAAGTGTAGTACCGCTGGACTTTTATGCGATAACTCGCTGAAGACTATACTCGTCACAGAATGTCGGCGTTGGAAAATGATTGAAAAACTGATCAGATTCGAAAGTTTTTTGTCTTTCCCGGTATTTATGTAGTGTTCACAATAAGTAGGAGATATTGAAAAGAATACAGTAAACCTCGGATATATCGGATTCAATTGTTCCCACTGGTTTTGTCCGATATAAGCGAAATCCGTTATATGCGTATACCGGAAAATGTCCGTTTTACGCATATATCGGATTTATATCCGGTATATGCGTAAATGGGATTTTATCCGTTATAAAAAGGCACTTCCTTGACTATGTTTCCAATGTACCTGGACGCGCAGGCAACGCTGCAAACGCTGCAAATGACGTCGTATAGCGGCCTGTCACGATTCGGCGAATCGGAGCGCCACGATGCGGCCATCCGATATATGCGAGGGAAATTTAATGGAAATGCATTGGAACGGGACTGGAGATTTTGTCCGAAATAGGCGAAATCCGTTATAAAAAAATCCGATATATGCAATGAATTTTTATTGGAAATGCATTACAGAAAAATCGGTTCTTTTTTATCTGTCCGTTGTGAGCGAATTTCCGATATATCCGAGTCCGATATATCCGAGGTTTACTGTATATGCATAAAAAAAAAACTGCTACTGCTAAACTGCTATAAAATTATACAGTAAACTTCGGATATATCGGATTCAATTGTTCCCACTGGTTTTGTCCAATATAAGCGAAATCCGTTATATGCGTATACCGGAAAATGTCCGTTTTACGCATATATCGGATTTATATCCGGTATATGCGTATATATCGGATTTTATCCGTTATAAAAAGGCACTTCCTTGACTATGTTTCCAATGTACCTGGACGCGCAGGCAACGCTGCAAACGCTGCAAATGACGTCGTATAGCGGCCTGTCACGATTCGGCGAATCGGGAGCGCCACGATGCGGCCATCCGATATATGCGAGGGAAATTTCATGGAAATGCATTGGAACGGGACTGGAGATTTTGTCCGAAATAGGCGAAATCCGTTATAAAAAATCCGATATATGCAATGAATTTTTATTGGAAATGCATTACAGAAAAATCGGTTCTTTTTTATCTGTCCGTTGTGAGCGAATTTCCGATATATCCGAGTCCGATATATCCGAGGTTTACTGTACTTGTATTTTTGTATTATTTTTTATGTGGCATTTGCTGGTGATTTAACCCCTGTGAAAAGCTGCTTTTTGTATAAGCCAAAATCAGAACCGTGGGTTAGATACTCTGCATTCAGACTCCACTGCCACAATTTGAGTAATCATACCCCTCTTGATTCCCCCTCCACTTGGTTTGCTGCGATTGTATTCTTCTGCAAATTGCTCTGAGTGGACCGGTTTTGCACTAATGGAATGGATTTGTACTCTGTGTACAATTACCTCTGAAATGGAATTTTTTTTTTTTTTTTTAATGAATGGGGAATTCAAAACAGCAATCATTTTTACATTTGTTGACAGTCACTGTTGACACTGCGCAAGTAAAACAATATGCACATGAGGAGGTTATTGTGAATGATGCTGTTTTCAATCGATGAACTTAATTGTTTGCTTGCAGGTGCAACAGGGGACGCTCACCCGGGAGCCCAACCCCCAGTGCAGGGCACCCTGCCACACTTCATCCAGGAGCCAGAGGACGCCTACATCGTCAAGAGCAATCCCATTAAACTGCGCTGTCGAGCCACACCAGCCTTGCAGATCTTCTTTAAATGCAACGGAGAATGGGTTCACCAGAATGAGCACTTTTCCCACGAGTATAAAGACATCACCACTGGTAAGATGAAGCCGTGTGACCTCATTACTCGCCATATTTCCACAGATTGGCATAACCTGAGTTATATGCGGCGTAGACATGCTCAAATTAATCATGGAAATACTGACATTTTCGGTCGCGACAAATTCAATATCATACCTGATCATAAAAATGAGACACACAGGCAACGAGTTTTGCATACTAACCAGAAAAGAACTGGTTAATGAGTCAAATAAATGTCAATCTTAGCAATTCTTGTACTACTGTAAATTATATTTATGGTTTCCCCAAATGGATTGGGCTTTAAATGGTTTTGCAGACGTACTGTCAGATGTACAGTAGTCTCTCGTTTATTGTGGCTACATGATCCAAACAAGACCGTGATAAGTGAATTTCCAGCATCAATTTAGAGCACCTGTATAGTCACCTTTCACTCATATTACCCAATACAATAGCCATAGTAGGGCTGTCAATCGATTAGAATATTTAATCATGAATTACATTTTGTCCAGAGTTAACTCATAGTTAATCACAGATAGAAATAAGCTATTATATTGTTATAAATAGGTATGTAATCTCTTTGTGGTAAACAATTTGATACAATTGTTACATTTGTTGATGTAGAGATTAATCTTAATTAATCTTAATTATGAACTAAAGAAGCCAATTCTATAAAAGTGGCCAAAATGTGTAATCCCCAAGCATGATGTAAGGCAGGGGTCCCCATCCACCGGGCAAAAAAACACTAAAAAAAAATAATTTGCAAATAACTACATTAAAGTTTATATAAAGATACCAATTTCGGAAATATGGGCCATTATTTATTTCAAAAAGTTTCACCTCATATTTGGTCCCACATGCTGATGCTAGGTGGGAATGCATAAAAGTGAGATTTGATGACGTTATTGAGTGCTAATGTGCATATTTGTGTGGCGCACCAATGTGTGAAAAACACATGCTGGTTCTAGTGGTGGTTCATTTAGTGATTTTAATTTGATGTTGTTGCAGGAAGCACAAATCAAAGGAAATACAGCTGGATTAGGTGCAGATTCTGGAAGATCTAGATTGTTTTTTGTGCGGGTTATTGTGTGTAGCCGCTCTATAGGAGACCACAACTCAATACAAAGGGGTGGGTGGAATGATTTAAAACCAACCGTTTGGCAGGAAGCACAAATCAAAGGAAATACAGCTGGATTAGGTGCAGATTCTGGAAGATCTATATTGTTTTTTTGTGCGGGTTATTGTGTGTAGCCGCTCTATAGGAGACCACAACTCAATACAAAGGGGTGGGTGGAATGATGTAAAACCGGCCGTTTGGCAGGAAGCACAAATCAAAGGAAATACAGCTGGATTAGGTGCAGATTCTGGAATATATCTATTGTTTTTTTGTGCGGGTTATTGTGTGTAGCCGCTCTATAGGAGACCACAACTCAATACAAAGGGGTGGGTGGAATGATTTAAAACCAGTCGTTTGGCAGGGAAGCACAAATCAAAGGAAATAGAACTGGATTAGGTGCAGATTCTGGAAGATCTATATTGTTTTTTGTGCAGGTTATTGTGTGTAGCCGCTTTATAGAAGACCACAACTCAATACAAAGGGGTGGGTGGAATGATTTAAAACCGACCGTTTGGCAGGAAGCACAAATCTAAGGAAATACAGCTGGATTAGGTGCAGATTCTGGAAGATCTATATTTTTTTTTGTGCGCGTTATTGTGTGTAGCCGCTCTATAGGAGACAACAACTCAATACAAAGGGGTGGGTGGAATGATTTAAAACCGACCGTTTGGCAGGAAGCACAAATCAAAGGAAATACAGCTGGATTAGGTGCAGATTCTGGAAGATCTAAATTAAAAATATATAGTATGTTTTTTATTTTAGAGCTAACATAAGATGTCCGGTTCAAAAAAGGTTCACCAAGTCCATTAGAGTGTGTGGTGCAATGGGCATATTATTAAAGTTTGAGTGACTTCGATCCGATTCGCTCTGGAGAAAGACCACCTACACGTCTAAGCTGTGATGCTCCTCAACTCTAAACATTTATAATTTGTCAAGGTTGTTGGATCACCTTCTTGTGATCATCATGCACCGCCCCGGTGGATTAACAATTAGAGCGGCCAGAGGATGTCCTCGCTGTAGCCCATCTGGCAACAATGGCATCGGCGCACCTTATCAGTTGTGAACACAAGACCAGATAAGCACGCTCTTAACTGCAACACTCGGTTCTGACTCAGGTATAGTCAGCAACATTGTGTATTGAATTGCTTCAGCTAATCAGGGGTGGAGATCAGACACGGATTGGAATGTTATTGATGAGAGCATGCGCCCTCAATGCCACGAGGAACACCGGATAGCATCTCTTATTTACCAACCAGACTGATGAATCACCAAGCGCTGAAAAGCTGACAATGTCCCCCAGCCAATTACAGTACGGTCGTGAGTACCAATGCATATTCCTCAATACACAACTCAAATCTAATCATAAACTTTAGCTTTTCCTGTATGGCCTTGCGGTGACAACTTCAACATTGTTGTCAATCCGTCGCACGGAGAAGCCATGTTCTGTTCTTTGTTGACTTCTGGCACAGATTGAACCGGCTAATCTACAGATACCCCAATGTTCTAATTTTGTTATTTTTTTGTCTGGGTTATGTATAGCAATTGATTTATTTCATCTAAAATGAGACCTCTTGAGAAAATGAGATTTATTTCTAATCTTTCACGAGGGTTGTGGGTATGCTGGAGCCTATCACAGCTGTCTTTGGGCGAGAGGCGGGGTACACCCTGGACTGGTCGCCAGCCAATCACAGGGCACATATAGACAAACAACCATTCACACTCACATTCATACCTATGGACAATTTGGAGTCGCTAATTAACCTAGCATGTTTTTTTGGAATGTGGGATGAAACCGGAGTACCCGGAGAAAACCCACGCATGCACGGGGAGAACATTCAAACTCCACACAGAGATGGCCGAGGGTGGAATTGAACCCCGGTCTCCTAGCTGTGAGGTCTGCACGCTAACCACATGACCACCGTGCAGCCCGACTTTTTGACATTCCTTGTAAAATTACAGGTACTTTTTCCATTTCTGCTGTTTTTATCAAATTTTCCAAAAATTATAACTTTATTCTTTGCCAATTTCAACGTTATTTTTCGTCATGATTTTATGACGCTATTCTGAAATGTTTCTCATTTCATTTAGAATACCATTTAGAATCGAACCCAGGCATTTCCGATCTCCTGACTGCGTGTTAATTGGAAAAAAAATACACAGAAACATCAGGAAACGGGAGGCGCATGCAGTACTAACTTCATCCTGAAGGAGTGGGGGGTGCTTGTCACTGCCGTCCTTCCATTGTTTGTGTTTGTTTTTTTGACTCCAATGCTAGCTGGACAGCCTTAAGTCAAATGTAAGATAACCAATCTATTCATTTTTTATTTCCTATTAATGAGTATTGTATTTAATTGTATTTACGTTTAATCAAGTCATGAACCTCATTGCACGTCACTAAAAATACTGCATACCGCGTTGCGGGTGATGTCCTACGTTGGTTAAAGAAGAAGAAGAAGAAGCACAAAGGACATATTCCAGATTCCGTGATGCCTTCCTCAACTTCTTTATATGCACTTCTATATGTGCAATTCAAGGGGGGGAGAATCAGACTCATTCCTCACTGCTCTTCACGTGATTGCTGAACACTGCAATCAGGGTCTCTTGCAGATCACAGATCAGCATGATAGTGTTTGTGGGGGAGTCGGGCTCCACGATAGAAAGCTTCCAGGAGGATGTGTAGCTAAATAGAAATCTGATACAGGATTCTGCAATCAGGCTGACAAGAGTGAAGAAATGAAACGTAAACGGGCCACACTGAAACCTGAATTACGCTGCAGCGTAGCAACAACGCTGTCCCATACAACAAACCGTAACGCTAAACACAGACTTGTGTGGAAGTGGTTTGGGGAGCTCTAATCAAGTCGATGTGCAAGGTACTGTATGTCGGCGATCGGTGCCCTTCAAAAACCAGCATCACAACAAATCTGTTTAACCACCGTACCGCAATTATTGTAGAGCATGAAAATGTAAATCTCCACCCCCCCCCCCCCCCACACACACACACACTGCTGTCTCATTTTTTTTCTGTATGATGCCTTTGTCCTTCCATCCATGATTCATTCATTCATTTTCTACCGCTTATCCTCACGATATTGGGCAATATATTGGGCAATGTGTGTCTAAAGGTGAATATAGGGGTGTTATTTCATGTCTAGAGTGCTCTAATGATGCTAACAACTGTATTTACAAGGTCGTAGACGACAGTTTCTAACACCGAAAATTCATTCATTCATTCAGTCATTTTCTACCGCTTATCCTCACGAGGGTCGCGGGGGTGCTGGAGCCCTGGAGCCCTGGACTGGTGGCCAGCCAATCACAGGGCACATATAGACAAACAACCATTCACACTCACATTCATACCTATGGACAATTTGGAGTGGCTAATTAACCTAGCATGTTTTTGGAATGTGGGAGGAAACCGGAGTGGAACCGAGGGTGGAATTGAACCCTGGTCTTCTCGCTGTGAGGTCTGCATGCTAACCACTTTTCCACCGTGCAGCCCTCCTTCCATGATATGAAGTGTGATATTTTTTTTCTTAATTTACGATGATGTTTGTGTTGTTCTAAATCGGTAAGTGAGTGGATGGTGTAACCTCGAAGACTTGGATACAAAGTGACCCTCCACCAAGCTGTCAGAGCTGAGGCTATGGAGATGTTCTGACAGCAGGTTTGGTCGATGAATGGGAGGTCTGAAAGATTTAGTATATTCCTGCATAGTGCCTCAATATTAATGAAAATCATGAATATGTGCAGTGTGTCTTCTGAACAAGTCATATCCACACAGGAAATAATGCACAGGTCGGCCAATCCCAGTCTTTACGGTTAGCGTCACCACAACGGGAGCTTAAGATTTTTTTTTTGAAAGAGGAGCAAACAGGGGTTGCATATGCCGGCTCCTCAGCGCGGGAGCATAATCCGGGCTTGAGAGACAGTTCAAGGTCAGAAGCTGTTGGCAGCAAATGTGTGGAAAGGCAGTGGCGAGCAAACCTTAACAGAATAAGGCAAAAGACTATTCAGCTTTACAAATGTGGCAGCTACACCATCTCATATCAAGAAAGATTTCCTGTTCAACGGTGCTAAATGTCACCCACGAAGAAAGTGGCTTACCAGAAAATATGCAATGCAGATAACATTTAGCAGGAGGTAGGTGAGGATGACGAGGATGAGGTATTACCATGCATTATTTTACTTAAGGACATCAGCGCAGTTGTGGGAAGTTTAAGTCGAGACACCCGATAGATCAGGGGTCTCAAACTCAATTTACCCGGGGGCCACTGGAGCTAGGGTCTGGGCAAGGCTGGGCCGCATCAGGTTTTCCAAAAAAAAAAAAAAAAAACACATTTATTAAAAACAGAAAAATATACAAACTTTTTCAGTGCTTTGGTTCCGATTTTCTACAATAAAAGCTCTGATAAAACATTCCACTGTTCTCAAATATCTTAATTTTTATTTTTCTGCACAAAATAAGATGAAAAATAAATAAACAAATCAAGAATAAAGAAAATCAATCAATCAGTAATAAATAAATATAATAATAATAAAACGGCAAATAATAAAAACTTAAACCACATATAGTTGGTGGGTAGACAAATGATTTTTTTCATATTAAAATGAACAAAGCATTATTAGAGCCCTGTAGACATGACAAAACACGACTATAGTCACATTTATACTCTTTTTATTTACAACATATTGCGCAACTGCAGGGTCTTGAGACACATGCTAACTCGCAAACTAGAGAGCTAGCCACCTAAACGCTAGCCTTCAAGTTATTTCCTTTCAACTTAAATAGCCAAAAAACTTACCACTTCCACACGGATAGGGAGGATAACTATTAACAGTTATTTAACCTTTAACATGAACATGAATCAAACGTAATAATTTTTTCTGGGTACATGATACCATACAGCATCCATATCAAACAAGACGAGGGCCTCAAACTAGTGTCCTGCGGGCCACACAGTTCCACATGTCCAAAAGGAGCAGGAAGAAGCAAAGCTTATTAAATCCTACCCCTCCATCTGGTACTTTTACAATCAGTAACTGTTACATTTGTTCACTTCCTGCTTTCCTAATATGTTTTTTTTTTTTTTAAACTTATTTGTCCCGTACCGAAGTACTTGGTGATATGAGCATCCAATGCCATAATGGGTACCATAGTAAGTGTCAATATAGTGATATATATAGCACATCATGACTGGTTCAAGACTCTTTAACAAAAATTTTGTAAATTTTGTAATTTATAAATCTTCTGAAATTACAATTACATTTCCAGCGCAGTCACATGTGAAATGATTAGGTCTTTGAAATACTCAACAAGGCATTATTGCTTATTGATTATGGGTTTGGTCTAGTCCTTTCTCTGTATGTGTCTTCAGTTACAGTAAACCTCGGATATATCGGACTCGGATATATCGGAAATTCGCTCACAACGGACAGATAAAAAAGAACCGATTTTTCTGTAATGCATTTCCAATAAAAATTCATTGCATATATCGGATTTTTTATAACGGATTTCGCCTATTTCGGACAAAATCTCCAGTCCCGTTCCAATGCATTTCCATGAAATTTCCCTCGCATATATCGGATGGCCGCATCGTGGCGCTCCGATTCGCCGAATCGTGACAGGCCGCTATACGACGTCATTTGCAGCGTTTGCAGCGTTGCCTGCGCGTCCAGGTACATTGGAAACATAGTCAAGGAAGTGCCTTTTTATAACGGATAAAATCCCATTTACGCATATACCGGATATAAATCCCATATATGCGTAAAACGGACATTTTCCGGTATACGCATATAACGGATTTCGCTTATATCGGACAAAACCAGTGGGAACAATTGAATCCGATATATCCCAGGTTTACTGTATTTCCATGTAAAAAAAAAAAGCATGTTAATTTACATACAAACTGTAAATGCACATATGATTGGTTTGTCCCTATGTGACTAGGAGTACTCCAGCTCTCACTGTTTTTTTTTTTTTTTTGGGATGGAAGGACTTTTAAAAATACGATCAATGTCAATCACGATACACCATCAAAGTATACATTTGTTGCTGCCTGCATACCCTTATGCTTTACCCTAACATATGTACAAGTACAGTGTTAAAACCACACTTTTGCAGAATGACAGGTGTACAAGCATGTGGTATGGCCCGCCGTGCAAACTAGACTTTTTCCACTTGTCTCTGCAGCTCTGTGTGAATAGGGATTTCATTGTCGTTTTAAAATCTTCCATATACAACATGTGTGGGACGTAGGCGGCAGGACACCGACTGCCATTGCTGACTAAGTGTACGGTGGCATATGCCCGGGAAAGCAAGGGAAACAATTTTTCATTGCTTGTCTTTGCACTTTCCCTAATGGTGATGACCACCTTCAACTTGGGAGTTTGAGGATATCTGCATTCCCCGTGCTCTGTCGAGGGAATAATTGTCTTTTGTTAATTGTCCTTGTTTGGTCTAAAAAAACCTAGACTTTTGCCGTGCACATTCTTCTTGTTGTGACTTTAATTAATTGAGTCAGTTCAGCTTTCCTTGGAGGAATGGCGCTATTTAGCACTAGCGCAAACATACTGTATACCAGGGGTGCTCACACTTTTTCAGCATGCGAGCTACTTTTAAAATGACCGAGTCAAAATGATCTACCCACTACAAAAATGCAAAACATATATTATTATTATTTGTACGTACAATGTATGTTGATGTACCTTACATAACCAAATGAGACAATATTGCAAAACACACATAATTAACTATTAACATTTTTTGTAATTACCTGAGTTTACTTTGATGACTTGCACTGAATTGAACCAGCCAGGGATGCATAGTCCGGACAGTAGCTGCTGATAGCCAGCCTCAAGCACACTTCCAAATGTTTATCAGTTATGGATAATTCTGTATCATAATATCCGTATAATATTCCATATCCGTATGGAAGTGATATGTTTTTGCCTTTTTACTTGGTCCAGCTCCTTCACTCATTTTAGTGACCATAAACTTTAGCGAGGGCTTAAAATCTGACGCAATTCGCCGACTAGCTTAGCACTTTGCATCGTTGTTTACGCATGAGCGGTGACCTAAAGGTCAAAATTCAGTTGTCATCTGACTGGTTGTCCTGTATGTCAATCAAGTAACGGGGATGGATGATAGGCTGACATCGTAAGTTCTGCTGCACTTAGAGACGTCGTTTGATTTGATTGGTCGCCCGAAGGGCAACATTCAGTTGTCATCTGAATGGCTGCCCTGTATGTCAATCAAGTGAGGGCATTGATGCTGGGATATTTTTTTAATGTCATGCCACGATCGACCAGCGATCGACCAGCGATTGACCAGTACCACCTCCGCGATCGACCGGTAGCTCGCGATCGACTTAATGAGCACCCCTGCTGTATACAATAGGGATGTTCCTATCAGGGTTTTAACACACACACACACAACAAAAGTTCCTCCTGCACTAAAAGTGCTACATAGTGTCTGCATGCTCCCATTTTTACTACGTCCTCTGAAACCTAGCGTTTCCAGTTTCTACCCCAAACTTCTTTCGAGGCTCACTTCCAAATGTGAGAAACCTCATTATATGAAACGTTAGCATGGTTTAACAACATTGTAACGACCTTTATAGGTCAGAAAAGTGGAAAAAGTTCCCTTTTTAAAATGACGCAGCTGCAAATTTAAGACCGTAGCCTTTAAAAGCCAAAATCTTTTTCTCTGCTATTTGCACCGTCATGATCTCTTGATGGCAAAGACATCGATTGGTTAGCTGAGCTGCACAAGCAAGACGTCTGGCAACGTGCCGTTGCTTCAGAGGTTGGACGCAGTAAGACAAGTCACTTGAAACTTCTTCAAATATCCTGAGGGTTATGGAACACAAAAGTCAAAAGTGACAGACCCCCCCAAAAAAATGTCACCGGTCCTGAGCCGGAAGATCCGATTAGCTGTCCGTCAAGACACGTAATGATCCTTGGCCCAAATTAAAGCTGTTGCTGGGGCAGATTGCAATCCAAATAGCCTGAAGATGGTATCTCCCAACAAGGGTCTCTTTCATCCATCCGGCCATTTTCTATCCCGCTTGGGGGATGCTGCAGCCTATCTCAGCTGACTTTGGGGGAGAGGCGGGGCATATGCCGAACAACACAACACGTCAAAACAAGCGATGCACAATGTAAACTACCTACTACACCATGAGTGTATACAAATATACAGTATATCCCTGCAAAATATCCATGACAATATACACCCATATAGTTCTGCCTCAAGGCATGCTGGGTATCTTGTGGTACTCACTCTCCCAATAGTATCATAGTATATTTTACAGATTTGAAGATTAAAAAAAATCATATTTATAGGCTATGATATATGTCAAAAAAGACAATATTATCAGGAAACATAAATGCATAGTTACATTTTATTGTAAACATTTAATAAAATTACAAAAATAAACAATTAATAAAAAAATTATGGACAGCCTCTTGGCCAGATCTTTTAACCCGGGGGTCTCAAACACACGGCCCGCGGGCCAAATGTGGCCCGCAGGACACTAGTTTGAGGCCCCCGCCTTGATATGAAAGTTTAATGTTAGTGCGGCCCGCGCAAGTTTGATATGGATGCTGTATGGTATCATGTACCCAGAAAAAATTATTACGTTTGATTCATGTTCATGTTAAAGGTTAAATAACTGTTAATAGCTATCCTCCCTATCCGTGTGGAAGTGGTAAGTTTTTGGCTTTTTAAGTTTAAAGGAAATAACTTGGAGGCTACCGTTTAGGTCACTTTTATTGTAGAAAATTGGAACCAAATTTTTTGTTTTTAATAAATGTGTTTTTTTTTTGGGGGGGGGCTCACCCAGACCCGAGCTCCAGTGGCCCCCAAGTAAATTGAGTTTGAGACCCCTGTTTTAACCCAATGTGGCCGTGAGTCAAAAAGTGAAGAAATAGTGGTTTGGTCCGCCGTATATCAGAAAAGAGTCAAACGTTGTTTTCCAAAGTCGAAGCTGATGTGTGCGAATATTTTGTTTTTTTCCAAAAATACAAAAGATAATCATCTGATTTCATGAACGACTCATTTAAAAACTATTCGCACATGAGAGGCTGAAATGAAAGAATATTTTTGATTTAAAATTTAAAAAAATAAATAATGGACTGCCAAACTTGTAGTTGATTAGCTGGATAGTCGATTAATTGTTGATTAATCAATTAATTGGTCCAGATACAAAATATATACATTATGAATACAACAGAATGAAAGAAAAAGATAAAAAAAAAAACATATATAACTGAAAAATATCAACCCAATACCGATACTACCCCTTTTGATAATATTCATATTTAGATTGATACATTTGGCCGCACCGTGCCGAGTGGTTAGCACACAGGCCACACAGCTAGGAGATGTGGGTTCGATTCTCTGCTCGGGCATTTCTGTGGTTTTTGCATGTTCTTGTGAGTGTGTGTGTGTGTGGGGGGGGGGGGATTCCAAAAACATGCTAGGTTAATTAGCCACTCCAAATTGTCCATAGGTATGAATGTGAGTGTGAATGGTTGTTTGTCTTTTATGTGCCCTGTGATTGGCTAGCGACCAGTACAGGGTGTACCCCGCCTCTCGCCCGAAGTCGGCTGGGATAGGCTCCATCATAGTGAGGGTAAGTGGTATAAAAATGGATGGATGGATGGATGGTACACCCACTTCTACTGTATGTGATATTATCACTCAGCAGTAACCCACGGAGCAGAATACCCTGACCTTCCTGTTTATGAATGTTATCACTGAGGAACCGCTTTTGCCTTCGTAGCCCATATCTGCGAGGGAGCTGTTGGTATGGGGGTGTGTATCTATAGTGTGTATATGCTGCCATGTGGGACGCATGTTGATGAAGAATTATTGTGCACTATGCACCCAGCGCTGCCATCTGGCATGATTGTAATGTGTTTGTACAGTACTGTCATTACAGCGCCTGTATGCAAAAGTACATAACGAGTTGTGCATGTAACAGGAAGTGAATATATTGCACATGGAGTATTTTTGGAGCATACATTTTTATGCGGGGAACATGTTGGAATAATGCGTATTTGTGTGGTCATGTTAGGGATTGACGACAGCACAGAAGATTGGATTGGACAAACGAGTGGCATCACCTAAACCGCACTTTTAGCTACTTCTAGCACAGGGGTGGGCAAACTTTTTGACTCGCGGGCCGCATTGATTTAACAAAATTGACGGGGGGGGGGGGGGGGGGGGGGCATACTATACATTTTACACGTAACAGTCCACCTGGAATTATTGTATCTATAAAAATGTCATGCAATCTGATATATGTCCCCTTTTCAAGGAGCTTTTTGTAAACAACAGACCACATCAAATAACAAAATTGATCAAACAGCTACTTCAACCTTCAAAAAGTTGGCTCAAGTCATGATCCCAGGTTGCATATTATTAATAATAATAATACACTTTATTTGTATAGCACTTTTCAAAATACTCAAAGACGCTTTACAGAAAAATGGACTTGAATAAAAGCAAGTAAACAGAGTAAAAGATACATTAAAATACAACATTCATTCGTTTATACGCAGTTAAAACATGGGTAAAAGCGGTGCACAGCAGTCAAGTCGCGGGGGGTGCTGGACTACACCCTGGACTGGTCGCCAGCCAATCACAGGGCACATATAGACAAACAACCATTCACACTCACATTCATACCTATGGACAATTTGGAGTCGCCAATTAACCTAGCATGTTTTTGGAATGTGGGAGGAAACCGGAGTACCCGGAGAAAACCCACGCATGCACGGGGAGAACATGCAAACTCCACACAGAGATGGCCGAGGGTGGAATTGAACCCTGGTCTCCTAGCTGTGAGGTCTGCGCGCTAACCACACGACCCTGTGCCACCAGTATAAAAAGTTAGACATTAAAAACATATTTAAAGAGGTGGGTTTTTAGTTGTTTTTTGAAACTGGGAAGGTCAGGGCAAACACGCAGCGAATGGGGCAAAGAGTTCCAGTAGGGTGGGGGCAGCAATGGAGAAGGCCCTGTCACCCCATTAAGTTTAAATGAAATACTTTGGAAAGAACGGGCGGGCCGTATTCTAACACTTGGCGGGCCGGATGTGGCCCCCGGGCCGTAGTTTGCCCACCCCTGTTCTAGCACCTCCGCTCGCTTTTCCAGGAGTGCGCGTATATAACATAATGACCTCTAAAGCCTCAATTGGTGTTATCATTGCTATAGGGTTGCTTTGCGAGGCAGTTAATGGCGTTGTTAACCTAATAAACACCTCACACCATCATACACTACCTTACCTCCATTATGCACTCCTTGCGGGGAATGGATGGGAAGTAACGTATCTTCAAGCCAGAGATGATTTTATTTAGTTTTGCCACGGCTGAGGATAGGCTAGGGAAGTGTTTTTCAACCTTTTTTGAGCCACGGCATGTTTTTTTTACATTGGAAAACATCACTAAGTCTATAGGAGGAACGAGCTAGAACCGATATTGCATTGTTATATGAATTTTTTTCCTCCCAATTTTCTATGATTTATTTTCGTAAAATTCTCATTTAATTCTTGTAAAAATGCAACTTTTTTCCCCCTTCATATTACAACTTTTTCTCCCAATATTGCTACTTTTTTTTTACTCTTAAAAGTATTTTTTTTTAAGAATTCTGCTAGATTTTTATCTTTAAAAAAATCATAATTTTTCCCCCATTAACATTGCTAAGTTATTCTCCTAATTCAAATACTTTTTTTTTTAAATAATTACATATATTTTTTCTCCCAATATTCTCACATGTTTAGCAAATGATTATTATTAATAAATTATTATTATTAAATTAAAAGTAAATTTCTATTAAAATTAGAAGTATTTTGCCATCATATGACTTCATTATTTTTTTCACATAATATAATGAATATTCTGACAAAAATAACATTATCGGTCAGTACGCAAGAAGTCAATCCAGTAAGGAAACTGTATCTATAAACAGTAAACAAAAGAAGGGTTCATAACAATGAACGAATGAATGAATTAATATTTTTTGTTTTTATTTTTTAAATTGTTTTATAATTTTTTATTTTTATTTTTTTTTATTGTGCTTGTGTCCCTTTTTTCAGGAGCACTTTGTAACAGACCACATCAAATAACAATATTGATAAAACAGCTACTTCAACCATCAAAAGGTTGGCTCAAGCCATGATGCCAGGTTGTACGATAAATTTAAATGAAATACTTTAAAAAAAACAGGCGGGCCATATTCAATCACTTGGCGGGCCGGATGTGGCCCCCGGGCCATAGTTTGCCCACCCCTGGTTTACATTCAAAAGCTGCTTGCCAACCGCCAATAAACAACAGAAGAAGAAGAACGCAGTCTGACAACTTTCCGTTTTGAGCGGCTACAAGATACCGCAATCGGATTAGGGAAAGGAATATTCCGATTAATCCGATTATATATTCATTCGGATTGGCACTATTCTTTCGGAATGAGGCGTATACAAAGGTTACATTCTTTTCCGTTTGAGCAAATAAACCAAATGCAATTGGAATATTTGAGTCCACGTATGCGTGAATGTTAATTATAAAAAGTGATATTGGATAATTCCTCACGGCACACCTGACAATTTCTGGTTGAAAATCACTGGGCTAGGGTACAGAACCGTATCACAGTATCATTTTTATACTTTAACCAGAACCTTAAATGGTAGTATCTTAGTAGATTCATAAGGTGTGCACCATCAGTCACGGTATTGTGCCTTTTTACACAAACCTCCAACCTTGATGCCTCCTACGAAGCAGCAATCGTTCAAAAGATTGTGTCCATGAAAATTTTAAATCGCGGAGGCCTTCAGTTCTTATTTCCTCAAGGTTCTCTCTATATTCAAAACGTTCTGGCAGATTTGAAGAGTTTTGGTTAAAAAAAAAAAAAATTATTTGTATTTTTTTTTTTTGTATTTTTTTTTTTATATAATAAGTTTTTTCTGCAGAAAATTCATCTCATTGGTATTAATTCATAAATACGTGAAAATACAGGTTAAAGTGATCAGATTTGAATGACATTTCATGTACAGATTGATATTAAATTATTTTCATTGGAAGTTTGAAAGGCAAAAGTTGGACTTAACATGGAAAGCACGGAAATGATGCTGGTCTATGCTGCAGTTTGCTGGTCAGTGCTGGTTTAGCTGGTGGACCATGCTGGTGTATGCTGGATTTGCAGGTGGACCACGCTGGTGGTCTATGCTGGTTCATGCTGATGGACCAGCATAGCATAGCATAGCATAATTTCCATGTTGGTGTATGCTGGTGGACCAGCACGAAAACGCAATATTTGCCGCAGGAAAACACAACATATGCTGGTATACTGGTCTATGGCGCTCATGCTGGTAGCTGGTCTCTGCTGTTTTTTTCAGCAGCGTTTCAAGCAGCTATTTGGGCAGTTATTGTTTATTCAATTTTTGAATAAACACTCTACTCTCTCTACTCTTGAACACTCTACTCTCTACTCTCTACTCTCTACACTCTACTCTCTACTCTCTACTCTCTACTCTCTACACTCTACTCTCTACTCTCTACTCTCTACTCTCTACACTCTACTCTCTACTCTCTACACTCTACACTCTACTCTCTACTCTCTACACTCTACACTCTACACTCTACTCTCCACACTCTACACTCTACTCTCTACTCTCTACTCTCTACACTCTACTCTCTACTCTCTACACTCTACACTCTACACTCTACTCTCTACACTCTACTCTCTACTCTCTACTCTCTACACTCTACTCTCTACACTCTACTCTCTACTCTCTACTCTCTACACTCTACACTCTACTCTCTACTCTCTACACTCTACTCTCTACTCTCTACTCTCTACACTCTACTCTCTACTCTCTACTCTCTACACTCTACACTCTACTCTCTACTCTCTACACTCTACACTCTACTCTCTACACTCTACACTCTACTCTCTACTCTCTACTCTCTACACTCTACTCTCTACACTCTACTCTCTACTCTCTACACTCTACACTCTACACTCTACTCTCTACTCTCTACACTCTACTCTCTACTCTGTACAATCTACTCTCTACTCTCTACACTCTACTCTCTACTCTCTACTCTCTACACTCTACACTCTACTCTCTACTCTCTACTCTCTACTCTCTACACTCTACTCTCTACTCTCTACTCTCTACACTCTACTCTCTACACTCTACACTCTACTCTCTACTCTCTACTCTGTACACTCCACACTCCACACTCCACACTCTACTCTCTACTCTCTACACTCTACACTCTACACTCTACACTCTACACTCTACACTCTTATTTTGCTGTTGCTTTTGCCCGCCTCCCCCCACAGCGATAAAGCAACTGTATGACTGAAGGGCGCTGTCAGGAGATGAATGGAAGGGGAAGGAATGATCTGCTCCGTTTTTCAGTGAAGCAAATCCATGATAGTAATCTGCAAGTGAAACTGCTCTTCTGTGGGGAATTGATGCTGTGAATTGGATGATGCTGGTTCTCCGAGATGGAAAGGAGCCTTCTCAGTTTCTTTTACCACAGATATCAGGATATTCAACTCACTGGGTGTCAGTCCAGGCTCCCCGCAGAACAATACGGCGTACTGGTCTGGTAGAAAATCTGTAAATATTCTTACAATGTACATTAACCTAATGGCACAGCATCAGTACGTATACTTGGACCTGATCACGGGTGGACGAAGGATCAACCCCGCATCCTTCATTTCCTGCAAATGTAATAACTACTACAAATTATGTTGTCTTTTTTTAATTTAAAATAAATTATAATTTAATAATTAAAGATTCCTTTAATGTATTCAAATGTACACAGTATATATAAAATAATGAATGTTTTCTTGTTCTTGTTTTCTTGTGTTAGTAATACTATAATATATTAATATTATAATGTAGTACTATTAACCTTAACATGGATGAGTGAAGGTCCAAAATTTATTATGGGATAACTCATATTTTTAAGATTAAAAAAGTCATTATTAGTACCTTTTCCGTGTAGTTATGATTTTTTGTTGTTGTTGTTGTTGTTGTTGTGACAGTACAACTTAGTCTTCCATTATTACTTTCTCCTTGACTAACTTTGATTCTGTATTTTAAAATTCCGACTTCATGCTCTCATTTGTAGAACTTCATTCTAGGAAAATTCCACTTTTTTTTCTTGTTATATTAATTTTTTTCCTCCCAATTTTCTATGATTTATTTTCGTAAAATTCTCATTTAATTCTTGTAAAAATGCAACTTTTTTGCCCTTCATATTAGAACTTTTTCTCCCAATATTGCTACTTTTTTTAAACTCTTAAAAGTATTTTTTTTTCAGAATTCTGCTAGATTTTTATCTTTAAAAAAAATCATAATTTTTTTCCCCATTAACATTGCTAATTTATTCTCCTAATTTCTCATTCATATTAGAACTTTTTCTCCCAATATTGCTACTTTTTTTTTTACTCTTAAAAGTAAAAAAACATTTTTTAGATTTAAAAAAAAACATAATTTTTCCCCATTAACATTGCTAATTTATTCTCCTAATTCGAATACTTTTTTTAAAATAATTACATTTTTTTTCTCCCAATATTCTCACATGTTTAGGAAATGATTATTATAATTATTAAATTATTATTATTAAATGTATTATTTATTATTATTAAATTTAAAGTAAAATTCTAGTAAAATTAGAAGTATTTTGCCATCATAGGACTTCATTAGTTTTTTCACATGATATAATGAATATTCTGATAAAAATACCATTATTAGTCAATATGCAATTACGCAGGAAACTGTATCTATAAACAGTATGACACCATTCCAAGTCATGTGACGTGAGTCCTCACCTCTGGTACAGTAAATACTAAGTAAAAATATTTCCTGATATTTTGACTCTGCTGTATAGTGTTGTGTTTGTCCTTGGGGTTCCCCTGCTTCATGTTTTGAAATCTTAAAATTGGATCTATTCACGTAGACAAAGCCGTGGATTGGACTGCACTGAGCTCCAGTCCATATTAGGCACAAGGCCTAATGAGGTTAAGAGATTAAAGTTGCAGCTTCCTGGAGGGAATAAAAAATGGGAGGTTTTATCAAATATTATATATATATTTGGCATGCGGTCTGGCTGTAGGCAGAATAACTAATTTGCACATTCATTTCAAACAAAAAGCCTCTATAGCGGAACTGCTCCAGCGACTCTGCAACACTGCAACGCGCTAGAAACAATACCTGCATAATGCCTTTGTCAACATGAGCCTTATTGGCGAGCGGCTGCATCCGTAATGAGAGTCGTTTGGAGAGGAAGTTGCTAATGTGCTACGGCTGATTTTCATGTGCATTGTCTTCGGTTTAACTTTCATTTTAACCCTCGGGGCTCCGTTCATGCAGCAGCGATTTTGTTCGTTTGTTATTCGGCTGTTAAGAACGATTTGTGCGTGCAAAAATAACACACAAGCGACATGTGGAATGCAAGGAGCGGGTATCGACATAAAACGTACACACTAATGTACATGCAGTACTTATAGGTTATCACATGGTCGAGGTCGAGGGCTGATACTGGGCCTGATACCAGACTAACCATGTGATGATCTTATTATCACATACTACAGTATTAAACCGCCCATGAATGATACGGGAAAAGGCCCAAATGATACCGTGTCAAAGCCCAGTGCGGTGATACTGATGAAATATAGAGTTTAATCATGTCCAGTATCAGCCCCCGTAGCTGTCCACTCAGAGCCCGTGAAACAACCAATCAGAGAACAGCGCACGAGTGCTTCTCCAGTCACCAAAAAAACCCCAAACTTGATTAATGGAACTTTAATTGTCAGACATTGATAAGATAAGACTGTTGATAAAATATTATTGTTGAAATATTTTTAAAATAATTATTGTGTTTAAACTGTTTAGATATAATACATGTAATAAACGGAACATTTTCTGGAAACAAAATGGTCTTTTGATTAAATAGTACGTGATAATAAGCTCGTGATTAAATAGTATGTGATAATAATCACAAATCAAAAAGACCATTTGGTTTCCAGAAAATTTCCAGTTTATTACATATATTATATCTAAACAATGTAAACACAATAATTGCAAAAATATTTCAACAATAATTAATTAATATTTATATTAATTATATATTATATATATATTATATTATTATATTATATTATTATATTAATTATATTATATATATATATATATATATATATTAATTTATATTTATATTTATATTAATTTATAATAATAATTAAAAAAAAATAAAAAAAATACAAATTTCCCCACTGAGGGACGAATAAAGGCATATCTTAATCTTAATCTTATCAACAGTCTTATCTTATCAATGTCTGACAATTAAAGTTCCATTAATCGAGTTTGGGTTTTTTGGTGACTGGAGAAGCACTCGTGCGCTGTTCTCTGATTGGTTGTTTCACGGGCACGATACCAGAGCAGCGCTCTCTGAGTGGACAGCTACGGGGGGCTGATACTGGACATGGTTAAACTCTATATTTTATCAGTATCACTGCCCTGGGCTTTGACACAGTATCATTTCGGCCTTTTCCCGTATCATTCATGGGCGGTTTCTAGGGTACAGGGACAATTAATACTGCAGTATGTGATCATATGAAGAGCTTGCAACCAAAAGGTGCTAAATCCAATTTTCACTAAGTTGCATGTTTTTTATGAGTTTAATAGACCTCTGTCATGTGTATCCAAATCACATAATTTGGTCTTGAAATCATTTTTTAAAAATATGAAAAAAAGTGATATGAAATGTATGCTTTCAACCAAAAGGCGCTATTTCCATTTCAGATTTCAACCAAAAAGAGCTAAATCCCTTTCTTTATTCTTTATTCTGATTGGCCCAAGTTTCCCATCTATTGATAATCTGACCAATCAGAGAGAAGAATACAATTGGCACTGCACATACAGAAAGTCAGTATCAGTGCGCATCCTGTTTTGTTTGTGTACATGAAGTACACGTATGATAGTTACAGTATGTTATGCAATTCAGGAGAACACAAATTGTGTTTTTACAGTATTCTGTAACATGGAAGTTTTTTTTTACGCCATAAAAGGCATGTCTCTACCTTGACACCTCCAACTTTCATGAGAAACATTATTTTACTTGTACTAAAAAACATACAATGTAAAGAGTTTATAATGAGATGATTTTTGTCACTGTCACCTTCATGGTGCAGTCAAATAAATTTTTATTAATTTAATTAATAATAATTATTTTGTATTGTATGTTGAGAATGGCTTCTGTGTTGTAATTATTTTATTAGCATAGCACATTAAAGCACCTTACATTCTTTTACAACAATGCCATTGAAGAAGTTAAAGGTGACTTCAAATTTATTTCAGCCAAAAGGCGCTAAATCCATCATTTCAGCCAAAAAGCGCTAAATCCATCATTTCAGCCAAAAGGCGCTAAATCCATAATTTCAGCCAAAAGGCGCTAAATCCATAATTTCAGCCAAAAGGCGCTAAATCCATCATTTCAGCCAAAAGGCGCCAAATCCATCATTTCAGCCAAAAGGCGCCAAATCCATCATTTCAGCCAAAAGGCGCCAAATCCATCATTTCAGCCAAAAGGCGTTAAATCCATCATTTCAGCCAAAAGGCGCCAAATCCATCATTTCAGCCAAAAGGCGCTAAATCCATCATTTCAGCCAAAAAGCGCTAAATCCATCATTTCAGCCAAAAGGCGCTAAATCCATCATTTCAGCCAAAAGGCGCTAAATCCATAATTTCAGCCAAAAAGCGCTAAATCCATAATTTCAGCCAAAAGGCGCTAAATCCATCATTTCAGCCAAAAAGCGCTAAATCCATAATTTCAGCCAAAAGGCGCTAAATCCATCATTTCAGCCAAAAGGCGCTAAATCCATCATTTCAGCCAAAAGGCGCTAAATCCATCATTTCAGCCAAAAGGCGCCAAATCCATCATTTCAGCCAAAAGGCGCCAAATCCATAATTTCAGCCAAAAGGCGCCAAATCCATCATTTCAGCCAAAAGGCGCCAAATCCATCATTTCAGCCAAAAGGCGCCAAATCCATAATTTCAGCCAAAAGGCGCCAAATCCATCATTTCAGCCAAAAGGCGCCAAATCCATCATTTCAGCCAAAAGGCGCCAAATCCATCATTTCAGCCAAAAGGCGCCAAATCCATCATTTCAGCCAAAAGGCGCCAAATCCATCATTTCAGCCAAAAGGCGCTAAATCCATCATTTCAGCCAAAAGGCGCTAAATCCATCATTTCAGCCAAAAGGCGCTAAATCCATCATTTCAGCCAAAAGGCGCCAAATCCATCATTTCAGCCAAAAGGCGCCAAATCCATCATTTCAGCCAAAAGGCGCCAAATCCATCATTTCAGCCAAAAGGCGCTAAATCCATCATTTCAGCCAAAAGGCGCTAAATCCATCATTTCAGCCAAAAGGCGCTAAATCCATCATTTCAGCCAAAAGGCGCTAAATCCATCATTTCAGCCAAAAGGCGCTAAATCCGAAAAAAAAAAAAAAAAAAAAATATATATAAAATACATGGTGTGTGCAGGATTTTTATAGCATGCATTTTTATGACCTATATTGATAGCTCTTTCATTTGCAATATAGACTTGATGACCAAATAGATTGATATGTGCGTAGTTAAAAATCATTGATTTTCTCGAAATCACTCAAAATGGATTTAGCGCCTTTTGGTTGCAAGCTCTTCATATATTATATTACACTAATTTATAACCTGCAAGTGGGCAAAATAACCAATGTAGGGCAAATGAGATGGGGTTTCGACCAATAAATGGAGTACTTGTAGAGATCATAAGCACAAAATCGTTTTTCCCACAAATTACTGGGTTAACCTCAGATTAGAGTAAGGTGCGACTAGTATCTCGGCCTCCAGCCAGTCGCTGGGGATCTGAGAAGACAAAAATTAAACAAGAAGAATTGCAGGGAAACAACACAGAAGCGAGTACTTAACAGAAATGCACTTTATTTAATATTTTAGCTTTCTTGCCATGGCGATTTTTACATTTTTTTTTGGTGAAGATTTGAAATTGTGAAGAAGCAGATGAAGAGGTTCACTAATGAGCCCCATTAATAGCGTTCCGACAATAAACAAACAGGTATGACAGCCGACTCAGAGGCAGCGCTCTCCTCTCCGTCTGTCAGGCAACCACCTGTCAACACTCATTTCAACTCAATGAGCGCGTTGCCGCGTCGCGACGCTTGCTGCCTTGCTCGACCGCAAATCCGTCAGTCATATTTTTTTTTTTTTTACTCCAAGTAGAAGCTGAGGCTTTTTTTAAATGCATCATTATGGAAACGGTATTTATTTATTATTACGTTCTCCTCCCACACATGCTATCATTTGCCAAACATGTTTGGAAAAAATTATGAATTATTGTGTCTGACACTCTACTGACTGAAAAGTACCAGCCAGGGCTGCTTTGTTTACAGTAGATAAAAATAAAACACAATGAATATCCACTTTATTTATATAGCACATTTTATAAACAGTTTCCAAAGTGCTGCACAGACTAGTAAAATAAAAAGTAATAATCCAAAACTAAAAGATCATTTAAGAAATAAAATAGTAAAATAGATATTAAAATATTAAAAACAAGAAACAAAGCAATAAAAGTATAAAAAATAAAAACAATTAAAATAACAAGAAAGAACTAAAAGACACAGGACTATACGACTAACTCCGAGTTAAAAGCCAGAGAATAAAAGTGACTTAAAAAAAAAAGTGACTTAGAGCTTAAAGGTTCGGTGTCCCCTGGTCTTCAGTCTCGTCTTGGGCACCACAAGTTGGAGCTGGTCCTCGGACCTCAGTGACCGCGCTGGAGAGTAAATTTGGATGAGATCCGAGATGTATTTGGGGGGCCAGCCCATTCAACGCCTAAAAAAGGAGGAGGAGAAACAAAGGAGGAGGAGAACAAAAAAACCCACAAAACTTTGTGTTTGTTTTCAGGACTGAAGGTACGAGAGGTGATGATCAACGTGTCCCGTCAGCAGGTAGAGGATTTCCACGGCCCAGAGGACTATTGGTGCCTTTGTGTGGCTTGGAGTCACCTGGGTACGTCCAAGAGTCGCAAGGCTACTGTTCGCATCGCATGTGAGTAGCTCAACAATTAAACATCTGGATTAGAAAAAAAAGTTTGTAGTGAAAGGCGAGTTAATTCCATTTTCACAGCGCCGATTCACAACTTGTTATCCCGAGGCACCTTCCATCTGGAACAGGTCTGGAATGTCAATGAAAAACACCTAAATAACCATCTGTGAAGAATAATCATATCAGATGTAATGGGTGTTGTTGTCTCCATAAACACCTACACCTACTAGAGAGAGAAAATACTTCGAGAGTAAAGTAGTAACATACGGCATGGATGGGAATGACAAATGTCAATGCACACAACAGCTGTATAGTTAGCTGCAAATGTTACATATTATCAACAAGACTGTTGCTTATTGTTATTTCTTATTAATAAATATAATAGGATAGATAGCGTCGGTGTTTGTAGCTCTGGAAAGTTAATCTAAAATTGTACATGGGTCATAAATTTTCTCCCTGTGTTGACTGTCCTCCTATTACTCTGATACATATTTAAATTAATTTAAATATAAATAAATAATTTTAATTTACTTAAATATAAATAATTAATTTAAATTAATTTAAATATAAATAAATAATTTAAATTTACTTAAATATAAATAAATAATTTAAATTAATTTAAAATAATTTAAATATAAATAAATAATTTAAATTTACTTAAATATAAATAATTAATTTAAATTAATTTAAATTAATTTAAATATAAATAAATAATTTAAATTTACTTAAATATAAATAATTAATTTAAATTAATTTAAATTAATTTAAATATAAATAAATATTTAAATTTATTTAAATATAAATAAATAATTTAAATTTATTTAAATATAAATGAATAAATAAAGGGACTTATTATGCTCAGTTTTCGACTGTTTGTATTTGTAAAAAAAAAATCATCCAATCCAAGTTAACTCCAACAACGGCCAATGACATTGACTGTGTCGAGGTGCTGAAACCCAAGAAGCCTGTTGAAACATCACGATGCACCTTCTGACCAGACTTCAGGCAGCAGTCGTTCGTGATGTTCGTAGTACTTTTTTAAAGGGGAACGGCACTTTTTTTTTTTTTACTTTGCATTTGAGAATCCTTATGTGAAACATGAACACGTATGTATTTCCATTTTCTGTGCATTATAACTAGGGATCGACCGATGTGTTTTTTTGGGGGGCCGATGCCGATAACGATTTTTTTCCATCACCCTCCTGCTATTGATCCCTCAATTTACATGAAAAAATGACCATGATAAAAGTAAAAAAAAAAGTAAAAAGTAAAAAGTGTTGCCGGAGCAACACAAAGCTGCCCCGGCGGATGCCTGTCTGTAAATCATGCGGTGGAAAAATACATCGGCGAACCCACGCGTGTATCAGCCGACACCGATACAACAAAAAAACGCAAATATCGGCCCGATGTATCGGTCGATCCTTAATTATAACACAAGAAAACTAGTTAATTTCAGTTAGCTTACAATGCTATCATTGGGATACACTTATTTCGACCAGAATCGGAATCGCCTTAATTGTCATTTATTGTCATTGTATTGAATACAACGAAATTTGAGTGCAGCTCCACGGGTGCATTTTGTAGAAAGTAAAAATAAGAATAAGGAAAAGGATAAAAAATAAAACAAGGAATAACAATATAAATTTTTGAGTAGCAGGTGCTGTTCAAAATAAGTTTAAATATATGTACATCAAAAACAATATACAGTAACAAGATGTAGAATTGCAGTAAATTTTAGTAAACAAAATGTAGTATTGCACATATTGTACCTGAGTTTCACTTGAATGAATGAGTCTTATTGCACATAAGTCCAGTATTGCACAATTTGAAGCTTATTGTACATATCAGTGAGGTGTGTGTTTTAGTACTGCAAAAATAAGTAATGTTCATTTATGATTTATGATTCATGAAGCCCTCTTTAAAAAATTATTGATTTTATAAATTATTATTATTATTTGACATACATGCTGTGATCATGCATTAACATGTACATCGAATTCTGCTGATTGGTGCTTTAGCGTTATGGGGGGGGGGGGGGCTCTGGGGTTGGGAACCACTCCTCTAAACCACACATTGTCTGGCACAGGGCAGTGATGGCTTTCAAGGTCACGGTGCGCAAAGGCCTTTTAGAGGCGGACTGGATGGAAGCCAAGATGACCAGAACACTTGACACCTGACAGTTGCCTCTTATCTCCCCACACAGACCTGAGAAAAAACTTTGAGCAGGACCCCCAGGGGAAGGAAGTGCCAATCAATGGGATGATCGTTCTGCATTGTCGCCCTCCAGAGGGAGTGCCTGTGGCGGAGGTATGGCAGACACTCCTCTTTCCCTTTCTCCATGAAAGACGAGAAGGAAACATTCCCTCAGAAGTGTTGCGTTATTCCTCGAGATGAAACTTTAAAACCCGGACAGTCAATAATTGTGTCTTTTCTGCTTTGTGTGACCTTTAAGTGATTGATACTTGGGTTTGATACCGGTAACAAGACGTGTTTCCTCCAAAGAGCCAGAAAGTTCATTTAAATCGTGTATGGCAGGTCTGAGAACCTTGTGAGATTCCATTGTTAAAAATATTTGAAAGTCAGGCTGACACAATGATGATGATATAAGGTGGAAATTGGTCTTTCAAAAACAATATTCATATATTTGTGCTGCAGCTCCATGTGATAAGTTATATTGATAAACCTTATCATTTTTTTTTCTGTACTCAAGAAGACTCGCCACACTCATTAGCAGGAATTGTTTTGTTTTTGTTTGTTTTTTTTCACACATATTAGCGCATTATTTTATTCATAGCACCACTCCTAATTGTTGCTATTTTCAGAGTGAAATCTAAGAATGTCATAGGCTAGTTTTGGTAATTATATTTCATCGTTTCATGCTTAACATGCTGTCATCCCTTTTGTAAAAACTCTCGATTTCCACTGAATTGGTGCCGTTTGCATCACAACATCTTGCAAGATTAAAACATGTCGAGAAATGTCTTGTGTGAAAAGGGCAGACTGAAATCTGTCCGACTGAATCTGGTACATTAAATGCTTTATACACGCTATAAACCTTGCAATCCTACCAGAGTCACTCGGTAAGAAACTACAGTAAACCTCGAATATATCGGATTCAATTGTTCCCACTGGTTTTGTCCGATATAAGCGAAATCCGTTATATGCGTATACCGGAAAATGTCCGTTTTACGCATATATGGGATTTAAATCCGGTATATGCGTAAATGGGATTTTATCCGTTATAAAAAGGCACTTCCTTGACTATGTTTCCAATGTACCTGGACGCGCAGGCAACGCTGCAAACGCTGCAAATGACGTCGTATAGCGGCCTGTCACGATTCGGCGAATCGGAGCGCCACGATGCGGCCATCCGATATATGCGAGGGAAATTTCATGGAAATGCATTGGAACGGGACTGGAGATTTTGTCCGAAATAGGCGAAATTCGTTATAAAAAAATCCGATATATGCAATGAATTTTTATTGGAAATGCATTATGGAATTTCCGTTATATCCGAGTCCGATATATCCGAGGTATCCCTTAAACTTCAACAGTTGCGGCTGTGTTAAAGGAGACCTATTGTGTTCATTTTTTTGGCCCTTTGTAGATCTTCCAGAATCTGCACCTATTCCAGCTGTATTTCTTTGGATTTGTGTTTCACGCGAAACGATCTGTTTTAACGTATTCCACCCAAGCCCCGCCTCCTGGCAAGCCCACCCCGCTGTGGTCGGTCACACTTCCAAGCGCTTCGGAGGACTTCCAGTGTTCGGCAACAGTTTGTCGGCTAGTCCAGCCGCTTCCTGGCCCATGTTTACGAAACAGTGCTAAATGCAGATTAAAATCTGGTCGGGAATCGGGCACTCCAACCACTTGTGCCTGATGCCTTCGTAGGAATTGTAAACAAATATAGCTTCCCCTAGGGCAGAGAGTCTATCTGGCCTACAGCGCACGCCCATATAAGGAAGCCTGACCATGTGTGACATCACACACCTCCAGTTTTACAACGCCCTCCGAAACCAAGCGTTTTGACTCATCCCAAACTTCGTTCAGGGTTCACTTCCAGAGGCCTGCCAGAGGAGGAGCACTCATTGTTGCGCACACTTTGTCAGAAGCACCATCGGTGACGTGGAGCTCAGGGGAATCACAAAGGAACAGTTTTGGAAGGTCCTCTGAAACCAAACTTTTGGGTCATCCCAGATGTCTTTTCACTTCCAAATATGCAAACATCATTATCTGAAATGCGACCCTTGTTTGCTACTTTGAATAACTGTGGAGGTTTGATGGCATGACCATTCTGATCAAAGCCATTGGTAGTCCCACCAAAGGTAACGTACTGTATGTTAATCCCAGTGGATCTGCCCTGACATCCATTCATTCATTCATTTTCTACCGCTATCCCAGCTGTCTTCGGGCATAAGGCGGGGTACACCCTAGACTGGTCGCCAGCCAATCACAGGGCACACATAGACAAACAACCATTCACACTCACATTCATACCTATGGACAATTTGGAGTCGCTAATTAACCTAGCATGTTTTTGGAATGTGGGAGGAAACCGGAGTACCCGGAGAAAACCCACGCATGCACGGGGAGAACATGCAAACTCCACACAGAGATGCCCGAGGGTGGGATTGAACCCTGGTCTCCTAGCTGTGAGGTCTGTGCGCTAACCCCTAGACCACCATGCCGCCCCCCCTGACATCCAAACAATACAAAATTCTCCAAATCCCAGACCTCTTCTGTGTTTTGTAGCAGTCACCTTGCAGCACAAATGTGACCTGACACTACGACACGCGTCACCATATCAATATTTTATAAAACCAGTTGTGCTGACATGGAATGAATATTGCTGAGAATATTGACCTGTACATTATTTATTCCCGTTTCTTGTGGCTGGACTCATTTGTGTTAGCAAAGGACTACTAGATATGAAGCTGTGTGTTGGTATGATTCTACTAATTATATCCTCAAGGTGGATTCGGTATCACTGAGATGGCATCAGTACATTTCAATGTTTAATAATTTCTACTGTGAACGTGTCTGACCTCCACCTAAAAGTGTACCCTGGACACAAAATAGATATTTTTATGGACGTTTCAATTACATGTTGTTACTGTTGGTGCTTAAATGTAACCCCTGCAAAAAAAAAAAAATGGAGCTCGATTGTATTGATTTCTTAGTACCTATTGTTTCTGATTGAGGTATGCAGGGCCTTTCAGAGAGAAAAAAAAATGTTTTCCCGTGAATTTTGATAGCACAAATATTAACCTATAATCATCCCTTGCCGCTTTGTGCTTTGAATTTTGCTGCTTCACTCTATCACGTTTTTTAAAAATATATTAATACATTCAATGATGGTGTTCTGTGGATGAATACAGGCAATAATTAGTTATACATCGTGCACACGCTGAAAGTTGAAAAATGTTTAGCTTTTCATGGCTGTTGCCCAGACGAGGACCAATCAGTAGGAGTTTCATTGATCGACCAATGAGCAGACAGGTTGCTAATCATCCCGCTATCCTCGCCATGTCAAAGAATATAGCGATATAAAGATTTGGCGCAATATGTTGTAAATAAAAAGAGTATAAATGTGACTATAGTCGTGTTTTGTCATGTCTACAGGGCTCTAATAATGCTTTGTTCATTTTAATATGAAAAAAATCATTTGTCTACCCACCAACTATATGTGCTTTCTTAAGTTTTTATTATTTGCCATTTTATTATTATTATTATATTTATTTATTACTGATTGATTGGTTTTCTTTATTCTTTTTCATCTTATTTTGTGTAGAAAAATAAAAAGTAAGATATTTGAGAACAGTGGAATGTTTTATCAGAGCTTTTCTTGTAGAAAATCGGAACCAAAGCACAGAAAAAGTTTGTATATTTTTCTGTTTTTAATAAATACGTTTTTTTTTTTGTATATTTTTCTGTTTTTAATAAATACGTTTCTTTTTTTTGGAAAACCTGATGCGGCCCAGCCTTGCCCAGATCCTAGCTCCAGTGGCCCCCAGGTAAATTGAGTTTGAGATTAAAAGAAACATACTGTATTAGCTGTAGAAGATCCTAAAAAGGTTTTCTATGTTTTATCTACTCAAATATTCAATTTATGGATAAGGAAGTCTTTGCGGAAATTCACGTATCATGGTTGGTTCTGGAACCAATTAACTGTGATAAATGATACATTATATCCCAAAAAAATGGAGCATTTTTCTGTGAAAAGTAAAAAGGATTTTTGAATCTGAAACCAGTGTTTTTACTTTAAGAACATCATTTCATGGTGAACGCATAGAACCCTGAAAAATAAGACTCCTTTGAGATTTTCCGAGTTGAACCTTGAAACGAGGAGCCAACCAGGAAGCCAATTTCAACAATTTCAGTGAAACGCTTTTATCTGAGATGAATCCTTTTTTTTTTCTGTCGCACGCTGATAGAAGGCATTATGCTTCTTTTTGACGATTCACCTTTTAAATACCTCACCTACATGGCCTCACTTTTGTTACTTTCGTTATCCTGGTGCAGTTTGCATGTGTTATTTCGGCATAGACTAGACATCTTATCAAAGAGACGATGAGTATTTGGATTAAACAAAAGCCTTGACCCCCCTTGCCAGAAGCCGGGGATTCTTGTTTTAGTTTGCGTTGATAAGAGAGACTAGCTTGGAATAGTAATGCTCACAAAGGAGGAGAAGTGGTATTTGGGAAGCAAAAAAAAAGGGGGGGGCAGATGAGCAATGCAAATCGGCTTTGTGTTTCCCTCAATATGTTTCTGATGAACCTTCCGAGAATGAAAGCTCGGTGTTTATTTGAGTCCGCCGTGATGATTTGAAAGCATCTGCAAGTGTTTATGAAGTCAGTGACTATCTGTACGTGTCTTTGTCGATTGGTTTCGGAGAATCCGACTAGTGGATTAGCTCCGACTCCTCAGCCTTGCTGCCCAGCAGGTATCGCTGGCATTCAGTGGCCCTGATGCCTGATGGAGAGGTGTGATACATGGAAATGTGTCAGCAATTAACATTCGCCACAGGCGGTTCAGAGTTTCCACCAAAGGAGAAGCAGTCACGCTGAATTGTAACACTTAGTAGTCATGTTTTTTTTTTTTTTTTAACGTTCATTTTAACAGAGATTTATCCTCGGTTTGACATCAAAAAGGTTTAGGTTTGGTGTCTCAGTCTCAGATGGCTGATCTTGATGTGCACACTCATACATATCTCTAATGGCTTCTGTGTCACCTACAGTTAGGTCAATAAATATTTGCACAAACAAAGTTTTTCTAATTTGCTTGCTGGAAAGTGTTACTCATGCAGACTCCGGGTAGACACAGAGGAAAAAACAACCAGACCATAGTCCGATCCGTTTTTTTTGGCTCATCCAATGAGGAGTCAGGATACAAGCAAGGAAGGTCCTCAGTGCTAATGTGACATTTTCTCAAAATGTGACCATAATAAATTTTTTTCTGTGCATGGATTATTAGGGGGCGGCACGGCGGTCTAGTGGTTAGCGCGCAGACCTCACAGCTAGGAGACCAGGGTTCAATTCCCACCCTCGGCCATCTCTGTGTGGAGTTTGCATGTTCTCCCCGTGCATGCGTGGGTTTTCTCCGGGTACTCCGGTTTCCTCCCACATTCCAAAAACATGCTAGGTTAATTAGCGACTCCAAATTGTCCACAGGTATGAATGTGAGTGTGAATGGTTGTTTGTCTATATGTGCCCTGTGATTGGCTGGCCACCAGTCCCAGGGTGTATCACGCATCTCGCCCAAAGACAGCTGGGATAGGCTCCAGCACCCCCTGCGACCCTCGTGAGGAAAAGCGGTAGAAAATGAATGAATGAATGGATTATTAGGTAATGTCCTGTCATGTCCCCAACATCAAATGAGCATCTATGTGAGTGTGTGCCCCCCCCACGGGCATTCATAGCTGTTAGTCTTCAATAATATGTAAAACTCATGTCAAGAGTTGAATCAGTTATTGATTTCATATCCTCATTTATATGCATTTAGTCTCCGCCATCTCTGTGTGGAGTTTGCATGTTCTCCCCGTGCATGCGTGGGTTTTTTCCGGGTACTCCGGTTTCCTCCCACATTCCAAAAACATGCTAGGTTAATTAGCGACTCCAAATTGTCCATAGGTATGAATGTGAGTGTGAATGGTCGTTTGTCTATATGTGTCCTGTGATTGGCTGGCCACCAGTCCAGGGTGTACCCCGCCTACTGAAACAGGGAAAGACGCTGAAAGGTACAAATCAGCAAGAAAGCATGTGATCTGAGAAAGCAGTGCAGTTGGACTGCAAAAAAAACTGCAAAATTTTCATCTAGCTTAAATCGAGGACCGGAGGCCAGAGTACTTGTTCTCAAAAACATCAAGAATCTGGAAAAATACTAAAGATTATTCCAACGTGGCATAAACAGCTCCAACATCATCAGTATGCCACAAGTCTGCAATGCTTTTATGCTCATTTTTCAGCTCTTTGTATTGAGTTGTGGACTCCTATAGAGCAGCTACACACAATAACCAGCACAGAAAGCTTTCTAGTTCTTCAGAATCGGCACCTATTCGGCTGTATTTCTTTGGATTTCGTGGTTCCGGCGAAAACGGTCCGTTTTAATGTATTCCGGCCTCCAGGCACGCCCACTCTCCTGTGGGTGGTCACACTGCCGAGGGTGGTTGGTGCCGCTAACTGTTGATAAACAGTAAGTGTTGATAATAAACGCCAATTTCCGGTTTGTTCAGCCAATTTCATATTGATAATCGGTGATTTATCTTTATAAACTGTCGGCTTTTAACATACAGCCATATGTGTTGGATCCCGAATCCGATTCGAAAGTGGGGACTATACAGTCCGACGTTTCTCAAGAGGTTTGCTTTAAAAAGAAAATATATATCTATATAAAACATATCCTGAGTTTAATTTTAAAATATTAGCAAGACTTTTCCTGTTTAAATTTATCTTGGATGTACAGGCTATTACTTCTCTTTAGCCTTTATTGCCATTTTTGGGTAGGACAACAGCGAGGTGCATTATGGAACACTTCGTAATACTGATTACCCTAGTTATACCGCTTGTAAGTACTGCTTTGGAAGTCCAAAAAAACTAGCAAGCTTCTTTGTTAGCCCTGACCGCACTTGACTGGATGATTCTAGCCTGCTTCCAATCATTTTGACAACACATCTCGTCATTACATCTCATCTCCAGGTGGAATGGCTGAAGAATGAAGAGCTTGTGAGTTCCTCAACTGACGACAACATCGACACCAGGGCAGACCACAACCTCATCATAAATGAGGCTCGTCTCTCCGACTCGGGCAACTACACCTGCCTGGCGAGCAACATCGTGGCCAAGAGACGCAGTGGAAGCGCCACCGTGATGGTCTTCGGTAACTTGTCTTGGACTTGGTCTTTAACTTTAACTAACTCTTTAACTAAAGTCGGTGCCTACTCCATTTGATGCTTCTTTTCCCCACTAGCCACGTTTACATGGACCAAAATATTCCTATTCCATTCGGTTTATTTGCTGAAACAGAAAGAATGTAACCTTTGTATACACCTCATTCCCAAAGAAAAGTGCCAATCCCAATGAATATACAGTAAACCTCGGATATATCGGACTCGGATATATCGGAAATTCGCTCATAAAAAAGAACCGATTTTTCTGTAATGCATTTCCAATAAAAATTCATTGCATATATCTGATTTTTTATAACGGATTTCGCCTATTTCGGACAAAATCTCCAGTCCCGTTCCAATGCATTTCCATGAAATTTCCCTGGCATATATCGGATGGCCGCATCGTGGCGTTCCGATTCGCCGAATCGTGACAGGCCGCTATACGACGTCATTTGCAGCGTTTGCAGCGTTGCCTGCGCGTCCAGGTACATTGGAAACATAGTCAAGGAAGTGCCTTTTTATAACGGATAAAATCCCATTTACGCATATACCGGATATAAATCCCATATATGCGTAAAACGGACATTTTCCGGTATACGCATATAACAGATTTCGCTTATATCGGACAAAACCAGTGGGAACAATTGAATCCGATATATCAGAGGTTTATTGTATATTCGGATTCCCAGGGGTGGAATATTCCTTTCCCCAATCCGATTGAGGTATCTTGTACGCTCAATCGGAAAGTTGTCAGGGTCAATTTTTTTAACGCATGCTCAGCTGTGACGTAACAAGCCTCACAGCTAGGAGACCAGGGTTCAAATCCACCCTCGGCCATCTCTGTGTGGAGTTTGCATGTTCTCCCCGTGCATGCGTGGGTTTTCTCCGGGTACTCCGGTTTCCTCCCACATTCCAAAAACATGCTAGGTTAATTGGCCACTCCAAATTGTCCATAGGTATGAATGTGAGTGTGAATGGTTGTTTGTCTATATGTGCCCTGTGATTGGCTGGCCACCAGTCCAGGGTGTACCCCTGCCTCTCGCCCGAAGACAGCTGGGATAGGCTGATGTTGTTTACGTTTTACTGGGCATGCCCCATTGACTATTCTGCTTGATTATAGCGATGCATGTAGACAGGAAATTGGAATATTCCTTTCCATGTATACACTGTTTTCTGGTACGTCATTCGGAAAGATTCCATTCAGAAAGAGGAAAATCTCATGTAAACGTGGCTACTTTTACCTTTATTTCTCCATTGTTGAACAGTCCTGGAGGTATGGAGAATAATTAGGTGTCTGCATCGTGGCTGTTCTTCTCTCTAACACTGTTTATCTTTCTACAGTTGATGGCGGCTGGTCCCTGTGGACAGAGTGGTCACCCTGCAATGTGCCATGTGGGCGAGGTGTACAGAAGAGATCTCGGACCTGTACTAACCCGGCACCGCTGAACGGTGGCGCTTTCTGCGAGGGCATGTCTGTACAGAAGATATCCTGCAGCTCACCCTGTCCAAGTCAGTGACCTTTATGAATTCATGATGTGCTGTATACTGGAGTAGGAGATTCAAGAGTGTGAAATAGTTCATATTTGTGTGGAAAAAGTGCAATCGAGCATTTGTGACAACTTTCGATAAGTCTATTACAGCATTGTGGAGGAATTTTGGCCTACGCCATCTTTGCACAATTGTTGTAATTTAGCCACATTTGAGGTTTTTCAGTCAAGAACTGCATTTTTAATGTCATACCACAACATCTCAATAGGATTCAGGTCAGGTCTTTAACTCCAAAGTCTTCATTTTGTTTTTCTTATGGTGGAGTCATGAGCACTGACCTTAACTGAGGCTTGTGAGTGAGGCTTGCAGGTCTTTGGATGTTGTTTTTGGGGGTCTTCTGTGACCTCTTGGATGAATTATTGCTGTGATCTTGGGGTAATTGTGGTTAGCCGGGCCATTGCCGGGAAGTTTTCACCACTGCTCCATGTTTATCATCATTTTTGATAATGCCTCTCACTGTGGTTTGCTGGAGTCCCAAAACCCTAAACTAAACCAAACTAAATTAAATTAAATTAAATTAAATTAAATTAAATTAAATTAAATTAAATTAAATTAAATTAAATTAAATTAAATTAAATTAAATTAATAAAATAAAATAAAATAGGAAAGCAGGAAGTGAACAAATGTAACAGTTACTGATTGTAAAAGTACCAGATGGAGGGGTAGGATTTAATAAGCTGTGCTTCTTCCTACTCCTTTCGGACATGTGGAACTGGGAACTGATTATGGGATGCACTCAATTGGAATCTGATGCATGTTCAAATGAAATCAAACCATTACCATTACCATTACCAGTGATTTCAGTTAAGTTATTCAGAGAGGGTCACGTAAGTTTGGATATTTTATCTCCCTTAAAAATGAAAATTTTAATTTCTAAACTTTTGTGTTCAGTTTTATTATCATTAAATGATATTTAAATTAGTCTGATGTCCTGAAACATTTAAGGCAATCAAGAAAGGGACAAACACTTTTTCACACAACTGGATATATATATAGTGTATACAATGTACACCCTGACTCAGAGTCCATCTGTTCATTGATCATCTTAAATTATTATTATTTGTAATGTTATAATTTTAAATTGTTTAAAAGTTAAATGTAAATATCTGTGTGAGGCATATTGAAGTACGTTGGAGAATGTTCTGGAGCTGAATCTAACCTAATCATGCAAATCGGAGGAGAATGTCAACATAAAGCTACCAGGATTGGAGGGGAAGCCGGAGACTGACAAGTCCATCTTATGCATTCTGCTGTGCATGTATTCATTTTCTATTGGATGAGCTGAAGCCTATCCTCATGGTATTGAATCGATCTGGACTGGACGGTTCAGGTCTTCCTCGAAGATTTGTGCCACTCAAAAAACTAGATCGGAGGGCTCTCGTCTGAGGAGATGCAAAACCCCAAAAACCCAAGCGTTTATTCTCTTAGGTAGCGGCATCGTCGAACCAGATGAATATTGAATATTTGTGACACAGAAGACAGATGGTTTGAAAGAGGAGTGAGGGTCATGTCGAAAACCATCTGTTAACTGGGGGGGGGGGGGCTGCGGCACCATCTTTCCTCTGCATACGATATTGTCATTTCATCCTTTCATAAGAGAGTCAAGGAAGCCTCTAATACAGGGGTGGGCAAACTACGGCCCGGGGGCCACATCCGGCCCGCCAAGTGTTTGAATACGGCCCGTCCGTTCTTTTCCAAAGTATTTCATTTAAACTCAACATACGAACTGGCATCATGGCTTGAGCCAACCTTTTGATGGTTTTATCAATTTTGTTATTTGATGTGGTCTGTTGTTTACAAAGTGCTCCTGAAAAAAGGGACACAAGCATAATGATGATAATAATAATAATAATAATAATAAATTTTTAAATATTTAAATATAAAATATTTAAATATAAAATATTTAAATAAAAATATTTAAATATAAAATATTTAAATACAAATATTTAAATACAAAATATTTAAATAAAAATATAAAATAATAAATAATAATAGCAGATTGCATGACACTTTTACAGATACAATAATACCAGGTGGACTGTTACGTGTAAAATATATAGTCTGCCCCCTCCCCCGTTTTGTTAAATCAATGCGGCCCGCGAGTCAAAACGTTTGCCCACCCCTGCTCTAATAAGTAAACATGACATCGACACTTTTGGTTTTAAGGTGCATCCGTAACCATTCTTACATCTTAATAGTTGTTGACCAAACCCCAGCTTCAAAACTTCAACTGTCTTCAGTATACACTATACCAGGGGGCTATACTGTCAATAGACAATACATTAGACAGTATATACGTATATGTGTATTAATAAAGTCTCTCTTAAATGTTTCAGATCATCAAACAAATTGAAATATTAGTCAATTTTTCTCTTGCTGGTCAAGAATCTGAAACTCCAACCACTTGTTCCTGATGTTTGCCTCTTTAGACAAGTTCAAACATGGAACAAATATTTCCTGGAATCTATTAGCATTAACTTCGAGAGCAGGGGGAAAACAAATCTACAGCTTCTACCCGGCAACGCCCATATAAGGAAGCCTGGCTCACTGTGATGTCACTGTGAGATGGTGTTAAAAAAAACTCTCTGAAACCGAGTGTTCAGATCCCAAACGAATGTGCACACCTCATTATCTGCAACTTTGGTATAATTTAACACAAGAATACAACATTGTATAAACATGTAAAGGTCAGAAAATGACACAATTTGATCATTGATTACTTGATCCAAAGAACCAGGAAGAAAAACTAAAGGAAGAAAAATGTTTTTACAAGGCATTTCATCTAAGTGCATACCCCACAATGTTAGACTTCTAAAAACCCCTGGTCAATAATATTGGCAAAGCGCTATTGAGTTCTGTTAGCACCTTTGTTGTTTGTGCTTCCTGTTGTATGTGACGTAACGCTGATGTCTTTTGTTAGTGTTAAGCACGAAGCGATTGACTTACTCTCTGGAGTCTTTAACAAATGCATGCATAGTGCTGTTGATGACAAATGTTATCATACAGTGCATTTTGTTATTTTATGTACTGCGTCAGCATATCTTACCAGTGTACCATCATACTATTGTTATTTCACTGCATTCATGTATTACAAGGTTATCAGGGCTCTACATTAAAAACAAAAATGACTTGCCCATGGGGGATCCTTAAGGTGAGAACTACTTGCCCGAACTTGCCCCATGTAAAATTGTAAAATTGTAAAGTTGTTGAAGAATTATACGATGTTGGCAGGGACGCCATGATAGATGTTTTCGTAGTCAAACCATCGCTGATTGGTTGATCGCGAACAAGAACGGGTGTGGGTAAAACGCGGACTGCGGACTATGGACCACAGTCGAAATAAATGATTCCGATTGGTCCATTTCAACATTTGCAAGGATTGGTTTGCAAATTACCACCGGAATTACGCAGTCCGTGTTTTACCAACACCCAACAAGAACCGCTTTAAAAAAAAACTCTTGGCAGTACGGCATGCTAAAGTGAACTTGCCCGACGGGAATATTAATGATTGGATTTACTTGCCCCAATTTTGTTTTTAACTTCCCCCGGTCCATCGGTACATCGTTATTATCGTAAAAAAAATATTTTCAGCTTTTAATGTCGATGGTGTGCTCTGCCTGATTTCATTCAGCAAGTAATGATGGAAACTTTATACAGTAAACCTCGGATATATCGGATTCAATTGTTCCCACTGGTTTTGTCTTATTATTGAGCGTACAAGATACCTCAATCGGATTGGGGAAAGGAATATTCCACCCCTGGGAATCCGATTATACAGTAAACCTCGGATATATCGGATTCAATTGTTCCCACTGGTTTTGTCCGATATAAGCGAAATCCGTTATATGCGTATACCGGAAAATGTCCGTTTGACGCATATATCGGATTTATATCCGGTATATGCGTAAATGGGATTGTATCCGTTATAAAAAGGCACTTCCTTGACTATGTTTCCAATGTACCTGGACGCGCAGGCAACGCTGCAAACGCTGCAAATGACGTCGTATAGCGGCCTGTCACGATTCGGCGAATCGGAGCGCCACGATGCGGCCATCCGATATATGCGAGGGAAATTTCATGGAAATGCATTGGAACGGGACTGGAGATTTTGTCCGAAATGGGCGAAATCCGTTATAAAAAATCCGATATATGCAATGAATTTTTATTGGAAATGCATTACAGAAAAATCGGTTCTTTTTTATCTGTCCGTTGTGAGCGAATTTCCGATATATCCGAGTCCGATATATCCGAGGTTTACTGTATATATTGTGTCGGCTAAGCTCCAATTGTAGAAAGAAAATTTAAATTTCCGTAGGTCTCATTCTCTTATGTGTCAATGGCCTTGTGTCGCAGTTGATGGAGGCTGGGATGAGTGGAGCCAATGGACTGTATGTGGGACGCAGTGCGAGAGACAGCGTAAACGGGGGTGCAACTCTCCGGCGCCCAAACACAGAGGCAAGATGTGCGAAGGAAGCGCAGAGTCCACTGAGAACTGTTCAGATGGACAGTGTACGCAGGGTAAGTCCTCTTTGACATGATGAGCATGATGATATCTCTCACATCATCTCTTCAGTCATGATCATAATCATCATCGTCTTATATAATCAGGGCAAAATTTCACGTCCGCTTTAGAAACTGTTGGGGACCAGGGTAAATTGGTAAATTTTGAAAGCAGTTTTTATTTTACTTTTCAATTTCAGTAAGTTGATTCCGAACCTTGGTTTCCATAGTTTCCCACTGTAAGATTTGAGTTGTAAAAATGGCCTCTTACTAGCCAGGCTAGTACACCAGGCCTCCCTGACCCTTTTACCCTTTTACCAGTGAAAGGCCAACCATAATTCCCCAATGAGAGGGTGAGGCAATTTATCTAAAAGATACCATATTTACACTTTCAACACCCTTCCTTTCGGTTACAATGGAATGGCCTTTATTGTCATTATACAAGATGTACAACGAGATTGGATTTTTTTTTTTTTTTTTTTTTGGAAAAGCCTTTTAATAGTACCACGCTTAAGTTCCAATTTCTGTATACATTTTAACCACTATATTACATTTAACTACATTTACCCAGAAACTACCCAGTTAACTCCCCCCTCCTCTAGGTGACACTTGGGAGAGTCCAATTAAGGTGATCATATGCCTCTGGCCTGCACTCGCATGACCAATCACCTCAAAGAAAGGAGAAACCGATGAGAAATTAGTAACAAAACCAAAGACTTCTATATGGAAAACTAACTAAAGTTGCAATTAAACAACTTAAATAGCAAACAAATATAATTAAAGTTCTAACCAGAATATATGACATATGACTGTGTGTAGGTGGGGCATACGTACACCTGATCAGTGAGGGAGGATTGGCAGCTCCCTCACACCCACCGTCTGGGTCGCTGTAAGATAGTCAGGAGGCGGGGTACACCCTTGGAGTGGTGGCCAGCCAATCACAGGGCACATATAAACAAACAACCATTCACACTCACATTCATACCTATGGACAATTTGGAGTCGGCAATTAACCTAGCATGTTTTTGGATGAGAGAGCGTAATATAAAAAATATATATAACAAACAACACATTACAAATCACATATGTGTGTTAGTAGTAGAATTTTTTGGGGAATTAAAAAGAAGAGTTTGACATGTAAATTTTCCATCACAAACAATAATACTCTGAAATTACAGCAGTTTCTCACCAAGAAACAAGCTAACAGCTAAAGGCTAAAAATAAGCAATTAGCTAAAAATGTCATCCAATACTTCTCTACAAGAGAGGTGAAATATGATATCAGGGAAGAAGTACATTTGAAACACTTCTATGCTAGGACGACGTTATGCTAGCCATAGCATTTCAGTATGTGGAATCAAACTATGGAATGGATTGAGTAAGGAAATCAAACAATGCACAACGATGAGCCAATTCAAGAAACAATACAAGCAGTTGATGTTTGCTAAATACAAGGATGAAGAGTCTTGAACCAGTCATGATGTGCTATATATATCACTATATTGACACTTACTATGGTACCTACTTCAGTATGTGACATAAATTTAATTTAATTTAATTTAATTTAATTTAATTTAATTTAATTTAATTTAATTTAATTTAATTTAATTTAATTTAATTTAATTTAATTTAATTTAATTTAATTTAATTTAATTTAATTTAATTTAATTTAATTTATAATATATATATATAATATAACAGATATTGTATGCATGGAATAAACATCCGTGAACTTTTGATTACATGAATAACACAGAGAAATTAAAAAGGCACAAAGAAATCAGACATAAAATGTCTGCCAACGGCAAGTAAACAATAAAAATCTTTCACTTATCACAGTTCTTTTAAATTAAATTAAATTAAATTAAATTAAATTAAATTAAATTACATTTAATTTAATTTAATTTAATTTAATTTAATTTAATTTAATTTAATTTAATTTAATTTAATTTAATTTAATTTAATTTAATTTAATTTAATTTAATTTAATTTAATTTAATTTAATTTTTGTAAAAGAGTCTTGAACCAGTCATGATGTGCTATATATATCACTATATTGACACTTACTATGGTACCCATTATGTCATTGGATGCTCATATCACCTCCTACTAAAAGAAAATGTAAAAATTTAAAATAAAAAAAAACACATTAGGAAAGCAGGAAGTGAACAAATGTAACAGTTACTGATTGCAAAAGTACCAGATGGAGGGGTAGGCTTTAATAAGCTTTGCTTCTTCCTACTCCTTTCGGACATGTGGAACTGGGAACTGATTATGGGATGCACTCAATTGTAATCTGATGCATGTTCAAATGAAATAAAACCATAAAAAAATTACAACCATTGAAAAAAATTTTATTAAATAAAATTATTAAAAAACTTAAATTAAAAATAACTTAAATTATATTGGGAAAGCAGGAAGTGAACAAATGTAACAGTTACTGATTGCAAAAGTACCAGATGGAGGGGTAGGATTTAATAAGCTTTGCTTCTTCCTACTCCTTTCGGACATGTGGAACTGGGAACTGATTATGTGATGCATTCAATTGTAATCTGATGCATGTTTAAATGAAATAAAACCATTACCATTACCATTACCAAGATGTTGTGTTTGGGTTGCAAAGTGATGAGCACTGCCATCACAGAGCAAGAAGGTTCAAGTCTGATACGGTGACTGCATCCCATCCCAGAGATACTTGAGGTGGAACTTCCAAGTCGCATGATGCAACCTGTTTTATTCAGAGAATCATGGCCTCAGATTTGGAGATGCTGATTCTCACCCAAGACTCAGCTTCCAATACCCTGGACCCTGTATGACTTGGTGGTGTAAATGTGAAATGGAAATATTTCTGCTGAATTGAGTAGTACACGGCGTTACCATCGATGGAACGTCTGTGTGGATCTGGCGAGAAGGACGCCGCTCGAAGAGACTGCATCACAACAAATAATTGTTAGCAATCTGTTCCACCTCGCCAAAATCAACTGGACGCTCCAGGCTGAACCAGATGGACATTCCACGTCCGTGGAATTAAGCCACCATGATATTGATTCTGATACTCGGAGCTCATCGTGCTTGATATTGATATTGATATCTATATAAATAAACAGTCGATCTAGCTGTGTCACTATGCCAGAAAAGTCGTTCCTACAGTAAAATAGGGATTGTGGATAACGGGCTAATTCCGAAATAAGTGCAATTTTCCTTTATGTACACATAACTAGCATATAATGCAGATTTTATAATTATATGGGATGGTTTTTCCTCCCTCTTCTTCTGCATTTATAATCCTCACCAGTTGAAAAAGACAGAATCACTCATGAAAGTAGTGTCAGAGTAACTTTGCTGCACTTCATACGTATATAGACTTGGAACCTTAATCATCACTTTCCCGCCTCTTCATCTTATTCTATCTCTCTGTCTTTGCAGATCAAAAGCTGCTAGATGACGTTAAACCTCAAAGTGAGTCGCATGTGGATTGTTTTTTTTTTTTTTCCAACTTTCCCGGTAGCATTAATCGAGACACAGGCTAGTGCGAGAACAGTCGTCGGTATTTACTCGATGATTGGGAAAAAGAAGCCATTAATTCACATCATTTATTTCACCTATATCCGAGCATGAATCCATGTCATGTTGGAATGGTGGCTTAATATACGTAAACTGGGATGTGAGCATTCCGGCAGGAAGCTATGCATTAGCTATGGTTACCTTTCCAGTCGGATATTTTGTATATAAAGTAGTTAATGTATACAGTGGGTCCTGGCATATTCACGTATTGCTGCTCGAAATGTAATATTTTTATTGGCCATAATTGGGGCTGTTTTTGGTAAAAAAAAAAAAACAAACAAAAAAAAAAAAAACAGAGAGTAGTCAGTATCAAACTTTAACAAAGTTATTTGCTAATGCTAGTATTGAAACAGATGCTTACACACAAATACACATGCAAAATAATATATAACCCACAAGGCCTGCCGGGAAGCCGAATACATGAAGTTACCCAGCATACCTTGTGGGTTAGTTTGATACCAACATTGTGGTTATATATGTTAAGCTAATTACTGCAAATAGACATAGACTTGATTATAGCGTTAAAAATAAACAGGGTGTCTCAATCTACTGTATGGACAGAGTGGTTCTCAACTGGTTGGCCTGCAGGAAACGCCATCACATCACCCTTAAAATGACAAGCGCAGACCCAAGATTTTTCGACTCAATTAAGCTAGTGCAAAATAACACACAACTATTTCAGGAACAATTGTTTTGTATTTATTCCCAAACTCGAAATTCCTTCTGTAAAGGATTTTGGAATGGCCTTTATTATTATTATACAATATGTACAATGAGCTTCTCCTTTCAGTGCAATAGTTAAGTTAAAAAGGTATACAAAAAGTAAAGTAAAAAAAAAAAGACAAGTTTAACAATATATATACAAGTTAATAACTCTAAATTCCTTCTGTAAAGGATTTTGGATTGGCCTTTATTATTATACAATATATACAACGAGCTTCTCCTTTCAGTGCAATAGTTAAGTTAAAAAGGTATACAAAAAGTAAAGTTAAAAAAAAAGACAGTTTAACAAGATATATACAAGTTATCCAGGATATACACATAATATTGCACAGGAGCAGATATGTATTGCAGACACCAGAATATATATTAATTTTAGTGCAATGATGAATGGGTCTGTATACAGATGAGTAAGAGTCACATATGAGTGTATTGTATTGAGTGTATATTTAAATAAATGTGTAATATTTTAGGAGTCCACTTGCTCTGATTCAACTCTTCAGATAAACAAACACTACAATTCACAAAAATTTCATTGTACAAATTAAACTGTTCCATTGATTAACTCAGTAGTTAATAATAACATGATGGGGGGGGGGGGGGGGGGGGGGTTCCACCTGGGTACAATTGAAGTTAGAACCGCCACATTGATAAACATGGACATCGCCACTGTGGGTCAAGAGTAGCTCAATGTGGGCTTCCAACCATACATAAAGACTACATTCTCTCACAGTATATTGGGGGCGTGGGGGGTCTCAAAAGGCGACATGGTCCATTTTGTTGTCCAGGAAGCAAACATTAGCCATGATGATTGGTTAGCCATTAGCCTCAGCTGGATCCCTTCGCTTCCTCTCGAACCGCCTGCAGTGCTTAGGGTTAGTGCCTGCAGATCGTAGCTGAGTGGACCGCCGGGCGATCTGTAGCCTCTGTAGTTGACCTGGCATCCTCAGTCCATAAAGAGCTGCTGCCAACGTATGTGTTTTGGTGAGAAACAAGCCGATGGGTCCAGTTGGGTCTCCATTTTACCCCGCCAGAATAACAGCACAAGATTATTTTTGGATTAACTTTTTCTCAATATTACCCATGGAAAATTGGTCACACAATTTTGGATGGTTGAGAATCACTGGTATAGACTTTTTTTGCGTTTCCAGGTTTTATCATGGTGCAAAATCAAATTGCTCCATCTTACCACTTGCATATTTCATTTTTCATTCTGTGGCTCCTACATACTGAAATTGTATTTTATTTGTAATTTGTTTTGTGGTATCTTTTAAGTTCTAATCCCTGTGTATGTATTTTAGGTATGGACGACGGTACCAATGACATAGCTTTATACTCAGGTTTGGGAGCCGGCATTGTTACCGTGGCTATCCTGGTAGTGGCTATCATGCTGTACAGGAAAAATCAAAGCGAATACGGCGTGGACGTCATTGATTCCTCTGCACTCGCCGGGGGATTCCAATCTTTCAACTTCAAGGCTGCCAGTCAAGGTAAGAAGACGTTGTAAGATATACGTAGGGGTGCAGTAGTACGCCGTTCCTGTTCCCGGGCTACACAAACATATATTCCTCGGGGCTTATTATCTCACCGCAAAGCCTCTTAGTCACTGCGGCAGCCTCCATTGACTACTCACTAATGGTGTCGCTACTCGATAACGTTCAAGCGAGGTACAGTGAGGTGCTGTTAGTGATACGCTAAATCCTGGTGCCCCGACACGTTAAATCTTCAAAACATTAGAAGGACAAATATGATCATCCAGTGTTTAACGTCAACCATATGGTGTTGGGTGGTCCTGCTTGGAAAACCCAACTGACCACCTCCAGTTGTCCCTGTCTCTCCCAAATCACTGACTACATACGAGCTGAACTGGAGGTATCAGAGATGAGGATGGTGAGGTTCTCATTGGGAGTGACCACGATGGATAGGATCAGGAAGGAGTACATACATGAGACGGACATTACATTGTTAGAGGCCTTGGAGATGAAGTCCGAGAGGCCAGACTGAGATAATTTGGACATGTCCAGATGAGAGATGGTAGAAAGATGCTGCGTTTAGAGCTCCCGTTTAGAGCTGCGTTTACATCCATAAACCTACTTCTCATGTACTCCTTCCTGATCCTATCCATCATGGTCACTCCCAATGAAAACCTCACCGTCCTCATCTCCGAGGCCTCTAACATGTAATGTCCCTTTCATGTACTCCTTCCTGATCCTATCCATCATGGTCACTCCCAATGAAAACCTCACCATCCTCATCTCTGCTAAATCCAGTTCAGCTCGTATGTAATAAGTGATTTTCTACAAAGTAGAAATATTTTTGTGAAGCAGAGAAAACCTGCTTACGATCTTCTAAATACAGTTTTTGGCATTACCATTACCAGAGCCCACTCGACATTAAATAAAACCCATACAGACAACTTTACTCTTGATTTACCGAATATAGTAGTCATAATACGAGCACAACATTGGACATTTAAGAAAGAAACAAGACATGATGGTAATGGTAATGTCAAAAACTGTATTCAGAAGATCGTAAGCAGGTTTTCTCTGCTTCACAAAAATATTTCTACTTTGTAGAAAATCACTTACTACATACGAGCTGAACTGGAAGTAGCAGAGATAAGGATGGTGAGGTTCTCATTGGGAGTGACCATGATGGATAGGATCGGGAAGGAGTACATACATGAGACGGACATTACATGGTTAGAGGCCTTGGAGATGAAGTCCGAGAGGCCAGACTGAGATAATTCGGACATGTCCAGAGGAGAGATGGTAGAAAGATGCTGCGTTTAGAGCTCCCGTTTAGAGCTGCGTTTACATCCATAAACCTACTTCTCATGTACTCCTTCCTGATCCTATCCATCATGGTCACTCCCAATGAAAACCTCACCGTCCTCATCTCCGAGGCCTCTAACATGTAATGTCCCTTTCATGTACTCCTTCCTGATCCTATCCATCATGGTCACTCCCAATGAAAACCTCACCATCCTCATCTCTGCTTCCTCCAGTTCAGCTCGTATGTAATAAGTGATTTTCTACAAAGTAGAAATATTTTTATGAAGCAGAGAAAACCTGCTTACGATCTTCTAAATACAGTTTTTGACATTACCATTACCAGAGCCCACTTGACATTAAATAAAACCCATACAGACAACTTTACTCTTGATTTACCGAATATAGTAGTCATAATACGAGCACAACATTGGACATTTAAGAAAGAAACAAGACATGATGGTAATGGTAATGTCAAAAACTGTATTCAGAAGATCGTAGGCAGGTTTTCTCTGCTTCACAAAAATATTTCTACTTTGTAGAAAATCACTTACTACATACGAGCTGAACTGATCCTATCCATCATGGTCACTCCCAATGAAAATCTCACCATCCTCATCTACATTCGAGCTGAACTGGAGGTAGCAGAGATGAGTATGGTGAGGTTCTCATTGGGAGTGACCATGATGGATAGGATCAGGAAGGAGTACATGAGAAGTAGGTTTATGGATGTAAACGCAGCTCTAAACGGGAGCTCTAAACGCAGCATCTTTCTACCAATATATTCACTATCTGTGCAAATTATCTCAGTCTGGCCTCTCGGACTTCATCTCCAAGGCCTCTAACATGTAATGTCCCTCTCATGTACTCCTTCCTGATCCTATCCATCATGGTCACTCCCATTGAAAACCTCACCATCCTCATCTGTGCTACCTCCAGTTCAGCTCAAATGTAATAAGTGATTTTCTACAAAGTAGAAATATTTTTGTGAAGCAGAGAAAACCTGCTTACGATCTTCTAAATAATGTCCCTCTCATGTACTCCTTCCTGATCCTATCCATCATGGTCACTCCCAATGAAAACCTCACAATCCTCATCTCTGCTACCTCCAGTTCAGCTCGTATGTAATAAGTGATTTTCTACGAAGTAGAAATATTGTTGTGAAGCAGAGAAAACCTGCTTACGATCTTCTAAATAATGTCCCTCTCATGTACTACTTCCTGATCCTATCCATCATGGTCACTCCCAATGAAAACCTAATGAAAATAGTGTGAGAGAGACAGATGCGGAAGACAGGGTTGGTTGGAGGAGATTGATTTGCTGTGGCGACCCCTGAAGGGAAAAGCCCAAAGAGAAAGAACAAAATGCCGAGTTTGATGCCGGAGCTTGTGGGGACGGTACCCTGTAATGTTCACGAGGGCAATTATTACAGGTATTCCAATGTACGGAATTGGCAAGGCAAAGAGAAGAGAACGAATAAATGTGTATCTCGGGGTTCTATTGACAAAACCAACCACCGCCAAACTGAGACCAGTATTTAAATAGACACCAATTCAAGCCAGTCAAGTGTCAATTTTACAAAAGGATCTTGATCATTCCACTGACGAGCAATTATCCCTGAAAAGTACATTGATATATTGTATTTTTCTTGAGCGTGCGCCTCCAGTTCTGCACTGACATGCAGCATCATCAAAGATCTCTGCAACGGACCCAACTTCGTGATTGACGGCATTTATCTGCAGTCTCCTTATCCGGATTTATACTTCCATAATCAGTGAACCGACCCGTCTTTCTTGTTTTGACACATCGGCTCCTGTGTTATTGTGAAATGGGAGGTAATGAATTTCAGAGAATTCATGTACCACGCCAAGCCATCCTCTACAGACCGTGCATTCGGGCACAAGGCAACCAATCTCTTCCATGGGATCGCACCGGGCCAAACCACTGATGGATAAATGTGCGCCGTACGAGGCGGTGAATTTCAGTTGTATTTTTTGTTTTGACTAGCAAAAACGGCCACTTTGACACTATGACACTTTCATTGTATACGTTACATTAACGCTCAGTTTGGACTCTTAGGAAAAACAATCAGACTGCAATTCCGGAATAACAAACAAAAACAGACTGTGTACATATATTTATACTGTTATTCTGTATATTTTGTATTTTCATATTTTGTATTTCATATTTTGTATCCTCATTCTTTTTTAATAGATGTGTATGCACCTACTACACCAAAACGAATTCCTAGTATGTGTTTGATCATACATGGCAATAAACCTTTTCTGATTCTGATTCTGATTCTGATTCTGAAAAACGTTTTGAACGAGCGACAAACATAGCACAGACGCAACGGGCAATCCATTTGTGAAATACCCCACTATATGACCCAGGCTCCCCCAAAGGCCCCGAGGAGTCGGTCTCCCGCCCACCCGGGACTCATGCAATTGCTAAGATGTGAGGGGTAGAAGAAAGGTTGGTGTGGGAGGTGATGTGAGCCAAGTCCACATTCAGCAGGTCATCAATCCTATTTAAATAGGCCAGCTCTCCCCTTAGCCTGCCTGCTGTGCCCTCCACTGGCCACAATCACTCCTTTTCCATTTTCTCCATCAGTCGAGTGGAATGTGGAACGCTTCCCTGCTTTCTCTTATTAAAACCAAGTTTGCTCTGGAGGGAGTTATTAATGCATTTCATAATAGCTTCATTCTGACATCGGTGTTTAACTTCTGTTTGGAAAAACATCCTAAAATGGGGACGCTAAAATACTAATAACGTCCTTAAAAGCTTTCGGATGGAAAACTATTGGAGCCAATATAAGGTAGAGTGCTGAATGAGTCTTTGGGACGTAAACTTGTCTCCCCACATTACTTCTCCCAGTGAGTGATTTTTAATCAGAGGTCCAATTCCAAAACCTATCCCTCAAGGTATTCAACCTCAGGTACATTTCATTTACTTTTCTGATACTCTTCGTCTCAGCGCTGCCATTCCATTTTCAACACCCCGTTCTTAAAGATGCACACTCAAGCGATAATCTGATCGCTCTGCACTTGACCAAGGGGGGGGGGGATTCAGCAGTGATTGAATGTCAGCTGCAGAGGGCGAGCCCTGGCCATAGGCGGTTTATGCAAATGGTGCCGTCGTCCATGGGGGGGGGGGGGACTTTTTTTTGTTTTTTTTCTTTTGTGGGGGTTACATTCCACGCACACCAGAAAAAGGTCCAAATCTGCAAGTCATTGATTCCTACCCTCCTAATAATCCTGTCCTGTCATTTATCTTTCTGTTAATTAAATACATAAAAAATTGCATATTTCAGATATAGTTGTCAATGTGATTAATTGTGATTAATACAATTAAAGATGATTAATCTGATTACAATTTTTTTTTTTTTCATTTTTTTTATTGGTGCTGTTATTGTTGCTGCACGGCGGTCGAGTGGTTAGCGCGCAGATCTCACACCTAGGAGACCCGAGCTCAATCCCACACTCTGTGGAGTTTGCATGCGTGGGTTTTCTCCGGGTACTCCGGTTTCCTCCCACATTCCAAAAACATGCTAGGTTAATTAGCCAAATCCAAATTGTCCATAGGTATGAATGTGAGTGTGAATGGTTGTTTGTCTATATGTGCCCTGTGATTGGCTGGCGACCAGTCCAGGGTGTACGCTGTCTCTCGCTCGAAGACAGCTGGGATAGGCTCCAGCCTAAATGAATGAATGAATGATTACATGACTGATTACATCATGGTGTGTTCAAGCGCCGCCACAAAAAGTGCCAAATCTGAACACTTGACGAAATAACATAAGTGAATATTATCGAATCAGGAAAGCATAAAGTAATAAAGTAATTTCTAACATAACTTGCTCCAGACCTATAGGGAATGATGTGTATTCTGTGGAAAAAGAAAAGAAAAGAACATTTCAAAAATGATTTTTCACCAAAAATTTGCAAATTTGTGGGGCTTTGAATGTTAAATCACAATATAAAAGTACATCAAATGTAAAAATAAGCAGCGATGTCCAGCGATGAAAATGAATGAATGAATGAAATCATAATACAGCGGAACCTTGGTTAGCATCATTAATCCATTCCTGAAGGTCCAACTCTAACCAAAACATACTCTAACCAAAAAATTTTTTTTCAATAAGAAATTATGTAAATCCAATTCATTTATTTCAGAAATCCAAGAATTTTAACACATAGCAGGTTTAATATTAATAAAAGCAATACATTTATAAGACATTTTTGGGGGGCGTGAAACACAAAATAATGGAGTTTTGAAGCACAAGTGAAAGCCCACTCTAAATAGAATTAATCACAAAAGAGTTAGTAATTAATGATCCCCCTAAAAATAAAACAACATTAGCCTCCCACCTTCCACTGCTTGCCAGGCAACAGCTGGGCAGCAAGGACTCCGTGACTGTGCAGTTATTTTGGCAGGGGGGGCAGGGGCGGCACACGTCGGGAGTCTGCCAGATCGATGAGGTGCACTTCTGACTCGGTTTGGCAGCGTTGTCACATTTAATTACTACAGATGAAGGCCCCGCTCGACAGGCTTTCGGGTTCACACTGGGAGCTGCGGGTCTCCCCTCATTTACAAAGCATTCACACGAACCCCTCCTGGACCTCCTGCTGTCTCTCCCCTGTCCTTCAGGAGGGCGGCTGGGAGTCCACAGGATTTGACTCCCAACTTGCAATTTCACTATTTTAAGAATGCATCATGCTGGTTGAATATGGCTTATTATTAGTCACATTTTAGGTTACAGGTTTATAAAATATATCATTACGTCTTTGGTATTGAATGAGTTGAGTATTTTTCAAAACATAAAAATGGCAAAATGAACTAAAATAGAAATATAAGGCATCGCAATGATATGTAGTATTCTACACTGGTCACTCGGTGTCAGTAATGGTACTGTGAAATTTGGTGAGACACACAAGCACCAGACTTGATCGCCAGAACAACAGGCTTTTATTGCAGGTTTGAATTATCTCACAGTAGGCACAATCATCCCAAATAAAAATCGGGCTACTTTTGCCGCTAAAACTCAATAATAATAATAATAATAATAATAATAATAATAATAATACAGTAAACCTCGGATATATCGGATTCAATTGTTCCCACTGGTTTTGTCCGATATAAGCGAAATCCGTTATATGCGTATACCGGAAAATGTCCGTTTTACGCATATATTGGATTTATATTTATATTTATATATGCGTAAATCGGATTTTATCCGTTATAAAAAGGAATCGGAGCGCCACGATGCGGCCATCCGATATATGCGAGGGAAATTTAATGGAAATGCATTGGAACGGGATTGGAGATTTTGTCCGAAATAGGCGAAATCCGTTATAAAAAATCCGATATATGCAATGAATTTTTATTGGAAATGCATTACAGAAAAATCGGTTCTTTTTTATCTGTCCGTTGTGAGCCAATTTCCGATATATCCGAGTCCGATATATCCGAGGTTTACTGACATTTTATTTCAAAGCGCCTTTCAGGACACCCAAGGTCGCTGTACAGAAGATATAAAAACACAAATATAAAATACAAGATAAAAGACAACAAACAATGAATAAGAACATACAATAAATGGGAGTAGAGGGAGTAAGCTAGTTTGAACAGATGAGTTTTGAGTTTGGATTTGAAGACGGGAAGGGTGGCAATGAGTTCCGGAGTTTGGGAGCATCAACTCTGATGTTACTTCCTGTCCGCCTTATTTTATTATGTCTACTCCATTGGGTAATAAGAGTGTAAAGTTGACTATAGGGGTGCTATTTCATGTCTGTACAGCTTTAATTATGTTACAAATTGTGTTTAGAAAGTCTTAAAGAGATTTTTTTTTTTTTTTTTTTAAAGGGTTAACTGTTCATCAAATGCATTCAGGATAAACATACTGGAGTTGTCGCTGAATAGCCCAATTTATAAATTATTTTTGTATAAAAATTAAGCTATGATCATAATTTTCAGTTCACATCCTTCAACTAAAATTCCATTCCTTTCTTAGCATCAACATCGACCAAACACGTGAACACAAAAGATAGCCGACTGCATTGCGAGCACTCCTTCGGTTACATTTGATAGGCAGTTCCTTTCATAAGAGAAATCAAAGCATCCACAATGACCGAATAAAAACATGCTCCTCCGCTATAGAAAATTCCGTTAATATAGATTTTTATGTATAAACGACTGCATCATTTTGTGTATCTTCCATCTCCGCAGGCAACCCCCTGCTGCTCAACTCATCAATACCACCCGATTTAACGATGGGCCGCACCTACAGCACTCCCCTGTGCTTCCAGGATGCTGCAGACAAAGAGCTATTCGACCCCTTGCCAGACATCAAGGTCAAAGTGCAAAGCTCATTTATGGTCTCACTTGGCGTGGCGGAGCGGGCGGAGTTCCATGCCAAAGCCCCCGTTGAGACTCTCCCACACGACCTGAGCCGGGCTTACTGCAGCTCAATGGACAGATGCAAGCCAGGTCTGCTCACCTTCAATGGACCTTTGAGAACCTGTAAAGAGCAACTGAGGACCACTGGTGTTTTTGGTTACCCTGGAGGACGGCTGGTGGTACCCAATACTGGTAAGTCGTGGGAAAGGTGTGTTAATGACAGTAACAAAATTAATTAATTACATTTATATGATATTACATTTGCAGGAGGTGCGTTCACAGACACAATTAATTATTAAACGTGGTTATTCTTATCACTTACTTTGTAACTCTTAATGCGCAAGTACAAGTTGCTGCATTTAAGTGTACTTGGAAATCCCAGAAAATACACTCAAAAGGAATAACTTGATGTATTTGAACACAACCCCCTTTTGCTCAAAAAGAGACTAGTTTTGGCAGTGTGCTATCGTTTAGCTTGATTTACATTTTAAGTTCATTCGGAGCTATTCATACATAAATTACAGTAATCCCTCGTTTATCACGGTGAAATGACTCCAGACACGACCATGATAAGTGAATTCAGGCAAAGTAGGATTTCTTACATGGAAATTGAATATCTTTGTACTTGAGCGGAGAAAGCCTGTTTATGACCTACTAAATTTAGTTTTTAACATTATTAGAGCCATCGAGACAGTAAAAACCCTATCAGCCATTTTTCTTATATTACGCAAAATAGACATAATAAGAGAAAAAATACTTGCTTCTGTGTGTTGCAATAAATCTGTTCCTGTGCTTTGTTTTACTTTTTACAAGGGATGCTGGAACAGTATATACTCGATGTACAGTAAACCTCGGATATATCGGAAATTCGCTCACAACGGACAGATAAAAAGGAACCGATTTTTCTGTAATGCATTTCCAATAAAAATTCATTGCATATATCGGATTTTTTATAACGGATTTCGCCTATTTCGGACAAAATCTCCAGTCCCGTTCCAATGCATTTCCATGAAATTTCCATCGCATATATCGAATGGCCGCATCGTGGCGCTCCGATTCGCCGAATCGTGACAGGCCGCTATACGACGTAATTTGCAGCGTTTGCAGCGTTGCCTGCGCGTCCAGGTACATTGGAAACATAGTCAAGGAAGTGCCTTTTTATAACGGATAAAATCCCATTTACGCATATACCGGATATAAACCCCATATATGCGTAAAACGGACATTTTCCGGTATACGCATATAACGGATTTCGCTTATATCGGACAAAACCAGTGGGAACAATTGAATCCGATATATCCGAGGTTTACTGTATCACTAATGTTTAGGTGTCGGTTCGAACTGTGAAACAATAAATAACACTTGACTGACACATAATGTAAAAAAATCACGCAATTAACCTTTGGATATACAATCAATCTCATCACAAACTGTTGCCAAGGTCCTAATGTGCTCGTTTCCAAGGCGATCTGCATTCTTTCAGGCAGTGCTTGGTTGACGCTGTCATTATCTGCTCTAATGTAGCCATGTAATGACGTTCATGGGGTTTTGTTGCAGCTTCTTCTCCAAAGCTTCTCCATTTTCCCAACAGTGCTTCTTAACACATCGGTAGAGGTGAAATCTACCTTCATCAATGGCCTCTCAAGCTGAGTGCTGGGGGGGTCAACTACTGTCAAGTGCAGCATTCATGCAGCCTGCCTGCGGGGTTCGCTCTTCATTTGAGCAAAGAGCACGCCATATTCACCAGAAATAAAGTACTCCATAAATACAGAACCAATAGAGAAGCACTTTTTCTTCATTTGTGTAGTTTCGGTTGAAGTTTGCGGGTACTTTTTTGTTCCCGGGGAGGTCTTTCAGCAGCTTAGTAACAAAAGAAATGAATAAATTAAAATGTTTTTGACAAAAATGAATGGTTTTGAAACTTTCGAAAGGTTATCCACTCTAGAGAGAGTACTGAGGATGATAAATAATGTTAAGTATTGGGAACACATTGGGAATAAATGCAAACGTAATAACTGCCCACAAACGTAATAAACCACAAATGTAACTCACATCTGCAGCTTTGAATGTAATAATCCCGCAAATGTAATAAATTTCCCACAAACGTAATAAAATTTGCCTATTGCAAACGTAATTCTGAATTTTCTGCAAATGTAATAACTATTACATTTGCAGGAAATTATTACATATATGTGGGAAAGTGAAAATCTGTAAATGTAATAACTTCCCACAAATGTAATATGAGACAAAATAATGATCTTTATGGTTGTTGTTGTTGTTGTTTGTTCTTTCTTCTTTTAATGAGGGAGAAGGTGTAGATGTCATTTTGAGGATTTTTAACAAGCGAATTATTTTTTTCTTCTTTTTTGTGGAAAAAATATTATTCAAAGAGTATCATTTGAATACATTAAAGGAATCTTTAATTATTGAATTGTAATTTATTTTAAATTAAAAAAAGAAACAATTGTGATAATTGCAATTGTTTTAATAAAATAATGATAATTATTATTATTATTAATTCATTCATTTTCGACCGCTTTTTCCTCACGAGGGTCGCGGGGGGTGCTGGAGCCTATCCCAGCTGTCTTTGGGCGAGAGGCGGGGGAAAACACCCTGGACTGGTGGCCAGCCAATCACAGGGCACATATAGACAAACAACCATTCACACTCACATTCATACCTATGGACAATTTGGAGTGGCTAATTAACCTAGCATGTTTTTGGAATGTGGGAGGAAACCGGAGTACCCGGAGAAAACCCACGCATGCATGGGGAGGACATGCAATTATTATTATTATTATTATTATTATTATTATTATTATTATTATTATTATTATTATTATTATTATTATTATTATTATTATTATTATTATTATTATTATTATTATTATTTTGATTATTTCTTCCCCATATACACACAAAATCACACATACAATAATATACTGTAACTAAAACGCACACAAACAGAGCGAATTTTAACAGTACAATGCAATCTATTCTTGATTTAATTCATGAAATTCATTAATGAATTCAGCATTACGTTTGCAGTAGGCTAATTTTATTATGTTTGTGGGAAATGTATTACATTTATTACATCAAAGTTGCAGATTTGTATTACGTTTGCGGGTGTAACACACCAGCTTCGTGTTTTGCTATGAGTTTGTTTGAATTGTTTGAATTTAACAATGTTTCTTGCCTTTCAATGTTTCACCAAAATGCTAACACTCGCAACTTTATCCGTCTTTTGCCACCATGACCAAAAAAAAAAGAATCCAATCAATATATGAATTCAAGTTGAATTGAAAAAATAACTCATGGCAAAACACAAAGGTGGTGTCTGTGTGGCTCTTGCTGCCATATTGTGTCTTTGGTGCCAATCACTGAATCTTCAATGAAGGTAAAAGTGATCTTAAAAATTCATCATCAGTATGTATTTGCATTTTGAATTGTTTTGAAACTATAACATGTTTTGAGTTAACATTTGTGGCTCAATTGGATTTACGTTATTTCTTATGGGGAATCATTGATTTAGTTCGAGTAAGTTCAAGCCAGACCTTCTGGAACGGATTGACGCAAACCAAGGTTCCGCTGGATTTTGTTCTGGATAAAGACGTTTATTTTGTATGATCATTATTGTGTTCAAACTAAAAAGAAAAGAAAAATGTTATTTATTGAGCATTTTCATTCATTTTTACCAGAAGTAGAATAAGTTTTGATGTATTCCTTGGTATGTGTTTTTAAATATTTCACTTTGGCTTATTGCCAAAGTACAATAAGCTATATAGGCTTATGTCGCCTTATACTGCCAGCCTGCAGGGTTGTTGCTGTTGACATAACTACGCATGTTTTCCAGGAGTCAGCCTTCTGGTGCCGCATGGAGCTGTGGCTGAAAATATGTCCTGGGAGATGTACATGGTGATCAGTCCAGGAGAGGCAAGGTGAGGCTAACCAAATATCTTAATCTACCATCTGTTGGTCTGTCACAGTCTATTGGGTCACCCATCTCACATAACTTTTCATTCTTTGTTCGGCACCGGTGGCAGAGCTAGAAATAAGACCGTTGCTCACACAAGGGTGGCACAGAAACTGACATCTTACTGGCAAGTTCTTCTGTGGCTCCTGCTGTGCTCCATGGTCATTTATTTATTTATCCGGGCAGTGACTGTCACGTGGAATTGCATCACCAAGACCCGCATAATAAGATTTTTCATGAAAAAAAACAATATCAGAAGGTTACAGATTTCATTTACGAACTGCATTAAAATATCAAAGACAAAAACCGTCACGGAATCTGAGGCAGTTCACCATATTCTTAGTTTGCTAACGGATCAGAGCCAATCACACAGAGACTGTGCTCTGAATTGACGTTGGTTTTGCTGAGGTTTTAGCCGACATCTGTCACACGATGTAGATAATATTCATTCGTTCAATCCCAGTCATTTTTCCTAAGACAACCAGTACTGACCATTTTAGAGATATTGACTGATCTTTCAAGGCACACAGAATATTGTGTTTTATGGCTGTACAAAAATCATCTTTTATCAGAAAAAAGGTTTTTCCGTTCTTTAGTAACCAGCAGTAGAACATAGGTAAGTTTCAGGAAAATATCAGTTCCTGACTACAAAAGTGACTTTCAAGTCAAACATGACTTTCACATATTTTTCACCATTATTTTTATTTTGAAGCCATAAACTGGAGTGTGTTTAAGATATTGTCACAAAGAAAAAAAAAATCTAATGTTTCAAGAATAATTTCAAAACAAACAAAAATGGCACCTGCCAAACACAAAGTCATAACAGTCAATATCGGGTGGTCGATGCATAGCGGGGATGCTGATCCGGGTGTTGTTCCTGCCGGGTGTTTTTCCGTGCTATACATTGGTCACATGATCGATGTGGACTCATGCCGCTCACTGGACTAGCGACCCTGGCCTTTTTTTTTTTTTTTTTTTTTTTAGGTCTTTAGGCCTCCAAAACCAATCCTAATGAATTGAACTGTGACAACATGACAACTACTGCACCTCAACTACTTGAGTCGAAAATAATAAGTCGAAAATATATCCACAAGTAGAATTTGCATATATTTCTACCTCAAAGTCTCGATTGGCTGTCAGTATATTTTTTGCTTTGTGATGGCTCAAATATTTCAACAACTATACCGACATAAGAAAACACAAAAAATGGGTTGTTTTACATCCAAATAACAACTATAGTAACAATTTTACTATGTGTTTGCATTACCTTCTGCACGCTACGCTCCTCCACACTCCACTTCGTCCCCTCTAAGCTGCTATTAAATGCACTTATGTCACCTAGTGGACGTTTTTATGGCTTAAAACAGCTTAAAAATGGCTTTAAAAATCTAAAATGAAGTGCGTTCATTAGGTTAGAGTTGAGACATCAGCTCTTTTTGCCACTCATGCCAAAAAACAATACAATAAATACATTGTTGGATCAGGTGTTTGTTTTTATAGAAATGTATAAGTACATCCTTGGTATTCAATGAGTTAAGATGAAGATATGCCTTTATTCGTCCCTCAGTGGGGACATTTGTATTGCACAGCAGCAAGAGTACAGAGTCAGTTAAGCAGTACAAAATACACAATATTAAAAAATAAACAATATAAGCAACCCACGTATTAACAAAATCAACAGTTTTTCCCAGAGTTATATACAATACAGTATGTAGATACAGTAAACCTCGGATATATCGGAAATTCGCTCACAACGGACAGATAAAAAAGAACCGATTTTTCTGTAATGCATTTCCAATAAAAATTCATTGCATATATCGGATTTTTTATAACGGATTTCGCCTATTTCGGACAAAATCTCCAGTCCCGTTCCAATGCATTTCCATGAAATTTCCCTCGCGTATATCGAATGGCCGCATCGTGGCGCTCCCGATTCGCCGAATCGTGACAGGCCGCTATACGACGTCATTTGCAGCGTTTGCAGCGTTGCCTGCGCGTCCAGGTACATTGGAAACATAGTCAAGGAAGTGCCTTTTTATAACGGATAAAATCCCATTTACGCATATACCGGATATAAATCCGATATATGCGTAAAACGGACATTTTCCGGTATACGCATATAACGGATTTCGCTTATATCGGACAAAACCAGTGGGAACAATTGAATCCGATATATCCCAGGTTTACTGTAATATGAAACGAGATGAGATATATGACCAGTCTATACACTGAGATCATGTTAGAGAGTTAATATGAGGCATTATGGATATACTTCACATAGAACTTAGTATATTGCATTTAGAGCCCTTAATATTGCACAGTTAACTATCATATACATTATTATTATTATTAACAATATAACCTGAATCCCTTGCTGCCAGTGCCGGAGCTTTTCAGGCTTAAGATGGATAAAGACTACGGGATAAGAACCCAGTCCGAACAACAACAGCTGTATTAATAATGGTGGTAATAAATTCATTATAAAAACAGTGTTGATGTCGTACCTCAGTGGGGACATTACACTCAATGTATCGTAAAAATAAAAATACTATAATACAATAAAAATACTATAATACAATAAAAATACTATAAAAACCTGCTCTGTGTAAAAATTATTGGCTTTCTGAAATGGATGAATTGGATTTACATTATTTCTTATTGAAAAAAATTATTTGGTTAGAGTATGTTTTGGTTAGAGTTGGACCTTTAGGAATGGATTAATGATGCTAACCAAGGTTCCGCTGTATTATGATTTCATTCATTCATTCATTCATTCATTCATTTTCTACCGTTTTTTCCTCACGAGGGTCGCGGGGGGTGCTGGAGCCTATCCCAGCTGTCTTTGGGCGAGAGGCGGGGTACACCCTGGACTGGTGGCCAGCCAATCACAGGGCACATATAGACAAACAACCATTCACACTCACATTCATACCTATGGACAATTTGGAGTGGCCAATTTCTTTTTGTACAGCCGGGGTCTCAAACGTGTGGCCCGCGGGCCAAATGTGGCCCGCAGGACACTAGTTTAGTTTGGAGTGGCCAATTTGGAGTGGCCAATTAACTTAGCATGTTAGCATGCTAACACCCCTATAGTCACCTTTACCCTCATATTACCCAACATAGTCAATATATATATATATATATATATATATATATATATATATATTGCTAACTGCCGACATATCATGAATCGATAAATGAGAAATTGATATAGATGGGGGGGGAAACATTCCAAAGGTAGAAGTGTTTGACCTTCAGGAGCCATCCTCGTATCTCAGTGTGTTCATTGCCAGCCCGCGTTGCTGCATGACAGATGGGGCCCAGCAAGCGGCGCAGCCCCCCCCCCCCCCCCCCGCCCCCCTTCTTATGCGCCCGAAAGGAGCCTGAATATGTGTATTTATTTGCAGAAGCCTTTCACAGGTGGTGCTGTACATATTTGATACCCAAGGCGGCTATGCAGAGAAACTTAAGTTCACGGGCTCGTGACCCCGGAAGAGAACATTACGTCTTCCATTTATCCCACTGAAGCAAAATCAAACCTTCAATCTCCTTCTCATCCCACCCGCTCTGCCCGAGAGTCAATATGTAGTTACAGTGTGTGTACACCACTCCATCGACAATGTGGCGCTCGGGGAAGAGAGAGAGCCACAACCTTGGAAACGTGTTTAAAACGGAATGCCATGATGAATAGATTGTGCTGCTCTGATGGACATACAAGACCAGGGGTGGGCAAACTACGGCCCGGGGGCCACATCCGGCCCGCCAAGTGTTTCAATATGGCCCACCTGTTTTTTTCCAAATATTTCATTTGAACTCAACATAAAACCTGGCATCGTGGCTTGGGCCAATTTTTTGATGGTTGAGGTAGCTGCTTTATCAATTTCGTTATTTGATGTGGTCTGTTACAAAATGCTCCTGTAAAAAGGGACACAAGCACATAATAATAATAATAATAATAATAATAATAATGTTGTCAATAATGATAATAATACTACTATTATATTAATATTGTTGTTAATAATATTAATATAATAATGGTAGTAATATATTATTATAACAAAATAATAATAATAATAATATAATAACATTACTATAACTAATAATAATAATAATTCTAATAAAAAAATAATAATAATAATACATTGAGAAACACACTTTACATCAAATAAATGATTTCAAAGTGCACATGTATCAGATTGCATGACACTTTTACATGTAAAATATGTGTAAAAATATAGGTGTAAAAATGGACTGTTACGTGTAAAATACTACATAATCCCCCCCCCGTCAATTTTGTTAAATTAATGCGGCCCGCGAGTCAAAAAGTTTGCCCACCCCTGTACAAGACGGAATAAAAGGCATCACCGTCCGTCAAGGCCTTTGCTTGGCCGTACACGCGTTATTATTCTGATCACAGCTTGGTAATGACCCTTGAATGGACTGGGTGCTTCTCCGGGTAAGAGAGTTGCGCTCTTTTTTATTTTTGGTTAGTCAGGAGGTGCTCCAGTTTCTCAACAATGTGTTCACGGTCCTCCATTTTAAGCAAAGTCAAAAAGGACACAGACCTATAGTACAGTTCATCTATACGTCAGGGGTGTTCTAACTTAGCTCTAAAGGTTGGCAGCATCCACTTTTAAAATCAGTCACCGGTGCACAGCAATGTCGTTAAAATATACGGGACACGAAGGAATAAAGCTATTCTCGTTTTTCGTCCTTCCTTGTGGCTTTTGAGGCGCCTTGTCGCTTCCTTTTCACCTTTGGAACAACATATTGTAGGGAAAGAATAACAGACCGATACAAACGGACGTCGTGTTGCGATGGTTGTGTTTTTGAACGCAGCTCCATAATTATTAATACTGTACAACAGGGGTCTCAAACTCAATTTACTTGGGGGCAACTGGAGCTAGGGTCTGGGTGAGACTTAGTCGCATCAGATTTTCCAAAAAAAAAAGAAAAAACGCATTTATTAAAAACAAAAAAATTTAAAAAACTTCGCTTTGGTTCCAATTTTCTACAAGAAAAGCTCTGATAAAACATTCCACTGTTCTCAAATATCTTACTTTTTATTTTTCCACACAAAATAAGATGAAAAATAAATAAACAAATCAAGAATAAATAAAATCAATCAATCAGTAATAAATAAATATAATAATAATAATAAAACAGCAAATAATAAAAACTTAAGAAAGCACATATAGTTGGTGGGTAGACAAATGATTTTTTTCAGATTAAAATGAACAAAGCATTATTAGAGCCCTGTAGACATGACAAAACACGACTATAGTCACATTTATACTCTTTTTATTTACAACATATTGCGCAACTGCAGGGTCTTGAGACACATGCTAACTCGCAAACTAGAGAGCTTAGCGACCTAAACGGTAGCCTTCGAGTTATTTCCTTTCAACTTAAATAGCCAAAAACTTACCACTTCCACACGGATAGGGAGGATAACTATTAACAGTTATTTAACCTTTAACATGAACATTAATTAAAAACGTAATAATTTTTTCTGGGTACATGATACCATACAGCATCCATATCAAACTTGCGCGGGCCGCACTAACATTAAACTTTCATATCAAGGCGGGGGCCTCAAACTAGTGTCCTGCGAGCCACATTTGGCCCGCGGGCCGCATGTTTGAGACCCCGGCTGTACAAAAAGAGATTGGCCACTCCAAATTGTCCATAGGTATGAATGTGAGTGTGAATGGTTGTTTGTTTATATATACCCTGTGATTGGCTGGTGCGCCTCTCGCCCAAAGACAGCTGGGATAGACTCCAGCACCCTCCGCGACCCTCATGAGGATAAGCGGTAGAAAATGAATGAAAGTACTTTGAGAATAATGACTAATAATTAATTAATTAACAAATAATAATAATGAATAATAATTTAATAATACTTTTACAGGTAGGTATTAAGTTCAGACTGTCAGTATGTTCCATCACAATTTTTTTATTATTTATTTTTTATTTTCCTTGTCACTTTGTGTGCAGAAAAACATTGATCTGCCGTGATCCGACTAGCTGTGAATTACTGTCTACATTCCAGCACGCCAAACGTACAGAAAATGGCTCCTATCTCCGCCCACCTCACCTATTAAGTCTGATTTTCAAGATGAGAAGGTGCTGTTTTGCTCAGGTCAAACATATTCCTTTGCAGGCAAGGTTTTATGAGTACATTGTATTATAAGATAAATCTTTTAAACCACTGCAGCAGAAACAGTGTTCAGTTCTGGCGAGGAAAGAAACAGGAAAGTGTTGAGTGCAGCATGTATTTTTTGAATTGTGCTTTGCATTATGTATTTATAGTAGAAAAAAAGTAAAAAAATGACTAAAATTGATGTCTAGGACTCATTGGTATGACACAGCTCCTTCTGATTTAAGCCTTCATGGTCCGCATAGTTTCCATCACAATGTCTGCATGGACCCATTTGTCATGGTGGTATTACAGAGCAGCGACCCTTCCAGGTCCCACAATAAATAATGGACAGCTAAAAAATAAATAAATAAAAGTATACTTCCAAAGATAAAAAGCATTTTGCCTTTGCCATCAGAGTCAAGATTTTATGACGGAAACGTTGTTGAACTGCCTGTTTGAGTTTTGATGCACTTGGCTATAAATGACCAACTCTTTTATTTTTGGTCTCTTTTGGTCTCCTGCTTCTTATTGTTGTATTTTGATGCTGTTATATTCTGATACAACTCCGGTTTCCTCCCACATTCCAAAAACATGCTAGGTTAGCCACTCCAAATTGTCCATAGGTATGAATGTGAATATATATATATATATATATATATATATATATATATATATATATATATATATATGTTGACTATGTTGGGTAATATGAGGGTAAAGGTGACTATAGGGGTGTTAGCATGCTAACATGCTAGGTTAATTGACCACTCCAAATTGTCCATAGGTATGAATGTGAGTGTGAATGGTTGTTTGTCTATATGTGCCCTGTGATTGGCTGGCCACCAGTCCAGGGTGGACCCCGCCTCTCGCCCAAAGACAGTTGGGATAGGCTCCAGCACCCCCCGCGACCCTCGTGAGGAAGAAACGGTAGAAAATGAATGAATGAATGAATGAAATCATAATACAGCGGAACCTTGGTTAGCATCATTAATCCATTCCTGAAGGTCCAACTCTAACCAAAACATACTCTAACCAAATAATTTTTTTCAATAAGAAATAATGTAAATCCAATTCATCCATTTCAGAAAGCCAAGAATTTTAACACAGAGCAGGTTTTTATAGTATTTTTATTGTATTATAGTATTTTTATTTTTATAGCGACTCCAAATTGTCCATAGGTATGAATGTGAGTGTGAATGGTCGTTTGTCTATATGTGCCCTGTGATTGGCTGGCCACCAGTCCAGGGTGTACCCCGCCTCTCGCCCGAAGACAGCTGGGATAGGCTCCAGCACTCCCTTGTGAGGAAAAGCGGTAGAAAATGAATGAATGAATGAATATTCTGATACAATGGTTACAGTATGCTTAGTGATTGTAATGGACTTCTATAATAATTTCTCCATATCACCAAAATTATTTCCGCAATTACCAAATAATATGTTGGTTTTATTTAAGTTTGTGTTTTTTATCAAGCCACCTTTTCAATTTCTTCATGATTGCTTTCATTAACTTCTGTATGTATCATTCATTCATGTATCATTCATTCATTTTCTACCGCTTGTCCTCACTTGAAGGTGTCAGCAAATAGCGACAGCAGAGCTCTTGCCGTGAACGTCCTTACTGAGCAAAAAATATAATTAAACACATAACACTTTATTCTATACCAATTTGCAATGCAACGCCAGTTGCCAGCAGGCAACAACAAACAGTAACAACATATAACACAATGCCAAACTCTGTCCAGCTAATGATAAGATCCAATTAGCGCATATTGACTCATATTGATCGCATTACGAAATATATATATATATATACTGCTGTTTTGACGCTACTGGTGCAGCGGCGTTGAGAGAGGTCTCTCGGAGTATCAAAAGCAAACATAAGAACAAGAATGGTATCTAAGAAGCTCTTCTCCTATTCCATGTGGAAGTGGTAAATTTTTGACTCCTTATTTTGTTTTGTTTTTTCCACTCCCTTTGAGATTGTTTGTTAAGTTTTGGATAGATAAATTAGAGGCTAACTAGTTAGCCTTCTAGCATGCTATGCAACCACGGTCATCTCTTGTGTTCCTGCAGTGATCCCATAGCTTGTGCATTAGCAATGCAGTGTAAACAAACAATAATAGTCATGTAAATGTCACTATAGGGGTGCTATTTCATGTGTAAGTGACTCTAATAATGATTTAAAAACATATCTAAGATATTTTAAACATGATTTCTATGCTGCAAAAAATATTCAAAAATGCTTTAAAAACGACAAAAAATATTTTGGTTATTAATATTGAATCCTACTTTGGTTCCACACCAATTTTTGGCTCCTTATTTTCTTTTTCTTTTTCCACTCCCTTTGAAATTGTTTGTTAAGTTTTGGATAGATAAATTAGAGGCTAACTAGTTAGCCTGCTAGCATGCTATGCAACCATGGTCATCTCTTGTGTTCCTGCAGTGATCCCATAGCTTGTGCATTAGCAATGCAGTGTAAACAAACAATAATAGTCATGTAAATGTCACTATAGGGGTGCTATTTCATGTGTAAGTGACTCTAATAATGATTAAAAAAAAACATATCTAAGATATTTTAAACATGATTTCTATGCTGTAAAAAATATTCAAAAATGTTATAAAAACGACAACAAATATTTTGGTTATTAATATTGAATCCTACATTGGTTCCAGACCAATTTTTGGCTCCTGGCGGAGTTGAGAGAGGTCTGTCGGAGTATCAAAAGCAAACATAAGAACAAGAAGGGAATCTGAGTGAGATTTATTTTCTTCTTTCAAATGAAAAATGGCTGCTCAGAAAAAAAAAATATATATATGCTGCAAAAAGCCAAAGTAGCAAGTCAGTTTGTGGTACGGGCATGCTTTTATTTTAATTGGATGAGACTGACAATAAAGAAAAGTACATTATAAAATACGCCTTACCATCCTTTTGAGCAAAATACCGCAGAAAGGAATTTGAGTTACTTCGAGTTCTCAGGTTTTGAAATACTGGGAGACACCCATTAGATATATTGTTCTCACTCACACAAGTGTAACTTTCACAAATACACAAACTTAACTTTCACTTTCACGCTGGTGTATGCTGGTTTATGCTTATGGACCAGCATAGACCAGCATGGAAATTATGGATAGCATCCTTCTGGAAGATCTACAAAACTTTCGTTCGTCTGGAGACTAGCATGGATTTTAGCTATCATTTAATCTATAGGTTATCGTAACAACAGGAAAGACTAGGGGGCGGGAGCAGGGGGTGCTGGAGCCTATCCCAGCTGTCTTCGGGGTCGTGAGAGGCGGGGTACACCCCGGACTGGTGGCCAGCCAATCACAGGGCACATATAGACAAACAACCATTCACACTCACATTCATGCCTATGGACAATTTGGAGTCGCTATAAAAATAAAAATACTATAATACAATAAAAATACTATAATACAATAAAAATACTATAAAAACCTGCTCTGTGTTAAAATTCTTGGCTTTCTGAAATGGATGAATTGGATTTACATTATTTCTTATTGAAAAAAATTATTTGGTTAGAGTATGTTTTGGTTAGAGTTGGACCTTCAGGAATGGATTCATGATGCTAACCAAGGTTCCGCTGTATTATGATTTCATTCATTCATTCATTCATTTTCTACCGTTTTTTCCTCACGAGGGTCGCGGGGGCGCTGGAGCCTATCCCAGCTGTCTTCGGGGTAGTGAGAGGCGGGGTACACCCTGGACTGGTGGCCAGCCAATCACAGGGCACATATAGACAAACAACCATTCACACTCACATTCATACCTATGGACAATTTGGATTCGCTATAAAAATAAAAATATTATAATACAATAAAAATACTATAAAAACCTGCTCAGTGTTAAAATTCTTGGCTTTCTGAAATGGATGAATTGGATTTACATTATTTCTTATTGAAAAAAAATATTTGGTTAGAGTATGTTTTGGTTAGAGTTGGACCTTCAGGAATGGATTAATAATGCTAACCAAGGTTCCGCTGTATTGTGATTTCATTCATTCATTCATTCATTTTCTACCGTTTTTTCCTCACGAGGGTCGCGGGGGTGCTGGAGCCTATCCCAGCTGTCTTCTCCACCCTGGACTCGTGGCCAGCCAATCACAGGGCACATATAGACAAACAACCATTCACACTCACATTCATACCTATGGACAATTTGGTGTCGCTAATTAACCTAGCATGTTTTTGGAATGTGGGAGGAAACCGGAGTACCCGGAGAAAACCCACGCATGCACGGGGAGAACATGCAAACTCCACGCAGAGATGGCCGAGGATGGGATGGAACTCGGGTCTCGGGTTTCCTCTTTCGACCCAGTCTACCTCTTTACATGCCACCCAGGTCCACCGGTCACTTTCAATAATGCAGCTCAACTAAGGGCTTAGAAGGTTCATGTATAAAGCTTTCATGGTGATGACAAATAGACTTGAGAACATGGCCAGCCAACCTCACACACCGGACTGCAGCAGACCTGCTTCTCACAAGGCAGGTGTTGCATTCACTGCCAGACGAGGCTCTGCACTGTCAGCTGATGGATCGCAAACTCTCTTGCTGTTGACATAACCAAGAAAATGACTTTGAGCTAAGAGTTCATAGGGAGGATTATGAAGTGGCGGTGCTCAAAGGCTTGAGAGTAACTCAGGCAATCAGAAATGGCTTTTTTTTTTTTTGCTGAGTAGCTTATATGCTTACATAACATGTTCTTCGTGAAATATGAAATTGTTCTTTTCATTGTACAAGGAAAACTGAAAGTAGGAGGAAAGGTTTGTGGTGCATTTGGAAATAAATATATATTGCATACTGTATATATATTTTAGTTGGGGAAAATATCAAATAATATCGTCTTCTTCTCAGCCGTAGCAATCCTTCATTCTATTACGGTATATCAAAAATTAATAAATTATTGCTGTTTCGTGGATGATTATCGCCCATTATTGGTTAAATATGAAATATTGAAAGACATGACAAAGAAGCTCTTCTCCTATTCCATGTGGAAGTGGTAAATTTTTGACTCCTTATTTTGTTTTGTTTTTTTCCACTCCCTTTGAGATTGTTTGTTAAGTTTTGGATAGATAAATTAGAGGCTAACCAGTTAGCCTGCTAGCATGCTATGCAACCATGGTCATCTCTTGTGTTCCTGCAGTGATCCCATAGCTTTTGCATTAGCAATGCAGTGTAAACAAACAACAATAGTCATGTAAATGTCACTATAGGGGTGCTATTTCATGTGGAAGTGACTCTAATAATGATTAAAAAACATAAATGCTAGAAAAACAAGAAAAAATATTTTGGTTATTAATATTGAATCCTACTTTGGTTCCACACCAATTTTTGGCTCCTTATTTTCTTTTTCTTTTTCCACTCCCTTTGAAATTGTTTGTTAAGTTTTGGATAGATAAATTAAAGGCTAACTAGTTAGCCTGCTAGCATGCTATGCAACCATGCTCATCTCTTGTGTTCCTGCAGTGATCCCATAGCTTGTGCATTAGCAATGCAGTGTAAACAAACAACAATAGTCATGTAAATGTCACTATAGGGGTGCTATTTCATGTGTAAGTGACTCTAATAATGATTAAAAAACATATCTAAGATATTTTAAACATGATTGCTATGCTGTAAAAAAATATTCAAAAATGCTTTAAAAACGACAAAAAATATTTTGGTTATTAATATTGAATCCTACTTTGGTTCCAGACCAATTTTTGGCTCCTTATTTTCTTTTTCTTTTTCCACTCCCTTTGAAATTGTTAAGTTTTGGATAGATAAATTAGAGGCTAACTAGTTAGCCTGCTAGCATGCTATGCAACCATGGTCATCTCTTGTGTTCCTGCAGTGATCCCATAGCTTGTGCATTAGCAATGCAGTGTAAACAAACAATAATAGTCGTGTAAATGTCACTATAGGGGTGCTATTTCGTGTGTGACTCTAATAATGATTAAAAAACATATCTAAGATTTTTTTAAAAAGGTTTCTATTCTGTAAAAAATATTCAAAAATGCTAGAAAAACAAGAAAACATATTTTGGTTATTAATATTGAATCCTACTTTGGTTCCACACCAATTTTTGGCTCCGTATTTTGTTTTTCTTTTTCCACTCCCTTTGAAATTTTTTGTTAAGTTTTGGATAGATAAATTAGAGGCTAACTAGTTAGCCTGCTAGCATGCTATGCAACCATGGTCATCTCTTGTGTTCCTGCAGTGATCCCATAGCTTGTGCATTAGCAATGCAGTGTAAACAAGCAATAATAGTCATGTAAATGTCACTATAGGGGTGCTATTTCATGTGTAAGTGACTCTAATAATGATTAAAAAACATATCTAAGATATTTTAAACATGATTGCTATGCTGTAAAAAATATTCAAAAATGCTATAAAAACAAGAAAAAATATTTTGGTTATTAATATTGAATCCTACTTTGGTTCCACACCAATTTTTGGCTCCGTATTTTGTTTTTCTTTTTCCACTCCCTTTGAAATTTTTTGTTAAGTTTTGGATAGATAAATTAGAGGCTAACTAGTTAGCCTGCTAGCATGCTATGCAACCATGGTCATCTCTTGTGTTCCTGCAGTTATCCCATAGCTTGTGCATTAGCAATGCAGTGTAAACAAACAATAATAGTCATGTAAATGTCACTATAGGGATGCTATTTCATGTGTAAGTGACTCTAATAATGATTAAAAAACATATCTAAGATTTTTAAAAAAGGTTTCTATTCTGTAAAAAATATTCAAAAATACTTTAAAAATGACAAAAAATATTTTGGTTATTAATATTGAATCCTACTCTGGTTCCACACAAATTTTTGGCTCCTTATTTTCTTTTTCTTTTTCCACTCCCTTTGAAATTGTTTGTTAAGTTTTGGATAGATAAATTAGAGGCTAACTAGTTAGCCTGCTAGCATGCTATGCAACCATGGTCATCTCTTGTGTTCCTGCAGTGATCCCATAGCTTGTGCATTAGCAATGCAGTGTAAACAAACAATAATAGTCATGTAAATGTCACTATAGGGGTGCTATTTCATGTGTAAGTGACTCTAATAATGGTTAAAAAACATATCTAAGATATTTTAAACATGATTGCTATGCTGTAAAAAATATTCAAAAATGCTAGAAAAACAAGAAAAAATATTTTGGTTATTAATATTGAATCCTACTTTGGTTCCACACCAATTTTTGGCTCCGTATTTTGTTTTTCTTTTTCCACTCCCTTTGAAATTGTTTGTTAAGTTTTGGATAGATAAATTAAAGGCTAACTAGTTAGCCTGCTAGCATGCTATGCAACCATGGTCATCTCTTGTGTTCCTGCAGTGATCCCATAGCTTGTGCATTAGCAATGCAGTGTAAACAAACAATAATAGTCATGTAAATGTCACTATAGGGGTGCTATTTCATGTGTAAGTGACTCTAATAATGATTAAAAAACATATCTAAGATATTTTAAACATGATTTGTATGCTGTAAAAAATATTCAAAAATGCTTTAAAAACGACAAAAAATATTTTGGTTATTAATATTGAATCCTACTTTGGTTCCAGACCAATTTTTGGCTCCTAATTTTGTTTTTGTTTTTCCACTCCCTTTGAAATTGTTTGTTAATTTTCGGATAGATAAATTAGAGGCTAACTAGTTAGCCTGCTAGCATGCTATGCAACCATGCTCATCTCTTGTGTTCCTGCAGTGATCCCATAGCTTGTGCATTAGCAATGCAGTGTAAACAAACAATAATAGTCATGTAAATGTCACTATAGGGGTGCTATTTCATGTGCAAGTGACTCTAATAATGATTAAAAAACATATCTAAGATATTTTAAACATGATTTCCATGCTGTAAAAAATATTCAAAAATGATATAAAAACGACAAAAAATATTTTGGTTATTAATATTGAATCCTACTTCGGTTCCAGACCAATTAACTGCAATATTTAGTATACTATATACTGTATCCTAAAATATTCAATATTGCCAGCACTTCTATCCAGCACAGCGAGATTCAGCCTGCACAGATCATGTGATCACAACAGCGTCTGCCAGAGTGTTTAACAAGCAGCAGGAGTCATGTCGGCTATGTGGCGGTAATTTTGGTTAAAGTTTAAAAAGACGTCCCTGCTGAGTGCACAACATGTCATGCACAAGTTTACTGTGGTGGCACAGAACCAGGAAAATGTAATATGACCCGTCTCATCACACATTTGAGCAGTGAGGACCACCACCACGAAGACCGCTGCTCCCTCAATCATCCGACGCAGTTTGAAACTCAAGCATGAGAAACTCCCACAGGAGAGTAAAAAGTCAATGCCTATAACAGAAAACAGACAGTAATGTCATGTTTACCTTTAATTGAGCACCATAAACCTTGCCACGTTGTCGATAAAAATGACCCAAGATGCTAATTAAGTTTGACTAATTTCACTTGAAAGCCTTTTCTAATCTTTCACATGATCCATGCTGATCGTGGATCGATATCGGTATTGATCAATATTCAAGGCTGCAATATTGGTACGGTATCCGAGGTGAAAAACATGTCAGGCACACCCTTAGTTGTGATGATATGTAGTATTCCACACTGGTCAGGTGTCAGTAATGTACATTACAAGTACTGTAATGTTCAGTGAGACACACAAGCGCTAGTATTGATCTCCATAACAACAGGCTTTTATTGCGGGCAAACTTTGGACACCCGACGCCACTTCCTGTTTGTGCCGCCGGTACACATTTACAGCAACACACACCAGCATGAGTCACATGTATGTCTTAAATGGCTCATATATGTTGACTATGTTGGGTAATATGAGGGTAAAGGTGACTATAGGGGTGTTACATTTCATGCCTAGAGAGCTCCAATAATGTTAAAAAATGTATTCAGAAGAACGTAAAAATATTTTCTATGCTCCGGCTATGATCATTTTTAGTTTATAATAAAGAATGCAAGGTGAACGAGTGGTTAGCGCGAGGGGACCCGTGTTCGATTCCACCCTCGGGCATCTCTGTGTGGTGTTTGCATGTTCTCCCCGTGCATGTGTGGGTTTTCTCCGGGTACTCCGGTTTCCTCCCACATTCCAAAAACATGCTAGAATAGTCAATGGGGCATGCCCAGTAAAGCGTAAACACCAATATCATGTGATACCGACTTAACAGTAACACAGTAACAGTAACAGGTGGACGTAACAGTCCACCTGGTATTATTGTATCTGTAAAATTGTCATGCAATTTGCTATTATTATTTATTATTTTATATTTAAATATTGTAAAAATAAAAAAATATTATAATAATTAAAATAAAATTAAAATAATAATTATTATATTATTATTATGTAAAATATGCAAATATAACAATATTATTATATATAATTAATATAATAATTAACATTAATATAATAAATATAATAATCATAATAGTTATAATAATAATATAATAATTATTATTTTAATTTTTATTATTATTATGTGCTTGTGTCTCTTTTTTCAGGAGCACTTTGTAAACAACAGACCATGTCAAACAACGAAATTGATACAACCATCAAAAGGTTGGCTCAGGCCATGATGCCAGGTTGTATGTTGAGTTTAAATTAAATACTTTGGAAAGATTGGGCGGGCCGTATTCAAACACTTGGCGGGCCGGATGTGGCCCCCGGGCCGTAGTTTGCCCACCCCTGGTTTAGATTCTGTTCCACAGATGGCGCTAATGCACACCAAAGCTGCTTGCCAACCGCCAATAAACAAGAGAAGAAGAAGAAGAAGTGTGACAACTTTGCGTTTGAGCCTCAATCGGATTGGGGAAAGGAGTATTCCACCCATGGGAATCCCATTATATATTCATTGGGATTGGCACTTTTCTTTGGGAATGAGGTGTATACAAAGGTTACATTCTTTCCGATTGAGGAAGTAACCCGAATGGAATTGGAATATTTGGGTCCATGTAAACGTGGATATTGTCTTTGCACTGCTGAAGCACAAACAACAGCAGCCTAATGAGGAGTTATGCAAACAGGTGGGCTGAAAACAAGACATGCCTTTAGGCAGGACTCCTTGCCCTGCGTGTACGCTCGCGCTCTAGCGTTGAAACTTCTGGATTTGCTTCCCAGCACAGGTCAAAGTCGTAGCGATTTGCTGGCGAGCTGCAGTGTGTTCATTAAAAGAGGCTTAGAACAAACAAGAGTCGACAGTGAACATAGCTTGGAGTGAAGGAAAAGCGGCAAAAGGGAGTCCAAACAGGAGGGAATAGTTCTTTAGCATAACTTTCAAAGATGGAATCAGACACAGATGAGGTAAGAATACAAATTCTGTTGGAATCATCGACGTTCATGACACATAGATGTCAGATTTTTTTTATCAGGGCTTGTATAACTCAATCTACTTTTTACTTAAAAACTAAAAACACCACTCAAAGGGTGTTAAATGAGGTTGGCTGCCATTCGTTCAAATGGCCATCTATTGTGATCCCAAGAAATGTATTTTCCTTCACAATTGTGACACAATTGATTTTATTTTTCCATTATATTTTCCCAATACATTATATATTATAAATACATGGAATAATATATTTTTGTACATATATTATACAATATATTATATATTCATGTAATATATATGGCAATATATTACATAATATATATATATATTGAAATATATTAAATCCAAATATATAATATATGAGTTTATATATCCCAAATGATATGCAATATTTTTTATTACCCAACATAGTCAACATATACAGTAAACCTCGGATATACGTATCGGATTCAATTGTTCCCACTGGTTTTGTCCGATATAAGCGAGATCCGTTATATGCGTATACCGGAAAATGTCCGTTTTACGCATATATCGGATTTATATCCGGTATATGAGTAAATGGGATTTTATCCGTTATAAAAAGGCACTTCCTTGACTATGTTTCCAATGTACCTGGACGCGCAGGCAACGCTGCAAACGCTGCAAATGACGTCGTATAGCGGCCTGTCACGATTCGGCGAATCGGAGCGCCACGATGCGGCCATCCGATATATGCCAGGGAAATTTCATGGAAATGCATTGGAACGGGACTGGAGATTTTGTCCGAAATAGGCGAAATCCGTTATAAAAAATCCGATATATGCAATGAATTTTTATTGGAAATGCATTACAGAAAAATCTGTTCTTTTTTATCTGTCCGTTGTGAGCGAATTTCCGATATATCCGAGTCCGATATATCCGAGGTTTACTGTGTATATATATATATGTTAGCACCTAGCATGTTTTTGGAATGTGGGAGGAAACCGGAAAAAAACCCACGCATGCACGGGGAGAACATGCAAACTCCACACAGAGATGGCCGAGAGTGGAATTGAACCTTGGTCTCCTAGCTGTAAGGTCTGCGCGCTAACCACTATACCACCGTGCGAAGGATTACTACACTCATATTTACTGATGTTTGTTAAATTCTAGTTTGTTTCATGTTTGGGTCAAATGTTCATCTCAAAATTAAAATTGAAAGAATAGTGGTCTTCCACAGAAAACAGGGAAGGAAAAGAAAAAATGTTCTTCAAATAATGATTTCCTGTGATGGTGGGGTGGTGTGTGTACCTTCCAGCTGTGTGTATTGTCATTAGGGCACCAAAGAACTCCAACTGAAACTTTCACTGTAACTTTTTCACTGTCATGCGGTTCTTTTAAATAACAGCAAAACACTCTTTTTAATAGAAGAATAGAAGTTACCACCTATGTAATACACAGTGGCAAAAGTCATGGGATTACTCCGTTATAAAAAACGTAATTAGATACCAGGGAAGGTAATTATTCTGTTTTGACATGTTGTTCAACTGTTTACTAATAGTTGCGAACAATGCAGTTGTAACAATGTTACATAATAATGCGGCATAGGTCACTATTGGTAAAAATAACAACATTGTAAGGTTGGAAATAGTAATTAATTCGATTACCCGTGACTGGAAAACAATAACGGCGTGAGTCATGTGGTTATTTTTAACGCCGTTACTCCCAACACGGATAATAAACAGGTACAAAAACCATAAAGAAGTCTAATGACAATGATTTCTTCCCTTATGAAAAGAACATATATTTATCAATATATTACTTTAAATATATTGTATTATATTATAATATATTAGATTATTTATTTTTCCTGCTTTCCTAATATAGTTTTATTTTATTTTATTTTATTTTATTTTATTTTATTTTATTTTATTTTATTTTATTTTATTTTATTTTATTTTATTTTATTTGTAGAGAAGTCTTGTAGAGAAGTATTGGATGACATTTTTAGCTAATTGGTTATTTTTAGCCTTATGCATTATTTTAGCTGTTTGAAGATGAACTATATCAGCAAGTTGAAGTATTAGTGATTTTAGAAATAAGGAGTTAGTATGTTCTCTGTAGGCGGCATTATGAATTATCCTTACTGGCCTTTTTTGCAGTACATTTAGCGAGTGAAGATTGCTTTTATAGTTATTAGCTCATATTTCCACACAATAAGTAAGATATGGTAGAAGCAGAGAGCAATAAAGAGTGTGGAGTGATTTCTGATTGAGAACAAAGTTTGCTAATATTTAAATATTTGTAATATGAGGTTTCATGCTCATATTTTTATCCATTGTGATCCCTAGAAATGTATTTTCCTTCACAATTGTGACTCAATTGATTTTATTTTCCATTATATTTTCCCAATACATTATATATTAAAATACATGGAATATTATATTTTTGTACATATATTATACAATATATTATATATTCATGTAATATATATGGCAATATATTACAGAATATACAAATGATGCCGCTTTCAATATATTGAAATATATTAAATCCAAATATATAATATATGAGTTTATATATCCCAAATTATATGCAATTTTATATATGTAAAAATATAGTCCTTTTTTTGGTCTTGATCGCAAGATATTTTTTATATGTATCAATATATACACATATATGATCTATGCATATATTGTAATATATTGGAAAATATAAACATAAGATCCCATATATGGAAATATATGTCCTAATACATTGCATTATATTTGCTAATATACTGCAATATTTTTTTTTTCCATAAGGGTTATAGCATTGATGTACTTTCCAATCTGATACTGAGTAAAATTCACACTGGTATCATGAGTACTGATCTGATATCGATATATTGTGCAAATACCGAGTGTGGAAAAAAATGCCACCATTTCAACAGACTGCGTTTAAGTGCATCCACGCGGAAAAAAATAGCAAAGTATCGATATTTTGATTTGAGAATCGATTTATCAGTGTTAATATTTCATGATTTGTACATGCAAATGACTTTTCCTTTTATTTGTAATCCCGTTTAGTGTCAATACACTGCAAGGCTATGAAATCCTCCTGAGCCCAGAGGTGACGTACGGTCCTCCCGGTCGGGACCTATCCTGTCCAGTGGTCATGACCATGGCTCACTGCGCTGAGGTGGACTCTGAGAATTGGAACATCCAGCTCAAGAGGAGGACCCGGGACAGTAAATGGGAGGTGAGAGGCACACGGCTGTGAAGTAAAGTTCAAAAGTTTAGAGCTTTGCTTTGCTCTGACATGATTCTTCTTTAGTGTCTGTTTCTATTCTGTGTTTGGCAGTGAAAACTGTCTCAACACTTTAATGTTGCCATTATTTCTTATGGTGCAAAGCCTGGTGCGCTACAAGAGGTATGCGATAAAGCCATGGATGAAACAGTCAAAATGTCTGATTACAGCAGGAACATCTCTATCTTGATGCAATATTATTGCACATCAATAGATCTGTGACAAATGGTAATGGTAATGGTTTTATTTCATTTGAAATATGCATCAGATTACAATTGAACGCATCGCATAATCAGTTCCCAGCTCCACATGTCCAAAAGGAGTAGGAAGAAGCAAAACAAAAAAATCCTACCCCTCCATCTGGTACTTTTACAATCAGTAACTGTTACATTTGTTCACTTCCTGCTTTCCTAATATAGTTTTTATTTTATTTTATTTTATTTTATTTTATTTTATTTTATTTTATTTTATTTTATTTTATTTTATTTTATTTTATTTTATTTTATTTTATTTTATTTTATTTTATTTTATTTTATTTTATTTTATTTTATTTTATTTTATTTTATTTTAGTTTATTTTAGTTTATTTTAGTTTATTTTATTTGTAGAGAAGTCAGAGAAGTATTGGATGACATTTTCAGCTAATTGGTTATTTTAGCTTCCTGCTTTCCTAATATAGTTTTATTTAATTTTATTTAATTTCATTTCATTTCATTTCATTTCATTTCATTTCATTTTATTTTATTTTATTTTATTTTATTTTATTTTATTTTATTTTATTTTATTTTATTTTATTTTATTTTATTTTATTTTATTTTATTTTATTTTATTTTATTTTATTTGTAGAGACGTCTTGTAGAGAAGTATTGGATGACATTTTTAGCTAATTGGTTATTTTAGCTAATGGTTTTATTTCATTTGAAATATGCATCAGATTACAATTGAATGCATCCCATAATCAGTTCCCAGTTCCACATGTCCAAAAGGAGTAGGAAGAAGCAAAGCTTATTAAATCCTACCCCTCCATCTGGTACTTTTACAATCAGTAACTGTTACATTTGTTCACTTCCTGCTCTCCTAATATAGTTTTATTTCATTTTATTTTATTTTATTTTATTTTATTTGTAGAGAAGTCTTGTAGAGAAGTATTGGATGACATTTTCAGCTAATTGGTTATTTTATTTTATTTTATTTTATTTTATTTTATTTTATTTTATTTTATTTTATTTTATTTTATTTTATTTTATTTTATTTTATTTTATTTGTAGCTAATTGGTTATTTTTAGCCTTATGCATTATTTTAGCTGTTTGAAGATGAACTATATCAGCAAGTTGAAGTATTTGTGATTTTACAAATAAGGATGTATGTTCTCTGTAGGCGGCATGATGAATTATCCTTACTGACCTTTTTTTTGCAGTACATTTAGCGAGTGAAGATTACTTTTATAGTTATTAGCCCATATTTCCACACAATAAGTAAGATATGGTAGAATCAGAGAGCAATAAAGAGTGTGGAGTGATTTCTGATTGAGAACAAAGTTTGCTAATATTTAAATATTTGTAATTTTCATCTATTGTGATCCCCAGAAATTTATTTTCCTCCACAAATTGTGACTCAATTGATTTTTATTTTTTTTATTTTTTTGGTCAGGATCTTTGAATCATCTGCCTCTGGGTTTCCGCTTAAAATATATCTAACTTGGTTTAATAGTTTTTTTTATTAGTTCAATAATATCCTTGTCCCTACATGCTCGCATCAATGTGCAACCAGGCAAACTCTGCTCGAAAAAAAAAACAAAAACCAAATGAAGCAACAGCTGCTGATGTTTTCACACCTCTCGACCATAATGATATCTGTTTGGGTTTATCTCGGACAATGAAGCCCATCTGTTTTTGCAGCCTATGCAACTCTGGTAACTCAATTGGGGACATTGCACGACTTTTTAGAATACGGCAATATTACACAAGACCCACACAGTCTTCTGTCTATGTGGCATATTTGTTCAATTACGCCAATGACATAACTTGCTGTCAAACAATTAAGATCTGTAATCAATTTAATCACAAAGTTGCTGCAGATTAATTTAATCAAAATTAACTATAATACATTTTTGAATTTATATAATCAGGTTTGGGGCTGCGCGGTGGTCGAGTGGTTAGCACGCAGACCTCACAGCTAGGAGACCAGTGTTCAATTCCACCCTCGGGCCATCTCTGTGTGGAGTTTGCATGTTCTCCCCGTGCATGCGTGGGTTTTCTCCGGGTACTCCGGTTTCCTCCCACATTCCGAAAAACATGCTAGGTTAATTAGCGACTCCAAATTGTCCATAGGTAGGACATCCTCGTCTCTCAGACTGGAGCCGTCCTACTTAGTCTTGAACATAAAACTAAACGAGAGCCGTCCTACCTTGTCTCTCAAATTAGAGCTGTCCTACCTAGTTTCGAACATGAGACTAAACAAGGGCCGTTCTACCTTGTCTCTCAGACTGGAGATGTCCTACCTAGTCTCGAACATGAGACTAAACGAGAGTCGTCCTTCCATGTCTCTCAAATTACAACTGTCCTACCTAGTCTCGAACATGAGACTAAACGAGAGCCGTCCTACCTAGTCTCGAACATGAGACTAAATGAGATCCGTCCTACCTCATCTCTCAGACTGGAGTTGTCCTACCTAGTCTCGAACATGACACTAAACGAGAGTCGTCCTTCCTTGTCTCTCAAATTACAACTGTCCTACCTAGTCTCGAACATGAGAATAAACGAGAGCCGTTCTACCTTGTCTCTCAGACTGGAGCTGTCCTAACTAGTCTTGAACATGAGACTAAACAAGGGCCGTTCTACCTTGTCTCTCAGACTGGAGATGTCCTACCTAGTCTCAAACATGAGACTAAATGAGATCCGTCCTACCTCAGCTCTCAGACTGGAGTCGTCCTACCTAGTCTCGCACATGAGACTAAACGAGAGTCGTCCTTCCTTGTCTCTCAAATTACAACTGTCCTACCTAGTCTCGAACATGAGACTAAACGAGAGCCGTCCTACCTAGTCTTGAACATGAGACTAAATGAGATCCGTCCTACCTCATCTCTCAGACTGGAGTCGTCCTACCTAGTCTCGAACATGAGACTAAACGAGAGTCGTCCTTCCTTGTCTCTCAAATTACAACTGTCCTACCTAGTCTCGAACATGAGACTAAACGAGAGCCGTTCTACCTTGTCTCTCAGACTGGAGCTGTCCTAACTAGTCTTGAACATGAGACTAAACAAGGGGCGTTCTACCTTGTCTCTCAGACTGGAGATGTCCTACCTAGTCTCAAACATGAGACTAAATGAGATCCGTCCTACCTCATCTCTCAGACTGGAGTCGTCCTACCTAGTCTCGAACATGAGACTAAACGAGAGTCGGCCTTCCTTGTCTCTCAAATTACAACTGTCCTACCTAGTCTTGAATATGAGACTAAACGAGAGCCGTCCTACCTAGTCTCGAACATGAGACTAAACGAGAGTCGTCCTTCCTTGTCTCTCAAATTACAAATGTCCTAGCTAGTCTCGAACATGAGAATAAACGAGAGCCGTTCTACCTTGTCTCTCAGACTGGAGCTGTCCTACCTAGTCTCGAACATGAGACTAAAGGAGAGCCGTCCTACCTAGTCTCGAACATGAGACTAAACGAGAGTCGTCCTTCCTTGTCTCTGAGACAAATGGCGGCACGGCGGGCTAGTGGTCAGCGCGCAGACCTCACAGCTAGGAGACCAGGGTTCAATTCCACCCTCGGCCATCTCTGTGTGGAGTTTGCATGTTCTCCCCGTGCATGCGTGGGTTTTCTCCGGGTACTCCGGTTTCCTCCCACATTCCAAAAACATGCTAGGTTAATTAGCGACTCCAAATTGTCCATAGGTAGGACATCCTCGTCTCTCAGACTGGAGCCGTCCTACTTAGTCTTGAACATAAAACTAAACGAGAGTCGTTCTACCTTGTCTCTCAAATTAGAGCTGTCGTACCTAGTTTCGAACATGAGAATAAACGAGAGCCGTTCTACCTTGTCTCTCAGACTGGAGATGTCCTACCTAATCTCAAACATGAGACTAAATGAGATCCGTCCTACCTCATCTCTCAGACTGGAGTCGTCCTACCTAGTCTCGAACATGAGACTAAACGAGAGTCGTCCTTCCTTGTCTCTCAAATTACAACTGTCCTACCTAGTCTCGAACATGAGACTAAACGAGAGCCGTTCTACCTTGTCTCTCAGACTGGAGCTGTCCTAACTAGTCTTGAACATGAGACTAAACAAGGGGCGTTCTACCTTGTCTCTCAGACTGGAGATGTCCTACCTAGTCTCAAACATGAGACTAAATGAGATCCGTCCTACCTCATCTCTCAGACTGGAGTCGTCCTACCTAGTCTCGCACATGAGACTAAACGAGAGTCGTCCTTCCTTGTCTCTCAAATTACAACTGTCCTACCTAGTCTCGAACATGAGACTAAACGAGAGCCGTCCTACCTAGTCTCGAACATGAGACTAAATGAGATCCGTCCTACCTCATCTCTCAGACTGGAGTCGTCCTACCTAGTCTCGAACATGAGACAAAACGAGAGTCGTCCTTCCTTGTCTCTCAAATTACAACTGTCCTACCTAGTCTCGAACATGAGAATAAACGAGAGCCGTTCTACCTTGTCTCTCAGACTGGAGCTGTCCTAACTAGTCTTGAACATGAGACTAAACGAGAGCCGTCCTACCTAGTCTCGAACATGAGACTAAACGAGAGTCGTCCTTCCTTGTCTCTCAAATTACAACTGTCCTACCTAGTCTCGAACATGAGAATAAACGAGAGCCGTTCTACCTTGTCTCTCAGACTGGAGCTGTCCTACCTAGTCTCGAACATGAGACTAAACGAGAGCCGTCCTACCTAGTCTCGAACATGAGACTAAACGAGAGTCGTCCTTCCTTGTCTCTCAGACTGGAGCTGTCCTACCTAGTCTCGAACATGAGAATAAACGAGAGCCGTTCTACCTTGTCTCTCAGACTGGAGCTGTCCTACCTAGTCTCGAACATGAGACTAAACGAGAGCCGTCCTACCAAGTCTCGAACATGAGACTAAACGAGAGTCGTCCTTCCTTGTCTCTCAAATTACAACTGTCCTACCTAGTCTCGAACATGAGAATAAACGAGAGCCGTTCTACCTTGTCTCTCAGACTGGAGCTGTCCTACCTAGTCTCGAACATGAGACTAAACGAGAGCCGTCCTACCTAGTCTCGAACATGAGACTAAACGAGAGTCGTCCTTCCTTGTCTCTCAAATTACAACTGTCCTACCTAGTCTCGAACATGAGAATAAACGAGAGCCGTTCTACCTTGTCTCTCAGACTGGAGCTGTCCTACCTAGTCTCGAACATGAGACTAAATGAGAGCCGTCCTACCTAGTCTCGAACATGAGACTAAACGAGAGTCGTCCTTCCTTGTCTCTCAGACTGGAGCTGTCCTACCTAGTCTCGAACATGAGAATAAACGAGAGCCGTTCTACCTTGTCTCTCAGACTGGAGCTGTCCTAACTAGTCTTGAACATGAGACTAAACGAGAACAGTCCTACCTAGTCTCTGAGACAAATGGCGGCACGGCGGGCTAGTGGTTAGCGCGCAGACCTCACAGCTAGGAGACCAGGGTTCAATTCCACCCTCGGCCATCTCTGTGTGGAGTTTGCATGTTCTCCCCGTGCATGCGTGGGTTTTCTCCGGGTATTCCGGTTTCCTCCCACATTCCAAAAAACATGCTAGGTTAATTGGGTATGAATGTGAGTGTGAATGGTTGTTTGTCTATATGTGCCCTGTGATTCGCTGGCGACCAAAGACCGCTGGGATAGGCTCCAGTATACACACGATCCTAAATTAAATGACATACATACAAGCATATAAAGAAGTTAACCTCAGTATAATAAAACTAAAATAAATCAAACTACCCCAGATGTATCAAGGCTTTTTTTAATGTCAGTCGGATTTATGGATTATTCTTTATAACATCATAGCACAGCAAAATTCTTAGCTACTGTTTTTTTTTTTATAGCTACTGCTGGAAACAAGCCACTGTGTATAATCTTTATTCAAAAAAATACAGAGGCTACAAGTCCTTGTAAGCCACGGGAGCTTACTCAAGTGCTCACTATTCAGTGCGGCGTGCATTCAGGTTTACGTTCTGGAGAGTGACGCGCATTCAGATTAGATCCGCAAAGTCTTGCTCTTCTTGCTGTTTCTCTTCATTTTTCCATTATAGTCAGTTTGATTTACTTTGAAAGCACTTTCACTTGACATACTGTATATTGTAATTTATATCATTGTAACTACCAATCATTATTCTTTAGTTATATATATATATTAGTTGTATAGTGTAATAAATGATCATTGATAAATGATCTTTTTGCGTTGACTATGGCCCATTATTGGTAAAAAAAAATATATTGAAATACAAGTCGTATGTAGTATTCTGGTCACTAGGTGTCAGTAATGGCACAAAACATTGATGGGACTAATGGTATTATTCATTCATTCATTTTCTACCGCTTATCCTCACGAGGGTCAAGGGGGTGCTGGAGCCTATCCCAGCTGTCTTGGGGCGAGAGGCGGGGTACACCCTGGACTGGTGGCCAGCCAATCACAGGGCACATATAGACAAACAACCATTCACACTCACATTCATACCTATGGACAATTTGGAGTCGCTAATTAACCTAGCATGTTTTTGGAATGTGGGAGGAAACCGGAGTACCCGGAGAAAACCCACGCATGCACGGGGGAGAACATGCAAACTCCACACAGAGATGGCCGAGGGTGGAATTGAACCCTGGTCTCCTAGCTGTGAGGTCTGTGCGCTAACCACTCGACCACCGTGCAGCCCTAATGGTATTAGATTACCGTAATTTCCGTTGTATAACCCGCTACTGTTTTCTCACACTTTTTTTTTTTTTTTTTTTTTCAAAATTGCTGGTGCTTGAACTTTATTTGGCTCCATTGTGGGTTATTTTTGTAGCTGTGATCAAAAGACAACCAGAGACTTTTGGCGTGTTAGTTTTCAGATCGACAGAGTCAACCAAGGATGACATAATAGTTTAATAGGCTACTAACAAGAATGCTTTGTGATAAAAAAAAATACAAATATGAATATAAACATACTAATTAGAATATGATTTGCATATGAAACTGTCAGAAAAAAGCTTAATCTTGTAGCAGAGAAACAAAATGAGATGTACAGATGTAGTACACTCTTCTGGTGAATATACAGGATGTAACAACAATTCATTGAGCTCCACATCATGGCTGGGCCAGCACCAACAGAACCCACCGCTGTTCAGTAAGAACACAAAATGCTGAAAAATACATATTTTCACCTAATTACAAAACTCCCCAACGACACCAGAAAAAGTTCTTACAAGTTCAAACAATGCACAACGATGAGCCAATTCAAGAAACAATACAAGCAGTTGATGTTTGCTAAATACAAGGATGAAGAGTCTTGAACCAGTCATGATGTGCTATATATATCACTATATTGACACTTACTATGGTACCCATTATGGCATTGGATGCTCATATCACCGAATACTTCGGTATGTGATTAAAAAAAAAACATAAACTATATTATGAAAGCAGGAAGTGAACAAATGTAACAGTTACTGATTGTAAAAGTACCAGATGGAGGGGTAGGATTTATAATAAGCTTTGCTTCTTCCTACTCCTTTCGGACATGTGGAACTGGGAACTGATTATGTGATGCACTCAATTGGAATCTGATGCATGTTCAAATGAAATAAAACCAAAAAAAAAAACATAAAATATGTCATCAAGGGGGGTTGGAATATCACCAGAGCTAGAGAATCGCTAAGTTCCTGGCACAAATTGGCCACCATGTTTTTGTCTATAGATTACCACCGCTAATGTGTGACAGTCAGTGTTGGTTGGGCACGCTACTTTAAAAAAGTAATTTGTTATAGTTACCTTTTACTTCTCAAAAAAAAAGTAACTGAGTTACTGAGTTAATCCACTACAAAAGTAACTAGTTACCAGTAAAAGTAACTACAGTAAACCTCGGATATATCGGACTCGGATATATCGGAAATTCACTCACAACGGACAGATAAAAAAGAACCGATTTTTCTGTAATGCATTTCCAATAAAAATTCATTGCATATATCGGATTTTTTATAATGGATTTCGCCTATTTCGGACAAAATCTCCAGTCCCGTTCCAATGCATTTCCATGAAATTTCCCTCGCATATATCGGATGGCCGCATCGTGGCGCTCCGATTCGCCGAATCGTGACAGGCCGCTATACGACGTCATTTGCAGCGTTTGCAGCGTTGCCTGCGCGTCCAGGTACATTGGAAACATAGTCAAGGAAGTGCCTTTTTATTACGGATAAAATCCGATTTACGCATATACCGGATATAAATCCCATATATGCGTAAAACGGACATTTTCCGGTATACGCATATAACGGATTTCGCTTATATCGGACAAAATCAGTGGGAATCCGATATATCCGAGGTTTACTGTATTGCCCCTGTGGGTTTCAGTTGCTCACACAAGACACAAGTAGTACAGTACAGTACAGTATTTTTGGACTATAAGTCGCTCTGGAATATAAGTCGCACAAAGCCAAAAATGCATAATTAGGTTTAAAAAAACATACATAAGTCACACTGTAGTATAAGTCGCATTTTTTGCGGGTAATTTTTTATTTTATGACCAAAACAGACATTACGTCCTTTTGGAAGGCAAGTTCTAACAATAATAAAATAATATAGAACAGTCTGAATAGGTGTAAGATATGCTAACATAATGCTTATTCAGCTACACAAAAACATAAACATGAACAGAAAAGATGACCAGCGTTTATGGAACATAAACACTTTTTTTCATTTATAAGTCGCTCTGGAGTACAAGTCGCAGGAACAGCCAACCTATAAAAAAAAAAGTGTGACTTTAGTCCGGAAAATACGGTAATTACATTTGAACAATGACGTAGTCTACAATCAACTTCCTAACGACTCCTATTACTAATAAAAGGAATGATAATATATTCGTATGGCCAATCCAGAAGAAGGTAACACAGCTTTTTGAGTAAAATAAAGAATTACAGAGCCTAATGAGCATGGCTGTAATGTCAGTCAATAAGGGTAGTAGTGAGACAATTACAGTAAAGGGCATAGGAAATATGACAACAGAAATATTGATTTGTGCATCAGGAAAGATCCGTCACAATGAATTTTGATGTCAGGCAATCAGTTGGAAAAAGCCGAGGATTGTTTATGGGATGGCGGCAATTCTCCATTTGGCTGCTATGTAGTGCAGCAACATGGAGTCTATGCAAGCAGTGCAACTCCTCTCTGATGTTTTTCTTCTTCTTCTTAGCTTCCGTTCATTAAAAAAAAATAGTCAGTGAATTTTCAGCCAGGTTTCCATCAGACGACTCGAGAACAAGGCGAGAACTGTACTAACCACCAGTGTTTTACTGAATGAATGGATGAATGATAAAATGTAAACCACCATTATTAATATTATTATTACAGACCATTCTCTTTAATTCAACCATTTTCCATTTTCATTGAAAACAGCCCAGCAGGTGCTATTACTGGCGTTATTGTCTATATTCTCTCTTCGTCATCTACTACATCCCCTCTCAAATCAAGTACTGCCAGTGACATAAATAATGTATTATGACACAACTGCAATTGGTGCAGCGGACCGTAGAAAATATGTTCTGGCACAGCAAAGCATATATATATATATATATATATATATATATATATATATATACAGTACATGTACTACACTCCTATACTGTCAAACAGTAAAGGTAAAAAAAAAAACTCAATGGGTTTCGTTGTAATGTTGGTCCACGAAATAATGGACTCAGGTGTCAGGTGGTGGATTTGTGCCTTCAGATGAGTGGACAGCAGACCTCACAGTTAGGAGACCCGAGTTCAATCCCACCCTCCGCCATCTCTGTGTGGAGTTTGCATGTTCTCCCCGTGCATGCGTGGGTTTTCTCCGGGTACTCCGGTTTCCTCCCACATTCCAAAAACATGCTAGGTTAATTAGCGACTCCAAATTGTCCATAGGTATGAATGTATGTATGTGTGTTTGTGTAAAATTAAATCGTAATACAGCGGAACCTTGGTTAGCATCATTAATCCATTCCTGAAGGTCCAACTCTAACCAAAACATACTCTAACCAAAAAAAAATTTTCAATAGTAAATAATGTAAATCCAATTCATCCATTTCAGAAAGCCAAGAATTTTAACACAGAGCAGGTTTTTATAGTATTTTTATTGTATTATAGTATTTTTATTTTTATAGCGACTCCAAATTGTCCATAGGTATGAATGTGAGTGTGAATGGTTGTTTGTCTATATGTGCCCTGTGATTGGCTGGCCACCAGTCCAGGGTGTACCCCGCCTCTCGCCTGAAGATAGCTGGGATAGGTTCCAGCACCCCCCGCGACCCTCGTGAGGAAAAAGCGGTAGAAAATGAATGAATGAATGAATGAATGAAATCATAATACAGCGGAACCTTGGTTAGCATCATTAATCCATTCCTGAAGGTCCAACTCTAACCAAAACATACTCTAACCAAATATTATTTTTTCAATAAGAAATAATGTAAATCCAATTCATCCATTTCAGAAAGCCAAGAATTTTAACACAGAGCAGGTTTTTATAGTATTTTTATTGTATTATAGTATTTTTATTGTATTATAGTATTTTTATTTTTATAGCGACTCCAAATTGTCCATAGGTATGAATGTGAGTGTGAATGGTTGTTTGTCTATATGTGCCCTGTGATTGGCTGGCAACCAGTCCAGGGTGTACCCCGCCTCTCACCCAATGACAGCTGGGGTAGGCTCCAGCACCCCCACAACAGTATCACTCGGATTCTGTGAACATCCAGCAGCAACACAACATTTTGGCATGACTACTATTTTGATGAAAAATATACTGAACCAGGGCTGCACAGCGGCCGGGTGGTTAGCACACAGGCTTCACAGCTTGGAGACTAGGGTTCAATTCCACCCTCGGCCATCTCTGTGTGGAGTTTGCATGTTCTCCCCGTGCATGCGTGGGTTTTCTCCGGGTACTCCGGTTTCCTCCCACATTCCAAAAACATGCTAGGTTAATTAGCCACTCCAAATTGTCCATAGGTATGAATGTGAGTGTGAATGGTTGTTTGTCTATATGTGCCCTGTGATTGGCTGGCAACCAGTCCAGGGTGGAACCCGCCTCTCGCCCGAAGACAGCTGGGATAGGCTCCAGCACCCTCGCGACCCTCGTGAGGATAAGCAGTAGAAAATTAGTGAATGAATGAAAAAATAATACTCCTCAGGCTATGCTTTTATGCACCTATTAAATGGTATAATAATACCCATTATAACATAACATTATCCACGTGGACGAGCCTCTAAATATACAATATGTCCATCCGTCCATCCATCCATCCATCCATCCATCCATACAATATGTAATACAATTTATTTCAGGAATCAAAAGTGTTCTTGTGATATTTTAGTTTGGTATTCATTTTCTTTGTGGACAAGAAAACAAATCTTGTCATGTAAAGAAATGAGGAGGAAATCTCGGTAGAAACAATTCCTTCTGTCCAGTTGAATATAATGAAGTGCTTAGAATGCTGTTGTCTCATAAATAAAACACACCGTGTTGCTCATACTCGACTATTTTGTGTTCTGCTGTGTACTGCGTCTTTTTAGAGAATGCTTTTTTTTGTTCCCAGGAGATCGGGTCACACACTGCGTAGAATTCATTTTATAATTCACACTTATTATTTACCTACACTATTGTTGTACAGTGGTTGGTGGACAAGAATTCAATCCATAATTCATTCACGTTGTCCGTGCAGCTCTTGGCATGAATATTTGATGCTGTATGTGCTTCTTTGAATTTAACACAATCTCAATTTAAGAGGTTTTATAAAAGCAAAGCTCGTGGAAGACAAATTAAATTATGTTCTCTAAGTGCTTGCTTTATTTATGAAACCTGAGTGGAGCAATATTTTTCTGTCCAACTTAGGTTCACATACAGGAATTCCTTTGCAAAATTGCAACTTTTTGTTAAATATTTGGCTGCAAGGCATGGTTAGCGCGTAGGCCCCACAGCAAGAAGACTCGAGTTCGATTCCTGAATTCAAATTTGCATGTTCTTCCCGTTTTCTCCCGGTACTCCGGTTTCCTCCCACATTCCAAAAACATGCTAGGTTAATTAGCGACTCCAAATTGTCCATAGGTATGAATGTGAGTGTGAATGGTTGTTTGTCTATATGTGCCCTGTGATTGGCTGGCCACCAGTCCAGGGTGTACCCCGCCTCTCGCCCGAAGACAGCTGGGATAAGCTCCAGCACCCCCCGCGACCCTCGAGAGGAAAAAGCAGTAGAAAATGAATGAATGAATGAATGAAATCATAATACAGCGGAACCTTGGTTAGCATCCTGAAGGTCCAACTCTAACCAAAACATACTCTAACCAAATAATTTTTTTCAATAAGAAATAATGTAAATCCAATTCATCCATTTCAGAAAGCCAAGAATTTTATCACAGAGCAGGTTTTTATAGTATTTTTATTGTATTATAGTATTTTTATTTTGATAGCGACTCCAAATTGTCCATGGGTATGAATGTGAGTGTGAATGGTTGTTTGTCTATATGTGCCCTGTGATTGGCTGGCCACCAGTCCAGGGTGTACCCCGCCTCTCACCCGAAGACGGCTGGGATAGGCTCCAGCACCCCCGCGACCCTCGAGAGGAAAAAGCAGTAGAAAATGAATGAATGAATGAATGAAATCATAATACAGCAGAACCTTGGTTAGCATCCTGAAGGTCCAACTCTAACCAAAACATACTCTAACCAAATATTTTTTTTCAATAAAAATAATGTAAATCCAATTCATCCATTTCAGAAAGCCAAGAATTTTATCACAGAGCAGGTTTTTATAGTATTTTTATTGTATTATAGTATTTTTATTTTGATAGCGACTCCAAATTGTCCATAGGTATGAATGTGAGTGTGAATGGTTGTTTGTCTATATGTGCCCTGTGATTGGCTGGCCACCAGTCCAGGGTGTACACCGCCTCATGCCCGAAGACAGCTGGGATAGGCTCCAGCACCCCCGCGACCCTCGAGAGGAAAAAGCAGTAGAAAATGAATGAATGAATGAATGAATGAATGAAATCATAATACAGCAGAACCTTGGTTAGCATCATTAATCCATTCCTGAAGGTCCAACTCTAACCAAAACATACTCTAACCAAATAATTTTTTTTCAATAAGAAATAATATAAATCCAATTCATCCATTTCAGAAAGCCAAGAATTTTAACACAGAGCAGGTTTTTATAGTATTTTTATTGTATTATAGTATTTTTATTGTATTATAGTATTTTTATTTTGATAGCGACTCCAAATTGTCCATGGGTATGAATGTGAGTGTGAATGGTTGTTTGTCTATATGTGCCCTGTGATTGGCTGGCCACCAGTCCAGGGTGTACACCGCCTCATGCCCGAAGACAGCTGGGATAGGCTCCAGCACCTCGTGAGAAAAAGTGGTAGAAAATGAATAAATGAATGAAGATCTCATTCACTATAAATCAGTAGTTAATTTAAGCTGTATGATAATACAGTTAAAATGTAAAGCATACCTATACGCTGTTAAAAATCCAACATCTTTTATATGTTTATAAAAGTTAATGTTTACGCTTCACTGATAATGATTTTCCGCCAAGGTTTGTTTGGGTACGGAAACACTAGCTTTTCGCACGTTTTAATAAATGAGGGATTACTGGCTAGCAACTGGAAAGTGAAAGCCAAGTCTTTGTGGAAGTGAGAGTCAAGTCGGTGTTAGTGAGAACAATGTTCATCTATTGTGTGGCTCACAGTATTTTTCCATTAGTCATACTTTAAGTGTTGCACAACTCTGATTATGCAAAATAAGTGTGTGTGTGCATATCAATTACTTGTGTTTTTTGCATTCACTGGGAGCCCCCAAGAAAAGCAAGGATCAGATCGGGGGGGTTTTTACTTGTCAATTGTCCCAAAGTGCTAATAAAGAGATATTCTAGTAGTTTATAGTAGTTTCAAATACCTTACTTTGAATGATATATTGGTGCAGTTTTAAGCCCAAAAAATGGCCACAAGGCGGCAGAATTGTATTTATTAATTTATTAAGCGCACAGCCTGCACAGTTCAGTTGCAAATGTGAAAATTGTAAATAGTTCATGGTGCTATATTTGTAAAAAAAAAAAAATGTTATTTTCATGTAAAACAACCATTTTTATGTTATTTATGTTGTTAAAGTTATGCATTGGCTGGCAACCAGTCCAGGGTGTACCCCGTTTCTCGCCTTAAGTCAGCTGGGATAGGCTCCAGCATATTATTGCCACCCTTGAGTGAGGATCAGCGGCACAGAAAATGAATGGACAGACATTGAAAGTTGAAAGAAAACTGATATTTAGCAACAAATTATAATAATAATAATAACCTATGTATGTTCTACTGCTGATTACTAAAGAAGGGAAAAGGTAGAAACAAACTTTTTCTGAAAGATGAGAGTCTAATCTTTCTTTTGGATATACTATACAGCCCACAAGTACACAATATTCAGTGTGCCTTGAAAAATCAGTCCAAATAATAAAACAATGGCTGCTTTGGAAAAATAGCTGGGATTGAATGAGTTGAGAATTAATGTGTTACACTGTTTGGCACTAGTGCCAGGTGTTGAGGAACCCAGAGCAGATACCAAGGCAAATGTAGTAAAAAAAAAAAGTATTTCGTAATAAACAAAGGGCGCTCACAGAGGAGGAAAAACAAAGTACACCAAAAAATGCCAGTGACGGAAGGTCACTGGGAAGTTAAAAGTACAAACAAAAGAGTACAAAGTAGCAAATAAGAATCTACAAAGTAGCAGTACTACTTACAGACAGTAGGCAATGAAAATACGAGTTACAAGGCTGAGCGACAAAAGGTCAGGACGAGGCATGACAAGGTGCACATGTGCAGACCAGGAGAACAAGGCAGGAGTCTGCTGTAGGACAGTAAAGAGACAACAGGGGGCAGCAGACCAAAACAAGTGCAGATCTTGCCAAAATGATCAATGAGTAGAAATGAGCTGAAAATGCAATACAAAATATGAGTATCGAAATACTCATTTATATATATATATGTATATATATAAATATTACACAGAAGCAGAACTTTTATGTACAGTAGAATATCCTTAACTTTTTCAATATCCTGAACTTTCTGATATTCAGACACGATTATAAGAGGTTAAAACCTACAATTCACTCTCGTGTTGTGTGTTCCAGGAGGTGATGTTGGTGGAGGACGAGTCCACGTCGTGTTACTGCCTAATGGACTCAACCAGCTGCCACCTGCTGCTTGACCAGCCTGGTTCATACACCCTGGTGGGAGAGCCCCTGACACAGGCCGCCATCAAGAGACTGAAGCTGGCTGTGTTTGGGAACATGGAGGCCACTTCCATGAACTACAGCCTGCGGGTGTACTGTGTGGATGATACACCACTTGCTTTTCAGGTGGGGGAACACGACACACAGCAATAAAAATGGACATATTGCTAAAAAGGTATATTCATAATAGATATTTGTCACATTTGTATTTTTTTAAAATGAAGTAATTTCTAACATAATTCCACCCTCGGGCATCTCTGTGTGGAGTTTGCATGTTCTCCCCGTGCATGCGTGGGTTTTCTCCGGGTACTCCAGTTTCCTCCCACATTCCAAAAACATGCTAGGTTAATTGGCGACTACAAATTGTATGAAAGGTATGAATGTAGGTATGAATCTTAAAGAACCAAATCATAGAATGAGAACCAGATCGTTTATTCCTGACAACAATACCTAATACAGACGTCCAGGCTTATCTGCAGTCCCTGTATGCCTACAAGTAAGCGGGTCTTATTACAGCGCAGCTGCAAAAAAAACACCCTTCCTTTCCCTTTATGAAAGTATGAATGTGAGTGTGAATGGTTGTTTGTCTATATGTGCCCTGTGATTGGCTGGCCACCAGTCCAGGGTGTACCCCGCCTCTCGCCCGAAGATAGCTGGGATAGGCTCCAGCACCCCCCGCAACCCTCGAGAGGAAAAAGCAGTAGAAAATGAATGAATGAATGAATGAAATCATAATACAGCGGAACCTTGGTTAGCATCATTAATCCATTCCTGAAGGTCCAACTCTAACCAAAACATACTCTAACCAAATATTTTTTTTCAATAAGAAATAATGTAAATCCAATTCATCCATTTCAGAAAGCCAAGAATTTTAACACAGAGCAGGTTTTTATAGTATTTTTATTGTATTATAGTATTTTTATTTTTATAGCGACTCCAAATTGTCCATAGGTATGAATGTGAGTGTGAATGGTTGTTTGTCTATATGTGCCCTGTGATTGGCTGGCCACCATTCCAGGGTGTACCCCGCCTCTCGGATTGTTATCTTGTATTTGATAAATACAGTAAACCTGGGATATATCGGATTCAATTGTTCCCACTGGTTTTGTCCGATATAAGCGAAATCCGTTATATGCGTATACCGGAAAATGTCCGTTTTACGCATATATGGGATTTATATCCGGTATATGCGTAAATGGGATTTTATCCGTTATAAAAAGGCGCTTCCTTGACTATGTTTCCAATGTACCTGGACGCGCAGGCAACGCTGCAAACGCTGCAAATGACGTCGTATAGCGGCCTGTCACGATTCGGCGAATCGGAGCGCCACGATGCGGCCATCCGATATATGCGAGGGAAATTTCATGGAAATGCATTGGAACGGGACTGGAGATTTTGTCCGAAATAGGCGAAATCCGTTATAAAAAATCCGATATATGCAATGAATTTTTATTGGAAATGCATTACAGAAAAATCGGTTCTTTTTTATCTGTCCGTTGTGAGCGAATTTCCGATATATCCGAGTCCGATATATCCGAGGTTTACTGTAACTGCAACTGGCGAAACCCATCGGCAGGGAGGTGATGAGCAGCTGAATTAGGAGTGTGAATTAGGAGTCCCTCAGGGTTTTGATCGGCTGTCAGATTTGAAGAGAATTTTAGGGGTATCACAGCCACTCAGTGGAGAAAAGGTGTCCAGTTTTGAGTACTTTTACTAGTACCGGATCTTGCTGGTATTGCTAGTACTGCTAGGTTGAGCATGTGTCACATGCGACACATAAAAAATTATGGTAATACAGTAAACCTCGGATATATCGGACTCGGATATATCGGAAATTCACTCACAACGGACAGATAAAAAAGAACCGATTTTTCTGTAATGCATTTCCAATAAAAATTCATTGCATATATCGGATTTTTTTATAACGGATTTCGCCTATTTCAGGCAAAATCTCCAGTTCCGTTCCAATGCATTTCCATGAAATTTCCCTCGCATATATCGGATGGCCGCATCGTGGCGCTCCGATTCGCCGAATCGTGACAGGCCGCTATACGACATCATTTGCAGCGTTTGCAGCGTTGCCTGCGCGTCCAGGTACATTGGAAACATAGTCAAGGAAGTGCCTTTTTATAACGGATAAAATCCCATTTACGCATATACCGGATATAAATCCGATATATGCGTAAAACGGACATTTTCCGGTATACGCATATAACGGATTTCGCTTATATCGGACAAAACCAGTGGGAACAATTGAATCCGATATATCCGAGGTTTACTGTACATTTGAGAATTCAGACCTTTGCAGAGTCTTTGCCAAAATAAATACAAAAATGATGTCTTTCTAACATGGTAGTATTTCAACTCATAAAAGTGTTATTTTTTAATGAGTTCCTCACGCAGCCTGGATGGTGTGTCTTTGAAAACCAAATTTCAAGGTAACAACATTTCTTCAATAGACTGCATCCTAAAAATCAAAATCCCTCAAAATGTCAAGCGTCATGTTTTAGCGGTCTCAGCCCAAGAAAACATATTTCACATATGTATATATATATATATTTTGTGTTGAATCGGGCTTACCGCAGAAGCAGAAAGCAGGGTGTGATTACTGAAGCTTGGAAAACACAACAGAGATGTGGCGCTTGACAGACAAGAACCCCGAGGGATGCGCACACACGTCTGGCATCTCTCTTGGAAGGAATAAACCAGATTCAGAATCCATTTTAAAGCCAGCTGCTGCTGATGGCTGTTACACGACAGGAAGGGGTCGCGAGGAAAAAGCGAGTCCCTTGGCTGAGTTTCCGATTTAGTCAACGCTCTCAAGGGAGCAGAGGGGACTTGATTTCTTAGATGTTCACTTATGGGATCTCGGTGCTTAAAAACCCTCTGGCTTGCTGGAAAAAAAAAAAAAAGATAACAAGACAAACACGATAAAAACGGAACTATTGATTAACATTTGCTTGGCACTGATTTATAATACAGTGACCTTTTCCTCAGTGTATTAAAACAGAAATCGTGTATTATTACTGCAAACAATCACACGTAGAAAGCACATGTGGAGGTCTCTGTTGCTCCAAGTCCACAACCCAGACTTCCTTATATGGGCATGCCCTGTTGAGTAATGGCTATCAAATATTTTTTTTCCAATGTGAGGCAAAGCTAATGTTATTGAGCTGAGGTATGCGACTAGTCGAAGTGTTTGAAGTCGCTGATTCCTTGCCAGCAAGAGAAAAATATGTGCATCTGTCAATGGCACTTCACTGCAGGGAGAAGTGCAGCATCTGGAAGATCTAGAAAGCTTTCTGTTTGGATTATCATGTGTAGCTGCTCTATAGTAGTTCAGAACACGATAAAAAAGGCGCGAAAATTTCGTAGTTAGAGCATAGAAAACCTATTTATTTAAACCAGGGGTCTCAAACTGAATTTACTTGGGGGCCACTGGAGCTAGGGTCTGGGTGAGACTGGGCCACATCAGGTTTTCCCAAAAAAAAAAAAAAAAACGCATTTATTAAAAACAGAAAATTTTTTCAGTGCTTTGGTTCCGATTTTCTACAATAAAAGCTCTGATAAAACATTCCACTGTTCTCAAATATCTTACTTTTTATTTTTCTACACAAAATAAAATGAAAAATAAATAAACAAATCAAGAATAAAGAAAATCAATCAATCAGTAATAAATAAATATAATAATAATAATAAAACGGCAAATAATAAAAACTTAAGAAAGCACATATAGTTGGTGGGTAGACAAATGATTTTTTTCAGATTAAAATGAACAAAGCATTATTAGAGCCCTGTAGACATGACAAAACACGACTATAGTCACATTTATACTCTTTTTATTTACAACATATTGCGCAACTGCAGGGTCTTGAGACGCATGCTAACTCGCAAACTAGAGAGCTAGCGACCTAAACGGTAGCCTTCAAGTTATTTCCTTTCAACTTAAATAGCCAAAAACTTACCACTTCCACACGGATAGGGAGGATAACTATTAACAGTTATTTAACCTTTAACATGAACATTAATCAAAAGTAATAATTTTTTCTGGGTACATATTTCTAGTCTTCGCACATTAACAGAAAACCTAAATGAAAAGCAGGTTTGCCCACCTCTGTTGGGCCCTTCCAGTCACATCTGCTGCCTTCTGAACCGCAGAAGAAGGGAGTCTCTTCTGTATCCAGAGAGGAAATAAAATGCCGGCACTCATGCCCTTAAATCCGTACTGGGCGGTACTCATCCCCAAATTTTGCCCACACTTGCAAGTACAGCGGGTAGGGACTGGGTCTCTATAGCCGCTGCCTGACCACTTCGTGAGCCTCAAACTCACCACAACCGCAAATTCCCCACTCTTCTAAGGCATGTTTTTGGAATGTGGGAGGAAACCGGAGTACCCACGCATGAACGGGGAGAACATGAAAACTCCACACAGAAATGGCCAATGGTGGAATTGAACCCCGGTCTCCTGGCTGTGAGGTCTGCGTGCTAACCACATGTAAATTTACTCCCATGACAAACTTTGGGTCATACAGATGATTATTCTAATTGACACTATTCCGCTACCACTAACCGTTTTCAAGGTACAGTAAACCTCGGATATATCGGAAATTCGCTCACAACGGACAGATAAAAAAGAACCGATTTTTCTGTAATGCATTTCCAATAAAAATTCAACGGATTTCGCCTACTTCGGACAAAATCCCCAGTCCCGTTCCAATGCATTTCCATGAAATTTCCCTCGCATATATCGGATGGCCGCATCGTGGCGCTCCGATTCGCCGAATCGTGACAGGCCGCTATACGACGTCATTTGCAGCGTTTGCAGCGTTGCCTGCGCGTCCAGGTACATTGGAAACATAGTCAAGGAAGTGCCTTTTTATAACGGATAAAATCCCATTTACGCATATACCGGATATAAATCCGATATATGCGTAAAACGGACATTTTCCGGTATACGCATATAACGGATTTCGCTTATATCGGACAAAACCAGTAGGGAACAATTGAATCCGATATATCCGAGGTTTACTGTATATGTTGACTATGTTGGGTAATATGAGGGTAAAGATGACTATAGGGGTGTTAGCATGCTAACATGCTAGGTTTATTTTCCGGTATACGCATATAACGGATTTCGCTTATATCGGACAAAACCAGTGGGAACAATTGAATCCGATATATCCGAGGTTTACTGTATGTGATTTCTCACAAAGCTGATCAGCATCATGCTAAAGTGGCTTAGTTTCCTATACATGTTGAGGTTGTTATCCTACATTGCTCTGGCCAAAAATGACAGAAATGAGTCATGTTCATTCAAAAATCCGGACATATACTGCAGTATGGTACACATGAAATACATCCTACGTTCCAGTTTGCCTGCTGTCACTGTCCCTGAATGTGTTTCATCCGATGTTTGTCAGTGGTTGTATATTTTTCACACCTACCAAAATGACAGCCGGCAATGTGCCCCAAAGCGCACTCTTCAATCCAAACAAATGCGGCCCCTTACACGGTTATCCCCACAATATTCATGTCAATCTGTGCCATCAGTTACGCTTGTGTTTGCATTGACTGAGATGCTGGAGGATATCCAGGCCACTGGGACGCAACCGCAGTGGTGACAAATGATGCCGTGTCATCGTCGCAAATTCAATTTCATCCTTTCAACAACATGAAATACGAGCTTGAATCTGCCATGTCGAGGATTCGTGTGACGCTAATGGAGAGTGCAATCTAGAGGATTTGTTAAGTGATTCAGTGTTAAATGATGTCAGTATTAGAGATGTCAATTTTGGAAGAACAGGTGGTACAGTAAACCTCGGATATATCGGAAATTCGCTCACAACGGACAGATAAAAAATTCTATATACATAATCAGGTTTGGGGCTGCACGGTGGTCGTGTGGTTAGCACGGAGACCTCACAGTGAGGTGACCCGGGTTCAATTCCACCCTGTGTGGAGTTTGCATGTTTTGCATGTTCATGCATGCATGCGTGGGTCCGGGTACTCCGGTTTCCTCCCACATTCCAAAAACATGCTAGGTTAATTAGCGACTCCAAATTGTCCATAGGTATGAATGTGAGTGTGAATGGTTGTTTGTCTATATGTGCCCTGTGATTGGCTGGCAACCAATCCAGGGTGTACCCCGCCTCTCACCCGAAGACAGCTGGGATAGGCTCCAGGTTATTGTGGTATTTCAAGCTGGAAGAGCATCGGTGAGAAGACAACTTCCTTCTGGAGAATGTGTATAATAATATGTCGGTCAACTGTTCCGAGGTCAGATCCCAGAGGCAGCAGAGAAGCCCAGACCTCTCTCCCTGGTTGCTTTGTCCAGCTCCTCCTGGAGGATGCCAAGGTGTTTCCAGGCCAACGTCTTCTGGTTTTTCTTCTTGGCCTCTGCCAGTCCTTGCCTGAATACCTTATCAGGGAGGCGTCCAGGACCTCATCTGGGTTTCTCCCGGATGAGAGTTCTCCTCACTATGCCACCCTATGGAAGAAACTCATTTCAGCCGACTTGTCCTTTCGGTTACTACCAAAAAGAATGTATAGTAGATTGACTGGTCAATTGAGAGCTTTGTTTTTCGTCAGAATCTCCATCACTGTAATCACCGCATCAATTTGCTGGCTGATCTCGGAATCCATCCCTCCCTCACTCAGAAGCAAGAACCCAAGAAGAATCTCAATCCTGACCCAAAGATAGCATAACCGCTTTTTTCCAGGAGATAACCATGAACCCAGACTTGAAGGTGCTGATTACTATCCCTGTTGTTTCCTACTTGGCTGCAAACCAATCCAGTGAGAGACAAAGATCACGGCCCGATGAAGCCAGCAGGACCACATCATCAGCTAAAAGTAGAGACCAAAATCCTGCATCTCCCAAACCGGATGTCCTCAATGTCCAAGCTGTCTACAAAACTAATGGACTGAGTCAGTGACCTTGGTGGAGTCCAGCCCTTACTGGAAACAAGTCCAACTTACTGGCAGCAATGCTGCCCAAACTGTGGCACCAGTCATACAGGGAACAGACCCAATCAGGCAGTCCGATAACCCATCATGCTATTTAGCATCATCCATACTGAGGTGTTTGGTTCTGCAGAAGCCTGTCAATACTCATTGAACTGCCCTTTGTGCATGCATGACATACCACTTCTTGGAAAGACCGTAATCAGATGAATCATGATGATGCATTAATCAATTTTGACAGCCCTAATTAGCTTAGCTTTGTACAAACAAAGAACACAAATGTTTATCACCCATAGCTCAGAAGCAAGACATTCTTAGCGGGTTTAAGAGTTCACCTCTTCAATGGGCGGTCATCCCCAAAGTTATACCTCGTGTACAATTGCTGAGTTATTGACCATCACCGACATCATATTGTTGTCCTCAAGCACCTCAATTTTGAAATCCTTTAATACCTAAAATGCCCCCACAGCATTAATAACGGTTATAAAGAGCCTTCGGTCCATGTCTGAAACTTCTTTTTCAAAATGTGAAAGAACAAGAAACTTTAATACAGCGTCATGATCAGTTCAATGTAAACCTTAGTTGGTCTTCTGGAGCCTCTAAAACTGAACATATTGTGACATTAGTGACCAACCCCTAATTTGTTCACATTTCCAAACATTTTTCTAAGGAGGCAATGATTTCTCATCAAAGGTCTTTAAGCGTAGCATTTTAACATTAAATTACAGAAGTGTTTTAATTATGATTCGATTCATATAACGATTCATGGTTGCTGATACTATTCAAGGACAATTCATCCAAAATGATTCAGTCACTTTAAATCGATTCAGTGGTTATTTAGCCCAAAATTCAACCGGTCTGACTGTGAAATAAATACCTGGATACCGGACAGTGCAGGTGAGGATTCCTAGATTCCCATTTTTTTTTTTTTTTGTAATGGAATCAGGTAGAATTTAATTATGGATATAAAACAAACAAGTAAAAACAAATACATGACATGCATTCACATACACAGTACAGTAAACCTCGGATATATCGGACTCGGATATATCGGAAATTCGCTCACAACGGACAGATAAAAAAGAACCGATTTTTCTGTAATGCATTTCCAATAAAAATTCATTGCATATATCAGATTTTTTATAACGGATTTCGCCTATTTCGGACAAAATCTCCAGTCCCGTTCCAATGCATTTCCATGAAATTTCCCTCGCATATATCGGATGGCCGCATCGTGGCGCTCCGATTCGCCGAATGGTGACAGGCCGCTATACGACGTCATTTGCAGCGTTTGCAGCGTTGCCTGCGCGTCCAGGTACATTGGAAACATAGTCAAGGAAGTGCCTTTTTATAACGGATAAAATCCCATTTACGCATATACCGGATATAAATCCCATATATGCGTAAAACGGACATTTTCCGGTATACGCATATAACGGATTTCGCTTATATTGGACAAAACCAGTGGGAACAATTGAATCCGATATATCCGAGGTTTACTGTAGTATGCAAAAAATAAAAATAAAAATGGTGGCCCAATGTGCTTCGGGATTTTGTTTGTTTTTATTTTATATTTGCAGTTGTTTTTTTCCTACCTTTTAATCATATTTTCTCGTTTTTTGCAGAAAACTACTACTGTATATTTTACCCATCATTACCGACACACTCACATTTTAATAGATAATAAATAATGTTATTATTTATCATACTATTACATGCAAATGTTGTAAAATTACAACTTTTTTTTCGTTAAATTACAACTTTTTTCTGAATATTTGTACTTTTATTCTAGTAAAATTACTTCAGGTTTTGCTGTTCATTTTTCATTCATTCATTCATTCATTTTCTATCACTTTTCCTCACGAGGGTTGCGTGGGGTGCTGGAGCCTATCCCAGCTGTCGAGAGACAGGGTACACCCTGGACTGGTCGCCAGCCAATCACAGGGCACATATAGACAAACAACCATTCACACTCACATTCATACCTATGGACAATTTGTAGTCGCTAATTAACCTAGCATGTTTTTGGAATGTGGGAGGAAACCGGAGTACCCGGAGAAAACCCACGCATGCACGGGGAGAACATGCAAACTCCACACAGAGATGGTTATTTATAAATATTTTTCTTAAAACATATTTATAACAGCCGTGGGACGCAAATATCCCTCGGGCCACACATTGGACACCCCTTGCTCTCACGCATCCCTTTGTCCTCCACAGGGAGTCGTGGCCACAGAGAAGAGCAGAGGGGGTCAGCTCCTCGAAGAGCCAAAGATGTTGCCTTTCCGAGCAAACACCTTCAGCCTCCAGGTGTCCATCCAGGATGTTCCTCAGTTCCTGTGGAGCATCAAACCCTTTACCACTTGTCAGGTAATTGTTTATGCAAGCGAAAACGTGTGATGACAAAATATTGCGAATTTGTGTGTAAATTATTTATTAGGTTTATCTGTGGTGCTTCTACCAGGTTCATTCCTCAGTCAAAAACTGTGAGAATTCACCTTTTTTTTTTTTTACACAATTCATTATTTAATGTTTGTTTTACTCGAGTGCGGGTATGTTATCTAATAACATAAAACAGTACTCTCTAGTGGGTACTTGTGTTCAGTCTTCAATCCAATAGGTACAAGTCTCAGTATGTCTAAATCCGATAAGGCACATTGACATTTTAAGGAGTCTGACTTTAATACACCTGGATCACAACCTGCAACAATCGGTAATGCAATCAGTGTCAATAAAGTTACGGAAAAAAAGTAGCTGTGTGATGACACAGATTATATCCAGTAAATCTCTTATTTCATTCATTTATTCGTTTTTTACCGCCAGCCAATCCCAGGGCACATATAGACAAACAACCATTCACACTCACATTTATACCTATGGACAATTTGGAGTCGCTAATTAACCTAGCATGTTTTGTTTTTTTTGGAATGTGGGAAAGTACCCAGAAAAAAACCCATGCATGGGGAGAACATGCAAACTCCACACAGAGATGTCCAAGGGTGGAATTGAACCCTGGTCTCCTAGCTGTGAGATCTGCACGCTAACCACTCGACCACCGTGCCGCCTAATCTCTTATTTATCGCAGTTAATTGCATCTAGACCTCACTGTGATAAATGAATTACCGCAAAGTAGGATTCCTTATTTACACAATATTTATACGTATTTACTATATTGTTATTTATTATATTTGTATTAATATTTTCGGAGTTGGCGACTCCAAAAATGTCCATAGGTATGAATGTGAGTATGAATGGTTGTTTTTCTATGTATATGTGCCCTGTGATTGACTGGCCATCAGTCCAGGGTGTACCCCGCCCCTCCCCCGAAGAAAGCTGGGATAGGCTCCAGCACCCCCCGCGACCCTCGTGAGGAAAAGGCGGTAGAAAATGAATGAATGAATAATATTTTCGGAGTAAACTTAAATAGCCAAAAACTTACCACTTCCACACGGATAGGGAGGATAACTATTAACAGTTATTTAACCTTTAACATGAACATTAATCAAACGTAATAAACTTTTGGTTTTGTTTGTTTCTCATAGTGGGCTGCACGGTGGACAGGTGGTTAGCACGCAGGCCACACAGCTTAGAGACCCGAGTTTGATTCCCCCCTCGGGCATCTCTGTATGGAGTTTACACTGGTTTTCTCCGGGTACTCCGGTTTCCTCCCACATTCCAAAAACATGCTAGGTTAATTAGCCACTCCAAATTGTCCATAGGTATGAATGTGAGTGTGAATGGTTGTTTGTCTATATGTGCCCTGTGATTGGCTGGACTCCAGTCTAGGGTGTACCCCTCCTCTCGCCCCAAGACAGCTGGGATAGGCTCCAGCACCCCTGCGACCCTCGTGAGGATAAGTGGTAGAAAATGAACGAATGAATGAATGAAATCATAATACAGCGGAACCTTGGTTAGCATCATTAATCCATTTCTGAAGGTCCAACTCTAACCAAAACATACTCTAACCAAATAATTTTTTTCAATAACAAATAATGTAAATCCAATTTTAACACAGAGCAGGTTTTTATAGTATTGTATTGTATTATAATATTTTTATTTTTATAGCGAATCCAAATTGTCCATAGGTATGAATGTGAGTGTGAATGGTTGTTTGTACCCCGAAGACAGCTGGGATAGGCCCCAGCACCCCCTGCTCCAGCCCCCTAGTCTTTCCTGTTGTTACGATAACCTATAGATTAAACTGTTGTCTACGACCTTGTAAATACAGTTGTTAGCATCATTAGAGCACTCTAGACTTGAAATAACACCCCTATATTCACCTTTAGTCACACATTGCCCAATATATTTGACATAAATAAGCCTCATGTGAATGTGAGTGTGAATGGTTGTTTGTCTATATGTGCCCTGTGATTGGCTGGCGACCAGTCCAGGATGTACCCCGCCCTACGCCCGAAGACAGCTGGGATAGGCTCCAGCACCCCCTGCGACCCTCGTGAGGAAAAAGCGGCAGAAAATGAATGAATGAATGAAGTTAGAAACTGTTGTCTCCGACCTTGTAAATACAGTTGTTAGCATCATTAGAGCACTCTAGACATGAAATAACACCCCTATATTCACCTTTAGATACACATTGCCCAATATATTTGACATAAATAAGCCTCATGTGTTGCTGGAAATGTGTTTCGCCTATTGTGAGATCATTCAAACCTGAAATTAATGCCTGTTGTTCTGGCAATCGAGTCTGGTGCTACAGTAACATTCCTTTCATGTACTCCTTTTTGGATATGTGGAATTGTGAATTGTAGCATGAAGTGAAATGAAAGTGAAATGAAACCGTTTGCGGAGCTTCCGAGTTGTATCCCAAAATAAAATCCAATGAAAGCTCCGGGCTTCAAAGCCCGAGAGCCTTGGGAGGGAACGCCTCACTCCGGTGGAGGCTGGAGCAGGTGTAGAATAATAGCGGAGCATCATGGCATACTTCAAGTCAGCTTTTAGTGCTGAAAAGGCATCCAAGCATTTCCTCTACGCCACCCCCCCCCCCCTTTCCCTGCCTCACCTTGATTATTTTCTGCTGCTGTGTGCAGTGTGAAGCGGCCAAGATCAAAAACCGTGAGGGTCAGGTGTTCAGCAGGGACACGGGTCAACACTTTTAATACCGTCTCTTCTATAATCACTGACAGGTCACATATTAATATGCAGAATTGGCAGCTATAGATTTCTGGAGAGGTCAAAAAACATTTCTGCAGATATGCTGGTTCTCCAGAAATTAAATATAGATGAAGTGAAGTCTTACAGCAGCCATTAAAACGGAGCTACGTTGAAAGCGTATGTCAACATACAGTCTAGTGTACTATGAATATGATTATTTTTATCTTATTTTAACAATGCGGGTTCCACGGTGACCAAGAGTACAGTCATTCATGGCAACATTTTGCCTCGGTTTATGTACATCACGGGTCTCAAACTCGTGGCCCGCGGCCCAAATGCCAAATTTTTATTTTTTATTTTTTATTTTTTATTTTTTATTTTTTATTTTTTATTTTTTATTTTTTATTTTTTATTTTTTATTTTTTATTTTTTATTTTTTATTTTTTATTTTTTATTTTTTATTTCATTCATTTTCTACCGCTTATCCTCACGAGGGTCGCGGGGGTGCTGGAGCCTATCCCAGCTGTCTTCGGGCGAGAGGCGGGGTACACCCTGGACTGGTCGCCAGCCAATCACAGGGCACATATAGACAAACAACCATTCACACTCACATTCATACCTATGGACAATTTGGAGTCGCTAATTAACCTAGCATGTTTTTGGAATGTGGGAGGAAACCGGAGTACCCGGAGAAAACCCACACATGCACGGGGAGAACATGCAAACTCCACACAGAGATGGCCGAGGGTGGAATTGAACCCTGGTTTTTATTTTTTATTTTTTATTTTTTATTTTTTATTTTTTATTTTTTATTTTTTATTTTTTATTTTTTATTTTTTATTTTTTATTTTTTATTTTTTATTTTTTATTTTTTATTTTTTATTCATTTTTTTATTTTTTTTATTTTTTTTATTATTATTATTTTATTTATTTATTATTTATTATTACACGGGAGCCAGGCAACGACATTTTGTTGGCAATGTCACTGCTGTGTTATTGTGCAATGACAATAAAGAAAGTCTATGTCATATTATTGTTATATTATTATCTATATTTTCAAGAGAAATAACACACAAATACTCTGACGTTCACATTGCAGCTGAAATGCAAGTTCCACCATCAACTTTTAGTAGTTATATTCACCCACAAAGGTAAATAGTGTACAATAAACAGTACAAGTCATCATATTACATATTAGTAAAAGCTGTATTATTGAAATCGGCATAATAATTATCCTAATGTTCCCAATACTGTGTTTGATGTGCATATGACTCCCTATACTGTATGACGCTGGCGTCCCTCCACAGGAATTCTCCTTCCCCCAAGTGTGGTGCAGCAACCAGCAGCCCCTGCACTGTGCCTTCTCTCTGGAGAGATACAGCCCCGCCACCACCCAGCTCTCCTGCAAAATCAGCGTGAGCCAGGTCAAAGGGCATGATCAAATTCTGCAGGTTTACACAGCTGTTTGTGAGGTGAGCCATTATGGGGGGTTCGGGGGGGGGGGGGGGGTGTTGACAATACAGTGAATGCTGGATCACAATATGCAAAGATTTACTTGACTTTATGTAAACGTCCGTCCTGCTCTGGGAAAGAGCTGTGCATGCAATTTGTATTAATGGAGTGAGGACAACACTGTATTGCAAGGGTGTCCAAAGTCTGGCCTGGGGACCATTTGCGACTGAAAAAAGATGTACCAATAAAAGGTCTTAACTTTACAAGAATATTGTTATAATATTCTGAGGAAGAATAACTTCAATTTAGTGGCAGAAAGTTGAAATACTAAAGAAAAAAATGTTTTTTTCACATTTTTTATTAAAAGGAAAAAAATTTAATTAACAAAATTATGTTGAAAAAGTTAATATGAATATTATGGGAATAAAATCATAATTACGAGAAGTTTTTTTAGAAGAATGTTTAAATAGTTAATAATGTATATATAACAATTACATATTATATATATATATATATATATATATATATATATATATATATATATTATAAATATAAAATAAATAATTTAAGAAAAACAGCAAGAAAGAGCTGTAATTTTAAGAGAATAAAGTCAAAACAAGAATAAACTCGTAAATTACTAAAAAATAATACATAATTTTAGTAACGTAGAGTTGAACTATTAAATAAAAACATATGTTATTTTTCATAAGTCATAATAAAAACAAAAAAAACATACAAAATAAATGTGTAATTTGCAGGGGGAAAGTTATAATATTGTGGGAATTATGTCAAAATATTATGGGAATAAATTCAAAATATTACAAATAAATATTAAAATTTTCGGTACGTGGCCATCGGTGGAAAAAGTTTTTTTTTTAATCTGGAAAATTATGTTACTGAAAATATGAATATTATGGCAATAAAATCATAATTATTATATATTATTAAGAATGTTTAAATAGTTAATAATGTATATATAATTATTACATATTATAAATATATATATAAATATAAATATTTATAAATATATATAGTATATATAATATATATAAAATAAATAATTTTAAAAAAACAGCAGGAATGGAAGAAAGAGCTGTAATTTTAAGAGAATAAAGTCAAAACAAGAATAAACTCGTAAATGAGTTTTTAAAAAAATACATAATTTTAGTAATGTAGAGTTGAACTATTAAAAAAATGTTATTTTTCATAAGTCAAAAAACAAAACAAAATAAATTTTTAATTTGGGGGGGAGTTATAATATTGTGGGAATTATGTCAAAATATTATGGGAATAAATTCAAAATATTACAAATAAATATTACATTTTTCAGTACGTGGCCGTCGGTGGAAAAAGTTCCCCTGCTCTGTCGTCTAATGTTATTTTCAAGTTCCCAAAGTCTAGCAGTTCCCTGCATCTGCTACCATTTGTTTATCTGTGGAGTCATTTGCTCGGTTTCCATTTCCATCCACCCCAGGAGCTCAGGAGCTGCCCACGGTAAGAAAGTAAGAAAGGTCTTCTGTCAGCAGCTGAGCAGCTCCACTGGAGCAGCTCGGAGTTGGAAATCCTCACTCAAGAGTAGCTTGACAGCAGCTGTTTAGGCAGAGGAGAGTGATAGCCATTGTTTGCTCACAAGTGTTTTTTTTTCACATCCAGTCACTTGCATGCTTGTCCTGCCCCGAGGCTGACTGCACTACCAAACTTTCATCATCCCGGGTGGACCATTATTTTGGCACATGTGACCACAAAACATGTTTTATTACACCCGCTGCGTCAACATGGCGCTGTTGGAGCTTGATAGGAAATGCTGCTTTATCTCCAATATCCAAATAATCGTGTTACCCTTTTGGAAAACATTCAAATATGTAAAATAATTTATATATAATAATAATAATTATTATTATATTAATATTAAAAAATTAACAAATGAAAAATAAAAAAATAAAAAATAAAAAATAAATAAATAAAAATAACAATAAATAAATAAATAAATAAATAAATAAATAAAAAATAATAAATAAAAAAGTAAAAATAAAAAATAAATAAATAAAAACAATATAAAATAATAAAAATAATTAAAAAATAATAAAAATAATAAAAATAATTTGTCAAGTAGTTTCTGAATTGGTGTGAAAAGAAGTGGAATGGCCTCTGAGATATATTTTTAATAGAAAATACTTGTTTTGGTGTCATTAAAAATATGACTACATTATCATTATCGCCACTTCACACTTCCATTTTTGATGGTTCATTCTATCATGGTTTTTTAACACATTCATTAATTAATCATGCCGTTTCAGTCCAAAAATATATACATATTTAAGCAAATCAGAATAAAATAAGCATTTTAAATCATACAAAAATTACAAAATTAACTATAATACAAAAATAATAAGGCATTCAGAGGCGCATTAACATGTGATATGTAGTATTCTACACTGGTCGTGATGTGTCAGAAATGTTACTGTAATTGTGGGTGAGAAACATTAATATTCATATTTAAAAAAATAAAAAATAAAAAAATAAAAAAATAAAAAAATAAAAAAATAAAAAATAAAAAATAAAAAATAAAAAATAAAAAATAAAAAATAAAAAATAAAAAATAAAAAATAAAAAATAAAAAAATAAAAAAATAAAAAAATAAAAATAATAAAAATTTATATCTAGCTTTGTAGTGGCCGTCTTTCAATGGCCACAATGAAGTGACATCTTTACTATCATTATTACTTACTAACCAACACTTCTGTTCTCCCAGACTCAAAAGGAGTTGGTTCCAATTTTCATGCAGACAGACTGCACCATCACAACCCAGACAGGACCCAAGGCCTTCAAAGTCCCATCATCCATCCGCCAGAGGATTTGTGCCACCTTTGACACTGCCAATGCCACAGGCAAGGACTGGCAACTATTAGCCCATAAGCTCCACTTGGATCGGTGAGCCACCTGCCTCCCTTTTTGCATATGATGTTCACCCTGTGTGACGTCACACTTTCTGCTCTGCTGTCCTGTGTTGTGGAGCATATAGAAGACCTCAACGTTAGGCACAATAATTATAAAACGTCCGTTTTGAAGATGGACGCTCGGTTCAGCCAATGGATTTCTGTTGCAGCATCTTGGCTTTTGGTGGCTACAATCTCCTGTTAAACGTACGGTTCATGGCGGTCCGCTATCTCGGCTCCCTTAGGAATTCCAAATTATCTACCGGTAGATAAGATTTTCTCTCCACAGTGGTGGTGGTTGTGGCTTTGAGGTCTAATGTGACCAATGGCTGCAGCCTTTGAAGTTGCTTGTTTGTTTCTTCTCTTGGAGAGTGGCGGTGAGTCGTAGGGAAACAGTGACCCCTACTGGACAAGTGTTACATGACATGCAAATACATTGACTTGGCAACCTGCATCATTTTCTACCCAAGCTCATTGTTTGAGATGCAAATGTTATTGCATTTTTTTATTATCATAAAGTGTAAACCAGAGGCTCATAGTGAGAATAATATAATTATAATATGATCAAATTTATATGAAACATATATTTTTTAATAAAATAAAATATTAATATTAATATAATATATCAAAATATAAAAAAAACAGAAAAAAATGTGCGATTATAAATTAATTTGTATTTTATTGAGTGTAGTAAATATTTAATTTCCCACCAACAAGCAAGAATTCTTACACCCGCCGACCGTTTGAAATAATAATAATAACTAGAAAATTCCCGCGGAAATTTTGATGGACTGGCCACCTGTGCTGTGAACCTCGGGCCCGGTGTGCCAACGGCTACTGCGGTAGCACCTAGCAAGAAAGCCTCAAGTACGGAAAAAGTTGATGCAGTCCCATAGTGTCCCCACATCATGCCAAGTGTGTAATTGCCTTTAAACTTGAGTAAATTAGCTTAAATGCTAACATGCTAACAATCATTATGCTAGCACCTAGCAAGAGGGCCTCAAGTTTAGAAAGTGCCAAGGTTGTCCTATAACCTCCCTACATCATGCCATGTGTGTATTTGCCTTTAAATATGAGTAAATTAGCTTAAATGCTAACATGCTAACAGTTATCATGCTAGCACCTAGCAAGAGAGCCTCAAGTTTAGAAACTACCAAGGTTGTCCTATAGCCTCCCCACATCATGTCATGTGTGTATTTGCCTTTAAACGTGAGTAAATTAGCTTAAATGCTAACATGCTACAATCATTATGCTAGCACCTAGCAAGAGAGCCTCAAGTTTAGAAAGTGCCAAGGTTGTCCTATAACCTCCCTACACCATGCCATATGTGTATTTGCCTGAAGACATGAGTATATTAGCTTAAATGCTAACATGCTAACGGCTACCATGCTAGCACCTAGCAAGAGAGCATCAAGTTGAGAAAGTGCCAAGGTTGTCCTATAACCTCCCTATATCATGCCATGTGTGTATTTGCCTTTAGAAATGAGTAAATTAGCTTAAATGCTAACAATCGAACGGCTAACATGCTAGCACCTAGCAAGACAGCCTCAAGTTTAGAAACTGCCAAGGATGTCCTATAACGTCCCTGCATCATGCATGTGTGTATTTGCCTTTAAACATGAGCAAATTAGCTTAAATGCTAACATGCTAACAGTCATCATGCTAGCACCTAGCAAGAGAGTCCCAAGTTTAGAAAGTTCCAAGGTTGTCCTATAACCTCCCCACATCATGCCATGTGTGTATTTGCCTTTAAACGTGAGTAAATTAGCTTATATGCTAACACGCTAACAGTCATTATGCTAGCACATAGCAAGAGAGCCTCAAGTTTAGAAAGTGCCAAGGATGTCCTATAACGTCCCTGCATCATGCATGTGTGTATTTGCCTTTAAACATGAGCAAATTAGCTTAAATGCTAACATGCTAACAGTCATCATGCTAGCACCTAGCCAGACAGCCTCAAGTTTAGAAACTGCCAAGGTTGTCCTATAACCTCCCTACATCATGCCATGTGTGTATTTGCCTTTAGACATGAGTAAATTAGCTTAAATGCTAACATGCTAACGGCTAACATGCTAGCACCGAGCAAGACAGCCTCAAATTTAGAATCTGCCAAGGATGTCCTATAACGTCCCTGCATCATGTCATGTGTGTATTTGCCTTTAAACGTGAGTAAATTAGCTTAAATGCTAACATGCTAACAATCATTATGCTAGCACCTAGCAAGAGAGCCTCAAGTTTAGAAAGTGCCAAGGTTGTCCTATAACCTCCCTACACCATGCCATATGTGTATTTGCCTTTAGACATGAGTAAATTAGCTTAAATGCTAACATGCTAACGGCTACCATGCTAGCACCTAGCAAGAGAGCCTCAAGTTTAGAAACTGCTAAGGTTGTCCAATAACCTCCCTACATCATGTCATGTGTGCAATTGCCTTTAAACGTGAGTAAATTAGCTTAAATGCTAACATGCTAACGGGTCCATGCTAGCACCTAGCAAGAGAGCCTCAAGTTTAGAAACTGCCAAGGTTGTCCTAGAACCTCCCTGCATTATGCCATGGGTGTATTTGTCTTTAAACATGAGTAAATTAGCTTAAATGCTAACATGCTAGCAATTAGCATTTAGCCACAGAGAGAGTTCAGAAGTTTATCTAAAAAATGAGCCATCAACCACGTTTCTACGTGGCCGTATGGCTGAGCTACAAGGCTGTGAAAAGTCTGTAAATTCTCGTTTTCTCTGGAATGCGGCTGTTCTAAAAATAGAATGGTGTACCTAATCTAGTGGCCGATTTTTTTTTCTATCGCAAATAGCGTCGCCATGGTTACACGAAACGTTCCAAAAAATAAATACCGCTGTAGTCCCGAGCGTCACGAGTCCGACGGTGTAACATGTGTGGGGGTCCTTCTTGCGGTTTTGGCCGCATTACGCGCACAAAAAGTGGAAGATTAAGATATAAGAATAATAAAAATTGGTAAACACCACAAGGAATAACAATATGGGCTGGCTCAGTAGCCAGCCCATAGACTGCTACTGCAAGTAGCAGTCTATGGGCTGGCTACTGAGCCAGTCCATAATTATGATAATTAATCAAAATTTATAAAGCGCTTAATAGGCATTTTAAAAATAATACTAGAAAATTCCCGCGGAAATTTTGATGGACTGGCCACCTGTGCTGTGAACCTCGGGCCCGGTGCGCCAACGGCTACCGCGGTAGCACCTAGCAAGAAAGCCTCAAGTACGGAAAAAGTTGATGCAGTCCCATAGTGTCCCCACATCATGCCAAGTGTGTAATTGCCTTTAAACTTGAGTAAATTAGCTTAAATGCTAACATGCTAACAATCATTATGCTAGCACCTAGCAAGAGAGCCTCAAGTTTAGAAAGTGCCAAGGTTGTCCTATAACCTCCCTACATCATGCCATGTGTGTATTTGCCTTTAAACGTGAGTAAATTAGCTTAAATGCTAACATGCTAACAGTTATCATGCTAGCATCTAGCAAGAGAGCCTCAAGTTTAGAAAGTGCCAAGGTTGTCCTATAACCTCCCTACATCATGCCATGTGTGTATTTGCCTTTAGACATGAGTAAATTAGCTTAAATGCTAACATGCTAGCACCTAGCAAGACAGCCTTAAGTTTAGAAACTGCCAAGGATGTCCTATGACGTCCCTGCATCATGCATGTGTGTATTTGCCTTTAAACGTGAGCAAATTAGCTTAAATGCTAACATGCTAACAGTCATCATGCTAGCACCTAGCAAGAGAGTCCCAAGTTTAGAAAGTGCCAAGGTTGTCCTATCACCTCCCTACATCATGCCATGTGTGTATTTGCCTTTAAATGTGAGTAAATTAGCTTATATGCTAACATGCTAACAATCATTATGCTAGCACCTAGCAAGAGAGCCTCAAGTTTAGAAAGTGCCAAGGTTGTCCTATAACCTCCCTACATCATGCCATGTGTGTATTTGCCTTTAGACATGAGTAAATTAGCTTAAATGCTAACATGCTAACGGCTACCATGCTAGCACCTAGCAAGAGAGCATCAAGTTGAGAAAGTGCCAAGGTTGTCCTATAACCTCCCCACATCATGTCATGTGTGTATTTGCCTTTAAACGTGAGTAAATTAGCTTAAATGCTAACATGCTAACAATCATTATGCTAGCACCTAGCAAGAGAGCCTCAAGTTTAGAAAGTGCCAAGGTTGTCCTATAACCTCCCTACACCATGCCATATGTGTATTTGCCTTTAAACATAAGCAAATTAGCTTAAATGCTAACATGCTAACGGCTAACATGCTAGCACCTAGCAAGAGAGCCTCAAGTTTAGAAACTGCCAAGGTTGTCCTATGACCTCCCTACATCATGCCATGTGTGTATTTGCCTTTAGACATGAGTAAATTAGCTTAAATGCTAACATGCTAACGGCTAACATGCTAGCACCTAGCAAGACAGCCTCAAGTGTAGAAACTGCCAAGGATGTCCTATAACGTCCCTGCATCATGTCATGTGTGTATTTGCCTTTAAACGTGAGTAAATTAGCTTAAATGCTAACATGCTAACAATCATTATGCTAGCACCTAGCAAGATAGCCTCAAGTTTAGAAAGTGCCAAGGTTGTCCTATAACCTCCCGACATCATGCCATGTGTGTATTTGCCTTTAGACATGAGTAAATTAGCTTAAATGCTAACATGCTAACGGCTAACATGCTAGCACCTAGCAAGACGGCCTCAAGTTTAGAAACTGCCAAGGTTGTCCTATAACCTCCCTACATCATGCCATGTGTGTATTTGCCTTTAGACCTGAGTAAATTAGCTTAAATGTTAACATGCTAACAGTTATCATGCTAGCACCTAGCAAGAGAGCCTCAAGTTTAGAAAGTGCCAAGGTTGTCCTATAACCTCCCTACATCATGCCATGTGTGTATTTGCCTTTAGACATGAGTAAATTAGCTTAAATGCTAACATGCTAACAGTCATCATGCTAGCACCTAGCAAGAGGGTCCCAAGTTTAGAAAGTGCCAAGGTTGTCCTATAACCTCCCGACATCATGCCATGTGTGTATTTGCCTTTAGACATGAGTAAATTAGCTTAAATGCTAACATGCTAACGGATAACATGCTAGCACCTAGCAAGACAGCCTCAAGTTTAGAAACTGCCAAGGTTGTCCTTTAACCTCCCCACATCATGTCATGTGTGTATTTGCCTTTTAACGTGAGTAAATTAGCTTGAATGCTAACATGCTAACAATCATTATGCTAGCACCTAGCAAGAGAGCCTCAAGTTTAGAAAGTGCCAAGGTTGTCCTATAACCTCCCTACATCATGCCATGTGTGTATTTGCCTTTAGATGTGAGTAAATTAGCTTAAATGCTAACATGCTAACATGCTAGCAATTAGCATTTAGCCACAGAGAGACTTCAGAAGTTTATCTCAAAAATTAGCCATCAATCACGTTTCTACGTGGCCGTATGGCTGAGCTACAAGGCTGTGAAAAGTCTGTAAATTCTCATTCTTTTCACTGGCATGAGCTGTTCTAAAAATAGCCCAAATGTCCCTAATTTTTTGAACCATTGATTTTTGCGTTTTTCAAACGCGAATAGCGTCGCCATGGTTACACAAAACGTTCCAAAAAATAAATACCGCTGTAGTCCCGAGTGCCACGTTTCCGGCGGTGTAACATGTGTGGGGATCCTTCCTGCGGTTTTGGCCGCATTACGCGCACAAAAGTGGGAAGATTAAGATATAAGAATAACTAGAAAATTCCCGCGGAAATTTTGATGGACTGGCCACCTGTGCTGTGAACCTCGGGCCCGTTGGGCCAACGGCTACCGAGGTAGCACCTAGCAAGAAAGCCTCAAGTACGGAAAAAGTTGATGCAGTCCCATAGTGTCCCCACATCATGCCAAGTGTGTAATTGCCTTTAAACTTGAGTAAATTAGCTTAAATGCTAACATGCTAACAATCATTATGCTAGCACCTAGCAAGAGAGCCTCAAGTTTAGAAAGTGCCAAGGTTGTCCTATAACCTCCCTACATCATGCCATGTGTGTATTTGCCTTTAAACGTGAGTAAATTGGCTTAAATGCTAACATGCTAACGGCTACCGTGCTAACACATAGCAAAACAGCCTCAGGTCCTGAAAAGTTTGGGGCAGTCCTACAGTGTCCCCACATCATGCCATGTGTGTATTTTCCTCTAGACATGAGTAAATTAGCTAAAATGCTAACATGCTAACAGTCATCATGCTAGCACCTAGGAAGAGAGTCTCAAGTATAGAAAGTGCCAAGGTTGTCCTATAACCTCCCTACATCATGCCATGTGTGTATTTGCCTTTAGACATGAGTAAATTAGCTTAAATGCTAACATGCTAGCACCTAGCAAGACAGCCTTATGTTTAGAAACTGCCAAGGATGTCCTATGACGTCCCTGCATCATGCATGTGTGTATTTGCCTTTAAACGTGAGCAAATTAGCTTAAATGCTAACATGCTAACAGTCATCATGCTAGCACCTAGCAAGAAAGTCCCAAGTTTAGAAAGTGCCAAGGTTGTCCTATCACCTCCCTACATCATGCCATGTGTGTATTTGCCTTTAAACATGAGTAAATTAGCTTAAATGCTAACATGCTAACAATCATTATGCTAGCACCTAGCAAGAGAGCCTCAAGTTTAGAAAGTGCCAAGTTTGTCCTATAACCTCCCTACATCATGCCATATGTGTATTTGCCTTTAGACATGAGTAAATTAGCTTAAATGCTAACATGCTAACGGCTAACATGCTAGCACCTAGCATGACAGCCTCAAGTTTAGAAACTGCCATGGATGTCCTATGACGTCCCTGCATCATGCATGTGTGTATTTGCCTTTAAACATGAGCAAATTAGCTTAAATGCTAACATGCTAACAGTCATCATGCTAGCACCTAGCAAGAGAGCCTCAAGTTTAGAAAGTGCCAAGGTTGTCCTATAACCTCCCTACATCATGCCATGTGTGTATTTGCCTTTAGACGTGAGTAAATTAGCTTAAATGCTAACATGCTAACGGCTAACATGCTAGCACTTAGCAAGACAGCCTCAAGTTTAGAAACTACCAAGGTTGTCCTATAACCTCCCCACATCATGTCATGTGTGTATTTGCCTTTAAACGTGAGTAAATTAGCTCAAATGCTAACATGCTAACAATCATTATGCTAGCACCTAGCAAGAGAGCCTCAAGTTTAGAAAGTGCCAAGGTTGTCCTATAACCTCCCTACATCATGCCATGTGTGTATTTGCCTTTAGACGTGAGTAAATTAGCTTAAATGCTAACATGCTAACGGCTACCATGCTAGCACCTAGCAAGAGGGCCTCAAGTTTAGAAAGTGCCAAGGTTGTCCTGTAACATCCCTACACCATGCCATGTGTGTATTTGCCTGTAGACATGAGTAAATTAGCCTAACTGCTAACATGCTAACGGCTACCATGCTAGCACCTAGCAAGAGGGCCTCAAGTTTAGAAACTGCCAAGGTTGTCCTATAACCTCCCCACATCATGCCATGTTTGTATTTGCCTTTAAACGTGAGCAAATTAGCTTAAATGCTAACATGCTAACAGTCATTATGCTAGCACCTAGCAAGAGAGCCTCAAGGTCAGAAAGTGCCAAGGATGTCCTATAACGTCCCCGCATCATGCATGTGTGTATTTGCCTTTAAACATGAGCAAAGTAGCTTAAATGCTAACATGCTAACAGTTGTCATGCTAGCACCTAGCAAGAGAGCCTCACGTTTAGAAAGTGCCAAGGATGTCCTATAACCTCCCTACATCATGCCATATGTGTAGTTGCCTGAAGACATGAGTAAATTAGCTTAAATTATAACATGCTAACGGCTACCATGCTCGCACCTAGCAAGAAAGCATCAAGTTGAGAAAGTGCCAAGGTTGTCCTATAACCTCCCTACATCATGCCATATGTGTATTTGCCTGAAGACATGAGTAAATTAGCTTAAATGCTAACATGCTAACGGCTACCATGCTAGCACCTAGCAAGAGAGCATCAAGTTGAGAAAGTGCCAAGGTTGTCCTATAACCTCCCTACATCATGCCATGTGTGTATTTGCCTTTAGACATGAGTAAATTAGCTTAGATGCTAACATGCTAACGGCTACCATGTTAGCACCTAGCAAGAGGGTTTCAAGTTTAGAAAGTGCCAAGGTTGTCCTATAACCTCCCTATATCATGCCATGTGTGTATTTGCCTTTAAACGTGAGTAAATTAGCTTAAATGCTAACATGCTAACAGTTATCATGCTAGCACCTAGCAAGAGAGCCTCAAGTTTAGAAAGTGCCAAGGTTGTCCTATAACCTCCCTACATCATGCCATGTGTGTATTTGCCTTTAGACATGAGTAAATTAGCTTAAATGCTAACATGCTAACGGCTAACATGCTAGCACCTAGCAAGAGAGCCTCAAGTTTAGAAACTGCCAAGGTTGTCCTATGACCTCCCTGCATCATGCCATGTGTGTATTTGCCTTTAGACATGAGTAAATTAGCTTCAATGCTAACATGCTAACATGCTAGCAATTAGCATTTAGCCACAGAGAGAGTTTAGAAGTTTATCTAAAAAATGAGCCATCAATCACGTTTCTACGTGGCCGTATGGCTGAGCTACAAGGCTGTGAAAAGTCTGTAAATTTTCGTTTCTTTCACTGGCATGAGCTGTTCTAAAAATAGAACTGGGGTGTCCCTAATATAGTGGCCGATTTTTTTTTCTATCGCGAATACCGTCGCCATGGTTACACGAAACGTTCCAAAAAATAAATACCGCTGTAGTCCCGAGCGTCACGATTCCGGCGGTGTACCATGTGTGGGGGTCCTTCATGTGGTTTCGGCCGCATTACGCGCGCAAAAAGTGGAAGATTAAGATATAAGAATAAAAATAATTATAACTAAACAGCAATAACAATATGGGCTGGCTCAGTAGCCAGCCCATAGACTGCTACTTGCAGTAGCAGTCTATGGGCTGGCTACTGGGCCAGTCCATAACTAGAAAATTCCCGCGGAAATTTTGATGGACTGGCCACCTGTGCTGTGAACCTCGGGCCCGGTGGGCCAACGGCTACCGCGGTAGCACCTAGCAAGAAAGCCTCAAGTACGGAAAAAGTTGATGCAGTCCCATAGTGTCCCCACATCATGCCAAGTGTGTAATTGCCTTTAAACTTGAGTAAATTAGCTTAAATGCTAACATGCTAACAATCATTATGCTAGCACCTAGCAAGAGAGCCTCAAGTTTAGAAAGTGCCAAGGTTGTCCTATAACCTCCCTACATCATGCCATGTGTGTATTTGCCTTTAAATGTGAGTAAATTAGCTTAAATGCTAACATGCTAACAGTTATCATGCTAGCACCTAGCAAGAGAGCCTCAAGTTTAGAAAGTGCCAAGGTTGTCCTATAACCTCCCTATATCATGCCATGTGTGTATTTGCCTTTAGACATGAGTAAATTAGCTTAAATGCTAACATGCTAGCACCTAGCAAGACAGCCTTAAGTTTAGAAACTGCCAAGGATGTCCTATGACGTCCCTGCATCAAGCATGTGTGTATTTGCCTTTAAACGTGAGCAAATTAGCTTAAATGCTAACATGCTAACAGTCATCATGCTAGCACCTAGCAAGAGAGTCCCAAGTTTAGAAAGTGCCAAGGTTGTCCTATCACCTCCCTACATCATGCCATGTGTGTATTTGCCTTTAAACATGAGTAAATTAGCTTAAATGCTAACATGCTAACAATCATTATGCTAGCACCTAGCAAGAGAGCCTCAAGTTTAGAAAGTGCCAAGGTTGTCCTATAACCTCCCTACATCATGCCATGTGTGTATTTGCCTTTAGACATGATTAAATTAGCTTAAATGCTAACATGCTAACGGCTACCATGCTAGCACCTAGCAAGAGAGCATAAAGTTGAGAAAGTGCCAAGGTTGTCCTACAACCTCCCTATATCATGCCATGTGTGTATTTGCCTTTAAACGTGAGTAAATTAGCTTATATGCTAACACGCTAACAGTCATTATGCTAGCACCTAGCAAGAGAGCCTCAAGTTTAGAAAGTGCCAAGGATGTCCTATAACGTCCCTGCATCATGCATGTGTGTATTTGCCTTTAAACATGAGCAAATTAGCTTAAATGCTAACATGCTAACAGTCATCATGCTAGCACCTAGCAAGAGACCCTCAAGTTTAGAAAGTGCCAAGGTTGTCCTATAACCTCCCTACATCATGTCATGTGTGTATTTGCCTTTAGACATGAGTAAATTAGCTTAAATGCTAACATGCTAACGGCTAACATGCTAGCACCTAGCAAGAGAGTTTCAAGTTTACAAAGTGCCAAGGTTGTCCTTCAACCTCCCTATATCAAGCCATGTGTGTATTTGCCTTTAAACGTGGGTAAATTAGCTTAAATGCTAACATGCTAACAGTTATCATGCTAGCACCTAGCAAGAGACCCTCAAGTTTAAAAAGTGCCAAGGTTGTCCTATAACCTCCCTATATCATGCCATGTGTGTATTTGCCTTTAGAAATGAGTAAATTAGCTTAAGTGCTAACATGCAAACGGCTAACATGCTAGCACCTAGCAAGACAGCCTCAAGTTTAGAAACTGCCAAGGATGTCCTATAACGTCCCTGCATCATGCATGTGTGTATTTGCCTTTAAGCATGAGCAAATTAGCTTAAATGCTAACATGCTAACAGTCATCATGCTAGCACCTAGCAAGAGAGTCCCAAGTTTAGAAAGTGCCAAGGTTGTCCTATAACATCCCTACATCATGCCATGTGTGTATTTGCCTTTAGACATGAGTAAATTACCTTAAATGCTAACATGCTAACGGCTAACATGCTAGCACCTAGCAAGACAGCCTTAAGTTTAGAAACTACCAAGGTTGTCCTATAACCTCCCCACATCATGCCATGTGTGTATTTGCCTTTAAACGTGAGTAAATTAGCTTTTATGCTAACACGCTAACAGTCATTATGCTAGCACCTAGCAAGAGAGCCTCAAGTTTAGAAAGAGCCAAAGATGTTCTATAACGTCCCTGCATCATGCATGTGTGTATTTTCCTTTAAACATGAGCAAATTAGCTTAAATGCTAACATGCTAACAGTCATCATGCTAGCACCTAGCAAGACAGCCTCAAGTTTAGAAACTGCCAAGGTTGTCCTATAACCTCCCTACATCATGCCATGTGTGTATTTGCCTTTAGACATGAGTAAAATAGCTTAAATGCTAACATGCTAACGGCTAACATGCTAGCACCGAGCAAGACAGCCTCAAGTTTAGAAACTGCCAAGGATGTCCTATAACGTCCCTGCATCATGTCATGTGTGTATTTGCCTTTAAACGTGAGTGAATTAGCTTAAATGCTAACATGCTAACAATCATTATGCTAGCACCTAGCACGAGAGCCTCAAGTTTAGAAAGTGCCAAGGTTGTCCTATAACCTCCCTACACCATGCCATATGTGTATTTGCCTTTAGACATGAGTAAATTAGCTTAAATGCTAACATGCTAACGGCTACCATGCTAGCACCTAGCAAGAGAGCCTCAAGTTTAGAAACTGCTAAGGTTGTCCTATAACCTCCCTACATCATGTCATGTGTGCAATTGCCTTTAAACGTGAGTAAATTA